>NC_136916.1:3655498-4255498 GCF_949752795.1 Hyperoodon ampullatus | reverse complement strand
CGAAAACCCTGCATCCAAGACCCTCCGGCTACAGCTTCATTATCTCTACCCCCCTTCCCAGCCAGACTTTCTCAAACCAGCGGTGTGCGTGTAACCTCTCCCCTCCCCTCACCAGTCCACACTTCACCCCTGCAGTGGCAACGACCCCAACAAGTTGCTCCAAGCGAGGTCAGCAATCTCTGTGCTGTCGAACAAGTCATAAGCTCTGTGTTGCCTTTCTCAGGCTGTCAGCAGCATTCAGCTGACGGTTGATCGCTCTCCAACTTGAAATGTCTGCTCTTGGCTTCTGTGACACCATGTTTTTTGGCCATCCCTTGCCAGTTTTCTTTTTTTGGGCGGTGGGGTGGGCCCCTCCCTCTCTTCTCGGCCTCTCAAAGTTGGAATTCTCCAGCACTCAGAACTTGGCTCTTTTCTCTCCACTCTGAGCTCCAGTTGATCTTCGCAAGTTCCTCTATAGCTTCTCCACTTACGTGTTCACACGGACCTCAGACTCAACTTGTCCACATCAGAGCACTTGATCGCCCACCTCTACGGCCCAACGGGTTGCTCTCTCCAGTTCTCCGTCTCAGGAGTGGCCTCAGCTCCCAGCATGTCCTCTCGTTTTCGTCTCTGTACCCTGCTTTACCACTGACGCACGAATCCAAGCCACCGTCATCTCTCATCTCATCTCTCATCTGGGTTCCGCTCCTATTCTTGCTCCTTTCCACCTTGTTAAAGAAGTAAAACTAGAGAAAAGTGGCGGCATCTGTATTTAAGCAGAGACAGTAGGAATAGGAGAGGAGGGGGATACACTAAATATATATAATATATATATTTTTACACATTATTAATATTTCTTATATTTATATTATTACAAATAAATTAATAATTTGTATTTATATAATTAATGTATTATGTTATTATATTATTATATAATATATTAATTATATATGTAATTATAAATATATAATATATTTTATATATTATTAATATTTGTTATATATTTTATTATATTTATTATATTATTATATTAATATTTATATGTATTAACATAAATATATGATGCAATGAGTATATATTAATAAGTATATATTATGGTTAATATATTAATATTTATATATATTTCTATTATAAATTTTATCTATTATATTTATAGTATATATTATATATATACTATAAATATTTATGTATATATTTAGCAAGTAGGACAGACAGACTATAGTAAGCCAGTGGAAAGTGGGAAAGAACTAAGAGAAAGGAGTCCAGGCTAAGGTGCTGTTAAGGAACATGGGGAAATTATGAAGGTTTTGACTAGATGACTTGATCCTTGGACATAACAAGCTGTGGATAAGCTGATGGATATTCTTGGAAGCAGTTGGATATAGACAACTAGAACCAAGCTTTCAGGGCTGAGGGTACGGACATAGGAATCATCCATTATAGTTTATACCTGAAACCATGGAAGTGCTGAAATCACCTGGGGAAGATATATAGATGAGAAAACAACAGTGTCAGTCCTGCTTCTGAGCCTGTGGTTGAGTCCTTGTATCTCTCCTCTGTTTCTTCTTTCAGACCCAAATCCCCATGTCTCCTCTCCTCCCAGTTGCACACCCCCTCCATTTACCCCTGGCTATCCCCTCCCCAGGATGCATGCAAAATGAAACACAGTGTCCCGTGTACCTTTTCAGCCTGTTATTCACACAGATAAGCACGTATGTTCCCTTTCTTTATAAGGGATTTGTTGTTGAACACTTTGGCACTCAATCATCTTCAATTATCTAGACCTAACAGGAGAGTGACAGCACTTGACAAACAAATACAGTTACACCTCCCTCCCCTGTGGATGACTTATCTGACATTCTCGTTATGGTGCATGAAGCCAAGAATCTGGAAGCGGCAAACAAAACCTTTCAGCCATCAAAGTAACTCTAACATCCAGGCACTAAAACGGGGTCTCTTCTTGTCTCTTTCACCCATGCTCCTGATAAGCTTCATTTTATGAGTATGGCTGCTAATTTGTGAATTGTATGCAAGTCCCACGTGGAAGGTTCTATCCTGGAGTTTTAGCAGAAGAAAGAAAATTAGATTCCTTTGTAGCCGCTTAACTTGGTCATCCACCATGGCTATTAGCAATTGCTGAAGGAGTAAGAGACTCACCTTAATGGGACTTCACAATCTTCATCTAAAAAGTCTGGTTTACTGGTGGTAAGGAAAATTCTAGATCAACAACTATTAGAAACATGTTCATAAACTGGACCCCAGGTTGAAATAAGTCTAAACAAAATGTGGAATTTACATAACATCCAAATAACGGTGACATCATGTTTTAAGTGGGAGAAAATGACATAGAAAGGCATTCTTATTTTTTGAGAATCTGAAATAATCCATCCTAAAACCATTCCGTTGAAATGATAAATTCACATTGCAATCTCCTTTGATCAGAAACATCAAATCTTTACTGATGGTGGTCAGCACTTGTATTTAAACTTCAGTATTAGATGCTTCACACTTGAAGACCATCCATATTCTCAGGGAGCATTAAGTTGAATGTTGAGCTCAAGAAATATTAACTGAGTGCCCAGCCTGTGCCAGCCACTGGGAACACAATGATGAAAAAGAGGTGGTTCCCACCTCTACAGCCTTACCGTTTGGTGCGTTTACAGTCTAGTAAGACAAGACCTGCATAGACGATACAGAGCATTACAAACAGGTCAGTGTCAGCTACCAATGGAGTAGCATACATATTAAATGGTACAGGATTTCCCAGCCAGGGAGAACCTGGTGGGCTACGTAAGAGTGGTTGGGGAATAATTTATTCCATCCAGAAGCAGCAGCCAGGCGCCGGGGGGCCCTGTTTATTTGACTTCTCACCCCACTCAAGTGGCTTCACCTCATGGAGCTTTTCTACCAACCTGCTCCTCTTCTAAACCCCTCACCAGGCAGAGTTGATCAATCCCTTCTTTGCAACACTGACACCTCTGTTCTTTCTTCTTAACTGTACTGAAGAACCTGGGATGCATTGCAGTTGTTGGCACATGTGTCTCTCTTTCGAGAGTCGGATCTCATGGGGACTGTAGGTTTTGTCCTGTTCATCTCTGAAGCCCTCCTGCCCCATGTACTACCTAGAATATTGTGAATGGTCCCCCAGAAAGTGTTTCTTGCCTGAGTGAATAGAAAAGTGAATGAATTCACAAGATACAAGATGAGCCCTGAAGGAAGGTTGCAACCTTGCATTTTTAAATCAGTAAAACAAGGACCTTTATCAGGCACATGGTCATCAGAAATAAAGAAAATTAAGTAGCCCATAGAATAGGAGTTCTCACATCTCACTCTGCCTCAGAGTTACTTAAAACTTTTAAATATATGGATAACATAGACTCACTCCAAACTTCATAAGTCTGAATCTCAAAGCATGAGACCTGGGTATCTGATTTTTTTTTCAAGCTCCCTACTTAGGGGATGTACCACCAAGGTTGAGAATCACTGACAGACAAGAATATCTTATTTATGTTAATCAACTATATTCCAAAATAAAATTAAAAAAAAATTTTTAAAAAGGATATCTTACTTAGTTGACGTCTTTGGGAATGAGGTGTTCCATACTGGTTTTATGGATAACTGGTCCTGGTGGCTGTGAACAAGCATATAAGTATTTTAAATTTTGATGGAAGTGTATGTAAAATTCCCTCCTGCCTTCTTAAGTAAAAAGTTCCATGCATAGTTTGATCTTGCTCTTGGGAGTTCAGGGTCAGCACCATGTACATCACCACTGGATGTCTTGGTTTTTCTCATTCCTTGCTTCTTGTCAGTATATCAGCTAACCTGTCTCCTGACATCACTGTTATGTCACTAATATTTCTGCCTCTCTTGTGACATCTTACATATTGCTTTTTTTAAATTGAGGTATAATTGACATATAACGTTATATTTTCATGTATACACATAATGTTTGGATATTGGTATATACTGCAAATTATCACCACGACAAATCTACTTAACCTCCATCACCATATGTCATATTGCTTTTAACATGCTATTGGCTAGGACAACAGATAACCCAACGTGTTAGCAACTATATTTTGTTTTTGTTGTTGTTTGTTTTGTTTTGTTTTGTTTTTTATACCCTCTCCAGTATCCATTGTTTTAATGCATTTTTTAGTTTTTTTGGTATATGGTATGAGGAAATGTTCTTAGCAACTATATTTTGAATGAAAATCAAAGTCATGAATTTGAGAGGCTTTTTTAAAAGCTATTTTAGGTGCCCTAAGGCTCTTTTGCTTACTTCTGGCCAATTTCCAAAGCATACCCAAACCTAGAAGTCTGACCCTAAGTAGGGGCTTCATAGAATTACTTTAGAAGAGATGACAAATAGTTTGGTTCTAACCCCTTTATTTTACATTCAAGCAAATTGAGACTTAGATTTAATGACTTTCCTACGTTGGAGAATTACTGTTAATAAGCCAAATTCAATAGAATTCTCATGGTTTGAACCAGCAATTACTATAAAATCTTAATCACATCCATGGAAGGAATTATCTGGTTACTGGTAAGAATCAGTTTAAGAGAGGATTGGTTCAAGATGGCGGAGTAGAAGGACGTGCTTTCATTCCCTCTTGCGAGAGCACCGGAATCACACCTAACTACTGAACAATCATCGACAGGAAGACACTGGAACTTACCAAAAAAGATACCCCACATCCAAAGACAAAGGAGAAGCCACAATGAGATGGTAGGAGGGGTGCAATCACAATAAAATCAAATCCCATAACTGCTGGGTGGGTGACTCACAGACTGGAGAACACTTATACCACAGAAGTCCACCCACTGGAGTGAAGGTTCTGAGCCCCACGTCAGGCTTCCCAACCTGGGGGTCCGGCAATGGGAGGAGGAATTCCTAGAGAATCAGACTTTGAAGGCTAGTGGGATTTGATTGCAGGACTTCGACAGGACTGGGGGAAACAGAGACTCCACTCTTGGAGAGCACACACAAAGTAGTGTGCACATCAGGACCCAGGGGAAGGAGCAGTGACCCCATAGGAGACTGAACCAGACCTACCTGCTAGTGTTGGAGGGTCTGTTGTGGAGGCAAGGTGTGACTGTGGCTCACCATGGGGACAAGGACACTGGCAGCAGAAGTTCTGGGAAGTACTCCTTGGCGTGAGCCCTCCAAGAGTCTGCCATTAGCCCCATCAAAGAGCCCAGGGAGGCTCCAGTATTGGGTTGCCTCAGGCCAAACAACCAACAGGGAGGGAACCCAGCCCCACCCATCAGCAGTCTAGTGGATTAAAGTCTTACTGAGCTCTGGCCACCAGAGCAACAGTCAGCTCTACCCACCACCAGTCCCTCCCATCAGGAAACTTGCACAAGCCTCTTAGATAGCCTCATCCACCAGAGGGCAGACAGCAGAAGCAAGAAGAACTACAGTCCTGCAGCCTGTGGAACAAAAACCACATTCACAGAAAGATAGACAAGATGAAAAGGCAGAGGGCTATGTACCAGATGAAGGAACAAGATAAAACCCCAGAAAAACAACTAAACGAAGTGGAGATAAGCAACCTTCCAGAAAAAGAATTCAGAATAATGATAGTGAAGATGATCCAGGACCTCGGAAGAAGAATGGAGGCAAAGATCAAGAAGATGCAAGAAATGTTTAACAAAGACCTAGAAGAATTAAAGAACAAACAAACAGAGATGAACAGTACAATAACGGAAATGAAAAATACACTGGAAGGAATCAATAGCAGAATAACTGAGGCAGAAGAAAGGATAAGTGACCTGAAAGACAGAATGGTGGAACCCAGCAAGGATCTAATTCAGATTCGACAGGGAAATTAAACCTTTACAGACAAGCAAAAGCTAAGAGAATTCAGCACCACCAAACCAGCTTTACAACAAATGCGAAAGGAACTTCTCTAGGCAGGAACAAAAGGAAAAGACCTACAATAACAATCCCAAAACAAATGGTAATAGGAACATACATATCAATAACTACCTTAAACGTGAATGGATTAAATGCTCCAACCAAAAGACACAGGCTCGCTGAATGGTTACAAAAACAAGACCCAAATATATGCTGTCTACAAGAGACCCACTTCAGACCTAGGGACATACACAGACTGAAAGTGAGGGGATGGAAAAAGATATTCCATGCAAATGGAAATCAAAAGAAAGCTGAAGTAGCAATACTTATATCCGATAAAATAGACTTTAAAGAATGTTACAAGAGACAAGGAAGGACACTACATAATGATCAAGGGATCAATCCAAGAAGAAGATATAACAATTATAAATATATATGCACCGAACATAGGGACACCTCAATACATAAGGCAACTGCTAACAGCTATAAAAGAGGAAATCGACAGTAACACAATAATAGTGGGGGACTTTAACACCTCACTTACACCAATGGACAGATCATCCAAACAGAAAATTAATAAGGAAACACAAGCTTTAAATGACACAATAGACCAGATAGATTTAATTGATATTGATAGGACATTCCATCCAAAAACAGCAGGATTACACTTTCTTCTCAAGTGCACATGGAACATTCTCCAGGATAGATCACATCTTGGGTCACAAATCAAGCCTCAGTAAATTTAAGAAAATTGAAGTCATATCAAGCATCTTTTCTGACCACAACGCTATGACGTTAGAAATCAATTACAGGGAAAAAAATGTAAAAAACGCAAACACATGGAGGTTAAACAATACGTTACTAAATAACCAAGAGATCACTGAAGAAATAAAAGAGGAAATCAAAAAATACCTAGAAACAAATGACAATGAAAACACGATGATCCAAAACCTATGGAATGCAGCAAAAGCAGTTCTAAGAGGGAAGTTTATAGCAATACAATCCTACCTGAAGAAACAACAAACATTTCAAATAAACAACCTAACCTTACAGTTAAAGCAATTAGAGAAAGAAGAACAAACAAAACCCAAAGTTACTAGAAGGAAAGAAATCATAAAGATCAGAGCAGAAATAAATGAAATAGAAACAAAGAAGACAATAGCAAAAATCAATAAAAACTAAAAGCTGCTTCTTTGAGAAGATAAACAAAATTGATAAACCATTAGCCAGACTCATCAAGAAAAAGAGGGAGAGGACTCAAATCAATAATATTAGAAATGAAAAAGGAGAGGTTACAGCAGACACTGCAGAAATACAAAGCATCCTAAGAGACTATTACAAGCAACTCTATGCCAATAAAATGGACAACCTGGAAGAAATGGACAAATTCTTAGAAAGGTATAATCTTCCAAGATGGAACCAGGAAGAAATAGAAGATATGAACAGACCAGTCACAAGCACTGAAATTGAAACTGTGATTAAAAATCTTCCAACAAACAGAAGTCCAAGACCAGATGGCTTCACAGGTGAATTCTATCAAACATTTAGGGAAGAGCTAACACCCATCCTTCTCAAACTCTTCCAAAAAATTGCAGAGGAAGGAACACTCCCAAACTCATTCTATGAGGCCACCATCACCCTGATACCAAAACCAGACAAAGATACTACAAAAAAAGAAAATTACAGACCAATATCACTGATGAGTATGGATGCAAAAATCCTCAACAAAATACTAGCAAACAGAATCCAAAAACATATTAAAAGGATCATTCGCCACAATCAAGTGGGATTTATCCCAGGGATGCAAGGATTCTTCAATATATGCAAATCAATCAATATGGTACACCTTATTAACAAATTCAAGAAGAAAAACCATATGATCATCTCGATGCAGAAACAGCTTTTGACAAAATTCAACACCCGTTTATGATAAAAACTCTCCAGAAAGTGAACATAGAGTGAACCTACCTCAACATAATAAAGGCCATATACAACAAACCCACAGCAAACATCATTCTCAATGGTGAAAAACTGAAAGCATTTCCTCTAAGATCAGGAACAAGACAGGGATGTCCACTCTCACCACTATTATTCAACATAGTTTTGGAAGTCCTAGCCATGGCAATCAGAGAAGAAAAAGAAATAAAAGGAATCTAAATTGGAAAAGAAGAAGTAAAACTGTCACTGTTTGCAGATGGCATGATACTATACATAGAGAATCCTAAAGATGCCACCAGAAAACTACTAGAGCTAATCAATGAATTTGGTAAAGTTGCAGTATACAAAATTAATGCACAGAAATCTCTTGCATTCCTATACACTAATGTTGAAAAATCTGAAAGAGAAATTAAGGAAACACTTCCATTTACCATTGCAACAAAAAGAATAAAATACCCAGGAATAAATCTACCTAAGGAGACAAAAGACCTGTATGCAGAAAACTATAAGACACTGCTGAAAGAAATTAAAGATGATACCAACAGATGGAGAGATATACCATGATCTTAGATTGGAAGAATCAATATTGTGAAAATGACTATACTACCCATAGCAATCTACAGATTCGATGAAATCCCTATCAAAGTACCAATGGCATTTTTTACAGAACTAGAACAAAAAATCTTAAAATTTGTATGGAGACACAAAAGACCCCAAATAGCCAAAGCAGTCTTGAGGGAAAAAAAAAACAGAGCTGGAGGAATCAGGCTCCCTGACCTCAGACTATACTACAAAGCTACAGTAATCAAGACAATATGGTACTGGCACAAAAACAGAAATATAGATCAATGGAACAGGATAGAAAACCCAGAGATAAACCCACACATGTATGACAAAGGAGGCGAGGATACACAATGGAGAAAAGACAGTCTCTTCAATAAGTGGTGCTGGGAAAACTGGACAGCTACATGTAAAAGAATGAAATTAGAACACTCCCTAATACCATACACAAAAATAAACTTAAAATGGATTAGAGACCTAAATGTAAGACCGGACACTATAAAACTCTTAGAGGAAAACATAGGAAGAATACTCTTTGACATAAATCACAGCAAGATCTTTTTTGATCCACCTCCTACAGTAATGGAAATAAAAACAAAAATAAATGGGACCTAATGAAACTTAAAAGCTTTTGCAAAGCAAAGGTAACTACAAACAAGACAAAAAGACAACCCTCAGAATGGAGAAAATATTTGCAAATGAGTCAACGGACAAAGGATTAATCTCCAAAATATATAAACAGCTCATGCAGCTCAATACCAAAAAAACAAACAACCCAATCCAAAAATGGGCAGAAGACCTAAATAGACATTTCTCCAAAGAAGACATACAGATGGCCAAGAAGCACATGAAAAGCTGCTCAACATCACTAATTATTAGAGAAATGCAAATCAAAACTACAGTGAGGTATCACCTCACACCAGTTAGAATGGGCATCATCAGAAAATCTACAGAGAACAAATGCTGGAGAGGGTGTGGAGAAAAGGGAACCCTCTTGCACTGTTGGTGGGAATGTGGATTGATATAGCCACTATGGAGAACAGCATGGAGGTTTCTTAAAAAACTAAAAATAGAACTGCCCTATGACCCAGCAATTCCACTACTGGACATACACCCAGAGAAAACCATAATTCAAAAAGACACATGCACCCCGATGTTCATTGCAGCACCATTTACAATAGCCAGGTCATGGAAGCAACCTAAATGCCCATCGACAAAATGAATGGATAAAGAAAATGTGGTACATATATACAATGGAATATTACTCAGCCATAAAAAGGCATGAAATTGAGTCATTTGTAGAGATGTAGATGAATCTAGAAACTCATACAGTCTCTAGACTGTCATACACTGTCATACAGAATGGAGTAATCCAGAAAGAGAAAAACAAATATATATTAACGCATATGTGTGGAACCTAGAAAAATGGTACAGATGAACTGGTTTGCAGGGCAGAAATTGAGACACAGATGTAGAGAACGAACATATGGACACCAAGGGGGGAAAGCAGTGGGTGGGGGTGTGTGTGTGATGAACTGGGAGATTGGGATTGACATATATACACTAATATGTATAAAATGGGTAACTAATAAGAACCTGCTGTTTAAAAAAATATATACAATAAAATTCAAAAAAAAGTAACAGATATCATAGTGAGAATGATATAGGAGGGGTCATGAAATGCAGAGATGGAATTAAGTCAAGAAGCATTTATCTCCTGAATACCTTTGGTGTGCTTTGTTCTCTGCCAGTCATGGGGGAGGACTGAAAAACCAGAACATGACTTTTGCTCTTGAGCTTCTAATTTACTTGAGCAGATAAGCCATATATGGAGCAATTAGAGCAAAAATGAAGCTGTGAGTGTTGTGGAGGAGTTTAGGACTTCGGTGAAGGAGTTGTACACTGGGGAGAGGGACAGGCAGGATGGAGGGGGCTCTGGCTCAGATCTGAAGGAAAAGAACTTTATCAGAATTTCTGACGAATATTTCCTAGTATGGAAATGCCTTATTCCTTCATTTCACTTATTTATTCAGTAGTTTTTTCAATAAATATAGAGCGCCTTCTAAAAAAAAAAGAATCAACGTAGTGGTTGGTGCAGTTTCTCTAAATTCCCCATGTGCTTTATTAAAACCTCTTTCATCACATCTGTGCTCACTGATGAACATTTTTTTCCACCCTGACAAGTCACAGGTATCTTGAGGTTGAGAGTCTGGGATCTATTGATTTTTGTATGAGCCCAAGAACTTCAGCATAGAATGTGCTTAATGTTTTTTGCCTTGTCATACTATAAATCCATTCTGCAGTCAAAAATGTTTGTGAATTAGGGGCTTCCCTGGTGGCGCAGTGGTTGAGAGTCTGCCTGCCAATGCAGGGAACACGGGTTCATGCCCCAGGCCAGGAAGATCCCACATGCCGCAGAGCAGCTGGGCCCGTGGGCCATGGCCACTGAGCCTGCGAGGCTCCACGGCGGGAGAGGCCAAGGCAGTGAGAGGCCCGCGTACCGCAAAAAAAAAAAAGTTTGTGAATTAATAAATGAACATTTAAAGCGTTCAGCTTAGGAATTGCCACCTGGATATAAATGTATGGAATGCATTTTCTTTATTTGAGGAAGCCAGATGGTTACACTAGGCAAAAGAGTCCAGGCTTTTTCTTTTTTAAGTGTATGCAGGAGAAAAACTTCTGCTAAATTATATATGACTCTATGAATGGCCTTAACATAAATACAAAGTGTCGCTTAAAATTTTCAGTGAAAGATAGCATCTTTGGGGGGTAAAATGCCAATGATACATCGAGGACGCTAACGATGTGAATATTCATCTTATGACTTGTTGGGTTTTGTTTTTTGTTTGTTTCTTTGTTTTTGGCTGCTCCACACGGCTCACGGCATCTTAGTTCCCCAACTAGGGATCGAAACTGGGCCCTTGGCCGTGAAAGCACAGAGTCCTAGCCACTGGACTGCCAAGGAGTTCCCTGTTGGGTTTTTTCAAATGAATGTTCAGTACTTTGTTTCATGTATTTAAAACTGCCGTCTCCATTTCTGCACATCTGTGTCTATTATTTATGTATGTATGTGTACATTAAATATACACTAAATATACATTATATTAAATATAAACTTCTCAAATGTGGCACAGGCTGGACACAGTAATACAGTTCAGAGTTTTTTCCTCTGGCCTTTTCTTCTTCTCTGAGCCTCCTTCTGTTTGTTCACACCAAAACTATATAGTTTAGCAGATTCTGTGACCCTGTGGCTGTTCACTTCTTAGACTGATTTTCCCAAGCACTGAGCTTGTCTTCAGAGTCTGGCTCACAAGAGTCAGTGTTGGTTGAAATCTTTGCTGAATGCTGTCGCGGAGGGTAGTGGTGGTGGCAGAATGAAAAGATAATGGAAACACCGTCGGCCCTTAAAGGCACTCAGTGTGGTCCAGGAGCCAGACGTGTCAGCTTCCATTCTCCTGGCTCCAGCTAGGAACTTTCACGGTAGGACGGACACCGCTTCAAGCCCCGCCCACATCACGTGGCCAACAGTAAGGTGTTAGGTGTAAGGATTGGAAAGTTGGTCAAATGAGTATTTCCAGAAGACCTTAAAAGTAAGGAATTCTTGGGCCTCCCTGGTGGCGCAGTGGTTGAGAGTCCGCCTGCCGATGCAGGGGATACGGGTTCGTGCCCCGGTCTGGGAGGATCCCATATGCCGCGGAGCGGCTGGGCCCGTGAGCCATGGCTGCTGAGCCTGCGCATCCGGAGCCTGTGCTCCGCAACGGGAGAGGCCACAACAGTGAGAGGCCCGCATACCACAAAAAAAAAAAAAAAAAAAAAAAAGTAAGGAATTCTTTGCACACGATAAAAAAGAGCTGCCTTTTCCCTTACAAAATGTTATTAAAATATGTATCGTAACGTCTTAACCATTTCTTCTTGTTAGTATTTATTATCTGCTGCAGGATAAGAAGCTGTTATCTGGCTGTCACCGGTCTTTATTAAACCGCCCTCAGTTTAACCCTCTGCATTTCCCACTTCCTCTGGAGCACTAGTTAGCAGAAATTATGGTGCACTGGAGTTGGAATTATGGCTTAGAATTTGATCTCTGGCACATCGAGCCATGCGATTTTAGGCCTGCCCTCTGATTTTCTTAATTTGCAAAGTGGAAGTAATAATACTTCATTTACCCACCGAAAGCGTTTGACGTTCTGACTCAGAAGGGATCTTGAAGTTTGCGATTCACGATCGAGGCACAGAAGAAATGGCTGGGTAGAGAGATGTGTGCAGTAAAGGATGAAATTGTAAGATGTCTTAGGAGTCCCAGTTCCTCTACAGACATCGTGTCCCAACATCATAACACGCGACACATTTGTTTTCTGCTTAACTGCCTTTGGAGTACTTCCATGACTGCTTTCTATAAAGTAGAAATATGTCCCAGCCCAGATGTGTTAAACTCTAGTATCTCCCTGTTTAGCTACCCTCTTGTCTCTGTATGGCTCCTTCACACCCGTTGGCTACTACATCAGCTCTTGGATCTCAGATGTACTTGGTTTTTTTGACTCATTTTTCTTTTGTATTTTTAACTTTTTATTTTTTAATTTTTAATTTATATTGTATAGTTGACTTAGAATGTCATGTTAGTTTCAGGTGTACAGCAAAGTGATTCATTTATATATATATCTTTTTTTTTTTTTTTTTTGGCCACGCCACTCCACGGCTTGTGGGATCTCAGTTCCCCAACCAGGGATCAAACCCACGCCCCCTGAAGTGGAAGTGTGGAGTCTTAACCACTGGACTGCCAGGGCAGCCCCATAACTATTCTTTTTCAGATGCACTTTAGAAGTATAGGTTCCCCCATTTTCTTGGATGGAACAGACCTTCCTGGCTTCACTTCCTTTTCTACCTTCTTAAACCCCATGACTGACCAGCTGAGCCATTTTTGAATAAGGAGTTTCAATTTCTTTGACTCTCAAACCATCCTTCCATTCCACCTGCCCCCCTTGGTTCCATGATGTCAGCACCTCCTTAACCTCTTAACACAGAGAGTGAGGGTGTGGTGAATTGACAGAAGAGCTTTAGTGACCTTGGTTTCAGTTAGGTCTGACACAGTTACATCTCCTTCATAACCTTCTTGGTTTACTATCTTGGGTTCAATTTTTAGAAACCATGTGGCCTTTTGGGAAATCTTCCAGAAAGTTTTAGTCCTTCAGCTCTGTGTGCTTCTGAGTATTCTGTATAGCTTTGTTAAAAATGCAGTTTTTTAGGTTTGGGCAGACTTGCCATTTGTACTTTTACCAAGCCCCACCCCCCGGCAACTGAATCTGATACAAAACAAAATTTGAGCATCACTGCCATAGAATACATTCTCTCTTCAAGTGGAGATTCCCATTCCTGAACATGGGGAGATGGTAACATGGTAAAGGAAAATTTGCATTGTGTTCTAAGGATCACATAACTGAAGGTGCGTGAGGGTCCGCCATGGTGCTTTTAGAGGTCACTGATGAAAATTATCCACGGTTTGGCTCCACCTGCTGGCAATTCAGTGCAGTAGTTTTCAGGTGGGGTCCAGCACCTTTGGGTTTTTAAAAGTATCAATATCACAGGTGATGCTGTAGAGCTCAGGGAGCTCAGCTCGGTGCTCTGTGATGACCTAGATTGGGGGGGGGGGAGGGAGGTCCAAGAGGGAGGGAATATAGGTGTACACATAGCTGATTCACTTCATTGTACAGCAGAAACTAACACCACATTGTAAAGCAATTTTACTCCAATAAAAAAATACAAAGAAAAAAAATACCACAGGTGATTCTGTTTGGCATACTATGGTATGATACATCTGCAGTAGAAATAAATGCATGCTTGGGATAGCAGTATTCCAATTTGATTTAAGTTAATATGTTAGTAAATATAAGGGCAATACTGGAGTTGCTATTTAAAGAACGTATAGATGTAGTATCTTATACAAGTCTATAGATTTACTACCAGTTCTTTTTTTTTTTTTTTAGTATTGCTACCACCAGTCCCTGAAAATAGTAGTTTATGCTTGTTTCTTCCCTCAATGAAGTCACATCTAAATTCAGAATCACCAGTGCTAGTTTACATTCAGTTCAAGGCAGCAAGCCCTAAAATAGCCTTAATGACGCATGCAAAGCATTTTCCTAGGAACAGACCCTGGACTTATTAGTTGTCTGAAGCTGTCAATCAGTACCCCTCTGGGGCACTGGTGTGTTAGGAAGTGATGCCAGAATTGTATGCCTTCCCTGTCAGTACAGAGCTGCATGGAGAATTAACACAGCTCGCTTTAAATAGCCAAAGTGGGGAAGGAGATTGACTTTTCAGTTGTTCCTGCTTCTTCAAACTACTTATCTTTTTCTGACTGTAAAATAGCAGTGGAAAACTACCATGTGAAGTTAAAAATCATCTCCTGAGGTTTCTCCTGTGTTTTCCATGTTGTCATAACCAGAGCCGGGGTGTCACTGGATGAGGGGCCCGGGGCCCCAGATGCAGCTTCCTGCCATGCGACGATCTGTGACCTTGAGCGAGACCCCAGATTGCTGTGCTTTGTCTTTTCGTTTTGAAAATGAGAGGCTTGGATTTGCTGGACAAAGGCTCTTTTAGCTGTAAACATCAAGATGATGAAACATTATGTGTCAAGATATTTCACTGAAATTTCTCATGTAGAAAATGGGCTTTTGAAAAATATATAATGAGACTTTCTGGGTAGGAAGGAGCTCTGGCAGAGGGGGAGAGGAACCTTGCGAATCTGGACCTGGCCACAGCTCTCAGGATCAGCTCGCAGTAGAACTCAGGGGCACCTGCAGAGCTGTTACCCCACACACAGGGGCATGAGGGAAAGAGAGGCGGGTGATTTCCAGGGACTGGGGACTCTGTCCTGTCCTCGGTTCCTGGTACCAGGCCAAGGGCTTAGTCCAGCTCGTGAACTAAGGCACCGTGAGTCAACCAGTGTGAGCTGTCAGGCTGTACGAAGGTGAGGATGCCAGCTCACCCCGTGTTCCTCCTTCATGCCCTCTTACTCGGGGACTGTGCCACTGTCCCAGGACAGAAGGCCTGGGGGTGGGGGATGGGCTTGTAGCTGGGAAGCAGAGGGAAGCATCCAACTTCCCCTTTGGAAGATCAGACTCAATGCTGGCTTTGCTAGCCTAGTGGTGCCTACTAAGTGTTGGGGTGCGTGCTCAGCCAGGGACCACATTCTTTTTTTTTCTTTTTTTTTTTTTTGCCCCATGTGGCTTGTGGGATTTTAGTTCCCTGATCAGGGATCAAACCTGGGCCCTCGGCAGTGAGAGCGTGGACTCCTAAGCACTGGCCCACTGGGGATTCCCTGGTTCACATTCTAGAAGTAGGGCTATAATTATTTTTTTTTAATTTTTGTTTTATTTTATATTGGAGTCTAGTTGATTTACCATGTTGTGTTAGTTTCAGGTGTACAGCAAAGTGATTCAGTTATACATATACATGTATTCATTCTTTTTCACATTCTTTTCCCATATATAGATTATCACAGAATATTGAGTAGAGTTCCCTGTGCTATACAGTAGGTCCCTGTTGATTATCTATTTTGTATGTAGTCGTGTGTGTATGTTAACCCCAAACTCCTGAGTTACCTCTCCCCGCCTTTCCCCTTTGGTAGCCATAAGTTTGTTTTTGAAGTCTGTGAGTCTGTTTTTGCTTTATAAATAAGTTCATTTATATCATTTTTTTTAGATTCCACATATGTGATATCATATGGTATTTGTCTTCTCTTTCTGACTTACTTCACTTAGTATGATAATCTCTAGGTCCATCCATGTTGCTGCAAATGGCATTATTTCCTTCTTTTTCATGGCTGAGTAGTATTCCATTGTGTATATGTGCCACATCTTCTTTATCTATCCCTCTGTCGATGGACATTTAGATTGCTTCTGTGTCTTGGCTGTTGTGAATAGTGCTGCTATGAACGTTGGGGTGCAGGTATCTTTTCGAATTATGATTTTCTCTGGATATGTGCCCAGGAGTGGGACTGCTGGGTATTTTATGGTATCCATTAGGATATTTTAAGTGTTTACAGAGAATGATAGGTGGCACGCTGGCACAGCCACTTGATTTAGAGCATGAACTGCATGAGTAGTGACTTTGTTTACACTCTCATAAGGGGAGGCTGTTAGCTGGGAGCCCTGCGATGGTGGCCTCCGTGTTTTAACCCATGTGTGACCCAGTTGGGAATCTCCTCTTCCCACAAGACAGGCAGCATATGGATACAAATAGGGCTATTTTTAAGCTTGAGGCAGACCGTGGAATATGGGAACAACACAGAGTAGAAGAAGAGATAAGGACCACACAGTAGAAAAGAAAGACATTCTCTGGTTTCTGAGTAATTGGATCAAGTTTTGTTTTTGCTTTTTAAGAGAGAACCCTGGAAGGAAACACCTTTTTTGCATGAATTTGCTAACGTGTAGATTTATAGTGAACTTCAGACAATTGCAGACAGGCTGCTATTGTATTAAGGGGCCTTATAGACAGAGAAAAGCTGTCATCCTGGACAGAGATGTGTCAGCTGAGCCTAGACTTGTGAGAAAAGGCAGCATTATATTGGATCAGGATAGAAGATTTCTGAGCCATCTGCCCATAGAAGGAATAAGTGGCAATTAATATCAAACCCTGAAATACACCATTTGTAATTTACTTACATATAATCCTTCTTATGTTGCAACAAGATATGTTGGACATATTTTTCATTCCATAATGGAGGCTCCATTTTTCTTAATTCTTTCATTGTCTATAGAAAGATCCAGATTAAAAGTTCCCTGCAGGACTATCAGTAGCTATTCTGGAGCTCATAGTGGGCCCACCCATTAAGAAGTGCCATTTGGGGGTGAAGGGTGGGAGAAATAGGGAGAGGTTGCTAAAAGCGTGCAAACCCTCAGTTGTAAGTTGAATACGGCCTGAGGGTCTCATGTATAACATGGTGACTCTAGTTGACAACACAGTATTGTAGAATTGAAACTTGCTAAGAGAGTAGAACTTAAATGTTCTCAAAAAAAAAAAAGTAAATATGAGAAGTGATAGATGTGTTAATTAACTTGATGGGGAAATCCTTTCACAATGTGTATGTATATCAAATCATGGTGTAGTACACTTTCAGTATCTTACAATTTTATTTGTAACTATACCTCAATAAAGCTGGAATTTTAAATAAAGAGGTGCTTAGAAAAGAAAACTCTCTTCAAGGCTGTTCCCTCCATGGGTGCACTACAAAGTACTTATTAGCCTAAACAATTATGAGAAACCTAGTACACCTGAATTTAAATCAAATGAGCAAGATACACAAAAGGAAAGACGTACTTTGTAATTCGTTTCTTCATTACTACTTCTCCCAAATTCTTCTATTGCACATGGGAGGTGTAAAAAATCCTGTAAATGTTTGACTACTTGGATGCTTAAAATTGTGGCTAATATTTAGCATTTCTTTTTAAACGTAGAAAGATGTAATTTTGTTGGATGGATAAAGGTATAGCTATAGATGTAGATCTCTTTATATATGTATATTTCTGAAACTCTTTCCCTGATTTTTTTTCTGCCAGGAGTAATCACAAATAACCACAAGAGTCTATGGTCCCTTGTGCTGATAAATTTCTGCAGGCAAACCTGCAGTTCTTAATAAAAATTCCCAAGAAGACAGCTTTATGATAATAAAAAATGAAGAAAACTTCAGGGACCCATGGTAGGGACTGACTTTCTCTCAAAAGGTGTTGACAGATTATTAGGACTGTCCTCTGAGGCAACGCTTGTAGTATGCAAGGAAGACTCATTACTTTAAGAGTCAAGCATTGTTTTTCATTTTAAAAGTTTATCTCCCAGGTTGATCACAATCCATTAAACTTGGCTTTGAATGACTCTGGGTTCCAGATAAACTAACTTGTCCGCAAAGGAAAGTGAGTTATCAATATTTAGGGCATTCAAAATAGTATACGTTTGATTTTGTTGACACTTTCAAGAATTGAATTTTAAATAATTTCAAACAGTGCAAGGAACCCTGGAATAAATGTACATTTTTTCCAAAGAATACCTTCTTGAAGGCGTCACAACTAACTTGGGTAGTTTATACATCCTCGATTAGAAAAAAAATTACTCTGATTATTTGAGGATTGCAGCTCATTTTTTTATTTGTATTTTAAATATTAGAGGTGTGGGGTTTTTTTTCTCTTTTGGTTACCAATCTGGTTACTAAAAGGCTGGTTCTCCTTGACCCTCTAGAATAGGTAAGTCCTTCTGTTGAAGCGCTAACTATGGTATGTACCATCCCATATAATGCAACTCCTTTCTAAAACTTACCACAAGTGCCGTGAATAATGTTGTTATTACTTCATTGTTTCTCTCCTGCTAGCGTATCAGCCTCACAGAGCAAAAGCCTTCTCTCTCTTGAGCTCCCGTAAAGAGGGCATATTGCTCGTAGAAGAACTCAATAAATAAATGATCAGTTAAAGAAGAAATTATTTGATTACTGAGCTAATTCTACGAAGTGTAAGTAGCTCAGCTGCAGATAACAAAATTCAGAATTTTTATATCTCTAGCCTATCATCTCGATTCCTAGAGTTTAGGATCTATAGTCAGGGCTAAGAGGAAATCGATAATCTCATCCTTTGTTTGTGGGCAAGAGAATTAACACATCTTTCTGTAAGGAGATTTGTTAATGTGCATCAAATCTTTTTGGATATGAATGCCCCTTGATCTAAAAATGTATGTAAGGAAATAAGGATGGAGTGCTTTAGGTCTGTGCAATGGACTGAATTTTTTGTCCTCTCTCCCCAAATTTATATGTTGAAACCCTAGATCCACAGTGTGAAGTGATTAAGAGGTAGGGCCTATCATCCAAAAAATTGACAAACAATAAATGCTGGAGAGGGTGTGGAGAAAAAGGAACTCTCTTGCACTGTTGGTGGGAATGTAAATTGATACAGCCACTGTGGAGAACAGTATGGAGGTTCCTTAAAAAACTAAAAATAGAACTACCATATGACCCAGCAATCCCACTACTGGGCATATACCCAGAGAAAACCATAATTCAAAAGGACACATGTACCCCAGTGTTCATTGCAGCACTATTTACAATAGCCAGGTCATGGAACCAACCTAAGTGTCCAACAACAGATGAATGGATAAGGAAGATGTGGCACATATATACAATGGAATATTACTCAGCCATAAAAAGGAATGAAATTGGGTCGTTTGTAGAGACGTGGATGGACCTAGAGCCTGTCATACAGAATGAAGTAATCCAGAAGGAGAAAAACAAATATCGTATATTAACGCATATATGTGGAATCTAGGAAAATGGTACAGATGAACCTATTTGCAGGGCAGGAATAGAGACATAGATGTAGAGAACGGACATGTGGACACGGGGTGGGAAGGGGAGGGTGGGACGAATTGGGAGATTACGATGGACATATATACATTACCATGCGTAAAAATAGGTAGCCAGTGGGAACATGCTATAAAGCACAGGGAGCTCAGCTCGGTGCTCTGTGACGACCTAGATGGGTGGGATGGAGGGTGGGGGGATGTGAGGGAGGTCCAAGAGGGAGGGGATATATGTATACACATAGGTGATTCACTTCATTGTACAGCAGAAACTAACACAACATTGTAAAGCAATTTTACTCCAATTAAATAAATAAGTAAAAGAGGTGGGGCCTTTGGGAGTTGATTAGGTCAAAAGGGTGGAGCCCTCGTGAATGGGATTAGGGCCCTTATCAAAGTGACCACAGAAAGCTCTCTCTCCCTCTTTTGGGCTGCATGAGGAAACAAGATGGCCGTCTGCCACCGGAAGAGTGCTCTCACGGGAAGCCACCCATGCTGGCATCCTGATCTCAGACCTCCAACTTCCAGTAGAGTGGGAAATAAATTTCTGTTGTTGATAAGCCACCCAGTTTATGGTATTTTGTTACAGCAGCCTGAACTAAGATAATGTTTTCCTAAACAGCCACAGAAAAAAGTCTGCTTATAGTGTAGGTGCCTCTTCTGTACCCCTGGAGATGCTCTCAGCCTCAACTGCCTCTTTTTCCGTCCATCTCTGTGGCAGTCCCTCTGCATGGGCTCTTCCCATGCAGAAGAAGAGAGGACTCTTCCTGGTGTTCTCTTCTGTCCCCACTCCAGGTTGTCCCTTTGGATGACAGCAAGGTGTCCTAGGGTAGAATCATCGTCCTCATCATGTCAGGTCCACGGAACTACAGGGGAGTCATACCTCTAAGGGGCACACCTTTGACCAGTGGGTGATCAGAGCAGTTAAATAGCCCCCTCCTTCTGACAGACTGTCCCAAGATATGGTAAAAGTGGCTTCTCAGAGGATGGTCCAGAAGGATTGTGCAATCCATCATACCTAGTGGCGGCCAAGTCAATAATGGGTCCTCTTGTTTCATTTTCTCCTTCTTTGCTTTACTCTGGTCCCTCACCTCTGTTCCCTGGAATTGCTCTCCTTTATAAACCCTTAGCCTCAGCTCCTCCTTCCTGGGGAACTGAGAGGTTATCTAATGGGTTAAATAAGACCTATTATTTATTCAGTGCATTTTTACAGCCATTAAAAACTATGTGGAAAGACAACAGCTTTTTTTTTTTTTTTTTTTTTTTTTTTTTTTTTTTTTTTGTGGTATGCGGGCCTCTCACCGCTGTGGCCTCTCCCGTCGCGGAGCACAGGCTCCGGACGCGCAGGCTCAGCAGCCATGGCTCACGGGCCCAGCCGCCCCGCGGCACATGGGATCCTCCCAGACCGGGGCACGAACCCGTATCCCCTGCATCGGCAGGCGGACTCCCAACCACTGCGCCACCAGGGAGGCCCAAGACAACAGCTTTTGAAGTGAGAAAAACTAGTTACAGAATTGTACGTTTAATATGATAGTATTTTTGTTTTTTAAAAAGCTTTTGTATAATCTCTAAAATGTTAGCTATGTGATTGAATTATAGATGACATTTACTTTCTTTGGTTTACTGTTTTGCAGTTTAGTTTTTTAAAGCAAAAATTCAGTTGTGTATTTTTTTTGGTAAGAATTTCAACTGGGAAATAGAAACAAATATAAAATCCCTAAGGAAGGAACACTGAATTTAAATTGAGTTATCATAAATACGAATTAGTGAAACTTTATGAGAAGTTATGAAATAAGTAAACTTTACAGTATTTCCATGGGATATTGGGACATGTAATAGAATCTCAGGGAAAATTTAAGAATGAGTAGAAATAAATGAAAATGAAAGTGTTACAGAAGAGGCTGTGGTCTGTCTTGATGGCAGTACAGTGGCTGTAAGAACATGTGCTTTTGTAGCCAACAAATAACCTAGATTTGAATTCTGGATCCTCACTTACTAGACTCATGACTATAGGGTTTTTATGGAGACTAAAAGAGACCTTTAAGCCCAATTGCTTCTATGTAGTAAGTACTCAGTGAATTTAGGCAATTATTAATTATTATGTTCTGATAATATTTGAGAAAATAAGTTTGTTTACCAAGCTAAGCCGTATCTTTCTACTGCCACATATATGCTCAATTAAATCAAAGTTGATACTTCTTCATTGGCACCCAAGAGCCAACTGCTTTCTCTGAAACCTTGACTCACAGAAAGCCATCAGGAAGTTGGATATATCCCCTGACTTGCTTGAAAATGTCTTGAGCAGATACTTGAGGTGCCTTTAATAAAGACCTTTAGAGTAATTACAAGTACTAAAGTAATTAAACCAGGAGGCATTAGACGGGGGTGTCTCTAATGCCTTGGTAACTGATGTAAGCACACCAAAACCTAAGCCAGAGCCTAACACCTCTGAGTGCAGGCTCTCCCAGAAAATAAAATTTAAGAACACTCAATCACAAACAGCCAACTAGGTTTTCCCAAACAAAGCAACCACTCAAGCTGTGGCCAACCAAATAATTTCCTTGCTTTGCTTCTGTGTCTTCTCTCTAAAAGCCTTTCCCTTAGCTTCTATTGGTGGAGTGCCCTTAATCACTTTTGATTTGGTGCTCCCTGATGTGATTCGACGTTTGCTCAAATAAAACCTTGAAAATTTTGATGTGCTTCAGTTTCTCTTGTGACACAGGTTACTGTCAGAGTTTAATAGTAGGTGTTCAGATGATAACTTTGCATCTAAAAAGACAACACAGTCAATAGTCAGCATTTGTCGTGATTAGAAAAATGTTCATCTGTTAAGCTGACTTCTGGCCGCCTTCAGTAGGAGCCCCTAGGACCCTGTTCTGCCCTCTATGGCACAGTGCTGCAGTTGGCCACAAAGCTTTACTTTGGAGAGTCTTACAGCAGTGAAGTCCGGGTAGCAAAAAACATTTTCAAAGTTTCTAGAGAGTGATCAGACCAGGTCTCATGATTAGAACTTGCCACCCACAGCTCTCTGAACTGATTTATTCCCTGCCAAAACATTTGGTTTCGGTCCTAGAGATTCTCTGCTCTGTTGTGGGTTGTTTTTTCTTCTTCTCTGTTGAAGAGAAGCAAAAGCACAAAACAGGGTTACATAACTTTTGACCCCTAGAACTGTGTGGCCTTAGCTAAAATCACAGCTGTTGGAGTGAAGAAGAAAGTGAAGATTGCAGGATGAAAATAAAATATACCATGTCTCTCCTTGTTTGTCAGCCTGTACTTTGTAAAGGCTTTCCTTGCATTTGTTTAGAATGCTTCTTTGGAAATTCTTTGTCGTGTATAATTTTCTAAATAAGTACAGAATAGACATTTTTATAACAGTTTAAATGCAAGGACCGGGAGCTGGCTGGGCGCATGGACAGGCCTGGCAAGCGCAGTGGCACTGAAGTGCAGTTTCCAAAGACCTTCAAGATGGCGAAGGAGTAAGATGAGGAGATCAACTTCCTCCCCACAAATATGTCAGAAATACATCTACATGTGGAACAACTCCTACAGAATACCTACTGAACACTGGCAGAAGACCTCAGACTTCCCAAAAGGCAAGAAACTCCCCATGTACCTGGCTGTGTGGCTGACAGGGTCTTGGTGCTCCGGCCGGGTGTCAGGCCTGAGCCTCCAATGTGGGAGAGCCGAGTTCAGGACACTGGACGACCAGAAACCTCCCAGCTCCACATAATATCAATCGGCAAGAGCTCTCCCAGAGATCTCTGTCTCAACACTAAGACCCAGCTCCACTCAACGACCAGCAAGCTCCAGTGCTGGGCACCCCATGCCAAACAACTAGCAAGACAGGAACACAACCCCACCCATTAGCAGAGAGGCTGCCTAAACTCATACTAAGTTCACAGACACCCCAAAACACACCACTGGAGGCAGTCCTGGCCACCAGAAAGACAAGATCCAGCCTCATCCACCAGAACACAGGCACCAGTCCCCTCCACTAGGAAGCCTACACAACCCACTGAACCAACCTTACCCACTGGGGGCAGACACCAGAAACAGCAGGAACTACGAACCTGCAGCCTGCAAAAAGGAGACCCCAAACACAGTAAGTTAAGCAAAATGAGAAGACAGAGAAATACGCAGCAGATGAAGGAACAAGGTAAACACCCACCAGACCAAACAAATGCAGAGGAAACGGGCAGTCTACCTGAAAGAGAATTCAGAGTAATGATAGTAAAGATGATCCAAAATCTTGGAAATAGAATGGAGAAAATACAAGAAACGTTTAACAAGGACCTAGAAGAACTAAAGAGCAAACAATGATGAACAACACAATAAACGAAATTAAAAATTCTCAAGAAGGAATCAATAGCAGAATAACTGACGCAGAAGAATGGATAAGTGACCTGGAAGATAAAATAGTGGAAATAACTACCGCAGAGCAGAATAAAGAAAAAAGAATGAAAAGAATTGAGCAAAGTCTCAGAGACCTCTGAGACAACATTAAGTGCACCAACATTTGAATTATAGGGGTTCCAGAAGAAGAAGAGGAAAAAAAAGGCAGAAAATATTTGAAGGGATTATAGTTGAAAACTTCCCTAATATGGGAAAGGAAATAGTCAATCAAGTCCGGGAAGTGCAGAGAGTCCCGTACAGGATAAATCCAAGGAGAAACACACCAAGACACATATTAATCAAACTATCAAAAATTAAATACAAAGAAAAAATATTAAAAACAGCAAGGGAGGGGCTTCCCTGGTGGTGCAGTGGTTGAGAGTCCAACTGCTGATGCAGGGGACACAGGTTCGTGCCCCAGTCCAGGAAGATCCCACATGCCGCGGAGCAGCTAGGCCCGTGAGCCTTGGCCGCTGAGCCTGTGCGTCCGGAGCCTGTGCTCCGCAACGGGAGAGGCCACAACAGTGAGAGGCCCGCATACCGCAAAAAAAAAAAAAAGAAAGAGAAAAACAACAAATAACATACAAAGGAATGCCCATAAGGTTAACAGCTGATCTTTCAGGATAAACTCTGCAAGCCAGAAGGGAGTGGGAGGACATATTTAAAGTGATGAAGGAAGAAAAACCGACAACCAAGATTCCTCTACCCAGCAAGGATCTCATTCAGATTTGACGGACAAATTAAAACCTTTACAGAGAAGCAAAAGCTGAGAGAATTCAGCACCAACAAACCAGCTTTACAGCAAATGCTAAAGGAACTTCTTTAGGCAGGAAACACAAGAGAAGGAAAAGACCTATAATAACAATCCCAAACAATTAAAATGGTAATAGGAATATACATATTGATAACTACCTTAAATGTAAATGGATTAAATGCTCCAACCAAAAGACATAGACTGGCTGAATGGATCCCAAAACAAGACTCATATATATGCTGTCTACAAGAGACCCACTGCAGACCTAGACACACATACAGACTGAAAATGAGGGGATGGAAGAAGATATTCCATGCAAATGGAAACCAGAAGAAAGCTGGAGTAGCAATTCTCCTATCAGACAAAATAGACTTTAAAGACTATTACAAGAGACAAAGAAGAACACTAGATAATGATCAAGGGATCAATCCAAGAAGATATAACAATTGTAAATATTTATGCACCCAAAAAAGGAGCACCACAATACATAAGGCAAATACTAACAGCCATAAAAGGGGAAATCGACAGTAACACAATAATAGTGGGAGACTTTAACACCCCACTTTCACCAATGGACAGATCATCCAAAATGAAAATGAATAAAGAAACAGAAGCTTTGGGCTTCCCTGGTGGCACAGTGGTTGAGAGACCGCCTGTCAGTGCAGGGGACACGGGTTCATGCCCCGGTCTTGGAAGATCCCACATGCCACGGAGCGGCTGGGCCCGTGAGCCATGGCCACAGAGCCTGCGCGTCTGGAGCCTGTGCTCCGCAATGGGAGAGGCCACAGCAGTGAGAGGACCGTGTACCACAAAAAAATAAATAAATAATATAAAATAAAATTTTAAAAAAAGAAACAGAAGCTTCAAATTATACATTAAACAAGGTGGACTTAATTGATATTTATAGGACATTCCATCCAAAAACAACAGAATACACTTTCTTCTCAAGTGCTCATGGAACATTCTCCACAGTAGATCATATCTTGGGTCACAAATCAAGCCTTGGTAATTTAAGAAAATTGAAATCGTATCAAGTATCTTTTCCAACCACAACACTCTGAGACTAGATAGCCATTACAGGAAAAAGTCTGTAAAAAATACAAACACATGGAGGCTAAACAATACACTACTGAATAACCAAGAGATCACTGAAGAAATCAAAGAGGAAATCAAAAAATACCTAGAAACAAATGACAATGAAAACATGATGACCCAAAACCTATGGGATGCAGCAAAAGCAGTTATAAGAGGGAAGTTTACAGCAGAATTATCCTACCTCAAGAAACAAGAAACATCTCAAAGAAACAACCTAACCTTACACCTAAAGCAATTAGAGAAAGAAGAAAAAAAAAACCACAAAGTTAGCCGAACGAAAGAAATCATAAAGATCCAATCAGAAATAAATGAAAAAGAAATGAAGGAAACAATAGCAAAGATCAATAAAACTAAAAGCTGGTTCTTTGAGAAGATAAACAAAATTGATAAACCATTAGACAGACTCATCAAGAAAAAAAGGGAGAAGATTCAAATCAATAGAATTAGAAATGAAAAAGGAGAAGTAACAACTGACACTGCAGAAATACAAAAGATCATGAGAGATTACTACAAGCAACTTTAGGCCAATAAAGTGGACAACCTGGAGGAAATGGACAAATTCTTAGAAATGCACAACCTGCCAAGACTGAACCAGGAAGAAATAGAAAATATGAACAGACCAATCACAAGCACTGAAATTGAAACTGTGATTAAAAACCTTCCAACAGGGGCTTCCCTGGTGGCTCAGTGGTTGAGAGTCCGCCTGCCGATGCAGGGGACACGGGTTCGTGCCCTGGTCTGGGAAGATCCCACATGCCGCGGAGCGGTTGGGCCCGTGAGCCATGGCCATTGAGCCTGCACGTCCGGAGCCTGTGCTCCACAATGGGAGAGGCCACAGCAGTGAGAGGCCCACATACCGCAAAAAAAAAAAAAATCTTCCAACAAACAAAAGCCCAGGACCAGATGGCTTCACAGGCAAATTCTATCAAGCATTTAGAGAAGAGCTAACACCTATCCTTCTCAAACTCTTCCAAAATATATCAGAGGGAGGAACACTCCCGAACTCATTCTATGAGGCCACCATCACCCTGATACCAAAACCAGACAAAGATGTCATAAAGAAAGAAAACTACAGGCCAATATCACTGATGAACATAGATGCAAAAATCCTCAACAAAATACTAGCGAACAGAATCCAGCAGCACATTAAAAGGATCATACACCAGGATCAAGTGGGGTTTATCCAAGTAATGCAAGGATTCTTCAATATATACAAATCAATCAATGTGATAAACCATATTAACAAACTGAAGGAGAAAAAGCACATGATCATCTCAATAGATGCAGAAAAAGCTTTCAACAAAATTCAACACCTATTTATGATAAAAACCCTCCAGAAAGTATGCATAGAGGGAACTTACCTCAACATAATAAAGGCCATGTATGACAAACCCACAGCCGACATCTTTCTCAATGGTGAAAAACTGAAACCATTTCCTCTAAGATCAGGAACAAGACAAAGTTGTCCACTCTCACCACTATTATTCAACATAGTTTTGGAAGTTTTAGCCACAGTAATCGGAGAAGAAAAAGAAATAAAAGGAATCTAAATCAGAAAAGAAGAAGTAAAGCTGTCAACTGTTTGCAGATGACATGATACTATACATAGAGAATCCTAAAGATGCTAACAGAAAACTACTAGAGCTAATCAACGAATTTGGTAAAGTAGCAGGATACAAAATTAATGCACAGAAATCTCTTGCATTCCTATACACTAATGATGAAAAATCTGAAAGTGAAATTAAGGAAACACTCCCATTTACCATTTCAACAAAAAGAATAAAATACCTAGGAATAAACCTACCTAAGGAGACAAAAGACCTGTATGCAGAAAAATATAAGACAATGGTGAAAGAAATTAAAGATGATACAGTGGGAGAGATATACCATGTTCTTGGATTGGAAGAATAAACATTGTGACAATGACTATACTACCCAAAGCAATCTACAGATTCAATGCAATCCCTCTCAAACTACCAATGGCATTTTTCACAGAACTAGGATAAATTTAATTTGTATGGAAACACAAAAGACACCGAATAGCCAAAGCAATCTTGAGAAGGAAAAACGGAGCTGGAGGAATCAGGCTCCCAGACCTCAGACTATACTACAAAGCTACAGTAATCAACACAGTATGGTACAGGCACAAAAACAGAAATATAGATCAATGGAACAGGATAGAAAGCCCAGAGATAAACCCACGCACATATGGTCACCATATCTTTGATAAAAGAAGCAAGAATATACAGTGGAGAAAAGTCAGCCTCTTCAATAAGTGGTGCCAGGAAAACTGGACAGGTACATGTAAAAGAATGAAATCAGAACACTCCCTAACACCATACACAAAAATAAACTCAAAATGGATGAAACACCTAAATGTAAGGCCAGACACTATAAAACTCTTAGAGGAAAACATAGGCAGAACACTCTATGACATAAATCACAGCAAGATCCTTTTTGACCCACCTCCTAGAGAAATGGAAATAAAAACAAAAATAAACAAATGGGACCTAATGAAACTTAAAAGCTTTTGCACACGAAAGGAAACTATAAAGAAGACAAACAGACAACCCTTAGAATGGGAGAAAATATTTGCAAATGAACCAACTGGCAAAGGATTAACCTCCAGAATTTACAAGCAGCTCATGCAACTCAATATCAAAAAAACAAACAACCCAATGCCAAAATGGGCAAGAGACCTAAATAGACATTTCTCCAAAGAAGATATACAGATTCCCACCAAAGACATGAAGGAATGCTCAACACCACTAATCATTACAGAAATGCAAATCAAAACTGCAGTGTGGTATCACCTCACACCAGTCAGAATGGCCATGATCAAAAAATCTGCAAACAGTAAATGCTGGAGAGGGTGTGGAGAAAAGGGAACCCTCTTGCACTGTTGGTGGGAATGTAAATTGATACAGCCACTATGGAGAACAGTATGGAGTTCCTTAAAAAACTAAAAATAGAATTACCATACAACCCAGCAATTCCACTACTGGGCATATACCCTGAGAAAACCATAATTCAGAAAGAGTCATGTACCACAATGTTCATTGCAGCTCTATTTACAATAGCCAGGACATGGAAGCAACCTAAGTGTCCATCGACAGATGAATGGATAAAGAAGATGTGGCACATATATACAGTGGAATATTACTCAGCCATAAAAAGAAATGAAATTGAGTTATTTGTAGTGAGGTGGATGGACCTAGAGTCTGTCCTACAGAGTGAAGTAAGTCAGAAAGAGAAAAACAAATACTGTATGCTAACACGTATATATGGAATCTAAAAGAAAAATGATTCTGAAGACATTAGGGGCAGGACAGGAATAAAGACGCAGATGTAGAGAATGGACTTGAGGATACGGGGAGGGGGAAGGGTAAGCTGGGTCGAAGTGAAAGAGCGGCATGGACATATATACACTACCAAACGTAAGGTAGATAGCTAGTGGGAAGCAGCCGCATAGCACAGGGAGATCAGCTCGTTGCTTTGTGACCGCCTGGAGGGGTGGGATAGGGAGGGTGGGAGGGAGACGCAAAAGGGAGGGGATATGGGAACATATGTATATGTATAACTGATTAAATTTGTTATAAAGCAAAAAAAAATTAAAAATTAAAAAAAAAAGAGGGAGGGGATATGGGAATGTATGTATATGTATAGCTGATTCACTTTGTTATACAGCAGAAACTAACACCATTGTAAAGCAATTATACTCCAATAAATGTTAAAAAAATAATAAATAAATAAATGCAATGCAGTAGTTTGGAAGGGATACCACTGTTGGTTCCTCTTAATTCTTTCATTCCTATCCTTGTCGTGGAACAAAAGTACTGAGCAGAACCATGATGGCGACACATAAAACCACTTGGATTTAGAGGTTCTGGATGTTGCTGAGCTGTCCATTATGGTCTGAGGTGCTTCACAGAATGTTGTGCTTGGTCCCTGTTGAGGTGGTCCTACATCACCACGCTTTTTATTTTGTTTTTTAAATTTTGCACTTTCAGAAAAATAGAACTAGTATGAATTAGGGAAAACGAGCTAAGAAATGGGACAGCTATGTGTGTGAAATCTAACAGATAAGCAAAGAGAAAGAATGGAAATGTGAGGTTGTTATTCAGGACTTGGAAGCAGCAGCTGCACAAAAGATGTAGCCAAACAATAGCCAAAGAGAGTAAACACGTATGTTTGAACTCAGCCACCTCTTAGCTGAAGTTGTTTTGTCTGGTGTAGACATAAGCTCCCTGACTAGCGTCTCAGTGGGCTTAAGGAAGGAAACCCTGTATCCTGTAGCGTCCAGTGCTGGATTTTAAACAAAATAGATGCTAAGTAAACATATGTTAGAAAAAAGGAGTGAATTTTTATTGACTTGACATTTTCCTAATTTTCTCTGAAACATTTATAGGAATTTTGGATAAGAAATAATCTTTGGTTGCGAATGACTTTGATATCAAAATAATATAGATTAATCCTGTGTTTTTCATTAGCAGTATAGACCCATCATATTGATTTGGTGAAGGTAACTATTTTAGTCTACTTGGTCTGCCATAACAAAATGCCATAGTCTGTGTGGCTTCAACAGCAGAAGTTGATAATCTCACACTTCTGGCCACAGTCTGTTTCTGGTGAGGGTCCATTTCTGGTGAGTCCTCTCTCCTTGGCTTGTAGGTGACCGCCTTCTCCCTGCATCTTCACATGGACTTTCCTCTGTGTGTGCCCAGAGAGATGTCTCTGGTGTCTCCTCTTCCTCTTCTAAGGATACCAATCCCATTGGATTAAGGCCGCACCCCTATGACCTTCTCTAATCAAACACTGAGCCCATAACAACAACTGAAGAAGAAGACACATCTGGACTTTGGGGTTTTGTTTTGTTTTGTTTTTACAACACACCTAAAGTAAAAATTGCTTGCCCCTGAATTATATCATTAGCTCCTAAATAACCTGAGAACTACTGTTATCCTGATTGGTAAGACTAATCAATAGTAAAATTAAGTATAAACAGTTCTGTTCTTCTTAAGAGGCTGACTTGATTGAAAGTGACTTCACCTTTCTTCTAAGGCAAGGAGACAGATATTCATAACCCAGAATAAATAAAATCAAGCACTTTCTCGCCGTATTGGTTTCTTTCCCAGTGGCCTGGAAGAGTTGCAATGCCTTTTGAAGACACTGCTCTGGGGAGAGACAGCTCCACCGGGGAAATGAAGCCAGTATGTTCTTGCTAAAAGAAAACGCTCTGCTAACGCTAAATGATAGCAGGCTGCACCAAAGTCTCAGATAGTGTCTCTCTTCTTTGTATAGGGTTTCTCCTTTGATAAATTTTTCCATGGATGCTTGCTTTTCCTGGTGACTGGTAATTAATCCTTTATAAACCTTAGTTGAAGACCTCAGATCCCAAGTGAAGAATTCTCTGATAAACAAATTGGAAGGGTGCTATGTTTCTCTCTACATAGATAGATAGATCTACATGTCATTATTATTCTAATCTTCACCTTGCATGTTGATTCTGTAACTTTGAGTACTACCTTGATTTCAGCATTCATAAATGTTGTATTTCAATTCAGCTTTTTAAGGTGGGTATAATATTTTTTAAATTACCTTTATTCACTCCCCAAAACACTTTTGCAAGAGCTTATCTACTTTTTAATCATCTACTGAAAAAGAAAAAAAAAAAAAAAGAACAGATATGCCTTATCTTTTTGCTTCACACATAAATTTAACTTATATGGAGATTGTAAGTCATTTCAGTAGCCTTTAGGATGATACTATTTCAAATTTTGTTTTAAATATTTGCTCCTTTGCTTGTTCTAAATTAACAGAGCTATTTTCAATTTCATAAATATATATGTACACTTGCACTTACATACATGCATATTAATCATATAAAACAAAATCCTGATGAGATCAACCTTACTACGGTAATAACTCAGCCATTCGATTTTTGTGGGCCCTGGAGCCGTGGTAACAGAACTTTGCCTAGATAAGCTCCTGATAATTGATTCCTCTAACAGAAAGGAATCAATCCCTTAATTGAGTCCTTTAACAGTTATTAATGTATACCTAGCACTGTGGTAAAGGCTTGGAGGCTGACATAAAAAATAAATAGGACTATAAATCATTTACCTGAAAAGGGTTATAACCTAGTTGAGAGATCAATCAGGAAAGTAGGTTAAAATGCTCCCAAATATATAGACTCTGTTTGTATCAACATATATAGTGTAATAGGCATTTCTATGAAATTGCCGTGGAAGAATCAAAGCAAGATGGGAAAAGTTAGTTTGAAGGCCGTGATCTTTTCAAGCCGAAGATGATGGCTTTAACTCCATTACCTCTGTGATGATGTTCCTGACTTTTCCACATGGCATGGCTGGCTTACTCTAAATCCATGACCTTGACTCTCAAGCGGGCCTGTAATACTGCCGAGCAATCCCACCACACTTCCCTTGTTCATTTAATCTTCCGCACTCGTGGATGCCTGTCTTGAGTTCTCTCCTCCCTTGTCAGCCTCTAATACCTTCTTCCCTGTCTTTACTCCCACCTTCCTGTCCCACTGGGAAGCTGGACGTTCCACCACCTCCATAGCTGGTATCTGCCCTGCTTCATGCTGCCTCCTTGCCTCCGTCTAAGGCCACGTCCTCTGCTTAAACACTGGATCCCACTGTCTCCCCTGCCAAAGTGGAAACGTTGCTCTAGCAGTTCTATCCACTGGTTCATACACCATCGTGTTTTTTCCCTCTCTACTCATTCCTATCAGCTTCGATTTTTGTTATTTCTCCTTTTTTTAAAATTAATTTATTTTTATTTATTTTATTTTTGGCCGCATTGGGTCTTCATTGCTGTGCACGGGCTTTCTCTAGTTGTGGCGAGCGGGGGCTACTCTTCATGGTGTGCAGGCTTCTCACTGCAGTGGCTTCTCCTGTTGCGGAGCACGGTCTCTAGGTGCGTGGGCTTCAGTAGTTGCAGCGCACGGGCTCAGTAGTTGTGGCTCATGGGCTCTAGAGTGCAGGCTCAGTAGTTGTGGCCCACGGGCTTAGTTGCTCTGCGGCATGTGGGACCTTCCCAGACCAGGGATCGAACCCGTGTCCCTTGCATTGGCAGGCGGATTCTTAACCACCAGGGAAGCCTATTTCTCCTACTTTAAATGAAAAAAATCTTGACTCACTTCTCCTACCACCCGTCACACTTCTTCCTTCCCTTTATAGCACAATTCCTTAAAAGAATGGTCTATACTTAACCGTATCCAATTCCTCTCCTTTTAATCTCTTTTAACTCCAATATGGCTTTCATCCCCAGCAAGCAGCTGAACGGACTCTTGTCAACAGCGATCTCTAGGTTGTGAAATCCACATGGCAGGTGTCAGCCCTCATCGTACTTGACCCATTAGCATTATCTGACACAGCTGGCCACTTCCTGCTCCTTGAGACACTTCCTGGAAACCATGGTCTTAGCAGTCATTCTCCACTCTTTTGTAGCTGAGGCTCTTTTGTAGTTGGAGTGCCACCACATGTGTTGATCTCCTCAGCAGTATCATCCAGACTCATGCCTTTAAACGTCATCAACATGCCTAAGACTTACTACTTTATATTTTTTCAATTTTTTTATTCTTTGGCCACACCACGTGGCATGTGGGATCCTAGTTGCCTGACCAGGGATCGAACCCGTGCCCCCTGCAGTGGAAGTGCAGTGCAGTCTTAACCACTGAACCGCCAGGAAAGTCCATGACATCTTATAGCTTTAGCCCAGATCTTTCTGTCAAACTTTCAGACCTTGAGCCCTCTTCCAAATTCTACTTGGATGTTTCATACGATCTCAAACTTTACATGTTCAAAACATGTAACATTTTTGTGTAATCTATAAAAATATTAGACCACTGTGTTGTACGCTTGAAACTACTATATTGTAAGTCAACCATACTTCAATTTAAAAGAAATGTAAAATTTTTTATTTTTGCCTTCTGAGCACTGTAGCCCTCTTCCCGCCCAGCCCCCGCCCCCCCCGCCACATCACTTGATGGGTACATCATCTTTCTAATCACTCAGACCCAGAACATTTGGCATCGTCGTTCACTCTCTTTCATGCCCTTATCAAATCTATCAGCAAATTTGGTTGACTCTACTTTGAAAATGTATGCAGAATTGGACCATTTATTTTTTCCACCTCCATTACTGTCACCCTGATTTAACCACCATCATCTCTCCACGTGGGTCACTGTAAGCATCTCCAGCTGATTCCCCTGTTTCCACTTCAAAGTCCCCAAAGCCTCTTTTCAGTTCAACAGCCATCATAGCCCTTTGAACATGTCAGACCACGTCACTCCTCTGCTGGAAACCCTCCAGTGAGTTCTCATCTCACTTAGAACAAAAGCCACAAGTCTTGACTCTGACCTGCAAAGCCAGGCGTCACCTGAGAGCTCTGACCTCATCTTCTGTTCCTTTCTCTGGTCCCCTCCACTCAGCCATTCTGACCTCCTTGTCTTCTCCCAGCCCGTCTGGCCTGCTCCCATGTTGGGGCCTCTGCACTGGCTCTTCCCTCTGCCCAGAGTTCAGGCACCTGCATTCCCTCACCTCTTCATGCTTTTGTCCAAATGTCACCTCCTCAAGGCAAACTACATCCACTCCCATGTGAAACTGTCCCTGCCCTGTCATCTGACATATGGCTTTCCTTACCTTTCCTTACCTTGTTTTTCTTTTTCTTTTTCTTTTTCCACAGAATTTGTCACCTCCTAACATGTGATATACTTTGTTTATTATGTCTATTACTTATGATATGTCTCTCCCGTCTAGAATTAAGCTCTTAGAGGGCAGGGAATTTTAGTTTCTTTTGGTCACTGATGTAGCCTAACTGTCCAAAACAGTACCTGAAACAAATGATGGATGGGTGGATGGATGAAGAGATCATTGAGAACTCAAAAGAGGCTTTCCCTAAACAGCCCATTTCACATTGCCGATCCATCCTTCACCTGTGGTTCCTCTCTACTCACAAAACTTTGTTTTACTTTATTCATTATTTGAAATTATCAATTATCTTACTTATGATATCTCCTCTACTAGAATATAAGTTAAGCTATGTGAGCATAAGAACTTGAGATAGTAAGCATGTACTTAATAAATATTCATTAAGTGAATCCATTCTAGACAAGAAATTTGAATTTCTCAAATCAGTTAACTCCCTATATAAATTTTATATTATGACAAATCTGTGATTATTTGCTTATTCAGTCTGATTCAGTGTTCATTTAGCAGGATACGTAATTGGTTGTTACATTCTTTTTATCACTGTGGTTTTCTTTGGTTTACTATTAAAGAATTCTCAGACTACCCTTGATACTTTATAATAAATTAAGCAAAGATTTTCAAAACGTTCAATGCTTGGCAAGTATTAATATGTAATAAATAAAGCAGATATTAGCTCTGATCTTACTCCTGAAAGTACCTCACCCTCCCTGAGTATTTCCATTGTAAGACTCAATGGCTGTACTCCCAGTTGAGTCATTTAAAATCATAGAAAAGCATAGCAAGTTATATAGGAAATTATTATGTACAAGAAAATGGATCAAAATCTCATTAGATTTTTAAGCTCTCTTTTCTGTAGTCTCTTATAATAGGAACCTGGGTCATTTAAATTCTTTACATTTTTCTTTCAATCTCTTTAAGAAAATACTATAAGTTGGGAGTAGTTAATGTTTAAGAAATGTTTAAGACAATCCATTGTAGACATTAAAACAAATTATGGATTTTCCTTGTATGTTATGAGCTATTAATGGCCTCCAAATGAAAATGGAAAAACATACTTTGCTATTCAGCATAAGAAAATGCATCTGTATTAAGAAATGAAGAAATCGATGCATGAAAATTCAAGTAGCTATTAATCATGATCAGAATTCTATTTTTATTCTTATTTGAGTGAATTTCATTTTGCTTTTTAACAGTAAGTACTCCATCATTCATTAGCACATTTTTAATAAATGAAAGGTAAACATTTGTTGTATCCATTAAGATGATTAGCTTCCCTGTTAACTCATTAAGTCATTGTTTAGGAAGAAAACTCAAGAGTGCCATGAATTTGTGATCAGTTGTTTTATCTTACTTCATGACCAGAACTTTTGGGGTTTTGTTTTGTTTCGCTTTTGAGATTCCACATATAAGTGAGATCAGACAGTGTTTGTCTTTCTCTTCTTTCACTTTCCTCTCAAAGTCCATCCATGTTTTTGCAAATGGCAGGATTTCCTTCTTTCTCATGGCTGAATAATGTGTGTGTGTGTGTGTGTGTGTGTGTGTGTGTGTATCTCACATCTTCTTTATCCAGTCATCTGTTGGTGAACACTTAGGGTGTTTCCCTGTCTTGACTATTGTAAATGATGCTGCTGTGAACATGGGGTCTAGGTATTGCTTTAGCATAGTGTTTTTGTTTCCTTTGGATATATGCCCAGGAGTGGAATTGCTGGATCCAAAAAGATTTTTTAAGTTAATTATCTCCTACTTACAATTATTGTTTTCTGACAGCCTTAGGTCTAGTGATTCTAGAAGATTGTGAGAAAATAAAGATAAAGTTGGTTCCTGCTATAAACTTCAAACGTATCTCTGACAGGAGCCTATGAGCTTCCATAGGCCGGGCCTCCGTGGTGCTGATGGAACTTCTTTGGGTTGTGAGAAATAGCAAGTCATGTGGCCCCAGAGCTGTCCACAAGCATCCCCCCGCACTTTCCAGATGGGCTCCCCTGCACGTCTGTTAATGACCAGCCCAGATGTCCATCTCTAGGCAGAGTAGAGTAAGTGGCAGCGTGGTGAGAGTCAGAATCGGGGCTAGAGGGCCTGAGTCAGAGCAGAAACATCAGGAAAGTTTGGGAGGGTCCAGTGGACATTGCTGGGCCAGACTACAGTGGTGCTGGAGTCCGAAGGAGGAGGGAGGTGAGGACAGCAGGTGGTTTGCATCCTCGGCAGCTTCCTGCTGTATTTGTAAGTAAGTTCAGTCATCCATCAAACGAAGTCCATCCTGAGAACCATAAACGAAGAGTCATAAACTGACTAAGCCAACTTGGAATGTTCCCAAAATAACTCTCAGGCTACTTAAAAACCCTTAATGTTAGCCCACGAAACATTTCACCGTAAGGAACTTGGAGTGACTTTTTCTTACCTTTTTAGGACTGTAGTAGCTGAGGGCTTTAATTCTCCCAGTGCAGCATCCCTGGTGGCACTTTTAGAAACTATGAAACCACGTGTATTTTACTATCCCAGTCCTCTTTGAATGAAAGAGAGCTTTATGTATTATGAAAAAGAGACGTGAAAAAAGAAAAGTCACATCTAAATAAATAAAAATCATGATTTGATATTGTTATTATTTACTGGACCACAAACCCATTGAAGGGCAAAGATACAGCAATACATGACCTTTATAATGAATGCCTGGAGTTCTAACATGTGACACTGCTCATTGACTGGTTTACATTTGAAAAAAATGGACTAAATTAGGCTACAAGGCAGACTTAGGCCTACATTTTTACCTTTTTTTGGTACCAATTTGTAGAATTTTGTAAATTATTACTTTCCAGTATTCACAAATTTCACACAGACATCTAAATGCTCAAAAATTGCCATCCATGTACCCCTTTGAATGAAAAGCAGGCAAGGACTGCAGAAAGAACTCAGGCTTTCAGATGAGATAGTCGGATTCGAATATCACCTCCACTGCTTGTGGCCCTGGAGAAGTTTTTCTGAACCTCAGTTTCCTCATCTGGGAGGAATGGTTGTTGCTGGGATTAAATTAAATGCAAAAATCTGTGCATAATACACAGCATGGCACTTCACAGACATCCCAAGTAGTAGCTTTTATCATTTCATCATAAATCGTGCCATGTCCAAGACAAAGAAGGACCTGGAAGAGGAGAGTGAGGATGTCTTTGGTCATCCTGGTGGTCCCATGACACACCTGTGTCACTCACTCATTGCCTTCTTCTGAAATGTTATTTGAAAACAGACTGCAGACACCAGGGTGAAATGACACAGCCTTAGAGTTTTTAAAGCACTTTTGCATTACTCTCCGGATAACAAGATGCTCCTCTTCTGTAAGTTGGTATTTATTGGCACTTTAGTCTATAAGCTAAGTGGCAGTGAACGTTTAATTCTGTGTCAAAAGGTAGACTACCAAGTACAGGTAGGTGGCTTACCAACCACCCTGAGGCTACGTAGCGTATACTGGATGGGAGGTACCAGAAACGGCAGAGAACCAATCTGTTCCCTTTTTCGTTGGCACAGGAGAGGGAGAAGCAAAGGCTGATAGAATTGTGTGCCTCTCCATCACGTATCCGGTCCTCCACAGCTACAAGACAAGTTAGCCAGGAACCCAGGTAGAAGGAGAGAGCAAAATAGACTCCGGCTAGAGCACTGGCCTGAGAATAAAGTTCCCAGGATATGAACGGGGTCGACTGAAAAGAAAGACAGTGGAATTAAGGGGCCATATTGTCTCCTCGGTACCCTGATGATTCTGTGGAGTCGGATGAATCTAAATCTGAATCTGAATTTGGATTTAAGTACCATGCACAATAGTCAGTCCTGATGGGACCCTGCCCAGGGCTGTGAGCCATCTTTATATTTACGTTTTCTGCCTTTCTTCTCCTCCAGCCGTGATCAGGCCTTTCAGACAAACCTGGGAAGCCCTGGAGTTTTAGAGGGTGAACAAAGGACCCCTTGAAGGGGGGGGACCTATGCTATGGCCTGGGGCAGAACCCGCTGCTTGGAGCTCGCGATTACTTTCAGTCCTGGGGTCTGGACCAACTTCGCTTCCCTCAGTGCCCAGAACACCTTCTGGGTCCCAGCACGTGTTAGAGCTTTGGTCCGTCACCACGGTCCACTCTGACCTGGTGTTCCCGTGAGGCCTCTGTAAGGACCCAAGCTTTCTGAGCTCTTATTTGTTCTTGCTTCTCAGCACTTTGCTTTATCTTAATAAGGGAGCAGAAAAAGAGAGTAAAGGGTCACTGGCCTCAAAAAATAAATGCCCCGAGCATCCACGAGAGTCATAGATTGTTATGATGGACGACATGAGAGGGAAGTGGTCCCAGGGCCCTGATTAGAGAAGTGATACTGGAAAACCAAAACAGTACGGCAGGGCTTCCAGAGCGAAAGTGAGCCAGTGAGGGGCGGCCACGGGGGAGAGCCCTGAATGAGGGCAGGAAAAAGCCCTATGACGACCTTGAGCGTACTGAGTTGGCCAAAACCGCAGATGTCAACTTAAATCAGGATACGTTTGATGAAAGATAGTTTCATGGGATTAAAAATTCAAAGAGTCTATGAGGGCTGTTCCCTTGGGACTTCAGGTTGGTTTCAAAGAAAAAGCCTCTGTGTCTGAGGACTAGCAAAGAAAATCAGAACTAGACAGATCGGACACAGCAAGTAGAGAGGATCCTAGAAGCAAAATGAATATGGGAAACCTTACCATTTCTCATACCTGAGAGAACGTGAAAGAGTCCACGCTGGAGAGAACGCTTGGCTATATCTTGAATATAAGAGTGGTTTGGCATGCATCTCACGGCAGGCATTAACCTGTGTTAACTAGTTTGGTGTGAGGTGGGTTACAGTGCAGAGCACAGAGGAAACCACTGGTGCTGAGCCTTCACAGATGAGTGACTATTGGGAAACATTCATGTATGTATGGTCGTTCTTTTAGTCTAGAGAAAATGCTCATGTACTGAGCTCACTCTCTGTACCAAACAGTAGCCTAGCCTTGGAAACACACTCCATGAGATTAAAGGCATTTGTTCAGATTACGCTCCCTGTAAATAAATCAACATTCAAATCCAGATTCATCGAAAACCCTCTGTTCTTGAACCCACGTGAGTGGAATTGATGTAGATAATATCTTCCATATCATAGATGTGCTGCTTAAGCTAGACGGAGCTGAAGTGAGTTCAGTGAATCAAAAATGACGTCATCGATTGATCCCCTTTGGTCAGCATCCTGCCTCTTTCTTTCAAGCTGATAAGCCTTCTTATCTTCCCTCCACTCTATGCTACATTCGAAGTTAGAAATATAGTTCCTGAAGTAAAGACATTGAGGGACGGGGTTCTGCTTTCCTCTCTCCTACCCGTATGCTCTGTAAAGCTGATTCCTGTATGAAGCTCCTTGTCTAAGGGGAGCATGGTTGATTATAGGAGGTGAGCCAAGAAGGGAATTCCACATTCTGAACTGAAGTCTTAGTCTAAGAACATAAAGTCATTATCTGTGGCCTCGCTTATTATAGGCTAACCGTTACCACCCCTTTATTTTTTTCTCACTGTTCCCTCTTCCTACTCTAGTGTCTGAAAAGTTGGTCTTTGGATAAAAGACAAGAGATATTCATGGGATCCTCTGTAGAGCTGTACATTTAAAATTTATGTCTTCCAGTGGTTTAAAATATATATATAGGGCCTCCCTGGTGGCGCAGTGGTTGAGAGTCCGCCTGCCGATGCAGGGGATACGGGTTCGTGCCCCGGTCTGGGAGGATCCCATATGCTGCGGAGCGGCTGGGCCCGTGAGCCATGGCTGCTGAGCCTGCGCGTCCGGAGCCTGTGCTCCGCAACGGGAGAGGCCACAACAGTGAGAGGCCCGCGTACCACAAAAAAAAAAATAAATAAAAAAAATAAATAAAATATATATATATATATATATATATATATATATATATATATGCCATATATATAGGCTACACTTAAACTCTGTATCTTTTTAAAAATTTTTAAAAGGTCCCTGAGAGAGATGAAAGATCATGTCATAGAAAAAAATCTTGGATTTATATTTTGGGGATCAGAAACTCTCTTGAATAATGGATCAATATACTCAAGAAAATGCTATTTCTAGTAGTAAAACTGAGTCTGATTAAGACTGTATCTTATGGAAAAAGGCACCAACCTATACTGCTGCTGGCAGTTTAAAATGGCACAGCCCATCTGGACAGTAGTTTGGAACAGAATTTTAAAAGGTCTTGATAACCCATGGCTTGCTCATGCTACCTCTGGGAATGTGTCCCAAGGAAAGAATTCTAAATAGGAAGAGGCTTTTCATACAGAGATTTTTCAAAGGAGAATATTTATCGTAGTGAAAAAAATTTTTTAACCCAGATGTCAAAAAATAGTGTTGAATGGTTGAGGTAATTTTCTAAATGGTAGATTTTTTAAAGTCTATCATCTGTTAAAACCAGATGCGTGATAAGTGGCTCTTCCCTCTCTTCAAAATATGCCCTCAGTTATTTTTGTTTAAAATAGAGAATGATGCCCTAAAAAAAATAATAAAAATTTAAAAATTTAAAAAGTGTATCACCTGAAAAACTATGTTAAGAATTGGGTAAAAATTGGGTAAGAATTGGGTAAAATATTATGATTATAGCTATGGGAATCAAAAATTTTTTTTAATTTCAGGAAAAAATGGAAATACTATCATACAATCAAGAATTGTGTTTCAGTGGTAGAACTGTAGGCAACTTTTATTTCTATTTTTTTAAGTTTTGTATTTCCATATGAGGAGCAGCCCCTCTTACACTTTTAATAAAAAATCGTAAGGGGGCTTCCCTGGTGGCGCAGTGGTTGGGAATCTACCTGCCGATGCAGGGGACACGGGTTCGAGCCCTGGTCCGGGAAGATCCCACATGCTGCAGAGCAACTAAGCCCGTGCGCCACAACTACTGAGCCTGCGCTCTAGAGCCCGTGAGCCACAACTACTGAAGCCCTCATGCCTAGAGCCCGTGCTCCACAACAAGAGAAGCCACCGCAATGAGAAGCCCACGCACTGCAATGAAGGGTGACCCCCGCTCGCCGCCAACTAGAGAAAGTGGCACGCAGCGACAAAGACCCAACGTAGCGAAAAATAAATAAATTTTAAAAAATCGTAAGGGATGCCAAGAATTGCGTTTCATGTCTTCAGTCCACTTCCTGTGTCTACTGTGCCCACGTCTAGGACCTGGTCCTCCTTTCCCACTCTGCATATTGTGGATGGATCTGAGTAACTCCGTGGCTCTTAGAGCTCAGTCCTCAACCCAGACAGTAGTCAGCTAGAATGGATTAACTCTGAGGATTCGGAAGTGAAGATGGGTTCTTTCTGTTCTAATTCCCTCTTGTCCTTCATGAGCAGTCCCGATGAAGAGCTCTTTGAATAGGAAGAGCCTGCTCAGAAGAAATCCACATGCCCACAATGCGAAAGAAACACAATGCCAGTTAGAGCAATACCTCTTTTCACCGTTTCTGAGTTTGCCTCTTTTTTTACCTTGTGATTAAACAGGTGTTGCCTAGATAGAGGACAAATATGTATCTGTATATTTACAAAGCATCAAATAATGAAGGATAGCTTAATGAATGTTATCATCTTTAGTGGCTAAGTGAACTCAAGGAGGAAAAATAATAGAATAAAAGGCCATTGCTTCCATGATGCTCGGCAGCCATGAATATAGTGTTTGTAGTCATAAGGTATATTCCGTGGTTCTTTCTTCATCCAGAACATTGTACCTTTTGGAATTATGCCATTTACTGTTAATTAAAGTAGATGTTTGGGGTGGAGATGGCAGTGGCTAAGTCTTTTTCACTGAAACACAAGAACTGGGCACTTCAATCCTGTGGATTTTTCCTGACTTCCATTTGCTACAAGCTATTATGTTGTAAACTCATATTTCAGTAGCTCTTCTTCACCTTCGTTACTTGTAATGCTTTCAAAGAGCACAGTGGCCTTTTTCTAGTTCGGAAATGGGTAGTATAGCTGAGCGCTCGAAGGTTTGTAAGTACTAATAAGCTGTTTTGTGATAAAGAACCAAAGTTGGGAAAAGCAACAACAGTGACAACAGTTATTCAGTGTATGTTTGTACTTTGAGGGGGAAAGAGAGGGAACACTGTTTTTTCTTTTTTTCATTTTTTTCTCCCTTCCTTTTCCCATTTTAGACAAAGCCCGTTGCATTTGCAGTCCGGACAAATGTCAGCTACAGTGCAGCCCATGAAGACGATGTCCCAGTGCCAGGCATGGCCATCTCATTCGAAGCAAAAGATTTTCTGCATGTTAAGGAAGTAAGGAGAATAATTGGAATTTCTATCCACATGACTTTTTTACCTTGAAGCATCATTTCTTACTTCTCATTGCTGTGAAATAGCATGGCGTGTAGCTGCGGTTGGATAACATACACACGAAATCAGTGCCTCTCAAGCTTTTCTAATATAAATATAACCTTTTTAAAGAAGAAAAAAGTCACAGGCCTCTTGGAATAACCTCAAGGCTCCCCTGGGCTCTGTGACCCAAAAATTGAGAACCACTGGAGTAAATGATCCTTTTTTTATACTTAACCTGTACTTTTTGTGTTAAGGTTTAACCTTGACCATGTGTCATTTTCCCTTCATGTCCCAAGTTTAACCATCTGGGGAGGGTTTAATAATAGTATCTAGAATTCATGATCTCTCCTCTCTGCTAGCAGGGTCTAAACTCAGGCCACTTTTGCCCATTCTCCTTCTTTGGTGGTAAATTTCTGCAGGGGAAGGGGAAATGGATGCCATCAGAGCCAACAAGGCAAGAACCAGATATCAGGAACATCCCTTTTCCACCATGCCAAAAGCCTCCACTTTTTGTTAACAGTGACTCAATCTGTAAATTGGAAAAATTCACTCTTAATTAAGGTTTATTTTGAGTCAATGCCTGTTTTGCAGAACACTGTATGAAATGGCCAGAAATTCCCCTTACATGATGTGTTCTAGGTGTGCGAGGATGAGGTTTTCTTGAACCTGCAGGAATTTACAATTGGAGCACTTCCATCTGGGGGACGGCCTCTCCTAGGGAGCATTTGTAAAAAAATTTTTTACGGTTCTAAGGATTTTTTATTTTATTTTATTGAAGTCTAGTTGATTTACAATGTCGTGTTAATTTCTTCCGTACAGCAAAGTGATTCCGTTGTACACATATATATATTCTTTGTAATATTCTTGGAGAGGGAGTACGGGAGGGAAGGAATGGGAGTTTGGGATTAGCAGAGGCAAACTATCATACATAGGATGGAGCGTATGTTGGTTTAACTGCTCAGGCACTAAAGGCTGTGAGCAAGAGGTGATAACTGCCAATGAAAAGAGACAAGAGAATGTAGAGCCTGCCATTTCTTTAACTTTTCAAAAGAGCTGCTATTTCTATTTGGCCAGGAAGGGAAGACAGAAAATAATTTCTGAAGGATGGCATGCTTAGAATCTCACTTTACAACAGGAAGTTAGATGAATCTAGGCTCTCATCCCCAAGGGCTGATGCTTAGAGAAGAAGGAAAAGAGAAACAGTGGATATTCTTCTTTGAAATGTTCGAGAACAGGCTTGAAAAATACTATTCAGCCGAGGGACATCAAACCGTATCCTAAAGATTTAGGATAGATAGTCCAGGCACAAGAGAGAAATTGCCAACATCCACATAAGTGAAGTCCTTTGTGAACGCCGGACTGTGGTCATAAACCTGTTTGCACAAAGGTAAATTTTGCTCTGACATCAAATAGTTCATGTCGATGTCAATATTTATCACTCACTCTTAATATTTCTAATTAATCTGATTACATAAGAGGAAGACCTCTGTAACACTCCCTAGTTCCTGCTAGTCTCTTGTCAGGAAGACCTGTTAATCTTTGAACAAGAAGAGTTTATCCTACTCATGGTGCCAGCAGCTGCAGTGGAATTCAGGAAAGTCTCAAGGCCAGGAAAGTGAAGGCAGAGTCAAGCGGGAGATGGATTGTTGAGCTTCCGGAAAACACTTTGCTCTCAGCATACTCAGCACATGAACAGGGTTTCTTGACTTGCGATACTTGAGTTCACTGTAATTGCCATAATACTTATCTCCAGGGAAAATGGTTCATGGGGAAGAAAAAGGATGTGAAGATTTGTTTAACTTCTGTGCACTGATTTTCACAATTTTGATTTTCCGTTTAGAAATTTAACAATGACTGGTGGATAGGGCGATTGGTTAAAGAAGGCTGTGAAATCGGATTCATTCCAAGCCCAGTCAAGCTAGAAAATATGAGGCTTCAGCATGAACAGAGAGCCAAGCAAGGGAAATTCTACTCCAGGTAGGAGAAAAATATCACGTGTTTGTGTCAGAGTTCAGACTGTACTACCATTTGTGTACTGTCAGTTGCTGTATTCTACAATCTCTATTGTGTGTTAAAAAGCAGACTGGTGACAGCATCACAAATTCTGCATTTAAAAAACTTCATCCAGCCTCTCATTTTCATCCCCTTCTGGAGAGAGTCAAATTAAGTATTATCATGAATGAAAAGAGCTAAGGTCATAGAGTATTAAATTCAGGCTTCAGTGCGGAGGAAATTCTGAAGTTTAATCTTTTGCTGAACATACCCTGGCATCGAGCAATCCTGGTGACTAATCCCAGTGTCCACAGCTGCCTGGCATGGCCGGAAGACATTTCAGAAATGACCAGCTCAGATTTCAGCAGAGCAGCTCCCGGGGTCTTTTAATTTCATTTTCACTTAAGAAACTCAATTTTCAGTTCTGCCCACTGCACAACACTTAAAGGGAAACTCAGTAAATTGTCATTGCAGATAGCAATTAGATGAGTTATGTAATAGGCTGGGGCCAAACGATTTTTTTCCTAGGATTCTTGAGGCTGTTTGCCCCTCACTAGAATCATTAGAAGGGCTCCTCAAATATGGAGTGAATTTTAAATTGAGCCCCCTGCAGGCAAGTCCAAGAACATGGTTTGCTTTTCCCTGTGAAAGGGTGTGTTACTGGCAAGTCTTTTCTTTAATGTGAATAGCTAGCCTTCTGTTTTCTGAAGCTTACATTTTATTTTTTTCCATAGTGATGCAAAATCCTTTGTCAATGACCATATATCAGTGTTAGCAAGAATTTTTCCAAGTGCCCACAAACAAGTCAAATGGAAGATGCTTTGTGGTTTGGAACATCCATCTTCATTCACTAGTATTTTATAACTCTCAGGCTCTTTTAGTTCAGATGGATTCTTCCCTTTTTCAAGACCTCTAGCCCATATTTGACTTTTATTAATCCCTGGGTTATTGGGGACCCTCAGATTGTGAATGCATTTAGTCATATAAAAGTAGATGCGTGTAGATAGACAAAGTTTGGGCATTTTTCTTGTAGGACGTTGAAGATCTGATACCATTTATTTGATTTCTAGTCTTGTATTGGCTTTATTGTATCTTTTTCTATTCTCTGTATTGATAACGGTTTCTTAATACTAGTTAATAAAATCTTTCTCTGCTTCTTCATATACAAACTGAGAAAGGAAAACTACTTCTCAAGGAGTAGGATGGGAGACATTTTTGCCAAATTGTTAAGAAGGCAGGGTTTCCTTTGCCTCCCAGCTGGGGATCCCTGGTCTAGCTGTTAGCAATCAGCTCAGCTTTATAAGAACCTACAGGAATGGTAGGTTTGGGGGCCTCCTCTTCGCAGATGAGGAAACAGGCTAAGAGAATTTAGGAGCCTTGACCAAGGTTGCACAGCAAGTAAGGTAGAATCAGGATGTAAACAAAATCAATCTGTCTGTAGCTTGACCTCAGAGGCCTATGTGCTGTGAAATCGTGCAACCAGGGCCTGACCAAGCAAGCACAGAACAAATCGTTATTATTATTGCCATCTGTTATTATTTACTGTATTAGCTGTATTGTTTTGCTATTGCATTTTTTCCTTAAAGGACTATAAATTATCTGTATTTGAGTAGTGTAACACCTCATACCTGTTCTAAGGAACTCGTTTACCTTTCCTATAACCATATTCATTTTCCTTTGATTTTCTGGATTTTATTTTGTCCTGTCTCTTTACCTAAGCTTTTGCCTAAGTAGGTGAAAATACTTCTTGTTTTCAGAGGTTTTTACATTTGTTTCCAAACATTTTAAATACACTTTTTTTGAGGGCATAACTAGAATTCAGCAGTATTATAAAACTCAGATGTGTAAATTATTAAAAATCAGCAGAAATCAAAGGCAGTAGAATTGGAGAACAGCTCAAGAACATAGCATTTTTATAGAATTAAATATGAAGGGCAAATCTGCATTCTGAACATTTTAACTCTTTGCAACGTTTGTCACAATTTTACACAATTCAAATAATACTTTGACTGTTACGGAAATTTGAAGAGAATGTAAAACAAACCCAAGTTTGAACTGGAATTAGACTTAGCAGTTTAAAAAAAGAAAAAAAAAACACTTGTGGAAGAAAATGCGTTGGTCTTGGTAATGGGTATTCTTGTATAACTGCCAGAAATGGCTTCTCTAAATACCACTTTTTATTACTTTTACATATCATCTGGTATCCTTATTAAACGTGCTGGGATATCTTTTAAGAACCTTAAAAAGATACAGAGGCCTCCTGGTTTTTGCTTAAAGCTTTTGATGTTTGTCTTTTTTACACATTAAAATGCCAGAATGGTAGCAATAAAATTCAGCCTGTCACTGGTATTTTAGTGGAACTTATATTTTCATACTAATATTCATGAAATAGTAAATACATGTAAATATTTTTAAAATATTAAATATCACCCTTGGATGCATAGACACTGTAGTGGATTCTTTCCACTAGACCCTGGCTTGGCTATGACAATAAACATTTGGCCATGAGACTGTCTTGCTGAAATTCCGTGTCACTCTTTTAAAATGTTCCTTTCTATCCACCTCTGTGAAGGGGCTGTGTGGTGTATTATTTAGCATGCTGGCCACTGGTAAAAACATAAATGCCACTGTTCTAATATTAACCCCAAAGTTTCTAGACACTGAAGCGTGTCTTGGATTAATGGTAGAATTTGGTAGTTCTGAAGTATACGCTGTTCAGATGGTTCCTAAATGAACCAAGCTGAATCCTTCATGTTTAGCCATGCTTGAGGAATGTTCCAGATACACTCTGAGGGTTAAATCATAGAACACTTTCTTGTGTTCCCTCGTGTGTCTTTTAAACGTTGGCAGGTTTTAGCATAGCTGTGTTGTTGGGGATTTTTTAATAGGTTGCTTGTAAAAACTTGAATACTTTCCATCTTGGTACACTAAAAAAGAAGCCAGCTAAGACAAAGGAGCAGAAACCCAACAAGAATTAAACAAGAAGTTTGGCTGTTAGCCTGCAGGTTTGTGCACTGCTTCCAAGAGTCTTGAAAATAAGAAGCAGAGGAAATCTTTGCTCTTATCTGTCTGGGATCCTGGCAGAGAATTTGAGGACTGCAGCAAGTACCCAAGTTTTCTTCCATTCTCTCAGGGCCTTTTCAAATTAATCTTGGAATTTGCAACAGAGACCTTGACACGGCTATGTCGAGCACTGTAGGAGTCTCCACTGGGAAATTACTCTTTGCCTCCTTGGAGGCAAGACAGATTTAAAGTTCAATAAAAACATAATGAGTAATCATGTTTATTGAGCAATACAAATGTTTTAATCTCCGAAATAAGTGTCAGTCGTAATATAAATTTTTGCTTTACTCCAGTAAATCAGGAGGAAATTCATCATCCAGTTTGGGTGACATAGTACCTAGTTCCAGAAAATCTACACCTCCATCATCTGGTAAGTAGGTAGTAAGTGCTGAACAGTACATACTGCATTTCATGCTCTCCTCCGTCTTTACCTAGTTGTGTGAGTTTCCATAGACTGAATCACTAGGTTAACCCTTGAGGTGTTCAAAGGGATCAGAAATGAGTGTGGCCACCTGGAGTCAGGAACAGTTGAGGCAGCTTTCTTTCTGGCTTTGAAAGAAAAGAAACGGTGTCAGTGTGTTCACTGCTTAGATGATCAAAGTGATGAGCGGATTGGACTTTCTAGCCCTGCCCTCCACCATGGTCCCCGGGCAGTGTCATGGGCAGTAAATGGATAACCATCCACCTACAGCCACGCTTGTAGGAAGAGTGAGTGCTGTTTTCTTTCCAAAGTGCTGAAGAAGGACATTCAACATACGTGTGAATTTCAGATAAACAATGACTCATATTTTTAGTATAAGTCAATATTGTACAAGACATACTTGAAAATTTTTTCACTGTCTAGCTGAAATTCATTAACTGGATTTGTATTTGCTCAATCTGGCAACTCTGCCATTCTGTGTTGAACCTGGAGTTCTATATACATAGGAGACGACTTGGTCGAATTGGATGAAAACCCACGATCAGAGTCTTAGTTTGCTAAGAGGTGCAATTGAGAGTCAGAGTAACATGATAAGGGTTGGCCAGTGGAGCTTTTGTGTATTTCTAGGAAGCTGGAAGTGGGAAGAGGTCAAAGACAGAGAAGCACGCATCTGTGGAGAAGTCAAGGAACAACGTAGCTGCACTCTGACTGCCTTAAGAGCAGGATCCCCCTTGTTACTGACGATCATGCCTTGTTCCTGAACGCTGGCAGCTTTTAGAGACAATCCCGGGCTTCTTAGTAAAAACTTAGAGGACTTGTTGAGTGAGCAAAATCTGAGCACAATAAGAAATAGTTTTAGAAGGTATACTGATTTCCAAAACCACGTACTTACAACTAGCAATAATTCTGAGTTGCCCAAAATTAAGTCAAATAGTATGTTTGAAATGAAGCATCGAAATCCTTTAGGTACGATGTGAGGTTGATGTCTTCTCTTGATGGTTGCTGAGTAGATATTCCCTGAATGCCCAGGCGAAAGGGGGCTTATCTCTGCTCCTTCTCAAATGGGTGGAGTTGCAGGGATTATGATACAAACCTTAGACTCTTCCTCTGTGTCTTCAAAACTGTCCCGGAGAGTCCTGAGGACTGTCACGAGGCTCCAGAAATGGGAAAATGCCAGTTCACATTGTGGTAAAGTATCAGCTCCAGCCCCAGACTGTCAACCCCACTTCCGTCAACCGGGAGGGGTTTTCCATTCCCTTTAACCAAAATGTAGCCTTCTCATCGTTTCGGCCATATATTGAGACCTGGCACGTGCATCCTGAAGAATAAGTCAGTGTGTTTGGAAAATAACATTTCATTTTTGTAGCCAGATGTTAGTCATTCCTAAACATCAAGTTCAATTAAGAGTTTCATATAATACAGATGATTTTTTATTCAATGTCCTGAGATCAACCATAGTGGAAAAGAATATAAAAGAGAATATATATATATATATATGTATGTATATATGTATAACGGAATCACTTTGCTGTACAGCAGAAATTAACTCAACATAGTAAGCCAACTATACTTCAGTTTAAAAAAAGACAAGTTAACTACAAAGTATATTCTTTAAAACATGGATAATTTTTGTTTTCGGAAAACAATCTCTTCATCATCTTTGCCTTACAATGTGGAAGTGTTGACATTTTTACTTGGTAAAAAAATTTAAAAAACCACAGTGTAAAGAAAAAAAAGAGATTGTAAACTTCACTCCCTGAGTTTTATACAGAGACAGGACTTTGGAATCACTTTTCTGAATCCCAAGAGTAGAAAACACTGTGACTAAGTGAACAGGAAATATTAACCAACTGCAAAATGTATAATAGGTCCTCAGGCTCCTGCTATAACTTTCGTATCAATACTACAACTTACTTAACTGAAGACATCAGAAAATTCTACAGAGAGAGTCCTCCACCCCGCCTGCAGGGAAACCCACCTAATCTATCAAATGTGGATTGGCCTCTGATCATCATCGTCATCTTTGTTTCCCAAGGCCCTACCTACAATTCACCGCACTCATTGCGAGACTAAAGAACAGAAGCATTTGCCCAGAGTAAATATAATTGGAGGTTCTCCAGGATGTGGAAAAGGAAAAATTTCCACCTCATCCCTGGGGAATGAGGTGGTAGTTGGTGGCACAGCGCGTACCCCATACCTACACATGTGTGTCCGCACCCGCTGCCCCAGCATGCCACTCAACTCGACCCAACTGTCTAAGATTACATTTAAATTTAGAGTTCAAGAAATGTTCCCAAGGGTCTCTGCCCAAATAAATAAATAAATAAATAATTTTTAAACTAAAGCGTGCTAGTGAAGAAAAGAAGCTATTTTTTAAAGGAAGCAATTTTTCCCAATACTAAAGTTTGCCAAGGTATGGCAATGCAAGAATGAAATTAGAAAGGGGAACATCTCACATCTCTGAGTGCAAGGAGAACCATGTGAGTCTAATAAATATATACAGAACTATGAAAAGAGTTGAAGGTGCTTCTTAACGCACAGGAAATTTCTTTAACGTGTTCTGAAGGTAGCCAAATGTTTTAGGGTTCTGTGTCTCAGGACAAACCCAGATGCTTTTAGATTTCAGTTAACCAAAATCAGGACTAGTAAATGGCAAAGTCCTCAATTTGGGATTTTGAGCCCTTGTGTCCAAATACAGGTAAATTTCAAACCTGACTCGGGCTATGTGAGGGGGCAGCTGATATCTGGGCAATGGCACAGCTCAACTTTTTACGCGTTTCCACTCTTCCTTTAAATAAAAAACCCAATGGACAAATCCTAAAATTCAGTTCATGAACTTTGCCATCCCAGGGTCCTGTCAGTGCTGACGGGCCATTAGGTATCCTCAATTTCAGAGAGGCTCTCAAGGGGACTGTCCCTTGAATGTGGCCTTTATAAGCCCCATAAAAGACTAGAAAGATAGAAGCATATGGGAATTGACCACCAAAAGGGAAACTTATTTGATTTGGCTTAAGGCATACTATAGGAATAATGAAACACTGAGCCAGATCCTCTCCATCTTATCCAGGAAGACATGAATAACATGCTCCCTAAACTGGGATTCAAGGAAAAGCATCATCGGGTGGTATACAAGTCAGCATCAGTTCAAACCACTAGGCACATTTCATAATGTTTCCATTGTACAACACGTGCTGATCCTCTTAGCTTATGGAAAGGCATAGATGGGGCAAAGAGAAAGGCATATTTACTAAGTATGCCTAACTATGTACCTGAAATTAACTCATTCTGTTATGACTGTCACTGGAGAAAGAGCATCCTTAGCTCATCTTCATGCAAGCAAGAGCTGACATTTGCGACACTGTGCTAACAATGTCAGGTGTTCGCTCCATCCCAGCGTTTCGACCTAATCAAATGAAGAGGAACAATTCAACAGGAGAGCCTAGTTTTCGAAAGTCTGAGTGAATCATCTAATATCCGTAATAACTTCAACCCTGAAAAATAACGTGATGCCTGTCAGATGCTCTTCAGTCATTTGGAAAGGTTCGGGGCGGCTGTCACGAGCACCAGGGCAGCTTATGTTTCACAGGGAATGGAAGCTAAGGTTTTGCAACACTGAGCCATCCGTGCTTTCACAATAGTAATTTGGTCCTTAAGTCTGAATGTACTGTGGTTTTTGTTAAGAGAGCTACATGCGTGATACGATGCTCTCCTGGGGCGAGTAGATTTCTTCCTGTCTTCTTCTGCTTGACCTCACCTAAAGGACACAGTAATTTTCTAGTGAGCTCAGCTCTGTAAGATCTTCCTGAACCCTGACACCGAGGACACGAGCCCACTTGGGAAGCTTAGGGAATTGGATGAGGGCACCGGGATTGTGGCGGGACCTCGGCCGGAGAGTCATACAACATCACAGAGGCAGAAGAGCTAGATTCCAAGTTTTCACCAAAACCAAGTCCCTTCAACTCTGAGAATTTCTTTTCAATCTTGAAAAATAAGAGAGTTGTGGTTGACTTTCTCAAACACCTTCCAGCTCTGATTCTACCGAGGATGAAATTCTCTAGCGATCGCGCGTGGATGCACTGTATAAACCTCACAGTGAGATGCTGGACCTTTTTTCATTGGAGACTTGATTCTCCAGGGCTCTGTTTTCAGGGCCCGAGGGTTATAAAGTTGAAAACATGTGGAACCACAAATCTAAAGCCCTCATTCTCCAGATGAGGAGGCCGGTGGCCTGTTCTCTCGGGTCTGCCTGCCCTCTGCACTCCCTCTCATGTAAATCCAGTGAGTTTATATAAAATCATCGGGAGGTGCCTTAGGTCATTGTATAAGAGTCGTTTCATTTGGACATCATTGGATCCAGTGGTTTCTAATTAGTCTTCAATCGGGCCTGCCTCGGGGGTGCCCACATCATTGTGAAATCATTTTAATCTGGTCCATCCTGGTCCCTCCAGAATCATTTGCCTTGTGTATAACTTCTTTGTGTTGCTGGGTTTAGGATTTTCTATTCTCTCTTTCCCTCAAGTGCCTGTTGTAATTTCGGTGAACCTTTTCACACTGCCCTTATTCTCACACAAAACCAAGCGCCGTAAGAAATCAGAGGCACAGTGTGATAAAGGTTTCCCATGTAGTTGCTGATTATCTGAAAGCTGCTTTAAGCTCTGGGAAGGAGTGAAGGTGTTCTGTCCTGTTACTCATAGACAGTTGATTTGGAAAATATCATATTATATTTGAAACAAAACTACAAATTAAAAACTTGTTTCTCTGAAAAATCTTACTCGAGAGATTTAGCATGAAACTGATGTGTCCAAGCACACAGATATGATGAGAGCATCTTTCTGTTTGATTTGATTACATTCTTCATGTGCTTTACCTTGAAATTTTACTTTGTTTACTGTGCTCAGCACTCATGATAGATCTTTGACTGTGGTTAGTTTTGTTTGCTTTTCGTTTTATTTTTTTGATAACCGATTTTTCCTCTCCTGTCTGCCTGATGATTTTTGAATTGTTTGTCTGTATATAGCTATAGACATAGATGCTACTGGCTTAGATGCAGAAGACAATGATATTCCAGCAAACCACCGCTCCCCTAAACCCAGTGCAAACAGTGTAACGTCACCCCACTCCAAAGAGAAAAGAATGCCCTTCTTTAAGAAGGTAACATGAACTTCCAAGCTTGCGTCTGTCCACGTGCTCAACTGCACTACGTCACATTTCTAGTCCTGTGGACTGTCTGCGTCCTTGATAAAGCCAATAACATGCATGCTTTGTTATTCTTTGTTTCTTTTCCATGCTGCTGTAGCTAAGCAGAAGCAGAAATCGGTAAGTTCACATTGACATAAGCTGTGTTTATCCTGCCCCTGGCATCATTAGCATTCAATCCCACAGTTTTATTCAATACAGTCTGTTCTGTCCCATGAAAAGAACCTATCAAGCCGCTAACTGAGTCCATGCATTTCCAACCAACTAAATTCAGTGAGTGACCTGTGAAAGCACCATTGCAGTACTTAGCCTTTTTGATGGAATAATATCTACCCCCCAAGGGCATTCGTTCCGACATTCAAGGAACGTCAGACGCTGACAGCTCCATGGAACGCACCTCTCTTGTGCATGCTTCTGTCTCCGTCTCTCTTTTCTGCAGAAATTTAACTGATAATCAAGCCTATTAAAACCATCATTATATTCTGATTTATGATATCCCGATACATAGCTTGTACTAAAACATTTTTTTCAATTCTCTAATTTTTAATTTAGTCAGCATTTAAACTTCTGACCCGCTAGGTGCAAAAATATGCCGATGGACAAGACCAGTGGGAAACTGCAGGCTTGTTTGGGCGGTTTACTGTGAGTTTCTCCTATTGTCATATATAAACCCCCTCCCTTGTTACTCAGACCTCAGCATCGCCCCTGTCGGATGGCGGCACGGTGGCTATGCGTAGAGCCTTTGCCGCCGGCCGACCAAGATGCGACCCAGTGATGTTCTTTGTCCGCTGGCTGGAAACCAGGGCATTGCTGCGCTCCACTGATTCCCAAGTCTGTTTCCTGCAGCACATTTTGTAGCTCCAAAGCGTTATTTTCTAAGGAGACCTCCCCGACAATCCCCCTCTCTCCTTCCCTTCCTTTACACACCACTGCCCACCGCCTGCTGTGCTGTGCTGTCTTTTAGAGTTATTCTTTGTGACATCAGCAAGCCCGGCACAACCTCTCATGACACTCGGGTGGAGTAGAATCCACTCCCCCTTCAACTCTCCACACCCTGAGCTCTTCTCTGTGCACAAGGATTCTGCCCTGTGGAGGAACTCTGAGTCATCAGTGAGGTGTCAGACACTGAACTGTGTTTCGTTTTGTTTTTTTAAGTAAATGATGGTTGCTTTCATCATGGAAGACCTAGCCACTCCAGGCACAAACTAAAACACCTGGATTTTTGTGTGAACACCGAAAGCCCCAGCTGGACGTCCATCCACGACAGTGGGTCCATTTCTCTGGTCCTGTCTTCTTAACGTGCAGCCGGGTGACTAACAGTGTTCAGAGCAGCAGAAACCTAGAAACTCAGCATCGCTCAGCTGCTCTGGGGTTTACAGAACAGCGACAGGAACGAAAACCACGTTCGTTGATAGGTTTTTGAAGTTTGCTGACTCTTAAATTCCAAAATTTGAAAAATGTTTACCGTAGTTCTTCCACGAAATAATTGGGACACATTACACTTAGCAGGAAAGGCTAGATAAAAAGGATGGTGTCATGATCCATAGAGCACAGAGTACCAATATTCCATCAAATAAGGTAATTTCTGCTGCCCTGCTGATAAAGAGGCTGATTTACCAGCACGGGTGACACTTTGCTAGTTGGCAGTCACAAACCGAAGGAACCCAAGACCTGTCCAATACTGGGCCACTGCATATTTAAAGACTTGAAATAAAATTGCTTGGGAGCTGTTCCTAAAATGCGTGCAACTTATAACAGTGGAAAAGGTATTCTTAGACTGCATAGTTATAAGGACTTGGTTTCTAAACACTTGCAACATGATCCCAGGTGGTATAAATGCAATAATTTCATGCATTAATTTGATGAATTAATTTAATGGAATCATTTCATGAATATGCTTATGATGCCTTCGGCACTGGTATTCATTCTTCTTATGTTATTGATGATGTGGTCAGCTTCAATGTAGAGTTCAGAAACCAAAAGAAACAACCTGAGATGCAATGATAAGATTATTTTCCATGTTTTAGGTTGCTTTTAGAGTGGTGCTTGTGTGGCATTTGTGCTGTCACTGTATTATGTTTGTCTTGGTTTTTTTTTTTCTTCTGTTTAAAACTGTATTCTACCTTGATTGTGTCTATTAAAATTCACTTTGAACACTAAAGTTTTCAGCAGTAAAATCTGACAGCACAGTCACAGTAATATTTTCTCGCCTTGGATTAGATTGTCTGTGACTATTGGCAAAAGCTCAGATGGACCCTTTTGAGTTTGAAATGCTTTTTCATCCCCTCCCCCTTCCCCCCAGTGAGTTAAGTTCGATCAAAGTCAGAAAGTTCGTAAAGGGCCATTTTAAGCAACAGTGACCTGTTCTTGAGCAACAGCCTGGTGCAATAATGACATTCACATTTGCGATGTGTATCAAATTCTTCAAATAGTTTGGAGAAGATTTTTCTTTGGGTCTGTGTGATTCTTAAAATATATATTTTTTCAGACACTCCTCAATGCAGGAAGATTCCTGTCACCATGATTTGTTTATCCCAGTGTCTCAGGCCAAAGCTCTTTCTTCTACATTTAAAAAAAAAAAAAAAAAGTCATTTTTTGGGTCCCTTTAACATTTTCTGCTATTAAAATCGGGGATTTTAAGATCATCAAACAGATGAGTTATCTAATTTTTGGGAAAAGCTTTATTTCCATTACTTTATTGGAAGCAGGAGAGCTGAAAATTGTTGAAAGTTTTAGAAATTGCTACAAAATTAGGTCCTCCCCCTGCTCTTCTAAAAAAGAAATAAATTATCGTGGGAGGGCATGAATTAGTTATGTAACAGGAACACCTCCTAAACAGTTCTTAAGAAGCATATGAGATGTGCAAGATGACAATGAACCTTTTGAGGCCACGGAGGCCTGCTCGGATATATTATCACACACGCATGAACCACCTTCCCTCCAAGGCACATAAACCTTACATTGTGAGTGTTTAAGTTCCAAGGGATAGAAACCAAAAATCTAAAAATGTGAATCCCTCATCTGTGAATAACGGTCGTGATTCCGTCCACTGGGACAAGCATGCAGGGTCCTCTAAACTCTCACAGCAAAATAGAAACTGTCAAGTATTTGGTAATGTTTTGAAATGAGGTTTTATCCAGGTAAGACCAACGTCTAGGACCCAAATTCTTTTCTTTGTAATTAACCACGTGAGGTCTGATCACTCGACTCTTGAGAAAACTCAAATGCCATCTGAAAAGCAATATTAACCTCCAGTCAAGCCTAAAAGCACCTCTCCTGCATGAGGCATGTTTCTGTCTGTTCTACCAACTAGCTTCTGTTCAAAAGCAGCCCCTCCTGCTTTAGGAATGTCAGGAGCAGTTTTTAAGGAGAGCCAGAAAACTGTAGAGAACTCAGTCACTTCGAAACGTGAGGGAGATAAAACCACCCAGTCTTGGATTGGGTTTATTTAGAAAAAGAGGCAAGTGAAAAAAAAAAAAAAAAAAAGGAAATGTCTGGAAAGGTAGTGCCTCGTATAGCAGAGTTGAGACGGAACAGTTTATACGTAAAAGATTTGAGTTCCTTCTGCCTTGTAACCATCTGAAGGCATCTCCTCTCTCTCTCCAGACAGAGCACACCCCTCCTTATGACGTGGTCCCTTCTATGCGACCTGTGGTCCTGGTGGGCCCCTCTCTGAAGGGGTACGAGGTAGGTAGCTGCCCTCTGGAGTACCCTTGACCTTGCATGCCGAACTGCTTAGCAACCCCACCTCCCTCTCCTGACTCTTGAACTTAGAAAAGAGCTGCGGCTGTAAAGCATGTCGTCTTCAAGCCACAGTGTCCATTGCTACCTGTTCTGTTCTATTTTGTTTTCTTGGCTGTTGCCTTGTGAGCTACAGTTGCCTCAGTCTGGAGAGAGAGTATCAAACGGAGAGTGACTGAAACCCCTTGCAATGTCATTAATTGTCACTCCGAGAGTGAGTTTGGGGAACTTTGTCTTTTTGATTGTTACTGTATCAGAGCTCAGCGACGGAAAACAGGGGCAACCCCACGTGCTACTTTTTCCCAGTGGAAAGCCCAGGTTTTCAAACATTCTTAAGGGCAGTAAAATTGTTTTATCAAAATTAGTAATATTTTATTGTCTCTTCTTGCTTACTCAATTGCAGGTCACAGATATGATGCAAAAAGCATTGTTCGATTTTTTAAAACACAGATTCGAAGGGCGGTGAGTATTTCAGAATTCTGGGTTTTGTGGATTTTTGTTGTGAAGATGATGAAACCTGGGTGGGACAGGCATGTGATTCCCAAGAGGAAACTCGCTTCTGAAGTCTCTGTGGTGACAGGAAGAAAGTTCCATTCAGTTCGATCGGATTCAGTCAATGTTTGTCATATTTGCTCGGCACATCCTCAGCTCTCTGTTCTTACACCTGCATCCGTAAGCTGAACTTGGCCAAACCCCTGCTGACGAATCTCACCCTAAGTTCATGATCAGCTGGCCCTCAATGCTGCCCAGAAATCTAACTCTATATGCCTCTTCCATGCACTTTTCTACTCTTCTAAAAGGCTTTCACACCATTTCCCCTCTCATCAAACCCTTCTCCTCTTGAGCTCTCCCGGGAATTTGCTTCCTATTTCGAGAAAACAGAGGCAAACAGAGGAGACGGTCCAAGCGATCCCACCACCACACCCATCCCCGCCTTGTGTATTTGCCTGAATGCTCTGCCTTTTCTCCTGTTACTGTGAGCAATGACCCCTACCTGGGAGCTAGATCCCATTTCCCCATCCCCACACCAACACAGCTATCACAGCCCTTCTCTCTCTCCTCGGCAGTATTTCTCCTTCTAATGGAAACACCATCAGCATAGAAAAATGGAGTTGTTACCCCTTTGGCAAAATTTGACCTCATATGCCCCTCTAGCTGTCCCGTTTTCCTTCTTTTCTTTATAGCAATTCTCCTTGAACAAGTTGTGTGTACTTGCTCTCTCCTGGGTCTCTTGAACCTACTCCAGTTACCTCCCCATCACTTACCCCAAACTAGTCACGTCAGATCACCAGTGACCTTCACGCTGATAAATCCAGGAGGGGATCCTCAGCCCTCCTCCTAATCAACATGGCGGACTACTCCGTCCTCTTTTAAATACTTCATTTGCTTGGTTTCTAGAGCCACACTTTTCCGGGTTTCTTCTATCTGACTGGCAGCTCCGTTGTCTCCTTGGCTGGCTCTTCATCATCAGCTTGACATAGTGGAGAGCCCAGGGATGTCCTTTGTCTTCTCTATCCACACTCCCTCCTTTGGTGATTCCATTCGATGTCGGACTTTTAAATAGCATTTCTTTGCTGGTCTCTCCTCTGAATCCCAGAACCGTATGTCCTACTGTCTGTGCAACATCATCACTGAGGTGTCTTGTGGACTTCTCAAGTTTGACCTCCCAACTCCCCCCATCCCCGACCTGCCCCTTTCCATCTTCCACCTCTCCTTCCATACCTCTTCGTCTCTCAGTCCCAAAACCTTCAGCCCTGGAACATGGACTCGTCCTTGACTGTTCTTTTCCCCTTACGTTCCACATCCAAATGCTGTTGTCTGTCTCTTCAAGGTATATCAACAATCTCCCCACTTCTCACGCGTCCTCTGCTATCCATTTGGTCTGAGACACCATTGTCTCCTTCCGAGATCAGTGCAATAAATAGCCTCCTAACTTGTATCCTTGCTTCGAGCTTTGCTTCCTTCAAGTCTGCTCTCAATTCACGACCCTGTCACACTGTGAGCTGGATCTCATCACTCCTTTGTTTGGATCCGTCAGGTGGCTTCTCTTTCCCTCAGTGAAAATCAAAGTCCTTCTAGTGGCCTACATGGCCCTGTATGGTCTGACCATCCACATCCCCACCCGCTCCTTATCTTTGACTGTATCTCGTACTCCACTTCCCCTTGCTCATTCTCTTCCTGCCTCTTACTTCCTTGCTGTCCTATAAGTGTTCCAGACAGTAGATGCATGCCCACCTCGGGGCCTTTGCACTTACAGCTCCTGTGCTAGGAACTTTCCCTCAGATATTCTCCTTGGTATATGTGCGCACACACACACACACAAACGCACATTCTCTCTTCCTTCCCTGACTTTTTCCCCATAACTCTTTTATGAGTTTTATTTATTAATTTCCTTTGTTGTCATTCTCCCACAATTAGAATATAAGCTCCACGAGGGCAAGGGTTTTAATCTGTTTTGTGAACGGTGGTGTTCTCAAGGCCTAGAACAGTCCTCAGTGTGAACAATGAATGGATGGATGTAGAAAACATGTCTGCTAGAGGGATGCAGAGATGTTGAAGCCATTCACCGTGTCTGCCTGTAAGGAGCTCATGTGTAAACCATAAACTGAAACCTTGAGCAGTAAAATATCAAGTGAATGAAAAGACAGCTCAGCGCGTATGTGTCCAAGGTACAGGCAGCATAAAGGGAAGAGGGATTAACACTGCCTTAGGGTTGTCAGCATCCAGGAAGGGTTTTTAAATGGTACCTAAGATTTTACCAAGTGAGTTAGGAGGAGAAGGGCATGTCCAGTAGAGGGTCTAAAGTGTGTGCAGGCATCAAGGTGTGACACAGCATCCTGGAAGCCACCTAGAGGTCTTCAGGTGAAGTCCCTAGGGTAGGGGGTGACCAGTAACAAAGCTGGGCCCATCTTTAGTGTGTTAATCAGCTTGGACTTAATCCAGTCCTTTCCCTCTCCATCCCTTCAGCAGATACTTCTTGAGAATATTCTATGAGCCAAGCATCGTGAGACGCAAAATCAGATGACAGCCTTGGCTTCATGGAGTTTACTTAGGGTCTATTGAAAGGAAGCCTTGAATCAAATAACCAGTGGGCACCATAGTAAAGGTTAAGCTAACTTCTGAAGCATCAAAGATAGGATTGGAGTCTAAAATGGAAACTTCCAAATTTAAACTAAGAATAGATTATCAGGGACCTGGGAGCACAAAGAGCGAGGTTATACTTGTGGATTTTTAGCAAGACAAGTTGGGTGCCTCTCTTCTCCACATTCCTTTTCTTCTCCAACCTGACAGTTACAAGTACAGTAGATGGAATCTGTAGGTTTCACTGTTCTTTTAGATTTCTCAGTTGAATACTTTCTTCCTTGACCACACAGGCTCCTACAACTGTTTCTGATTTATATTGACTTCTGGTCATGAGGTAGGAGATAGGCCCCAGGCTGAGCAGCCGCAATTGGTTGCCCGCTGCCCTTTGACAGACCAAAGATGGGCACAAGCAAGATGAGTGGCCAGAGACAACCCGGAAAACTGCCCCCATATAAGCAACCTCAGCCACCCCAATTGCACACAGCTCACACCAAGTTTGCCCGTGTGCTCTTCCACACGTACTTTGCTTCTAATATACACTGTCTCTTTGCTGAATTCTTTCTTCAAAGAAGACAAGGACCAAAGTCCTTCTTCCAGCTCTTCCACAGAGGGAGTCAGGAGGGGAGGCGTGCAAAGATGGAAACTTTTATAGCAGGATAAATATTGTTAGTCATCAAGCAAAGGACTGAGAGAGAGGGAAAACAAAAAATAGAATCTATGTTTCAAGAAAAAAATAGAACCTATGTTTCAAAAAAAGACTTTAGAATCAAAGTCTACCTAACCAAATGCTCCTAATTGGATATTTTTGTTTTTCATAACTTTATGAAATATAAGTTATTTCATGCCAGGAAACACAGCTTGGTCCTTGGACCTTTGGCTTGATCCAAGGCTATCAGGCTCTGGCCACGTATAAAAGGCATACCTCTAATCGGGCCCATGTAGAGCCTTCACCTCTTTATTCTTGACTTTGTCATTTATCACCATTTGGAATTGTCTACACGAATGTGCTTACCCGGAAAATTCTGCTAGACTAGGCACTTTGCTTTCCGTGCCTGAGTTAACCCACTGCCCTTTTCTAAATGCCAAAGATGGGGAAATGAGATGGGGTTTCCTGACTTACCACTTCTATTTCAACTTAACTTTTGAACTTGGAAGATAGATTCCAGCCATAGGGTGTATCTTGGACCCATGTTCTAAAGTATCAGCCATCCAGATTGATTTCATTTAAGAAACAAACAAAGGCAATATCTCCATGTTGTATCAGTCTTTTGTCTCTGGCCAGAAGTAATTTCCATATGGCTTTATGAGTGGATCTGCCCTGACTCATCTGAACACATAAAACTGGGGTTCAACACTCTAGACCTGTGAGATCACCAATTAAACATCCTCAAAGGAAGTAATAGGGTCCATAAGGGAGAATTTCAAAAAGCCGTGCAAAACTTTAACTTTTTTACTCAAGGCAAGACATCCAGAGTTACTGAATCATTCGATGTCTGCTTTTGGTCAGCCAGACAGCAACAGAGGGTGGAAATTCATCAAAAGTGTCAGGTGTGTCTAATTCTAAATAGACATGTAATTCTAGAAGGGAAAAATGAATGACTCCTGAATTATCTATTAAATAAACAAAATTTATTTTTTAAAAAAGTGTAAAGCCCAAGAGGGAGAAAACAGGAAAGGAAGGGCAGGGGGTGAAAAGATTCTTGACAGGAATTCTTTTCTGTCTGAAACCCGGTCAGGTTCATTTGTGGAAGCCCTGGAGAGTTGTCAGAATCATGATCCTCATTGTTAAAATAGCATTAAGTGTGTCAGGTCAAAGAAGAGATGATGAATCATTATCCTTTCTGTTATGTGCAGTAGAGGAGCCCATTTACAGTCGGATCCACCCTAAACAACTGTGTCATCCCGTGAACAAAGCAATCTTCCTGTTCACCTAGTAGCACGACAGGTAAATTAACAAGAAAATCGGGGGCGAGAAGGAAAGCCACCATCAGTGATGAATTCGGTTGTCCTCTCCAATGAGTTTGAAACTGTCAGCTCTTGACACAGAAGCATTCAGAATGCATACTGAATTCTGTAGGGATGGGTCCATGACCTTGTGTGAAGGAATCTTCCTGGAAATCAGTCATCCTGGAAAATATTACATCACTTTGTCAGGTGGGAAATGTACTTAGATGTGAGACAGCTTCTTCTAAACCGGTGGTTATCTACCCTGACTGCATATTAGAATCATCTGCAGAGGTTTAAAAACAAAAACAAACCAAAAAAACCACCAAAGACTTACATCCCACCTGTGACTAAGTGAAACCCAGTGTCTAGGATGGGACTTCATGTAACCATAAAATCTTTTCTGGCAACTTCGATACACTGTGAGGGTTGAGGACGGCTCCTCTACACTGAATTGTCCCCAGAATTTGGCCCTTAGGACTTTCAAGGTCTGTTTTTTGGCAGAACCTCTAGTAATGACTTAAGGAGTTGCAGTAGAACCGTGGCTGTCTTCCACAGCCTACAGAGCGAACCACGTAAGCAGTCTGGTTTCACTTGTGAATGCCTTGGGAAGTTATAATGAAACTAAATGTGTTTAAGTTGATGTGTTTAGTATCTCTTTTCTGGTTATCGTTTTTCCATGTTAAGTAATACTGTCATCAAAGTACAAAAAGCTTAATCAAATAGACTTACTTTTTATAAATAGGAGTCCCTCTCCGCAATAAAAAGGAATGAACTATTGATACACACAACATCGTGGACGAATCTCAGATCCATTTTCCAAAGTGCAAGAGGCGCAGCTCAAAAGGCTACAGTGATGCTCTGGAAAAGGCAAAACCATAGGGATGGAAAACAGCTCCGTGGTTGACAGGGGTGGGGTGGGGCAGGTGACGGAACTGTCCTGCGTCATGAATGTGATGGTGGATACAGGACTTTATGAATTGGCCCAAATTCAGGGACGTGTACACAGTAAAGGATGGATTTTACAGTATATAGATCAACAGATCTTTTTCTTTTTTTTTTCTTTTTTTTTTTTGCAAAAGCCAGTAATTCCCTTTCCACACTTTACTGAATGTCCTGCTCTCAGAGGGCAACTAGTTTTAACTCTTTTAACTGTATCTTTTGGTATTTATTCCTTGCCTCTAAATTATGTGCTTCATTTGCTGCTTGAGTTTTCACTGCTAGGCATTATCTCTGGGCTTCCTGCCGTGAAGGCTGTTACGCTCTCTCGTGCATATTCCTCCTTTCCCTCTCACATACACGCACCTGCATCCATCTCATCCTCCAGTCTCCCAACAGTTAAATCATAATTTTGGCTGGTTCCGTATACTGGATGCATTATGACCATGTAAATAAAATTTCAATGAGCCATGTTGAATACTCACATTACTTTTTTGTGTGTGTTTTCTTTGTGGTTTCTGTGCGATTAATAATTTTGCTTTTTACACGTGCTTAATTTTCTATATAGTTGGCACCAGTCAAGCCCCACATTCTCCCCTGGTTGTCTCAAGTTCCTCACGATATATTCATACACATCCAGTAGTCCCTCAGCTGTGCCTTCTTGAACCTCTCTCCAGGAATGTTCTGTCCTGCTTGGGTCTGGATGGTGTGTCTCTGTGCTGAGTGCACATTTGTCATTCTGAGACATCTCATTATCCTTGGGATGCCTTTCACCTTCTTTTGGGGTGTGAACCCCTTTTTCCTAGATCACTTGATCTCTTTCAAGGCTTACTCCCATCGTTTCTGTCAAAGACATCCTCCAATCGTTTCCTTAGAAAGAGGACATTAAAACTTTTTGAGACCCTGAATGTCTTAAAGTGCCTTTAATCAACCTTCCCATTTAATTGATAGTTAAAATAGTTATGGAATTCTGATTAGAAAATTTCCCCCCAGAATTTTCCAGGATTTTTGCTCCATTGCCTTCTGTCTTCCATTGTTGCTGTGTTTTTTGTTTTGTTTTGTTTTAATATTTTTTTATTGCAGTTGATTTACGGTGTTGTGTTAATTATTCTTGCTGTTGAGAAGTCCAAGCATTTCCATTCCTGAACCTTTGTATGGGACCTGCCTTTTCCTCTGGAAGCTTCTAGGTTTTTCTTTGTCCCCAGTGTCATGACATTTACAAGAATATGTCTGGATGCGGAAGTTTCATCCTTTGTGCTGGACTCCCCCTTTCCATTGGAAAATCAAACTCTTAATTCTAGATTTTTTTTTATTACTTCTCTTGTGTTTTCTTTATTGTCTTTTTTCTGGAACTCTTGTTATTTGGAAGTTAAACCTCCTGGGTAATTCTCTAGTTTTTATGCCTTTCTTCTCTGATTTTCCATCTGTTTGTCTTTTCTGTTTCACTCTTTAGCAGATTTCCTTAACTTTGTCTTCTAAGCCCCTCTTTTGAATTTTCATTTCCACTGTTATATTTTTAGTTTCCAAAAACTCTTTCTTAGTCTGAGTCTTTAAATAGAAGTTTGTTCTAGTTTCGTAGATACAATCATCTCTTAGTGTTCAACTTTAGGTGTTAGTCATAGTTGATTTTTTTCTGTTTGTTTTGGTCTCTCATGTTAGAAGTTTCCCTAAGATGTCCAAGGAACACTGCTGTGCTCAAATTTAAGAACAGGGCATCAAAGAATCAACCAGAAATTCTGTGCTGATAGTTACAGCTTGTCCCCTTTGGGTCTCCCTGTAGGACAACCTCACTGGACAATCTTCATAGGAAACCACCAAAGTCCTTATCTTTGGGTCTTTTCTGTTTGGTGGTCACATTCCCCAGAGAAGGATCTTCCATTCTTGACACCTGGAGGATATAAACTTGGCTACCAAAATTCTAGGATGAGGAAGAGGGCTAGGGGATCAACATTTAGCATCCTTTCTTCTCTCTGTCCCTGCTCTGTGTAGCATCCCCTGGTCAGATGCCCTCTGTTTTGTTGCCTGGAGAGACTAAACTTATTGTCTCACACCACACGGGAAAAGGATGGCCACCTTGTGGCTTGATGTAGTGGAGAGGAGGTGGAGGGATCTAACTATGAAACAGACTCCTAACCAAATCTCTTGTTTTTAGTCCCCCCTTCACCTTCTTCTTCAGAGGTTTTGTGAGTCCTCTCTTTTGCTCCACACTTTCCCTGTTGCTGGCTTGTTTATTCGGCTAAGTCTCCAGTCTAAGTCATCTTCTCTTTCCAGCTCCCAGATTTTGTTGCTCTCATTTCGAGCCTGTCTAAAATGACCCCCACAACTCATGACTGTCTGTCACAGCACCTTCTGTGTCCTCTTCAGAACAGCCATCTTAACCTGTAATCATTTTATTAATTTCTTATTTATGACCCATATCTGCTACTAGACTCTCAGCACTGAGGAAGACCTTGTTTGTCTTGTTCTTATTTATTCCTCATGGCTATCACAGCACCATACTGTGGGAGGGATTTTAGCACAGGGCCTAAGAATATAGGCTCTCGGGAGTTCTGGGTTCAAATCCCAGCTTCACCACCTTTTGTAAATATATAGCCATGGAGAAACAGTCTACCTATGGGTCACTTTTTTTTCATCAGCAAAAGTGGGAGGATATCCTCTCCACTGAAGTTTTTGGAATGATGGAGCTTCCCTGGTGGTGCAGTGGTTAAGAATCTGCCTGCCAATGTAGGAGACACGGGTTCAATCCCTGCCCTGAGAAGATCCCACATGCCATGGAGCAACTAAGCCTGTGCACCACAACTACTGAGCCTGCGCTCTAGAGCCCGCGAGCCACAACTACTGAGCCTGTGTGCTACAACTACTGAAGCCCACGTGCCTAGAGCCCATGCTCCGCAACAAGAGAAGCCACAACAATGAGAAGCCCATGCACCACAACAAAGAGTAGCCCCTGCTCGCTGCAACTAGAGAAAGCCCGCGCACTGCAATGAAGACCCAAGGCAGCCGAAAATAAAAACAAATAAATAAATAAATAATTATAAAATTAAATAAATAAAGTTTTTGGAATGATTTAATGAGATAGTCTGGGTAATGAAATAATGCTGAGTGCATGCCTGGCACTTGATAAGCAACCAATAAATGCTAAGTTAGGTAGGTGCAGGATTTTTAAAAAATGAATGATTAAGTGCCCCAACATTTTTTGGGTTGAAAATATGGTCACTGTGTATATATATGTGTGTGTGTGTGTGTGTGTGTGTGTGTGTGTGTGTGTGTGTGTGTGTGTGTGTATAAAATACTTGGATGAGTTTGGGGCATGCACTTCTGTCCCCCTTTATTCAATGAATAACCTCAGAGTCCTCTGTTGCTTTTTCCCCAACAGGATTTCCATCACAAGGGTCACCGCTGACATCTCGCTGGCCAAACGCTCTGTCTTGAACAATCCCAGTAAACACGCCATAATAGAAAGATCCAACACAAGGTCAAGTTTAGGTAAGTGTGTGCATCGCCAATGAGCTGAAGCCATTTAAACCCTTCTCTCCTGAGGCTGCTGATGAGCAGATCTAACTAGATGATAATTCCATGTGTCATAGCACAGAGACAGTACAGACACGTGTCACCAGTAGCCACTGCTGCCGTCTTAGTGATTTCATGGTATAGAAGGATTTGTTTTGAAAGTTTTGAGTTAAAAATTCCACAGGCTGTCAGCATGAATGTTTTGGCTGTGGTCTGTTTTCACGAACATGAGCTCTGGTGTCTGCAGACTCTAAAAACTCCTGGCTTTGCATCATTGTTACCACAAGCAATGTCATCAGCCTCTTTAAGGCCCAGTTTCTGGTACCGAACCAAACTTGGGTCCCCTCACCTGCATGTGGTGAAGCCAGTCTACTGACGCCAGGTTGAGGTGAAGGCAAGTACAGCATTTATTGCAGGTGCCAAACAAGGAGAACGGGCAGCTCCTGCTCAAAAGATCCAAATTCCCCAATGGCTTCCAGGAAGGGGGTTTTAAAGGCAGTGAGAGGGAGGGGGCCCTAGGGTGTGTGATCAGCTCATGCACAATTCTTGGATTGGTTGGCATCAAGTTTCAAGCACCATCAACCTTCTGGTTTCAACCTTCTCGTTCTTGCTGTCAGCAGTTTTCATCTAGAGGGGGTCTGCTTCCTTAAAAACTAAGGGATGTGTGTCAGGCCTTTATCTCTATTTTTCAGGGAACTGGGAGTTTGGTGACTCTGCTATGTGGTGGATTTATAGTCTAAATTGTTACCAGTTTTCCAGCCTAACAGCTATTCTTTGTTTTCACATCTTGACATTCCTAATTATTAACTCTTGAGCCAGCCTTTAGAGACTCAAGGGAGGCCTGGGAGACTAAAGCAAAAGCCTTTGACTTCAAAGGGCAGGTATATGGGGCTTGTATACGGTTTCATTTCTTCATCTAAACAGCAAAAGAGAGAGAGTAGTAACTAACTATAGAATTATTAGAAGGATTAAACATAGTATGACTTCCATAAATAATGGCTATGATCCCAAATCCCTTAATACTTGAATTATATCAAGAATTATAATTGTATCATATTGATAGCAATATTTTTGTTTCATTTGTAAAAACAATTTGGAGATTTCAGTTAACATGTCTACAGGGTTGTGTTTGAACGCTGTGTATCATCATGTACTAATTTGATCAAGTGAAAGAGCTTTGGCAACTATTTCATCTGTTTGGCACCTGGTTGAAGCTTTAGGTTAATCGCTGTTACACATGTAACTTACTGAGCATTAGGTTTCTATTCTTACAAATTTTTTCATGGTTGTGTGAGATCTTTGATCTTTGAGAGACTGGCTTTTAACATCAAACTTTTTAGTTAACTCTGAAGTATATTCTATAAAAAATAGAGAAAATATTGAAAACAATAACCCTTATCTGTGATGAGTATAATACCTTATAGAACCCAGTTTTGTTCCCCCAGCAGCCCCTCATTAACTAAACTTCAGTCATCAAGCTTTAGAAACATACTTGGGGGGTGGGATCCTACATTTTGTTTATAGTGATCTCCTATCCTTATCATCTGTGACCTTTAAAACTCTTTGTGTACATTTTTGATGCTCACAGTAATAGTTACAAAATGCTCGTTCCATGGTTTCAACTGATGAACAAAGTCAGGTGATTTGTTTAGTCATCATTTGAATCAGTGGCGTCACAGTTTCGTGTTGGTTGCCAAGGCTTTTGTGAAACTACCAACTATATATTACTGTTCAAGACTCTTGCACTCCATAGTAGTGAGCATACACTAGACAGTGACTATCATGCTAAAGTCAGGGAACAAAAAAGATGAAGGAGCTTGTAGCCATAAGGCCAATAAGTTGTCAGCTCATTGAAATGGAGGGTGATTGAGAAAGCTGTCCGTGCGTTGAACTGCTTGCTGAAGACCTAAGGCTGCAGGAAGGCGTAGCCACCAAGAACAGCTTCTCCAAGGAGCGAAGCCCGAGCTGAGACCTAAAACGTGATAGGGTTTAGCCAAGGAAAAAGGGCGAAAGAGTGAAGGGTACGATAGGGATTTCAAGAGCCACAGAGGCTTCTGGAAAACCTACGTGCTTTACTTTGACGGAGTGTATGGTTTAAAAAAGAGAGAGGTGGGAGATGACACCAGAGAGATAAGGGACGGAGACGGGGTGGGGGGATATTAAGGAATTTGGGGCTTATCCTTAAGGCTCAACGGAACCATGACTAGATTTTAGGCATGTATTCATCCATTGATGAACACTTGAGAACCACCCATGTGCTGGGCATCACTGTGAGTGCTGGGGACACAGACGTGAAGGACAGCACCTCCTCACGCTTATACGGCTCTCGTTCCACGGAGAAGGTGTGGACACAAGCTAATAGAAGTAGCTGTAGACAGATAACAGTTAGAGACAGTCAGTCAGTGGATGATGAGTCCTGGTAGAAGCAGCAGGTAGAGAGTCAGCTGAGGAGGAGGGTGTGATTTTATATGGGGAAGTCAGGCGAGGCCTCCCTGAGAAGGTGCCATTTTAGCAGAATCATTTGTGTTGTGAATTCTTTACCCTTGCAGCTACCTGAGAAAAGAGAGAAGTTCTGGGCAGAGGGGGCGATAGGTGCAAAGGCCCTGAGGTAGGAGTGTGTCTGATGGGTTGAAAGGGTAGCAGGGAAGCTGGTGTGACTGGAGTGGAATGATCGAGGGGGAAGAGGTCAGAGAGACAGTGGAGGGCCTGATCAGGTAGCACGTTTAGGCCTTTTATTGTGGATGTAATAGGAAGAGGCAAGGAAGCAGAGAGGTGGCACGAGGTGATGTACATTTTAGAAGGATCACTGACAGCACTGTGGAGGAGGGAAAGGGATAGGGCAGGAGTGAGGTGAGGGGAAATTAAGATTCTGTTGAGGCAGTCTTACGCTGAGTTAAGGATGCCAGTCTGGAAAGGTCAAACACTGTATGGTTCCATGTATATGACGTCCTAGAAAAGCCAAAACTCTAGTGACAAACAGCTGTGATTACCTGGGGGAGGGTGTGAGCACAAAGCGATAGCAGTTTGGGGAGCGATGGAATTGGAGGTTACACAAATGTGTACTCGTGCGAAAATCCATATAGCTGGCTACCTCTCAAAAAGTCAATTTCACTGCACATTAATTTTTTTTTTTTTTTTTGGGGTCGTGTCATGTAGCTTGTGGGATCTTTAGTTCCCGCACCAGGGACTGAACCCGGGCCCTTGGCAGTGAGAACGCAGACACCTAACCACTGGACTGCCAGGGAGTTCCCCACTGCACATTAATTTTTAAATTAACAGAAAAATATACTTAAAGCTGCTTCTATAGAATTGTGAGAAATGAGCATTGTAGGAAAAGCAGTTGGAGAAGATTCACTTTTCCCTATCCCCTGCCAGCTTCTCAGTGTTTTGGTGCCATCATCTGGGGTTTTTCCTAAATTATGGATTTTTTTCAATAATTAATTTAATTCCATTTAAAGATTTTAATGCCATAAAATACCCTGCCCTGACCCACAGAGTCCCTTCAGTGGCCTCGACCTCTCTCTCTGTCCCCACCACCCGGCTGAACACAGCCCCCAAAAATCTAAGTTTTCCAAACTTAGTGTCCCCATTTCAGTCACTATTATTCACTCTCCAGCTGGCTCCAAATTAGTTTATAAAGAAGTTACCAGTAACCTCCCTGTCACTAGTCCAGTGGACATACTGCAGTCTGTTTTACGTGACGTTGCAGTGACATTTGGAGGACGTTTGTCCCGCTCTCCTTGAAGCACCCCTTCCCTTGGATTCCTCAACAGCACTGATTCTGGCCCTCCTGCCTTCCCTTTTTTTGCAGGCTTATGCTCTGTGGCTTTTGAATGTGAGTTCTTTTTTTTTTTAATTTTATGGACATGGAGTTGATTTACCATGTTGTGTTAATTTTGCTGTTCAGAAAGTGACTCAGTTATACATATATGTACTTTTTAAAAATATTCTTTTCCATTATGGTTTTTCACAGGATATTGAATATAGCTCCCTGTGCTCTGCAGTAGGACCTTGTTGTTTATCCATCCCATATGTACTAGTTAGTTTGCAGCTGCTCATCCCAAACTCGCGTTCCTTCCCTCCCTCACCCCTCCCCCTCAGTAACCACAAGTCTGTTCTCTATGGCTGTGAATCTGTTTCTGTTTCGTAGATAAGTTCAATTGTGTTGTATGTTAGATTCCCATAGAAGTGATATCATATGGTCGGTCATATGGTCTCTGTCTTTCTCTTTCGGACTTACTTCACTCACTGTGATAATCCCTAGGTCCATCCATGTTGCTGCAGATGGTGTTATTGCATTCTTTTTAATGGCTGAGTCATATGTATATATACATACAGACCACATCTTCTTTAGACTGTGAGGGGTTCTTAACTGTACCTCTCGGGTCCTCTCTCTGGTCCCTCTCTCTCAGCAAAACTATTCATACCGCTCGCTCCAGTTACTTCCTATATGCAGAGAGCTCACAGTTTGTATCCCAAGCTGGACAGTGCCTTTCCACTCCGGAGTTATACATCCTACTTGACGGTGTTGCCTTGTATATTCCTCAGACTTCGCACATGCTAAAGAGAATTTATCATCTTTCCTGTATTCTGATAATTTCCCGGGGTTTCTTATCTGAGTCATAACAGTCGGGATGCTCATCTCCGTTTTGAGAACCAGGAGGCTCTGTAGCCCTCTTGATACGTGAGCTCCCGCACTTCCTTCCCCAGCACATCTCCACGTCTTGTCAGTTTCACTTCCTGGATTTCTGTCCCATCTGTCTCATCACATGCAGTGTTTACACCACTGTTCCAGTCCAAGGGCCCTGAGGTGCCGTAAGTGCTTCACACCTATTTTGACCTGCATCCCTTAGTTCTTCGTGCCACAGCCGAAGAAATCTTTTCAAAGAGCAAATCTGTTCCGGACACATCCCTGCTTCCAACTGTAAATGTCTCTGCATTGTTCTTGGACGACAGCAGAACTCCTTGACCTGGACTCCGAGTGTCCACAGCTCTTAGCCTCACCTCACACTGCTCTGCCTGGCTCCTTCCACTTCACCCGCACCGTCTGCACTCGCCTTCCACGGCTGCAGTAACAAAATCATACAGACCAGGAGGCGGAAACAAACTTATTTCTCACATTTCTAGAGGCTGGAAGTTCAAAGTCAAGGGGTCAGCAGGTCTGTTTCTCCTGAGGCCTCTCTCCTTGGCTTGCCGACGGCCGCCCTCTCGCTGTGTCCTCACGTGACCTCTCCTGTGTCTGCCCCTCCCTGGTGTCTGTCTCTCTCTCTCTCTCTCTCTCTCTCTCGTCTTATGAGGACACCAGTCATACTGATGTGGCCCGCCCTATCCTACTGGCCTCATTTTAGCTTAATCACCTCTTTGAAGGCCCTGTGGCCAAATACAATCACATGGATACTAGCCCACCTGTAGGACCACATTTAACTTTACCTCTTGAAAGTCTCTATCACCAAATAGGGTTGAGGTACTGGGGGTTGGGACTTCAACATAGGAAATTTGGGGGCGGGGGACACACAGTTCAATCCATAACATTGCCTTTCACTTAGTCCTGTCTGCCGCGGAGCCTTTGCACCTGCCGTTCCCTCCTCTCCTGACTCCCTCTTTGAATCACGGGAAGGGCCGCCATGTTACCCTCCCTGCGTGAGTGCATTATTGATGCCTGTCTCCCCCACTCGATGATAAGCCCTGTGAGCTCAGAGATTGGATCGCTTTGGGCTAATTATTGCTTCCCCGGTACATCCCACACTGACTGGCACAAAAGCAGGTACTTAGTAAAAATATATGGGATAAGTGGGTAGTCACACCTCGATACTGCCTCTCTCCCCCGAACGCGCCACACCTTGATTTTCTGTCCTCTGTGTTTATGCAAACTTGGAAAATGGCTTTGCGTTGTGTTTGTTGTACATCACAGATCTGTATTTTCTCCAGGGAAAACAAGTTATTCTCTATCGTGGTATTCTTTTAAGCTGTAGTTTTGCTGACATTAAGGATATATTAAAGTTGGGGGGGAAGAGAATTATTGCTGCTATGTTGCCCCATAAGAGGATAAAGTGTATCAACACTCCAATCTTTGCTTTTATTGAAGTCAGTTTTTCTTACCCTTTAAACCAGTTTCTGTGTAGCATGTTTTCCTCAGTCTGCACAATAAGTTCTCTGCAATGTTGCTTTATGTTTAAAGAGTATTAGCATTTCAAAGATCTAAGTCAAATTAAAGCAGTGCTTACGTTCCAGTGTTTGTGAACTGCTGGAAGGTGTATGCTGGAGGAAAGGTAAACCAGACACTGAGTTTGGGGGCAGAAACAACTGCTAAGAACTTCTTTCAAGCATTACTTATTATGCTGGAAGTTCTTTCAACCCAAGGGCAGATACGGGCAAACTGGGGGAGTTTATTTTTTATTTTAATATTTACTTGTTTTGGCTGCGCCCGGTCTTAGTTGCAGCACGCAGGGTATTAGTTGCAGTATGTGCACTTCTTAGTTGCGGCACACGAGCTCTGAGTTGTGGCACGTGACCTCTGAGTTGCGGCACGCGGGATCTAGTTCCCCGACCAGAGATGGAACCCAGGCCCCCTGCGTTGGGAGCAGAGAGTCTTACTGGACCACCAGGGAAGTCCCAGGGAGTTTACTTCAAAAGCATCGTTTTCTTGTATACACTTAGTAAAAAATTAAATTTGAGAAAATTGACCTCAAATTTAATAGACAAGATCAATTATAGCAAATATTTCTTTTATGAAAGGACAAAAGATCCTGTTTATGGAGGATATAATTTGATAGGTAAAAATTTGCTTTATCCATGAGATTTTAGAAAACTTTCATTGCATAAACAGAAGTACAGTATGTTGCATTTGGAGTTGATTATGCTAATGTACCACTGTGTGACATGAAGGAAAAAAACCTGAAAATTTTGTAGCTTTAAGTACATACTCAGGTTTTTGGAGTGGTACAGGACTTCTTTGCCTGTATGGATGGCTTTATATGGGCTCATAAAACTTCTCATCTTTTTTCTCAGTTGCAATATTGGTCAAGCATCATAATTTAAAATATCTACATTAGCTATGCACATAAATTACATTATAGTCTTAGAAGCAAAAATATTATTAAATTAAAATAGTAAAGGGCCTGGTAATACAGTTATTTGCCAATTCCAAATCCAAACTTTTAAAACTAATAAACTCAGATACTTATTGCTTTATGAAATAATTCACCTCAGAGTTTCTTTAATCTGCCCAACTTTATACTGTCTGCAAATTGTGGCTTGGTTTTACCCCAAGCAATTTTCCAGGGACAAATCAATTTAGGAAACTATGCTACATCTTTGGACCCGTTTGTACACAACTGTGCAGTTGTGGGATCTATTTGTCACACGATAGCAAAAACTATGTACCGAAAGTGGGAAGATATGAGCAAATAAGAGGGTAAAGGAAGTGAAGCTAGATTTAGCCATGCACATGGCAACAGTTGTAACTGACAGATAACACACAGGAAGCAGGGGAAGGCATTTACTTTGTATATTAGCAACTAGGTGGTCAGATAATGTTTACAACTTGGTAAATGTTTTTAGTCCAATTGAGGAGTCAGCGGAGATAATTTGTTAAAAGTCTGCTTCTTTCACCTTGTCCTGATGGAACTGTTCTGTCTCTAAACTGTGGTGATGGATACAGGAACCTACACATGATAAAACTGCATAGAGCTCAGTACACACACACACACACACACACACACACACACACACACACACACACACACACACACACACACACACACACACACACACACACACACACACACACACACACACACACACACACACACACACACACACACACACACACACACACACACTGAATAAGATGGGTGGATTGTATTATTAATATCCTGGTTGTGATATCACACTACCGTTTTGCAGGATGTTCCCATTGAGGAAAACTGGGTAAAGGGCGCAGCGTTCTCTGTTATTTCTTACAACTGCTTGTGAACCTACAGTTATCTCAACAGAAGCGTCAACTAAAGGAAAGTTCATCACTTATCACTTATGTTGGTAGCACCAGGGACTGTGGAACGGGGATGACACACCAGAGAGAGCACCCCTTATTTGGTTCTCAGGTGTGGTCCCCAAATCAACAGCATCAGCATCATGGGGGCATTAGTGAAGACTGAACATTCTCAGGCCCCATCCAAACCTATAAAATCAGGAACTCTGGAGGTGGGACCCTATAGTCTCTGGTTTAACAAGGCTGCCTGGTGATTCTACCATACGCCAGCGTTTGAGAACTACCGATATTGTTCAAGCCCTTCACTGTTCAGTGAAGGATCTGAGAGCCATAGGAAGTGAAGGGATCTGTGTGGTGTGGGTAAGGCACCTACTAACGAATAAAGCTAAGGCTAGACCCTGGGTGCCCTGACTACCAGTCCGGGATTTTGTCCATTGAGCAGTGTCGTGATGCTAATTGCATCTCTGCCTTCTCTGAGGAAGAGAAAAAAATAATTTATGGAGAATGAAGGGCGGATAATGGACTCTAAAACCAGCCTTGCGAATCAATGTGGAATTTACGGGACTGTTGATCTTTTGAATCTCATTTCTTCCTTCCTCGTGACCTATCCATTACCAGCGTAGCTATGTCTGTCTTAATAAACTAGCACTTTTTATTCCAAAAGATTGCTCCAATGGCCCAGCTATAGCAATATTTCTACCCAAAGGCAGTTCTTCATCTAAATATATTTTGGCAGTCAAATTCATTATTCATGTTTTTGAAGATTTATTTAATGAATTTTTTTCTACAACAGCAGCTTCTACCTAATACGTATATAGTCAATTAAAAAGGCAAAAAAATGTTACATTATATATATATATTAAATGATTATATTTTTTCTTTGCCTTTTTAACTCATTCTTTCAACACAGTTTTTTTTGTTTTTTTGTTTTTTTTTTTCGGTACGCGGGCCTCTCACTGTTGTGGCCTCTCCCATGGCGGAGCACAGGCTCCAGACGCGCAGGCTCAGTGGCCATGGCTCACGGGCCCAGCTGCTTCACGGCATGTGGGATCTTCCCAGACCGGGGCACAAACCCGTGTCCCCTTCATCGGCAGGTGAACTCTCAACCACTGCGCCACCAGGGAAGCCCTCAACACAGTTTTTGAGTGCCAAGCATGTACCAAGCACTGTACTGAGGGAAGGAATGGAAGTAATTATGTAGTGTTGCCAGTTTTCTATCAGTTCACTGCCTGTTGGAAAAGTTTTCAATCATATCAAAATACAATGCAATAAATGTTCACAGAGGTAGGCACAAAGCAATACTTGACCTTTGTGAAGTGTTTACTGTGGGCCACCAGGCACCACAATAAATGCTTTGCATGTTGATTCACTTAGTCCTCATTTCCATTTTCCAAAAAAAGAACACTTAGGGAGCTCCAAGAAATGAAGCCTGTTACCCAAGGATCACACACTCTATGAAGTGAGGAAGCCACTTTGGTGCTGGGGACTGGGTGCCCAGAGGCGGACCTCCCTGGGCCTGCGGAAAGGAAAAGAGGCTTAGAGAGGGCTTTACAGATTTCGGGTTTTAGGATAAGTAAGGAACTTTTCAAAACTAGAATTCTGTGCTTAGTGATTATGAAATGGCGTTGGAATTACCATTACATCACTGATAACAGAGCCATAGCAAGTCTTATTCTCGACTGACTGCTTGGATGTCGTCCAACGCTAGCTACAAATTGTAACAACTGCCTCTGTTTTTACAGTATTGTTCAGTTATAGAAATGTCTTTCCAGACGAACGCACTTCCCTTCTTTCTCATCTTCCAGAAAACATGATGATTGTTTCTGAGCTCTGAGGTTTTTTTTTAATTGAAGTACTGTTAACAATGTTGTGTTAATTTCTGCTGTACAGCAAAGTGACTGAGTTATACATATATGTACTTCTTTATATTCTTTTCCATTACAGTTTATCACAGGATATTGAATACAGTTCCCTGTGCTATACAGGACGACCTTGTTGTTTATCCATCCTATATACACTAGTTTGCCTCTGCTCATCCCAAACTCCCAGTCCATCCCTCCCTCACCCCCCTCCCCCTTGGCAACTGCAAGTCTGTTCTGTGAGTCCATTTGTTTCCTAGAAAAGTTCATTTGTGTCATATTTTAGATCCCACATGTAAGTGATATCATATGTATTTGTCTTTCTCTTTCTGACTCACTTCACTTAGTTGATCATCTCTAGGTCCATCCATGTTGCTGCAATGGCATTATTTCCTTCTTTTTTATGGCTGAGTAGTACTCCATTGTATATATATACCACATCTTTAGCCATTCATCTGTTGATGGGCATTTAGGTTGTTTTCATGTCTTGGCTGTTGTGAGTAGTGCTGCTATGAACATAGAGGTGCATGTCTCTTTTTGAATTATAGTTTTGTCTGTGTATATGCCCAGAGTTGGATTGCAGGATCATATGGCAACTCTATTTTTAGCTTTTTGAGGAACCTCCATACTGTTTTCCATAGTATCAGCACCAGTTTTAATTCAACGGCTGTTAAGTGATTGGGATTTGGACAGGTCAATAAGGCTTTTCGGTTTCAGAAATGAACATCAGCTGTCTTTGACATTTCTTTTTTGAAATAAATTCTAAGCATAATGTACTCTGTCAAAAAAAAACCCCACTAGTACGGATAGATACATTTCTTTTTGAAGCATCATTTTTACTTGGAAGTTAAAAGTATTTTCTTCAGAATTTATTGGTCATCTTTTTTTAAGGTTTACTTACTAATATGTTGCACTGGGATTCTGAAAAAAATCTCCTTTAAATTTTTAAATGAATATCTCATTTCCCCCCTTAATTTAAAAAGTGTTAAGATATTTGTGTATGTAAGAATACTAGAAGATATAAATATATGTATATACATATATACATGATACATATATTAAGCAATTGACATGTTGATAGAAGTAATTTTTGTATACATAATAATGGATTATTTTGTTTATCTGTTACTCAGATTTTATGCAATGAACAAGTATTACATTTATAATCTTTTTTTTTCATAGTACTCAAACTGCTAAGAAAAATGAAGCTTTTTTAAGGTGTGGCACTCTGTGTGATTAACTATTATTTAACTGAGTACATGGATGAAAATCTTTGTGATCAAATTTTTTTTTGTGACATACCTGACATATACCATTAGATTAGTTTCAGGTATACAACATGACTTGACCCATGTATATATTGTGTTATGATCACAGGAAGTCTAGTTACAAGTTTATGTACAAACAGTTACGCATTTTTTTCTTGTGAGAACTCCTCCTAAGATCCACTCTCTTAGCAACTTCCAAATACACAGTATTAGTAACTATAGTCACCATGCTGTGCGTCACATCCGTGGGACTTATTTGTGCTTTTGACCACCCTCACCCACCCCCACTTCCCACCTCTGGCTACCCCCAACCTGTCCTTTTCACCTATGCTTTTTTTTCTTTTCCAATTCCACATTTCAGTCAAGATTCTATCACTGGATCACATGGTAGTTCTATTTTTAATTTTTGGAGGAACCTCCATATCATTTTCCACAGTGACAGCACCAGTTCACATTCCCACCAACAGTGCAGGAGGGTTCCCTTTTCTCCACATTACCACCACAGCACTTGTTATCTTTTTGATAGCCATCCTAACAGGTGTGAGGTGATATCTCATTGGGGTTTTGATTTGCATTTCTCTGATGGTTAGTGATGTTGAGCGCCTTTTCATATACCTGTCAGCCATCTGTATGTCGTCTTTGGAAAAATGTCTATTCAGGTCTTCTTCCCATTTGTTAATTGGACTGTTTTTTTGCTATTAAGCTGTAAGAGTTCTTTATATATTTTGGAAATTAACTCATTCTGTACAAGTGTATCTCATTTTATTGTGCTTTTCACTTTATTGCACTTTGCAGATGTTTTTTCCACAAACTGAAGGTTTGTGGCAACCCTGCCTTGAGCAGGTCTATTGGCACCATTTTTCTAACATTGCTCTCTTCGTGTCTTTGTGTTACATTCTGGTTATTCTCGCAATATTTCAAACTTTTTCATTATATTTGCTATGGTGATCTGTGATCAGTGATCTTCGTTACTGCTACGACTCTCTGAAGGGTCAGATGATGGTTAGCATTTTTTAGCAATCAAGTATTTTTTAATTAAGGTATGTACATTGATTTTATAAGGCATAATGCTTTTGCACACTTAACAGACTACAGTTTAGTGTAAACATAACTTTTATATGCACTGGGAAACCAAAAAGTTCATGTGACTTGCTTTATTGTGGTAGTATGAAACCAAACCTGCAATATCTCTGATGTATGCCTGTATATGATTTGCAAATATTCTCTCCCATTTGGCAGGCTGCCTTTTCATTTTGTTGATGGTTTCCTTTGCTGTGCAGAAGCTTTTTACTTTGACGTAGTCTCACTTGTTTACTCTGGGTTTTCTTGTGTTTGCTTTTGGTATCAAATCCAAAAAAGCATTGCCAATATGAATGTCAAGGAGCTTACCACCTTTGTTTTCTTCTAGGAGTTTTATGGTTTCGGGATATACATTTAAGCCTTTAATCCATTTTGAGCTGATTTTTGTGTGTGGTGTAAGACAGTGGTCCAGTTTCACTCTTTTGCACATGGCTGTCGTTTTCACCCAGCACAGTTTATTGAAGAGACCGTCCTTTTCCCCACTGTATATTCTTGGCTCCTTTGTCATAAATTAATGGGCCATATATGCATGGGTTTACTTCTGGGCTCTTCTAGTCTGTTCCACTGATCTAAGGATCTGTTTTTACGCCAGTACCGTACTATTTTATTATAGTTTTGTGATATAGTTTGAAGTCAGGAAGCATGACTCCTCCAGCTTTGTTCTTCTTTCTCAAGATTGCTTTGGCTGTTTGGGGTCTTTTGTGATGCCATACAAATTTTAGGATTGTTCTGCATCTGTGAAAAATGCCATTAGATCTTTGATAGGGATTGCAATAAATCTGTAGATCACTTGGGTAGTATCGACATTTTGACAATATTAATTCTTCCAATCCATGAGCGTGGAATACCTATTTATTTGTGTCTTCAGTTTCTTTCATCGGTGTCTTACAGTTTTCAGAGTACAGGTCTTTCACCTCCTTGGTTTTATTTATTCCTAGATATTCTTTTTGATGCAATTGTAAATGATATTTTCTTACTTCCTCTTTCTGATAGTTTATTATTAGTGTATAGGAATGCAACAGATTTTTGTAAGCTAATTTTGTATCCTGCAACTTTACTGAATTCGTTTATTAGTTCTAACAGTCTTTTGGTGGAGTCTTTAAGAGTTTTCTGTATATACTATCATGCCATCTACAAACAGTGAGAGTTTTACTTCCTTTCCAATTTATATGCCTTTTATTTGTTTCTTGCCAAATTGCTCTGGCTAGGACTTTCAATACTATGTTGAAAGAAGTGGTGAGAGTGGGCATCCCTGTGTCGTTCCTGATCTTAGAGGAAAAGCTTTCAGCATTTCCATTGAGTGTGGTGTTGGCCGTAGACTAATCCAATTTCTTACTGCTTACAATAAATATTAACTTAGATCGGAACTTGACTGTTGGGGATCAGTGGCTGTGAAAACATTTATAGGGCACAAAGAAGCAAGGTTATATTGGAATAAAATTTTAAGGAGCATGAGAAAAGAGAGCAAATAAGAGTGTCAGTCATGTTTTAGAACACTATTATGAAAGAAATGATCAGAAGGCCACTTTTATTTCTAAAACTGTTGTTTAAGGAAATTCCAATATATATGAAGTAAAGAATGTTATAGGAAACCTCAGGTACTCATCACCTAGTTTCAACTATCATCTATTCATGGCCAATCTTGTTTCATTTCCAGTCTTCCCCCTGCCTTCCTCTCCTGTCTCTGAATTATTTTGAAGTTAATCCCAGACATCATATGATGTTATCTGTAAATGTTTCAGTATGTATTTCTAAACGTTAAACCATATGCCATTATCGACCGACCTTAACAGGACATCCCTAATATCAGGTTGCCACTCAGCCATGTATCATTTCCCAACTGTCATGTATTATACATATACACACATATTTTATATATATAAGCATTATATATATTTTATTCACATATATGCATTATATTCACTTTATGCATTATAAATATATAAATTACTATTTGTTTGACTCAGGATCCAAATAAAGTCCATACATTGTGAATGTTTCCTAGGTCCTTAAATCTCTTAATCTAGTTTTCCATATATCTTTTTTATTTCCTTGTAATGTTTTGAAGAAACTGGGTCACTTATTCTGCAGGGTTTTCAGAGAGTGAATTTTGCTAACTGCATTACACTGGCATAGTTTATATATAATTGTTCCCTGTATTTCTTATAAACTGATAGATCCAGAAGCTTAACGGGATTTTTTTTTTCTTTTAGCAAAACTATGTCATGGGTGGTAATGTGACCAAATATTATTTTAAAGCCAGTCTCAAGTGGTTTGGGCCCTGATTTTAAAGACACCCAGGTTAAATGAAAGGACTCTAGTCATAATATATTGTGAGGCAGACAATAGTGACTTGCCTTTTCTGGAATAATGTACTAGTAATTATCTCCAGGAATCTTCTGCATGGATGCAAATGCATAAGAGGAATTAAATGATATTCTGTAGGTCTAGGGATCTCATGGAATTGGCCCTTCGTGACTGCGGTGGGCACTGTAAAATACGTATTATGCTTTATAGACCTATGATGTCTAGTAAGATAGTTTCTGGCTATTTAACTCTTATTTAAATTTCAAAAATTTATTCATTCATTCACATGTGCTACATTTCAGGTGCTCCACAGGCATATGAGGGTTGTGGCTACCATACTGGACAGCAGTGGTACAGAAATGGAGAAGCAGATGAAATGCATGAAATTTCTTTGGCATTCAAGTAGATTTTTGGATGTTTAAAGCTGCCTCTAACATATGACCGCCCTTTTAAAGCATGAATGTTACAGGGCTGTTCTTTTGTTGGTGGGAAATATGAGAAGTGTGTTTTTGGACAAGTTTGTTGTAGACACTTAAAATCTCTCCTGTTTTCTGTTGTAGTTCAATTGGTAACAAGCATCTCTAGACTCTATAAATCAATCATCTCCAGAAGGCGTACCAATAGGTGGCATATAAATGCAGATAAGCCTGTGCAGTGACAGGAAGGCTGGTGATGGGTGCTAGGTGGTCAGAAACAAACACAGGGAAGACCTCTCTTCAAGTTTCTCTCTCACAACATTTTAATGAAATGACTTCATGGAGTGAAGTTTTATAGCACCAAAAACACGTCAGCACAGAAAGCCAGAAACGTTGACTCTCATAGACATCATGTTAGATGTCTGGTTGAGAGAGGAATTCCCTAAATGCTAGAGGTATTGTGAAGCAACGGCTCTCTCCAAAGGATACCTGTTACCAGCTCTCTTAACCTGTAGACAGCAACATCACCTACCTAAGTACCGTTTTACTTTGTCTCAATCTGGTCTAAAAATGCTGTATGTCAAGTAATCAAACTCTGCTTAACCTTTTACAGCGGAAGTTCAGAGTGAAATTGAAAGGATTTTTGAACTTGCAAGAACATTGCAACTGGTGGTCCTCGATGCAGATACTATTAATCATCCAGCCCAACTTAGTAAAACCTCTCTGGCCCCTATTATAGTGTATGTCAAGATTTCTTCTCCTAAGGTAAGTAGGGTTGTTACTGTTTGCTCTGTAATGGAACTTTACTAAAATGTGTATTTATAGTCTGCTTTCCAATTATAAACGGGCTGTGTCTTTATCACAAAGGGTCTGAAGAGAAGTGGTAGCCGAGAATTGTTAAGATTCATATAAGCTAGCATGATGATGAGTTTCAAGGCTTAGGAGAGTGATTCCCAAAGTGTGGTCTATGGATTCCTGGTGGGGGAGGTTCTGAAACACTTTTTAGAGGGTCCATGAGGTCAGAACCATTTCCATGATTATTATCTAAGCATTATCTAATATTCAGACATCCTCCCCCTTTTTCATTGGTTTGAACTTTGCACCAATGGTGCAGAAGCAGTGCTGGGTGATGTCTAAGCAGGAATCAAGACCACAGTAGCAGTAGCAGCTGTGGCATTCTCCCTCCCCATGCACTCCCAGGTTAAAAAAACAAAACAAAACAAACACAACCCAGTTTCACTTACGAATGTCCTGATGAAGTAGTAAAAATGCTTAAATTTTGACTCTTCAGTACAAACCTTTTTAATATTCTATGTAACGAAAAGGGAAGTACACTTCAAGTTCTTTAGCTACGTACTCGAAGTCTGTTATCTTGAGGGCAGGTACCGGTGTGATTCTTCAAGTCATAAACCAAAGGAGCCACTCTCATCCTGGAACACCATTTTTATTGGAAAGAACAACTGACATGTCCTTCAAATTTCAGGACAGATCAATGGAATTTAATGTAACAGAGTAAGAAAAGTTCATTGATAGGGGTTTAGATTTCACATGAGAGCTAGTCTTTATCTGAAAAGGCTACTAAAATACTCCTTTTCTGAATTACGTATCTATAGGGGACTGGATTTTCTTTCCCTGTTTCAAACAATATACCTGTGGCAGATTAAATGTAGAAGCAGGGAACATCAGCTATCTTCTGTGAAGCAAGGCGTTAGAGAAACCTGCAAATAATTTAGCTATTTTTATCAGAATGCATGACATGTTAACATATAAGAGGTTACTGGTCATTCTTAAATGAATTTTTCAGTTTTAATTTCTAATATGTAACTATTACAGTTCACATAAAAAGCTCTTGGGAGTTCTCCACAGTTTTTAAAAACATAAATCATGAGACAAAGTTTGAGAACTGCTAGCCTTGAAAAAAGACAAGACTCAGAAAAATCTCCACGCTGGTGATTTTTGAAGCTTGTGACTGAGATTTATATTAACGTGTTAATTTTGCTGATCATCTTGAAGATTGTTTTCTAGCTCAACCTATTTGTAAACCATTAGTGCTGTATGCAAAAGACACCGGAGAAAGGAATGAATAATGAACCTTGTTGTTTACCTGACTGCAGATACCCCAGTTTAAGAATCTCGTCTTTTACAGGTTTTACAAAGGTTAATAAAATCTCGAGGGAAATCTCAAGCTAAACACCTCAGTGTTCAGATGGTAGCAGCAGATAAGCTGGCTCAGTGCCCTCCGGTAAGTCTCTCTATGCAGTATAATCCACTTGAAGGCTTCAGACCCGCATTCTATTAACAAAAACCAGACGGACAGGTAAACATCTGTCCAGGGAGAGAACCCTGCCCATTAACAGTGGGTTTCCTCCCAAAGACAGGAACGGTCTACCTCTTACCACGAGCACTTGTCTAGGTCATGGTCGTGGCTTACGAACAGCTACGGTGTGTTCCGGGGTGACATCGCTTTGTTAATCTAACACCTCAGTAGTATCTTTAATGAAACACAATCGCTGCTTCAAAACTTTGGTTGAAAAGATGGCTGTTTGGGGTTGGTTTATTATTCACTTCTAGTCAGGGAGCAAGTTGCTGGCTCTTCATCACCGTCTAAGAAATTGATCTGAGACCATTTCTAAAGCACTCAGTAACCAGATTCTGACACCTGAACACATTCCTACCTTGAATCCCTTGCTTTGCATACCACGCTTTGGGACTGTATGCTTCCAGCTTTTGTTCTGGCTTTTTTTAAAATGAAGGTATATCAGAAGCCTTAAGAACTGTGATCAGATCCACTTATAATTAATATTTATAAGAACTCTGAACTACTTTGAAGTCTGGACCACATCCAATCATTAGTGGCTTCGGCTTCCTCACGTCCTCACCTTGCCTCAGTCACTTCCAAGGTTCAGCTTTTCATAGTCTCTGTCAAAAACAGGCTTCTTCCTGTACTGTCTCATTTTCTTTTGTACGTCTCGCCCCTAACGTAGGATCAATTCCTTTTTTCACTATGGGCAACTTTTCTCTGGTGCCCCTAACAACTGTTATCACACCTGTTCACTTCCTGGTCACTCACACAGTGAAGCGGCCATGTTCTCCACAGCGATCTGAGGCCATAGCAGACAGTCAGCCCATGTGAGGAGAGAGGAGCCCGTCGCCACGGCAGGGACGCAGCGCACAGCCCTCGGGCACCCTCCATGCTCCTGGCGTGCGGGAGGCCTGGGGGTAGTGCAGCCGAGGCGCCCGGGGCTCCCCGGCCGCCATAAGCACACCGTCTGCACTGTCTGCCCCTGCAGGAGCTGTTCGATGTGATTCTGGACGAGAACCAGCTCGAGGACGCCTGCGAGCACCTCGCCGACTACCTGGAGGCCTACTGGAAGGCCACCCACCCGCCCAGCAGCAGTGTCCCCAACCCTCTCCTCAGCCGTACCTTGGCCACCTCGACCCTGCCCGTCAGCCCTGCTCTGGCCCCCAGCTCACAGGTGAGCAGCGCTCGTGCCACTGGGGTCCAGGGCTCCTGGGCGGTGCTCGTTCCAGTCGGGCAGCCCTGTCCAGAATGAGATGGAACACCAAGTCCCTTAAGTGTCTCCAGCGTGAGCTGTGCACCTGTAAGAGGAGTGTAAACAGCATCCCGTGAAGTACCGTAAGTCCCCCATATACAAACGAGTTCCGTTCCGAGAAGGCGTTCATAAGTCCAGCACAGTTAGCTTAGGCTACCCACTAACACAATCGGCTATATAGTACTGTACTGTGACAGGTTTATCATATTTTGCACACAAATAATACAGAAGAAACAAACAAAAGGTAAAACATTTTTAACCTTACAGTACAGTCCCTTGAAAAGGACAGTTGTACCCACTAGGTCACCACTGCTTTTACGCTCGCTTCTGACCATCCTGGGCTTGAAATAAAGATGTACTACCGTACTCTATACGGTAAAGAACACAAAAGCACAACCACTTGTAGAGGATGCACACACATGACAATGTACACCAGACAAATGATCTAACTTACGTGATTCGACATGCGAAGCTATGTTTGCATCTTTGAAAGTTCACAACCTGAAGGTCCGTATGTAGGGGACTTACTGTATATAAAGCGTAAAATCCGCTCTCCCTATATTCTGTTAGGGCCAGGATAAAGGAACTTTCTATGTGGCCAGCAGCACAGACTGTGGACTCAGACTACCTGGGTTCAATTCCCTCTCCTCTCCACCCCTTCCCAGGGGTTTAACCTTGGATAAAATCCTTACCTGCCCTTTGCCTCAGGAATACTAATGACCATACCTCGTGGGGCTGTCATGTGACACTTCTCATGAGATTGGCTTACAGGTTTGTTGTATTTAATCAGTCAATATATATGTGACTGTCTCATAACACTGCTGGTCTCATATTAAATGCCATTTAAGCATTTGACATTTTATCATTGTTTTCCCTTAAAGCCAACATCCTAAGAATTTTTAATCTTCCCACCTGTATTTGAGCAGAGGTGGTTAAGTGTCCACCCATGTGTAGACAGATCTCAGGGACCTGTATCTATATTTGAAGCACAAGAGAACATAAAAAAAAATGCCCTCCCTCCTTCATTCATTCATTTTTTAAAAATTTGTAAAGTTACTCTGTGCTGTTCTAGGCGCTTACAAATTAACAGAAAGTCCAATACAATATAATGCTACTGGATGTTATCGAACAAATTAAGCAACCGAGCTAGGTCAGATTTCATTTCAGCACTTTAGAGACTTTGAAAAGGGACTAGACTTGTATGGACTTGCCTTTGTGACAGTTCCCCAGACCCCGACCTTGGCTGAGGCCTGTGTTTGCTCCTTTGCCTCCAGGCTTCTCAAGGGGATCCAAGGACCGATCGCGCGGCTGCCGCCCGTTCTGCTTCCCAAGCTGAAGAACAACCCTGCCCAGACCCAGTCAAGAAACCCCAGCACCACAGCCATCGCACCGGGGCCAGCCGAGGCCTCTCCAGGCAGGAGACCTTGGATTCAGAAACCCAGGAGAGTCGCGACTCCGCATATGTGGAGCCCAAGGAAGATGATTCCCACGAACACACGGACCACTGTGGCCCACACCGAGATCACAGCCAGAGAGAGGAACCCCCCGGGGGCGGGGAGCGCAGACACAGGGAGTCTCGGCACCGCTCCCGGGACCCGGATCGAGAGCAGGACCACAACGAGGGCGACAAACAGTGGAGCCGCCACAAATCCAAGGATCGCTACTGTGACAGGGAGGGGGAAGGGGTGTCCAGGAGACGGCATGAGGCTGGGGACTGGAACAGGGAGGTTTACATCCGCCAGTGACTTTGACCCTTTTGTGTCGTTGGTTTTCTTATTTTTAAGTAAGTCTTGTATACCACCACCCTCCAACTCAATCTTGGGGGGTCTACATTGCAATCATGTGTGATCTGTCTTGTATATTTTGTACTGCTGTTGCTTAGATAGCAACAGCATGAAATAGAGTATTAATATACTTTTTATTTTCCTTTTGTAAGTAAGTGCTATATAAATTCGCCTGGAAAGGCTGCAGTCCTCTGGTTGTCTACTGCACTTTGAAAACTGTCTAGGATCGCTGCCACTTGAACAATATCATCTGTTGCCATCCAGGTGGCATCAGGATTTTAAGAAGCATAGCTGACGTTTTCGAAAATGTGGTTGATGCATCCAGCGGGCCAGAATCAATCGGCCCAGATAAAAAGTGGAATTTCTTGATTCTCCCGAGTTTAGTATGTAGGCACCTGATTGATTTGCATATTCATCCATGGACCACTGTTTCTTGCTTGTACCTCTGGCTGACTGACTAAATTTGGGGACAGACTGTCTTGCCTTACACAAAGGGGATCAAAGTCAGAATCTATTTTCTATGTACTAGTATTGTGTACTGTATAGACAGTTTGTAAATGTTATTTCTGCAAACACCTTCTTATGATAATTATATTATTATATATATATATATATATATATATATATCAATCAGTTTGATCACACTATTTCAGAGTCTTAATGCCAAGCCAGCAGATTTGCTTTCTGAATTACAGGGACTAGAAATGCCCACCTTCAGGAAATTTGTAATAACGTCGTCTAGACACCTATTCCCGTTCTAGTAGAGAGTCTGTACATACTGTAAATACGTGTGACTGCCTGACTTGAAAAGGTCTGATTTCTGAATGTTCCACCATCCCTGTACGTTAATCATTGTGACCATAAGTTCTGGGAAATATAACCAAACTCCAAGGGTTGCTCCGCTCCATGCCGTTCACACTGAGTGTGACAGCCACGTCCTCTGTAGCCAGTGTCTCAGGTCACGGCACTGGAGTCTGGGAGCCGCGTGCGCACGAGCCAGTGATGGACGTGCACGCTGGCGGCAGCGGCCAGCCCGGGGCCGAGGCGTCCACCCGCCTGACTCCGCGGCTCGCTGTGCCGCTGTGGCCCGCCGAGCCGTCAGGGGCCAGGAGGGCGCTCGCCACCAGAGGGGATGCCCTGGAGAGCTGCCCCCCGCTGGCTCCTGGAGAGGGGCCGCATGGGCCACTGTGACGAGTGTTTCACTGGAAATGTCCGACGACCTCTCGCCTGAGGGAGAAGCGTTTACACAGATGCTCCCGACTCCCCCCGTCTCCTCACCTCACCTCGCCCGCCGTGTTCCCCCCGCTCCGACACTGTCACTGTCCCTCACAACCTCGAAGTGCTTCTTATAACCAAAGCTTCTGCTCTTCGCAAGAAATCAGGGCAAAAGGAGGTGACTTGAAGTGAAGAAGACGTTGAGGTGTTCCTGCGTCGGACACCTGCTCTGAGGGGAAGCCAGAAGGTGCTGTGGCCCTGCGCCAGGGACACCACCAAACGTGGCCCACGAGGTGGTGGTCACGCTGAGCCTGAAACCTTCCCTGTCTCTCCTAAGTGTCCGTCTGTCCAGTTAAGACTGGACAGGTAAGACAGACAGTATTAGGCGTGCAAGTACCTGGCACTTGAAGTCTGTCCCTGGAAAACGCCTGTCTTGATTGCCTACCTTCAGACTTGGACATTAAAAATTATTATTTTTGTTAAATAAGTTAAGCTATTTTTTTGTTTTGCTTCTTTGATTATTCCAGGTTCTTGCCAAATATTCTTGGACCTTTATAAGTACAACTGTTTCACATCTAACTCCTTATTCCTCTCCCCCAAAGAAAACTCAGAGTTGTAAAAATGAGTTAACATATATAGTGTTTTATCAGCTAATATAGGAACCATTTCCCTCAATCTCTTTGTTAATTAGCTTTGTACTGTTGACATACCTTTATTTATTGAATATAAAAACAGTAGTCATAATATATAAATTTTTGATGTAAAATATTCACATCATTGGGAAACCGTATTCCAACTAAAGTTACTTTTCTAAAATACTTCCAGTCAGCTGTCCATCACGGTACCACATCGATGATCGCCAGCCCCGACCCTTCCTATACAAAGTTTCATCCCAGTTCATGGCTTTGGAATATGTAAATTCTTGAAGTATAACTGGTATGTATCTTTTTTGCTGCTACCATTAATCCCTTTCAAAGAATCATGCTAACAGATTCCATTTTTTAAATTTTGACCTGGACTCTTCGTTTCTCACTTTACTGTGAAACACACTAGTCCAAATCAGAGTATTCCGTAAAATCTCTATTGCAGGATTTGACAAAAGAGCACCCTTATGTGAAAACTGTAGAGTGGGCATATGTGTAAACGGTGTGTACTAAATATGTAATTGAAGAAATAATCCCAAGGACAATGGGATATTCACTGACTTGTGGAATGTAAAATTCTAGTCTTTTCACACAGCAAAGGTTTAATCTTAACCGATTCAGTTGTAGAATCATGATTGTTGTAGTTAACCTAGAAAATGCTGGAAAAGTTTTGAATAGTTCTGTCTTTTTTGTCAAACCCATTTCGGCCTTTCCTCTGCTCTTTCTCTACTGCTCATTTAAGTTACTGTTACAAAAAGGTGCTGCTAAATGTAGGATGTCTTAGTTATTCTGTACTTTGGGACAATGCCACATTTTAACATGGTCTGCTCTGCATTCATGTTAAACCTTCACTGTCAGCTACACTGAACTGTTCAACAAGCCTGGTTTAAAGTCATTCATTCATATCAAACAAAGAGCTGGCTTCTGCACTGTCTACTATTAGTCGTATTAAGTGCCATTTTAGGAACGATTCTTACAGCTGAAAGTATGTTAAATACTCACCTGCACGTCCCGTGTGTGGCGCATCATCCTGTGGGGTGCTGCCATCTCTGAGGGGTTGTGGTCATCTCCCCGTGACATCTGAAAAGTGACAGCTTCCGGCAGTTCAAAGGCCTCTGAAGGCCTGAGCACAGCAAAGCCAACTTTCCCCCACCTTCATCCTATATGTTCTGCAATTCTTGCCTCCAATTTTGAACTGTACTTCTCCTTTCTAAAATAAATTTGTCATCAGAATGGATCTTCAATTCCTCGCCCTTTGCTCAGTGACACAATGCTGCTAGTCCTGGATAATCTTACTAACACGTCAAGAGTCACGCTGTTGGAGAAAACAGGCAATCAGAGGGCTCTGGGTCAGTTGTTGAATCGTGTTATATTTTTAACTATTTGTACTTTACTGTTTAAAATGTGATACACAGTTTTGAAGTAAAATGTACTCACTGTTGAATTAAAATGCTTCTGTTTCACAGATATAACTATGGTAACATTAAATATGTTAAAAGAGAATATATTCATTCTCTTCCACATTTCCCTGATTTTTGTCCTTTTATATTTTTTCTTAAATGTCTGTGTTCCTTAAGATTGTTTTATTTTCCAATTTTTTTTATTTTTGAAAGAAACCCACTGAAAAATGTCTATGTTAAAGAAACAAATTTTAACAATATTTTTAATTTGTCCTTACTGTTTTCAATATGCAAATATTTTTCTTCTGTTTTGCCTGCATTGCTTGTATTTTGATATTTGTTGGTATTAATCAAAACATTACACATTTGCTACTAGGCCCCCTCCCTACCATTTCCATCCCAGCCTAGCACCTAAGGCTCTGCAGAGAGCATGAGAAGGGATGGATTTTGTGTATTTTTCAAAAACATATTGAAAGTTCAAGGAAGTATGCTGAGCCCTAGAAGCAGAAGGACTACAGGTCAACAGTGTTCTCTGTAGGCAGATGACATCTACTGGACACATCAGGCAGAGTGAGGGATAGAAAGAAGTCAGTCACATGTTTGAATCTTAGGGAGCATGACGGGGTTTTTCCCTCGTTCAATAAGCGTGTAACAACGATCTGCTCAGAAGCTGTACAGAAAGCACAGTCCCGCCTCCGGAATGTTCCCAAGCCTGGGGGCAGCGGTCCAGGGCATGCCTCGTACACTAGAGTGATGCGTCAAGTGCCGGGACAGGAGGAGACAGAGGTACGAGGGGTGTAGAGACAGACATGCCCAACCCAGCCCCAGATAAGGGTGTGCAAGAAAGGCTTCCTCAGAGCAGAGGCCTCTGAAGATCTCACCTGATCCGAGATGAGATGAGCATTCTTCATGGATACAAGGAAGTTTCAAGAAATTCCTAATGGAGACCTATGAAGGGAAAAAAAAAAAAAACCATTAGGCAGTTGCCCGGGGCTCAGGAATTTTGAGGTGATTTGAATTAACAAAATAGATGTATTTAACACAACATGAGATAGCTTTTAAACTATGGCTGGGTATTTTAATATATTTTATCTAAAAAGCAGGTAGGATGAAAAGCAAGCCTACAGTTACAATTCATTTTAAAAAGGCCGTCCACTTACATTGGCCTCCATGGGTGATGTCTGGTCACTTCTGCAGTTTGGGTGATTTCAGGTTTGATGGTGAAGTGGTCTTGTTTCGTCTTGACCTAGTCACCGTTGCTTGGTCTGGGGAAGGTGTTCTGTGGAGTTGCTTCTGTTCAGAGGGAGAACACCAAGGCTTCGCTGTGAGTGCCTGGCCACTTCCCAGCTCTCACAAGATGGTTTTCTCATCAATCATGTCTCTAAGAAACTGTACGTATTCCATTAGATGATAAAAGGTACCCAAATTGTGCAATCGTCTCATTTTTAATCTACAGAGTTAAAAAAATTCATTTTAGTTTTTAGTTTAAAATATGACAAGAAAAAACGTCAACATAGTGAAGGGAGCCTGTCATTGGGAGTAGTCCAGAATTCATTTGAAAGAGGGTTGATTTACCAAATAGTAAACAGAAGAAGTCAGGTAAAACCCCCAGCTCCATTCCTGGCACTTGATAAATAAGTTATAGTTCCCAGACCCTGAATTCTGAAGGAACTCAATAATGGAAAACGTGTTTTATAACCAAATTAAATACCGCGAATTTTATTCCTTTTGTTAAATCCACTTATTTTAACATTACAAATGACTTGCATTCTTTACAAGTTAAAACAAAGACCCCAAATGCAAATATGTTCCAGACATCTTCAGGCAACTCCTTTTCTTTATACTCTGCTAGATCCATAAAGGAAAAGTATTTTAAACACACAAGGTATAGTCTCCAAGTGCCCCCTCTCCACCCCCCGGCTACGTCCTCTGTGAAGTACAGCCTCTTGATTCCTGGTGGAACAGCCGGCAGCCTTTTCTGTTTCCTCAGCAACCATGGCATCAATCACATGGCCTGACAACAGTTTTTGGTTTAAAAAAAGAAAAAAAAAAAAAGGAAAACGTTTGGAACTTTCATTTCTAAGGATCCTTCTCCTACGTGCTTTTGCATTTTACAAATTTTGCAATGAAAAAGCCTATACAATCCTTATTTGCGAGCCAAATCATGTCTTCTATCCTGGCGTCTCTGAGAGAACCAGTGTCACTGTCCTGTGACGGCACCACACAGGGATCGAATCGCTGCAGCCGTTTCAGTTGTTCAGATGACAGGCCAGCTCCCAGCATCCCTTCTCCTCCAACCTGTGGGTCCTGCTCGGGGAGACAAATAAACACAAACATCCTCGCGTTGGGAAGTTTGCCTGTGTACCATTTACGTAAAAGGACAAACTGAGCTGTAACTACCACCAATTCCAGAAACAGAAAAATGAGTAAATACCTTTTATCTTTGTGAAATGGACCTGCTGCTTTTCCGGGTAGTAAAGTGGGAGGGTGGTAACATGCAGCCACTTGATGACTGAGTCCCTAGGATGGCCCTTGTGCTTATCAAGGCCCACGGCAGGCAGGAGACCTGGGCTCCACACTTAGAAGCACGTGGATTCACATCACAGCTCTGCCACAGCTTAGCTGTGTGACTTTAGGAAAGTAACTTACCTTACCTGCTTCCTCATCTACGAAACAGGTGAAATACTCTGATCTGAGGCTTAAATAAGTAAGGTGGTATCGGGTCTGGCACAGAGTGGGCACTTAGCAAGTGGAACATTATTATCAGATGAAAACCCAGCTTTATTTGTCGGACTCCCCAAAACTGACAGGAGTTTCTTGGGCATCTGAAGATGCCTCTCTCTGGCCCATACCTACTGGATGATAAAAGTTCTCTTTTTTTGTTGTTGTTTTTAAATGTACTAGAATATTAAAAGAGATGAGAAAACTAAGGCTGCCTTGATTAGTTTAGAGGAATACGTAAGGAACTGAGTGATCCGTGCAAACCACTACTACAAAAGATGCATAAGCCTAACTTACGTCACCATTTCACAAATGCTTGTGTTGCTGAAGACAGATTTTCTTAGGTTTATATCTGAAAACCTATTGTTTATTAACCCATGTGTGTGTGGGGGGGGAGTTCCATCTCTTTTAGGTATATACTGAGTGTATATGTATATACACACACATCAAATTCAAGCGAATTCTCAAGTCTTCTTTTCATCTCCAATGCACTTATCTTAATTTCTGAGTCCAGAAACCATCTCTGGGTTGCCTTCTGTCTATATATTCCAATTACTTACTAGAATTCTGTACTGGAACAACTGACATTAGATGTTCAGTTTATCTGAATAAATGTGAGCATTACCACAGATTTAAACCTAATCTCAAACATCATGGGCTAAAAAATCTAGTCATAAATATAGTTTTAATAAAAACCAGAACAGAAAGACAGTGCTAGGTAAAATAAAGTACAAGAAACCTTTTTAAATGTTCCCCATCTTATATAAGAATCCAGAAGGAAGCAATAATCCTGAACCATTTTCCCCCCTTGGCTAGTCTTTTGATATCCCAGTTATTAATGCCTCTCTGGGCTTTGCTGAGATATGAGAAAACTGCTCAAAAATTATAGGACTGAGGGGTGGAGGAAGGGTTTTAGAAACAAAATTGTGAGTAACATGAACAAGAGCCACAAGTCAAATAAACATGTAACAGAAATCCCCGAGCTCTGTGGCATTTTAACACAACTATAGAGAGTGAAGGCCTGGAAAAACTGGGTCAGGATGTGAAAATCCTCTAGGGGCTGTGTGGAACAGCTCTCACTAGAGAAACCTTGTGTACCACAAGATTTGTTTCAGAAGTTTTACTTGACACATCTCTTCATATCACTCTCTGCGTTCATCAACATGCTTAAGTTTCCACGACTTACCGGATTACCCAGAGACAACGGCAATGGCCCTCACCTGGCGCTGAAGTTGAAGGTGAGGAAATGTCTTGAGGGCCCAGGCGACCTGTTCTTCATTTTCTGCTAGGGTGACAGTGCACGTGCTATACACCAGCACGCCCCCCGGCTTCAGCAGCTCAGCTGCCTAAAGACAGGTGTGATCGGATGATGAGTATCGCAAGAGCAAGTGAACATTTTAAATACAATGTATATAAACGTATACATGAAATACATCTATAAGTGAAACAATCCTCACAGAACATCTACTGCATGAAGATGCAAAAGACCTCAGATTTCTGGAAGGGCCAGAAAACCTCCACATAACCAGGCAGGACAAAAGAAAAAAGAAAAAAAGAAAGAGAGAGAAAGGAATCAGGACTGGATCTGCATCCCTGAGAGGGAGCTGTGCAGAAGGAAAGTTTCCCGCACCCTGGCAAGTCCCCTTATCGGCGGGAGGACCAGCCTGGATGGAAGGGGAGCTTTGGGGCCCTGGAGAAGAACGCAGCAACCAGTTAGCGGAAGGCAAAACGGACAGTGAGCTGCACAGGCGGTCTGTACCGCTGCCCTGCGCTCCGCAGCCTCTCAACTCAACTGCCGGTATGGGGAGGTGGGGCGCTGGGTGCTGAAGCTTGGGCTTCAGAGACAGTCCCAGGGAGAGGCCCGGGGTTGGCTGTGTGATGACACCTTGAAGAGGCTGGAGAATGCCAACTGAGGCTGCACTCAGAAGAAGCCTGGGCCCATGAGAGAGGGCAAGGCACAAGTGTGGCGGGGGGGCACGCCAGGGGAGGGGTGTGAAAACCACAGGAGCATCTTTCCCTACACGCACTCCAAGGCAACACGACACGGCCTACACAAGCTCTGGGGGCGGGCACGAGCCGACACTGCCATCATGGGCTCCAGAGGCAGGCACAGGCCACTACCACCACTAAGAGACCCACGAGTGGGCTCCTGTTGCCAACCCCCACCGCTATCCCCGGGAGCACGCGGGGCACTGCTACCACTGGGAGACATGGGAGAGGGTGCCAACGGCTGCCCCAGCCGTACCGGGAGCATGCACAGGCCACCGCACCTGCACACCCCGTATCAAGTGGATAACGGCCAGCACACACTGAGGAAAGAGGCAGCAAGCATCCAGACTAAAAGCAGCCCTTGATTCCGGACAAGATGGCAGAGTACAAGGACCTGACCTCACCTCCTCTCACAAAAACACCAAAATCACATCTAAATGCTAAACAACCATCAACAAAAACAGATCGGAACCTACCAAAAAAGACAGTTTGTTACAATATATTCACAGACAAAGGAGAAGCCACAACAAGACAGTAGGAGGGACGCTTTCACAATATAAGCAAATCCCATATCCGCCGGGTGGGCAACCCAAAAAATGGAAAATAATTACAGCGCAAGGTTCTCCCACAAGAGTTAAAGTTCTGGGCCCCTGGTCAGGCTCCCCAGCCTGAGGGTCTGGCACAAGAGGAGGAACCTCCAGAGCATTTGGCTTTGAAGACTAGCAGGGCTTAAGTGCAGGACCTCCCTAGGATGAGGGGAAACAAAGACTCCAGTCTTGGAGGGCGCACACAAGATTTCACATGCACTGGGACCCAGTGCAAAGCAGTGACTCCGTAGACACCTGGGCTAGACCTACTTGTGGGTTTTGGAGGGTCTCCTGGGGAGGCAGGGGTTGACTGTGGCTCACTACAGGAGCAAGGTCACTGGTGGCAGAGGTCCCAGGGAATACTGATTGGCCTGAGTTCTCCAGGAGGTCGCCGTTTTGGCACCAAGACCAAGCCCTACCCAACAACCTACAGGCTCCAGTGCTAGAACACCTCAGACCATACAACCAGTGGGACAGGAACACAGCCCCAACCATCAGCAGACAGGCTGCCTAAAGCCATACTGAGCTCACAGCCACATCTAAACACACCACTTGACATGAACCTGCCCACCAGAGGGACGAGACCCAGCTCCACCCACCAGTGGGCAGGCACCTCCCACCAGGAAGCCTGCACAAGCCCCAGGGCCAACCTCACCCACCAGGGGGCAGACACCAGGAGCAAGAGGAGCTACAGTCCTGCAGCCTAAGAAACGGAGACCCAAACACATACAGTCAGAGAAAATGAGATGGCAGAGAAATATGTTCCAGAATAAGGAACAAGATAAAAAGAAAAACTAAGTGAAGTGGAGACAGGCAATCTACCTGAGAAAGAATTTACAGTAACAATAGTAGAGATGATCCAAGATCTCGGAAAAAGAACGGAGGCACAGACCAAGAAGACAGAAGAAATGTTTAACAAAGAGCTAGAAGACTTACAGGACAAACAGAGATGAACAATACAATAACTGCAATGAAAAATACACTAGAAGGAATCAATAAAAGAAAAAATGAGGCAGAAGAACAAATAAGTGAGCTGGAAGACAGTGGTAGAAATCACTGCCACAGAACAGAATAAAGAAAAAAGAATGAAAGGAAATTAGGACAATTTCAGAGACCTCTGGGCCAACATTAAATGAACCAACATTCACATTATAGGGGTCTGAGAAGGAGAAGACAGAGGGAAAGGGCCTGAGAAAATATTTGAAGAGATTATAGCCAAAAACTTCCCTGACGTGAGAAAGGAAACACTCACTCAAGTCCAGGAAGCGCTGAGAGTCCCATACAAGATTAACCCAAGGAGGAACATGCCAAGACACACATTAATCAAACTGACAAAAATTAAAGACAATGAAAAAATATTAAAAGGAACAAATAACATAAAAAGGAATCCCCATAAGGTTATCAGCAGATTTTTCAGCAGAAACTCTGCAAGTCAGAAGGGAGAGGCACAATATATTTAAAGTGATGAAAGGGAAAAACCTACTACAAGAATACTTCACGCAGCAATGCCCTCATTCAGATAGAACATTCAGATTTGATGGAGAAATCAAAAGCTTCAGAGACAAGCAACAGCTAAGAGAATTCAGCACCACCAGACCAGCTTTACAACAAATGCTAAAGGAAATTCTCTAGACAGAAAAGAAAAGGCCACAAGTAGAAATAAGAAAATTACAAATGGAAAAGCTCACTGGTAAAGGCAAACATAAAGTAACGGTAGGAAATCATCCACACACAAATATGATATCCAAACCAGCAATCGTGAGGACAGTAGAAATGCAGGATATTGGAAATGTACTGGAAATTAAGAGACCATCAACTTAAAACAACCTTGTATATATATAAACTGCTGTATCAGAAACTCACGGGAACCACAAACCAAAAATCTACAATAGACACACAAAAAAAAGAAAAAGCAATCCAAACACAACACTAAAGATAGCCATCAAATCACAAGAGAACAAAAGAGGAAGGGAAGAAAAAAGACCTACAAAAACAAATCCAAAACAATTAACAAAAATGGCAACAAGAACACATTATCGATAATTACCTTAAATGTAAATGGATTAAATGCTCCAACCAAAAGACACAGACTGGCTGAATGGATACAAAAACAAGACCGATATATATACTGTCTACAAGAGAACCACCTCAGATCTAAGGACATGTACAGACTGAAAGTGAGAGGATAGAAAAAGGTATTCCATGTAAATGGAAATCAAAAGAAAGCTGTAGTAGCATACTCAGACAAAATAGACTTTAAAATAAAGACTGTTACAAGAGACAAAGAAGGACACTACATAATGATCAAGGGATCAATCCAAGAAGAAGATATAACAACTGTAAATATATATGCATCCAACATAGGAGCACCTCAATATATAAGGCAAATGTTAACAGATATAAAAGGAGAAATTGACAATAACACAATAATAGTGGGTGACTTTAACACCCCACATTCATCAACAGACAGATCATCCAGAAAGAAAATCAATAAAGAAACACAGGTCTTAAATGACACATTAGACCAGATGAACTTAATTCACATATATATAGAACATTCTATCCGAAAGCAGCAGAATACACATTCTTCTCAAGTGCACATGGAACATTCTCCAGGATAGATCATATCTTGGGCCACAAATCAAGCCTCAGTAAATTTAAGAAAGTTGAAATCATATCAAGCATGTTTTCCGACAACAACGCTATGAGATTAGAAATCAATTACAGGGAAAAAACTGTAAGAAACACGAACACATGGAAGCTAAACAATATGTTACTAAAACATCAATGGTCACAGAAGAAATCAAACAGGAAATCAAAAGCTATCTGGAGACAAATGACAATGAAAACACAACGATCTATAACCTATGGGATACAGCAAAAGCAGTTTTAAGAGGGAAGTTTACAGCAATACAATCTTACCTCAGGAAACAAGAAGAATCTCAAATAAACAACTAACTTTACACCTAAAGCAACTAGAGAAAGAATAAACAAAACTCAAAATTAGCAGAAGGAAAGAAACCATAAATATCAGAGCAGAAATAAATGAAACAGAGATGAAGAAAACAATAGAAAAGATCAATGAAACTAAAAGCTGGTTCTTTGAAAAGTAAAATTGATAACCCTTTAGCCAGACGCATCAAGAAAAAGAGGGAGAGGACTCAAGTTAATAAAATTAACAATGAAAAGTTACAATGGGGCTTCCCTGGTGGCACAGTGGTTGAGAGTCCGCCTGCCGATGCAGGGGACACGGGTTCGTGCCCTGGTGTGGGAAGATCCCACATGCTGCGGAGCGGCTGGGCCCATGAGCCATGGCCGCTGAGCCTGCGCGTCCGGAGCCTGTGCTCCGCAATGGGAGAGGCCACAACAGTGAGAGGCCCGCGTACCGCAAAAAAAAAAAAAAAAAAAGTTACAATGGACACTACAGAAATACAAAGAGTCATAAGAGACTACTATGAACACATATATGCCAATAAAATGGACAACCTAGAAGAAATGGACAAATTCTTAAAAAGGTACAATTTCCCAAGACTGAACCAGGAAGAAATAGAAAATATGAACAGACCAATCACAAGTACTGAAATTAAAACTGTGATTAAAAATCTTCCAACAAACAAAAGTCCAGGATCAGATGGCTTCACTGGTGAACCTTATCAAACGTTTACAGGAGAGTTAACACCTATCCTTCTGAAACTCTTCCAAAAAACTGCAGAGGAAGAAACACTCCCAAACTCATTCTATGAGGCCACCATCACCCTGACAGCAAAATTTGTATGGAGACACAAATGACCCCAAATAGCAGAAGCAATCTTGAGAAAGAAAAATGGAGCTGGAGGAATCAATCAGACACCCAGACTTCAGAATACAATACAAAGCTACAGTCATCAAAACAGTATGGTACTGGCACAAAAACAGACTCATAGATCAATGGAAGAGGACAGAAAGCCCAGAAATAAACCCCACACCTATGGAAAATTAATCTATGACAAAGGAGGCAAGAATATACTATGGAGAAAACACAGACTCTTCAATAGTGGTGCTGGGAAAACTGGACAGCTACACGTAAAAGAACGAAATTAGAACATTCTCTAACACCATACACAAAAATAAACTCAAAATGGATCAAAGACCTAAATGTTAGGCCAGACACCATAAAACTCTTAGAGGAAAACATAGGCAGAACACTGTTTGATATAAATCACAGCAATATCTTTGTGGACTCACCTCCTACAGTAATGAAAATAAAAACAAAAATAAACAAATGGGACCTAATTACACTTAAAAGCTTTTGCACAGCAAAGGAAACCATCAACAAATCGAAAAAACAACCCACAAAATGGGAGAAAATATTTGCAAACAAAGTGACCGACAGGGGATTAATCTCCAAAATATACAAACAGCTCGTGCAGCTCTGTCAAAAACACAAACAACCCAATCAAAAAATGGGCAGAAGATCTCAACAGACACTTCTCCAAAGAAGACATACAGATGGCCAGAAAGCACATGAAAAGATGCTCAACTTCACTAATTATCAGAGAAATGTAAATCAAAACTACAATGAGGTACCACCTCACACCAGGCAGAATGGCCATCATCAAAAAGCCTACAAACAATAAACGCTGGGGAGAGTGTGGAGAAGAGGGAACCCTCTTGCACTGTTGGTGGGAATGTAAATTGATACAGCCACTATGGAGAACAGTATGGAGGTTCCTTAAAAAACTAAAAATAGAGTTGCCATATGATCCAGCAATCTAACTCCTGGCATATATCTGGACAAAACCATAATTAGAAAAGATAGATGCACCCCAATGTTCACGGCAGCACTATTTACAATAGCCAAGACATGAAAAAAACCTAAATGTCTATCAACAGATGAATGGATAAAGAAGATGTGGTGCATATATACAATGGTATATTACTCAGCCATAAAAAAGAATGAAATGATGCCATTTGCAGCAACATGGATGGACCTAGAGATTATCATACTAAGTGAAATAAGCCAAAGACAAAAATCATATGATACCACTTATATGTGGAATCTAAAAAAATGATACAAACTTATTTATAAAACAGAAACAGACTCACAGACATAGAAAACAAACTTATGGTTACCAAAGGGGAAAGGTGCCAGGGAGGGATAAATTAGGAGTTTGGAATTAACATATATACACTACCATATATATGAATAGATAATCAACAAGGACCTACTGTATAGCACAGGGAACTCTACTCAATATTCTGTAATAACCTATACATGGGAAAAGAATCTGAAGAAGAATGGATATATGTATATGTATAAATGAATCACTTTGCTGCACACTTGAAACTAACACAACATTGTAAATAAACTATACTCCAATATAAAATAAAAATTTAAAAACAAAAAAAGATACACGCACCCCAGTGTTCACAGCAGCACCATTTACAATAGCCAAGACATGGAAGCCACCTAAATGTCCATCAACAGAGGAATGGATAAAGAAGGTGTGGTATATATGTACAATGGAATACTACTCGGCCATAAAGAAAGAATGAAATAATGCCATTTGCAGCAACATGGATGGACCTAGAGACTATCATACTAAGTGAAGTCAAGTCAGACAGAGAAAGACAAATAGCACATAATATCACTTATATGTGGAAGCTAAAAAAAATGATACAAATGAACTTATTTACAAAACGGAAATAGACCCACAGACATAGAAACCAAAGTTATGATTATCAAAGGGAATAACAGTATGGGGGAGAGATAAACTAGAAGTTTGGGATTAACACACATACACTACTATGTATAAAATAGATAACCAACGAGGACCTACTACTGTATAGCACAGGGAACTCTATTCAGTAATTTATAACCTATATAGGAAAAAAGTCTGAAAAAGAATGGATATATGTATAACTGAATCACTTTGCTGTATACCCGAAACTAACACAACATTGTAAATCAACTATACTCCAAAACAATTTATTTAAAAAAAAAAAAGACTCATGGGTAGGATTTATAAAGGAGAAAAGGACCATGATTCCTTTATATTATTCATGGTTTATTTTTTAAATGGGAAGAGTAAGTCAGGCTTGTTGTAACACACAACATGTATAAATGTGTACAAAATAAAGATGTATAAAGAAAAAAATATACATGTATGATACCTTTTTCAAGTTTCTGGGATAAATAAGTGATGGTCTGTATGACCAAGACTCTCTCTTTAATTAGAGTGTTCAGACCAGATGCATTTCATTATCTTGGAGCTGTTTTAGTCCATCTGGACCAAGACTTTCCCAAATATGATCATTCGGTTTCACGGCTTTAGATACCATTTTTATACTGAAGACTCACCAATTTACATTTTTAGGTGAGACTCCTTTTTGAATTCTGTACCCATATGTTCAACTGCATTCTCAATATTTTTACCCTCAGATGTGACACGTCCCAAACTGAACTCCTACCTCCTTCCTCTGAAACCTCCTGGAGCCGGATTCCCATCCTCCCCGGGGCGCAGGCCCCAACCTCAGATTATCCTTCATGCTTCTTGCTCTCGCATTCCCCAGTCATCAAGCAAATGCCATCAGCTCTACTTTCAAAATATATCCAGAGATTGGCTACTTCTCACCAACTTCCACTGCTATCATTCTGCTCCAAGTTTCGTGATTTTTCGCCTGGATTATTCAAACCGTTTCCTACCTGCTTCATTCCCTGCCCTCCTACCATCTATTCTCAACACAGCAGCCAGATCGGTGCTTTTAAAACTGTCTCTTCTCAGCTCAAAACCCTTCCATGGTGAGTTCCCTGGTGGCCTAGTGGTTAGGATCCCAGGCTTTCAGTGCTGCAGCCCAGGCTCAATCCCTGGCCAGGGAACTGAGATCCCACAAGCCGCATGGCACAGCCAAAAAACAAAACAAAACAAAAACACCCTTCCAATGTTCCCGTCATCCCTTGGAGTCAAAGCCCACGTGCTCAGAGTGGCCTTCGAGGCCCTGCGTACAGCAGGCCCCGCGCGGCCGTCCCTTCCCGTGGGCCTGGCTTGCCCTGCTTGAGCACCACCACCTGCCTCTGCTGTCTGGAACGTGCACGGCGCACACCCACCTCAGGGCCTCTGCACCAGCCCGGACAGCTCTGCTCCCTCCCTGCAGCGCTCGCTCCCTCCCCACCACCCTCATCTTTGTTTCTATTTCAGCGTCTCAGCAGCGCCCTCCCTGCCCAGCCCAGGTACAATCTTCAACTGTTCCAACCAGGCGCTCCCATCCCCCTTCCTCTCTAAAGTTCGCTTCACTGGGTCACTGCCTTGGAATACAAGAAAGCTCTAACTCAACTAGCTGTTTATTTTCCTCCCCAGTTAGAACAGAAACCCCATGTCAAAGGTCAGGGGTTGGCTAGCATGTCACCGGCACCTAGAGTTGTGTATTACATATAGGAGGTGCCCAGTGAGTATTTGTCCAGGAAATAAGGTGTAATATGAAAATGAACTTGTCCCAAATAACGAAAGTTTCTCTTTTCAAATCCCCAGATTTTTAAAAAAATGTTAATGAAAATCTTAAAAAAAAAAACAAACCATATAGTATGCTTTCTTAACCCTAGTACACTGATCAAAATTTAAACTTTGCTACTGGGTGCCAGCTGCTCTTCTAAGCACATTACACAGCTTTTCTCAACGAATCTTATAACTGCCATGGGAACGGTAGCCCCATCAGGGGGAGTCACCCTACCCACTTCTCCCATAAGGAAACCCAGGTACCTAGAGTAACTTATGTGGAGGCACTGGGTCCAGTCTCAACCCCTGCCCTCACCCTGTGGCACACCCACTGGATTCTACACTCTCTCTTGCACACGGTCAGCTGCTCCTTGTCACTGAGACCAACACATCTCCTCCCAGTAGCCTCTTAAAATGTCTTTTTGCTATGAGCTAAAAAGAACAAAAAGCCATGTCTCTTAAAACAGGATCCTAATTTTACCGTCACATCAAACTGGGTTGCAGCTATAAGCAAAGCTTCTTTTTTTGCTGCTTGCTGTTTTAACTTCCAGGATGTGTTCTCTGAAGACCATATACAATAAAAGTTTAAACAATCCACTCTTAATGCCACTTTTGTGTAGGAAAGGAGACACCAGGAGTGCTGAAAAGAAATGTACTGAAAGACAGCTTCAGAGATGGAATCATCAGAGCATACCCACTGTTGCTGCAGCTTGTGTATTTATAATTAGAGAACTGAGAGGACATGGTGGGGTCATCTCTGATCAAATGCTGTCTACATCCTATGAAATCATGTTGGCAAGACTGACAGAAATTCTCACATGTTCTATCTGGGCTTCTTCTGAAACATACTGTAGACCAGTTAGATGTGCTACATTTTTACTGTCCTTCCATATCTGACACTGGATGCTGTCACTTCCCAATCTTATGAACGTGTTTGCCTCTATTGGATTTCCCACTTTTAATTCACTAAGATGATCCAAGAACCCTATAAAAAAGTAATTTATTTTATACCCAAATGTTTTACATCAATTAGCAACTATGTTAACAACCGCCCCCCCCCCTTTATTTTTGGCCACGCCGTGCGGCGTGCGGGATCTTAGTTCCCCGACCAGGGACTGAACCTGGGCCCCCTGCAGTGGAAGCGTGGAGTTCTAACCACTGGACCGCCAGGGAAGTCCCAACCATGCTCTATTTTTAAGACAGAGCAGAATGTTTGAAATTCCTTCAATGTCTCAGAGAAGAAATTCTACTATTGCCTGAGATGAAAGAGTGAGTCAACATAAAGGAAAACCAGGTCTCTGGTGTTCTGTGTGTGTGTGGTACAGTGTATATAAAATTTACCATTTTAACCATTTTTAAGTGTACAATTCAATGGCATTAAGTACACTCACACTGTTTACAAACATCACCATTATCCCATCTCCCAAACTTCTTCATCATCCCGTGAAACGGGAACTGCCCATTCGCTCTCCTGTCCCTGCAGCTGCTGGCAACCTCTATTCTACTTTCCGTCTCCATGAATTTGCCTATTCTTGATACTCATATAAACAGTATCACACACCATTTGGTCCTTTTGTGTCTGGCTTATGTAACTTAGCATAATGTGTTCAAAATTCATCCATGTTGTAGCGTGTATCAGAATTTCATTCCTTTTGAAGGCTGGGTAATATTCCATTGTACGTACATACCACATTTTACTTATCCCTTCATCTGCTGATGGATACCTGGCTTTTTTCCACATTTTGGTTACTGTGAATAATGCTGCTATGAATACTGCTCTCAGTCTTTAAAAGATCAAGCTAGTAAAGGTCACCTTTCTTCCACAGCAAAAGGTTATCACATACCACAGTGAAGAGTTTTCGCTGTAATGGTTGATATGATGTCACTTCCTTCAAAGTCCAAGTACAAGCCATGTTTGGTCTCTGTCCCATTCCACTGCAGGGAGCATCCAGAAGAATTCGGTCAAAAGATTCTGGTAAGAATGGAGGTTCTCCTATAAAGAGAATTATAAACATTATTTGCTCTCTGCCCTATTAGGACAGAAAACTCTTGAAACAGATGCAATCATTGGAATTTAACATCATAATCTACAATGGAAAGTAATGCATAACAATTCCATCAGGTAGCTGGTTAAGCTAACTGACTTACAGGTAAAAGAGGTTAAAGATGTGATTATTATAGGATTAACTGATATAGCTAGCGCAAGCCAAGGCCTAATCAAACAAAACCCGTACCCCCAATGTCAGAAGCCACACTTCATCAGAGCCAGGACATGAAATTAACTCTAGTCATTCTAAGAGCTGGTATTTTTCTTAGTAAATCTTACTGCAGACAGCCCCAGAAAAAGAGACTACCTTTTAGGTTCTAGGCAAACATCCTGGTTCTATGGTTCCTTGGCCTCCTTGCTTCTGTGGCCATCAGCAAGGCTATGCTCTAGAATGAGTCTACATAGCCCCGAATCCAATCTTCCACAGGTTTCCCTCTGCATTTGCTTACATAACTTTCTCCACTCCAGCTTCTCATCCACTTAGGGTTACTGGAGAAAATCATGAAACCAAGCGGGTCTGCTCATATATTTATAGTATCTAACTGTAGGCAAGATATTACTGCAGACTGCTTTCATGCAAAGCTAGCTGATCTCCTACGGTGCCCACAGCAGCGTTCTGGGTCTCACCCCAAGATAACCTGCTTTTCTGACTGCAAAACTGTGAGACACAAGCTCTTATCAATTTAACTCATCTCCACCCACAACCATCCTTGCTTTCTTATCCACTGCCTCCAAAGAAATATCCTTCCAAAGTAAGCAATTATTTTTAAGGGTTTTAATACATACTGATAAAATCCTGTAGAAAGAGTATACGCAATTTACACTTCCAGTGTCATGAGTGTACTTTCCCCAAAATCCTCATCAAAGTTGATAATTATGTTATTGACCGTTTGTATTTTTTTGTTTAGATGGTCACATCGTCTTTGCTGGTTTTCTACTGAGACTTGTCTTTTTTGTATTGATTAGAAGAGCTCTTTGTACATCAAAAATAGTGATCTCACCTTTCTTAACTATTTTACAAATATTTCCCACTATTTGCCATCTGCCACAGGTTTTTTTTTTTTTTACATACATAAATGTTGAGTATTAAATTTATCTTCCTTCTTCTGAGTTCTAGCTTTGCTTTCATGCTTTAAAATCTTCCCCATTATGAAGTCAAATAAATGTTCATCTATACCTGCTTCTAGTTACTTTCCATTTAATTCTTGACAGTAAACTTTAATCCATCCTAAAGTTACTTTTGTGTATAAACCTTTCCCCCAGCCCTCCAAACAAAAAAATCATCTTAGAGCTATTTATTAATTTACTTTTCCCTCTAGGTTTGCAATGCTAATTTTATCATATACGAAATTTTAGTATACATTTGAACCTATTTCAAGGACTATCTGTTCTGCTCCAAATATGCTAGTTATTAAGCTATATTCTTCTGAGCTCCAAGTTTACCCACCTCTACTCTGCTGTGTGATGCTGAGGGGGGAACTCTGTGAACTACAATTCTCCTTTGCCTGTTGGCTTCAAGATTCACCAACAGGAGGCAGAGAAGCGACGGGGGTGGGAAGAGGATGAAAGATAAAAGGGGTAGAGAACAGGACTTGGTCCTTCCTGATGGCTTGCTGTTTCTGTCAAAACAATCCCAGTAACAGCCCTTCGCCTTGACAGGTACTGTTTCCAGCTTTTTCCCTTAAGTATCAGTATGAAGTGGACAGAGCCCCCCCTCTCAAGCTGTAAGTCCCAGCTCACTGCAGTCACCTGCTCTGGACCCTGAGTAGCACAGAAGCTAGGTAAAACCCCCTTCCTTAGAGTTCTGAATCCCAGCTCCAGGGAGCTTTGCCCCTAAACTTCTGGAGAGCCCAGAAATAAATCCGCACACTTATAGTCAATTAATCTATGACAAGGGAAGCAAAAGTACACAATGGGGGAAAAGACAGTCTTCAATAAGAGATTTAGGGAAAACTGGACAACTATATGCAAAAGAATGAAGTTAGAACATTTTCTCACACCATATATAAAAATAAGATCAAAATGGACAAAAGTCCTAAATGTAAGACCAGAAACCATATACCAACTAGAAGAAAACAAAGGCAGCACACTCCTTTACAGAAGCCTTAGCAATTCTGTTCCACCTCAGGCAAGGAAAACAAAAGGAAAAATAAACAACTGGCACCTAATCAAACCTAAAAGCTTTTGCACAGTGAAAGAAACCACCAACAAAACCAAAAGACAATCTATAGAATGGTAGCAAATGATCTGCCTGATAAGGGTCAATATCATATCCAAAGTATATAATGAACTCACAAAACTCAATATCAAAAAAACAAAACCACCCGATTAAAAAATGGGCAGAGAACCTGGACAGGCATTTTTCCAAAGGAGACATGCACATGGCCAACAGGCCCATGAAAAGACGCCCAACAGCACTAATCATCAGGTAAATGCAAATCAAAGCCACAGGTCATCAAAAAGACAAGAGATAAGAGGCATTGATGAGGGTGTGGAGAAAAGGGAACCCTCATGCATTGCTGGTGGGAATGTAAACTGGTGCAACCACTATGGAAAACAGTATGGAAGTTCCTCATAAAATTAAAAACAGAACTACTACTAATGAAAAGAACAGAGAGGCAGAAGACCAACAAGGAAACAGAACACTTCAACATCCTAAACCAACTAGACCTCACAGAAAACACTATGTAACAGCAGAACGCATATTCCTCTCCCATGCACGTGGAGACAAACCACATGCAAGGCCATAAGACGAAGCCGAGTAAATCTGAAAAAGGTTAAACTCATACAACGTTTCTTCTCCCACCAAAATGGAATGAAAACAGAAGTTAGTAACAGAAAGAAATCTGGAAACTTCCAAGTATGTGGAAATTTAAAAACATGCTTCTAAATAACCATGGGTCAAAGAAATCACAGGTAAATCCTAAAATGCTGTGACGTGAACGAAAAAAAACCACAATGTACCAAATCTTATGGGAAGTAGTGAAATAGTGCTTAGAGGGACATTTACAGCTGTAAATACCTACATTAAAAAGAAAAGTCTCAGGACCTCCCTGGTGGTACAGTGGTTAAGAATCCACCTGCCAATGCAGGGGACATGGGTTCGAGTCCTGGTCCAGGAAGATCCTGCATGCCATGGAGCAACTAAGCCCGTGCGCCACAACTACTGAGCCTGCGCTCTAGAGCCCGCGTACTGCAACTACTGAGCCCGTGTGCCACAACCACTGAAGCCCACACTCCTAGAGCCCATGCTCTGCAACAAGAGAAGCTACTGTAATGAGAAGCCTGCGCACCGCGATGGAGAGTAGCCCCCGCTTGCCGCAACTAGAGAAAGTCTGCACAACAACGAAGACCCAACACAGCCAAAAATAAAAAGATAAATTTATTTAAAAAAAAAAAAAAAAGAAGAAAGAAAAAAGAAAAGTCTCAAAGTAATAACCTAGGCTTCCATTCTTAAGACACTGAAAAAAGATGAGGAAACTAAAAATGAAGCAGAGGAAGAAAATAATAAAAATTAGAGCAGAGAAACTCCCCCGACGCCAGGGCCGCAGTCACTTCAGTTTGGCCTGCGGCTCTCAGGGGTAAAAGGGGCTCCAGAGGTGTGTCTCCAACCCCAGTGCCAATCACCCCACACCACAATCATTGTGGGGAAGAGAAAAGAGGAGTGAAGAAGGGTGCATTTTCCCTCTCACCTCAAAGCTCAGCTAGGGAAACCGTGGAGGCCTGACCAGTGGGCTCAGGGCCCTACTGGAAACTGGTTCTCAGCTTGAGAGATGAGGAAACAAGAAACAGTAACAAGCACTTTTGTTTTTTCAATTTTTGAGGGGTGTTGAGACAAGATGGCAGAATCGATCTTTAGCCAGACTCGTCAAGAAACAAGGGAGAGGGCTCAGATCAATAAACTTAGAAATGAAACAGGAGAAGCTGCAAAGGACACCACAGAAATACAAAGGATCAGAACAGACCACTACGATCAACTACATGCCAATAAAATGGACAAACTAGAAGAAATGGACAAACTCTTAGAAAAACACAGTCTCCCAAGACTGAACCGGGAAGAAATAGAAAATATGAACAGACCAATCACAAGTACTGAAATTGAAACTGTGATTGAAACCTCCCAACAAACAAAAGTCAAGGGGCTTCCCTGGGGGTGCAATGGTGGACAATCTGCCTGCCAATTCAGGGGGCGCGGGTTCGAGCCCTGGTGCAGGACGATCCCACATGCCGCGGAGCAACTAAGCCCATGCACCACAACTACTGAGCCTGCACTCTAGAGCCTGCAAGCCACAACTACTGAGCCTGCGTGCTGCAACTACTGAAGCCTGCTCACCGCAACTAGAGAAAGCCCACGCACAGCAACGCAGACCTAATGCAGCCAAAAATAAATAAATAGATAAATAAATAAATAAATCTATTTTATTTATTAAAAAAAAAAAAAGAAGACCAGATGGATTCACAGGCAAATTCTATCAAACATTTACAGAAGAGTTAACACCTATCCTTCTGGAACTATTGCAAAAAACTGCAGAGGAAGGAATACTCCCAAGCTCATTCTATGAGGCCACCATCACCCTGATACTAAAACCAGACAAAGATACCACCAAAAAAAAAAAAAAAAAATTACAGACCAATATCACTGATGAACATAGATGCAAAAATCCTCAACAAATATACTAGCAAACCAAATCCAACAATACATTAAAAGGATCACACACCATGACCAAAAAGGATTTATCCCGGGGATGCAAGTATTCTTCAACATCTGTAAATCAATCAGTGTGATACACCACATTAACAAAGTGAAAAATAAAAACCATATGATCATCTCAACAGATGCAGAAAAAGCTTTTGACAAAATTCAACATCCATTTATGATGAAAACTCTCCAGAAAGTGGGCATAGAGGGAACTCACTTCAACATAATAAAGGCCGTATATGACAAATCCACAGCAAACATCATTCTCAATGATGGAAAGCTGAAAGCACTTCCTCTAAGATCAGGAACAAGACAAGGATGTCCACTCTCACCACTTTTATTGAACATAGTTTTGGAAGTCCTAGCCACAGCAATCAGAGAAGAAAAAGATATAAAAGGCATCCAAATTGGAAAAGAAGAAGTGAAACTGTCACTGTTTGCAGATGACATGACACTATACATAGAAAATCCTAAAGATACTACCAGAAAACTACTAGAGCTCATTAATGAATTCGGTAAAGCTGCAGAATACAAAATTAAAACATAGAATCTGCTGCATTTCTATACAGTAACAATGGAAGTCCAGAAACAGAAATTAAAAAAACAATCCCATTTACCATCGCATCAAAAAGAATAAAATACCTACGGATAAACCTACCTAAGGAAACAAAGACCTGTACTCTGAAAACTATGAAAAACTGATGAAAGAAATTGAAGATGACACAAACAGAGGAAAGATATACCATATTCTTGGGCTGGAAGAATCAATATTGTCAGAATGACTATACAACCCAAGGCAATCTACAGATTCAATGCAATCCCTATCCAGTTACCAATGGCATTTTTCACAGAACTATAAACAAAAAAATTTTTAATTTCTATGGAGACACAAAAAAATCTGAATAGCCAAAGCAATCTTGAGAAAGAAAAACAAAGCTGGAAGAATCAGGCTCCCTGACTTCACACTATACTACAAAGCTACAGTAATCAAAACAGTATGGAACTGGCACAAAAACAGAAATACAGATCAACGGAACAAGACAGAAAGTCCAGAAATAAACCCATGCACCTATGATCAATTAATCTACGACAAAGGAGGCAAGACTATACAATGGAGAAAAGACAGTGTCTTCAATAAATGGTGCTGGGAAAACTGGACAGCTACATATAAAAAATGAAATTAGAACATTTTCTAACACCATGCACAAAAATAAACTCAAAATGAGTTAAAGACCTAAATGTAAGACCAGATACTATAAAACTCTTGGAGGCAAGCATAGCAAGAATACTCTTTGACATAAATTGAAGCAGTATTTTTTTTGATCCGTCTCCTAGAGTAATAGAAATAAAAACAAAAACAAACAAATGGGACCTAATTAAATTCAAAAGCTTCTGCACAGCAAAGGAAACCATCAACAAAACGAAAAGATAACCCACAGAATGGGAGAAAATATTTGTAAATGATGTGACCGACAGGGATTAATCTCCAAAATATAAAAACAGCTCATGCAGCTCTATGGTAAAAAAACAAACAACCCAATCAAAAAATGGGCACAAGATCTAAATAGACATTTCTCCAAAGACATTCAGATGGCCAAAAAGCACATGAAAAGATGCTCAACATCAGTAATTATCAGAGAAATGCAAATCAAAACTACAATGAGTTATCACCTCACACCAGTCAGAATGGCCATGATCAAAGTCTACAAACAGGGACTTCCCTGGTGGCCCACTGGTTAAGACTCCATGCTCCCAATGCAGGGGGCCTAGGTTGGATCCCAGGTCAGGGAACTAGATCCCACATGCATGCCGCAACTAAGAGTTTGCATGCCACAACTAAGGAGCCCACCTGCCACAACTAAGACCCGGCACAACCAAATAAATAAAAAAAATTTTTTTTAAGTCTACAAACAAATGCCGGAGAGGGTGTGGAGCAAAGGGAACCCTCCAACACTGTTGGTGGGAAGTAAATTGGTACAACCACTATGGAGAACAGTATGGAGGTTCCTTAAAAAACTAAAAAGAGAACTACCAGATGATCCAGCAATCCCACTACTGGGCATATATCCAGACAAAAACATGGTTCAAAAGGATACATGCACCCCAGTGTTCACTGCAGCACTGTTTACAATCGCCAAGACATGGAAGCAACCTAAATGTTCATCGACAGAAGAATGGATAAAGAAGATGTGATAGGGCCCAGGATGTAGAGTTGGCAGTGCCTGACGGTGCATCTGACACAGAGTTGGGCGGGGTCGAGAGTAGGGGCAGCGGTCGGAGATGGTGGGAGGAGGAGGAGGCAGCAGCGATCACTTATAAATGGCCCTGAAGCAGGACCCAAAGCCTCAATTCCAGGAGGGTGAGAGAGCGCTGTGCTTCCACGGGCCTCTTCTTTATGAAGCAAAGTGTGTAAAGGTGGCCATAAAGGATAAACAAGTGTAATACTTTACACATTACAGTGGTTGGAATAAAAATTGAGATGAATGGGTTCCAGAAAGCAGAGTACTCAAATGCGTGGACACCAATCTACACCAAGCAACGAGAACTTCAAAAAGCCAATCAGGAGCAGTATGCAGAGGGGAAGATGAGAGGGGCTGCCCCTGGAAAGAAGACTTCTGGTCTGCAACAGAAAAATGCTCAAGTGTAAACAAAAAAGAACAAACAGAAAACACCTGGAAATGGAGATGGTGGCAGCACCAGTGAGACACCTCAGCCTCCTACAAGAAAAGGGCCCAAGTAGATGCTACTGTTGACAACGAGGAAACATTCACGAACCGAGCTGAAGTTACAGTAAAGATTCCTGAAGAACTAAGACTGAGGCTTGTTGATGACTGGGACTTAATTACCCGACAAAAACAGCTCTTTATCTTCCTGCCAAGAAGAATGTGGATTCCATTCTAGCGGATTATGCAAATTACAAGAAATCTCAAGGAAACACAGATAACAAGGAGTATGCTGTTAATGAAGCTGTGGCAGGGATAAAGGAACACTTCAATGTAATGCTGGGCACTCAGCTGCTCTGCAAATATGAGACCACAGTATGCTGAAATCCTCCCAGGTTACCCTGATGACGCCCCTGTCCCACGTGCATGGAGCGCCACATCTACTGAGATTATCTGTACAAATTGGAGCAATGTTGGCCCATACACCTCTGGATGAGAAGAGCCTTGCTTTATTACTGAATTATCTTCATGATTTCCTAAAACACCTGGCAAAGAACTCTGCAACTCTGTTTAGTGCCAGGGATTAACCAAGTGGCTCCTCCTGAGTATATCATCAGAAAGCTGTGTGAGGTGCTTATACTCACGTTTGGATGTCTGTAAACGCATTTTTGTTTCTTAGTCCTTCTCTTGTACAAATGAGGTACTTTGGAAATATTAGTGTATAACAGAATTGATGTTTGTTTTCTGTTTGATATTTAAACAGAGAAAATGAAAGGAATTACAGCTTTTTTCTTTTCTTTCAAAGTTGCTACCCAGTGTATTCAATGATGGACAACACAAAGACATACTGTATTTTACTGCTTAGTTGACAAAGCTGCGTTTGAATGCTAGTGGTTCTATTCCTTTGCCGCCACACACTTTTATAACGTGTTAATGCTATATGACAAAATGCCCTGATTCCTAGTGCCAAAGGTTCAATTCAGTGTATATAACTGAAAACACTCATCCATTTGTGCTCCCCCCCTTTTTTTTATGGTGCTTAAAGTAAAGAGCCCATCCTTTGCAAGTCATCCATGTTGTTCCTTAGGCATTTTATCTTTGCTCAGATTGTTGAAGAATGGTGGCTTGTTTCATGGCTTTTGTATTTGTGTCTAATGCAGGTTTAAACATGATAGACACAATGCATTGTGTAGCTACAGTCTTCTGGAAAAGTCAATCTTTTAGAAATTGTTTTTCAGACCCTCAAATTTTTTCTTTAAATTAAGGAAAAAAGAAGATGTGGTACATATATACAATGGACTATTACTCAGCCATTAAAAAGAAAGAAATAATGTCATTTGCAGCAACATGGATGGACCTGGATATTATCATACTAAGTGAGGTACATCAGACAGAGAAAGACAAATACATGATATCACTTATATGCGGAATCTTAAAAAAATGATACAAATGAAGTTATTTACAAAACAGAAACAGACTTACAGACTTTGAAAACAAACTTACTGTTACCAAAGGGGAAAGGTTGGGGGACGGATAAATTGGGAGTTTGGGATTGACATATACACACGACTATATTTAAAATAGATAACCAACAAGGTCCTACTGTATAGCACTGGGAACTCTGCTCAGTATTCTGTAATAACCTAAATGGGAAGAGAATTTGAAAAGAATAGATACATGTATATGTGTAACTGAATCACTCTGCTGTACACCTGAAACTAATACAACACTGTAAATCAACTATAGTCCAATATAAAATTAAAATTTTTAAATAAAAAAATTAGAGCAGAAATTAATGAAACAGAGTAAAGAAAAACAAGAATCAACAAAGCTGAAAATTGGTTCTTTGAAAAAAATCAACAACATTGACAAAACTTTAATTAGACTGACCAAGAGAGAAGACTCAAAATACTAAAATCAGTAATTAACGGGGGATATTGCTACTGATCTTACAGAAAGAAAAGTGATTATAAAGGAATACTATAAACTGTATAGATAAATGAAATGGACAAGTTACTAGAAAGATACAAACTATCAAAATTGATACAAGAAGAAAGAGAAAATCTGAATAAACCTATAGTAAGTAAAGAGACTGAATTAGTAACTTTTTTAAATCCCACAAAGAAAAACCCAGGCCCAGCTGACTTCACTGATGAATCCACCAAACTTTTAAATAATACCAAGTCTTCACAAATTCTTTCAGAAACATAAAAGAATAATTTCCAACTCAGTCTATGAGACCAGTCTTACTCTGAAACCAAAACCCGACAAAGATATCACAAGAATGAAAACCACAGACCAGTATCTCTTACAAATATGGAACAAATATACTCAATAAAATAAAAGCAAACGTAATCCACCAATAGATGAAAAACATTATACACTATGACCAAGTGGGATTTATCTCAGGAATGCAAGGTGGATTCCAAATCTGAAAATTAACTGAATAAAGGTCAAAAACCACATGATCATCTGAATAAGACAGAAGAAGCACTTGGCAAAATCCAACACCATTTCATGATATAAAATATCCAACAAACTAGAAACAGTCATGTAATTTCTCAACCTGATAAAGGCTATCTATGACAAACCTACAGTTCTAAGCCACTTGAAGAAAAACTAGTCAGGAACATCAGACATGGATGTTCTCTGTTACCACTTCTATTCAACACTGTACTAAGGTTCTAGCAAGGGCAATTAGGCAACAAAATGAAACAAAAGGCATCCGGGTTAGCAAAGAAGAAACTGACCTATCTCTATTTGCAAATGAAAATTTACTACAAAGCTACTGTAATTAAGGCAGTGTTATCAGCTTAAGGACAGAAATATCAATCAATGCAAGAGAACTGACAGTCCAGAAATGAACCCTTACATTGACAGTCAACTGATTTTCGAAAAGTGTACCAAGACAATTCAATGGATCAAAATAGTCTTTTCAACAAATCATACTGGGGCAACTGGATAGCTTCATGAAAAAGAATATGGATTCTTTTCTCACACCATATACAAAAATTAATTCAAAACGAATTCTACATCTATATGTAAGAGGTCATACTACAAAACTCTTAGAATCTGACACCAAAAGTACAAGCAATAAAAGATAAAATAGATAATATGGACATCCTTGAAAACCTTTGTGCTTCAAATGACATCATCAAGAAAGTAAATGGACAACTGACAAGATGGTATAAAATATGTGTAATTATATATCTAATAAGGGACTTATAGCTAGAATATATAAAGAACACTTACAACCTGATAATAAAAACACAACCCAATTAAAATATGGGCAAAGGATCTGAATGGACAAGTAGATGTAAAATGGTCAATAAACGCATGAAAAGATGATTAACATTATTAGCCCTCTGGGAAATCTGCTTCTAGTAAATAAAAATGAAAACCACAATGAGACCCCACTTCACACTTACCAAGATAGCAATAATCAAAAAGACAGATATTAAGTGCTGGTGAGGATATGGAGAAATATGAACCCTCAGTACATTGCTAGTGGAATGAAAAATGCTGCAAACTGCTTTGTAAAACAGTCTGACAATTCTGTTAAAGGTTAAACATAGGGTTACCATATGATCCAGCAATCCCAATTCCAGGTATACACTCAAGAGATAAAACACACAGAAACTTATATACAATGTTCATAGCAACATTATTCGTAACAGACAAAAAAGGGAAAGAACCCAAATGTCCACCAACTGATGAATGAATAAATAAAGTGTGGTATTATCCATACACTAGAACATTACTCATCTTTGAATATGAAGAAAAAAATATTTTTCTCCCATTTAACAAATGATATAGGTTGACATAATTTAAAATTACGAAAGAAAAAGTAATTTTTCAAAAACGTTAAATATGACAAACGTTTGCCTCAGCATCAAAAATAAACAAAAACTGCCAAGGAGTGATGTTTGGAATACTTACATTAGGTACTAGAAAACAACTTGTTTCCTTCTGAGGGACAAGACTGGATTCAGGCTGCCCCTTATAAGTAACTAAAACATTACAGGCGTGGATAACCTCTATTCCTAATAAATAATAGCCCAACTGAACATACAGCTCATTCTATTCTCTCTTTTTAGATTTTCTGTAGTATTGAAATCACCTCAGAATGCTATATAAGAATTTTAATCATATTAACTGCAATCTATAGAACTGGTGAAAATCACCTTGATGTAAATTTGCAGAATCATTACTACTTTAACGCTCTTGCATTTTCAAGTCAGTATTCCTTATCTTTCCTGTGTTCAGCTAACAATCCATTATGCACATAAAAATGTATGACTAAAAATAAAAATAATCTGGGACTTCCCTGGTGGTCCAGCAGTTAAGACTCCATGCTCCCAAGGCAGGGGGCCTGAGTTCGAACCCTGGTCAGGGAACTAGATCCCGCATGTCACAACTAAGATCCCGCATGCCTCAACCAAAGATCCTGCGTACCTCAACTAAAGACCCGGCGCAGCCAAATAAATAAATTTTTTTTTAATAAAAATAGTTTACAGCTGTGAAAGCAATTATACTTCCCAAAGATGGCTGCCACAATACCGTCCATTCCATACATTCTTACAATTTGACACTGACACTCATCACAGTGACACAAGAGGTGGGATGTAATATTCCTTCTCCTTTATTCTGGGCAACAGCAGAATCGATGCTAGTGACTTCTGGAATAGGTCATAAATGGGGACATGGCTGCTGCCTGGGGCTATTCCAACATTCGCCCTCGAAACCCACCCAACCAACACGCTGAGAGTATCCAGGACACGTGGAGACGTCCCAGCTGAGAGCCATTATCATCCTCCCAGTGTGTATGTGAAAGAGAGCACCTTCAAGATGACATCTCCCTCCACTACCACATGACCACAACTGCACGAGATACTGCAAGTAAGAACCATCTATCTGAGGGTCTGGTCAGCCCCCAGAATTGTGAAGAATAATACTGAAATGATTACTGTGGTTTTCATCACTAAGTGGTGGCATGATGTGGGATTACAGCAGAACATAACCAGAACAAATTGTGTAGGAAAACTACCACAAAGCATGATGCTAAAATACAGTTACTGGGTCACTCCTTGCACCTTATACTATGCACCTCATTTACCCACTCAGAGGCTTTCAAGTTCTTTTACTTATTTTAAAGGAGGAAGAAAAATTTTACTGATGAATAAAACAAAAAAATGGAAACAGTCACCATCTCCACTTTTAACAGTACGAAGCCTTTGGCAGACTGCTATTGGTTCTTCAATAACAATTATCCTCTTTTTCTATAGAAATGGTGTGAACTGGGCACATGGCAACACAGCTGAAGACTATGTTTTCCAGCCCCCTTTGCAGCTAAGTTGATCAAACGACTAAGTTGTGGCCAGCGGCATATGCACCCCACCTCCAGGTCTTGTGCATCTCCCAGTCCCTTTCCCTACCCCCTGGGAAAAAAACTGGAACAGCTGTCTGGGACCCAGAGATGAAGCTCCCAGCATTGGATGTCCACCTCTTTAACTTTTCAGTGAGACAAAAATAAACAAGAAAACCAAAAAACACTTCTATCTTTTCTAAGTCACTCTATTTTGGGTCTCTCTGGTACAGCCCCCTAGCCTACACACTGATATAAACTCCTGCAAATCCCTGGCTAACACTTTAGGGCTGACAAGCCACTGACCATGACACACTGTTGTCACGTAATTAGGCAATTCAATCCGACCTGCTCCCACTCTTCTTCAGGATAGTCCCTGTTTTTCTGGCAAGTATTCCATGTGCTTCATTTGTTTTGGCTTCTTAATCATGTGTGACTTACTACATATTAGGCAGAAGTTACAAAATAATTTCTTAAAGGTATGTGGATTTTCACATTACTACTGATGTAGCAGGCATTTTAAAAGTCATCATGAATCCTGGAAAACAATAAATACATGTGTATGTATAACTAAATCACTTTGCTGTAGACCTGAAACTAACACAACATTGTAAATCAAATATACTCCAATATAAAAGAAAATTTAAAAATCAGTAAATTAATTTTTAAAAAAGTCATCATGAATCAAATAGCATTTTTAATCAATGAACATTCTAGAGAAACTAATGCCAATTACTTCATTAAAATATGCAAGTTTCTCGAATACTTTATGAAACCAAATCGAAATAGAGACAAAGAGAGAGAAATAGAGCAATTTAACTACTGCATTATTTTATTCCAAAACAAGATATGCGGCAGTTTTTCCCTTCCGGCTCTATATCCCCAATTCCTCAAGAAAAATGAAAAATGAAGAATCATAAAACTGAAAGGCTTGTCTCAAATCTCAGCTTTCTGAGCTGTAATATGAAACTAAAACAAAGAGGTTAACACTTAAAAGAAGTGGAAAAAGAAGAACAAACAAAACCTAAAGTCAGCATTAGGAAGGAAATAATAAAAATCAGAGGGGAAATAAATAAAATAGAGATTAAAAACAATAGAAAAGGGCTTCCCTGGTGGTGCAGTGGTTGAGAGTCCACCTGCTGATGCAGGGGACACGGGTTCGTGCCCGGGTACGGGAAGATCCCACATGCCGCAGAGCGGCCCTGGGCCTGTGAGCCATGGCCGCTAAGCCTGCGTGTCCGGAGCCTGTGCTCCACAACGGGAGAGGCCACAACAGTGAGAGGCCCGCATGCCGCAAAAAAAAAAAAAAAAAAAAAAAAAAAAAAACAATAGAAAAAAATCAATAAAACCAAGAGCTGGTTCTTTGAAAGGGTAATAAACAAGATTGACAAACCTCTGGCCAGGCTCACCAAGAAGAAAACAGAGAGAACGCAAATAAACTAAATAAGAAATGAAAAAGGAGACATAACAACCGACACTACAGAAATACAAAAAAAATAAGGGAATACTATGAACAATTATATGCCAACAAATTCAACAACCTAGAAGAAATGGACAACTTTCTAGAAACATACAGTCCACCAAAACTGAATCAAGAAATAGATAATTCGAACAGACTGATCACTAGAAGTGAAATATCAACTGAATCTGTAATTTTAAAACTGCCTACAAACAAAAGTCCAGGACCAGATGGCTTCATAGGTGAATTCTACCAAACATACAAAGAAGAACTCTTACCAATCCTTCTCCAACTCTCCCAAAAAACTGCAGAGGAGGGAACACTCCCAAAGACATTCTATGAAGCCACCATCACCCTGATATGAAAACCACTAAAAAAGAAAATTACAGGCCGATATCTTTGATGAATATAGATGCAAAAATTCTCAACAAAATATTAGCAAACAGAATCCAACAACATATAAAAAAAATCATACACCACGACCAAGTGGGATTCATCCCAAGTTCACAAGGATGGTCCAACATACGCAAATCAATGTGATATACCACATCAACAACAGAAAAAACAAAAACCACATGATCATTTCAATACATGCAGAAAAAGCATCTAACAAAATTCAACATGCATTCATGATAAAAACTCTTACCGAAGTGGGTACAGAGGGAACATATCTCAACATAATAAAAGCTATTTATGACAAACCCACAGCCAATATAATACTCAACAGTGAAAAGCTGACAGCCTTCCCACTAAAATCTGGAACAAGACAAGGATGCCCACTCTCACCACTTCTGTTCAACATAGTACTGGAAGTCTTAACGACAGCAATCAGACAAGAAAAAGAAATAAAAGGTATCCAAATTGGAACGGAAGAGATAAAACTGTCATTATATGCAAATGACATGATTCTATATAGAGAAAACCCTAAAAACGCCACACAAAAACTACTAGAACTGATAAACAAATTCAGCAAGTTAGCAGGATAAAAGATTAACATACAGAAATCAGTTGTATTTCTTTACACTAACAACGAAATAGCAGAAAGGGAATGTTAAAAAAAAAAAAAAAAAAAAAAAAAAAAAAACTACCTTTCAAAATCACACCCCCAAAAATAAAATACTAAATAAACCTGACCAAGGAGATGAAAGACTTATACACTGAGAACTATAAAACATTAAAAAAGGAAACTGAAGATGATTCAAAGAAATGGAAAGATATCCCATGTTCTTGGATGAGATTTAATATTGTTAAAATGGCCATACTGGGCTTCCCTGGTGGCGCAGTGGTTGACAGTCCGCCTGCCGATGCAGGGGACACGGGTTCGTGCCCCGGTCCGGGAAGATCCCACATGCCGCAGAGCAGCTGGGCCCTTGAGCCATGGCTGCTGAGCCTGCGCGTCCGGCCTGTGCTCCACAACAGGACAGGCCACAAGAGTGAGATGCCCGTGTACCGCAAGAAAAAAAAAACGGCCATACTACCCAAAGCAATCTACAGATTTAATGCAATCCCTATCAAACTACTCATGACATTTTTCACAGAACTAGAACAAATAATCCTAAAATTCACATGGAACCATCAAAGACCCAGAATTGCCAAAGAAATCCCGAAGAAAAAGAACAAAGCAGAAGGCATAACCCTCCCAGACTTCAGACAATACTACAAAGCTACAGTAATCAAAACAGCATGGTATTGGCACAAAAGACATATGGATCAATGCAACAGAACAGAGAGCCCAGAAATAAACCCACACAACTACGGTCAATCACACAGCTTTGACACATGAGGCAAGAATATACAATGGAAAAAAGACAGTCTCTTCAGCAAGTGGTGCTGGGAAAGTCAGACAGCCACATGTAAATCAATGAAGTTAGAACACTCCCTCACATCATATGCAAAAAATAAACTCAAAATGGCTTAAAGACTTAAACATAAGACATGATACCATAAAACGCCTAGAAAAGATCATAGGCAAAACATTCTCTGACATAAATCGTACCAATGTTTTCTTTGGTCAGTCTCCCAAGGTGACAGAAATAAAAATAAACAAATGGGACCTAATCAAACTTACAAGCTTTTGCACAGCAAAGGAAACAATCAACAAAACGAAAAGACAACCTATGGAATGGGAGAAAATATTTGCAAATGATGCAACCAACAAGGGTTTAATTTCCAAAATATACGAACAGCTCAAACAACTCAACAACAAAAAGAAAACAAACAACCCAATCGAAAAATGGGCAGAAGACCTAAATACACATTTCTCCAAAGAGGAAATACAAATGGACAGTAGGCACATGAAAAGATGTTCAACACTGCTAAACTATTAGAGAAATGCAAATCAAAACTACAATGAGGCACCACCTCACACCGGTCAGAATGGCCATCATTAAAACCTCTACAAATAACAAATGCTGGAGAGGATATGGAGAAAAGGGAACCCTCCTACATAGCTGGCGGAAATGTAAATTGGTACAGCCACTGTGGAGAACAGTATGGAGATTCCTCAGAAACCTAAAAATAAAGCCACCATATGATCCAGCAATCCCACCCCTGGGCATATATTCAGAGAAAACTCTAATCCAAAGAGATACACACACTCCTATGTTCCTAGCAGCACTATTCACAATAGCCAACACATGGAAACAACCTAAATGTCCACTGACAGAGGAATAGATAAAGAAGATGTGGTACATATATACAATGGAATACTATTCAGCCATAGAAAAAGAATGAAACAATGCCATTTGCAGCAACATGGATGCAACTAGAGATTATCATACTAAGTGAAATAAGTCAGAAAGCAAATACCATATAATATCACTTAAATGTGGAATCTAAAATATGACACAAACGAACCTATCTACAAAACAGACTCATGGACACAGAGAACAGGCTTGTGGTTGCAAAGGGGAGGGGCTGGAGGAGGGATGGAGTGGGAGATTGGGGTTAGTAGATGTAAGCTTTTATATATAGAATGGATAAACAACAAGATCCTACTGTATAGCACAAAGAACTATATTCAGTATCCTGTGGTAAACCATAATGGAAAAGAATATTAAAAAAATGTATATATATGTATAATTGAATCACTTTGTTATACAGCAGAAATTTAAAAAGCACTGTAAATCAACTATACTTCAATAAAAAAATAAAATAAAACAAATAGGTTAAGAACAAAGAGTTTGACCAAGTCTTGGAGGTTTGATTCAGTATTAAAAACCTGATATTCAAAGATGAGATGAAAAGCAAAAAGACATCTATTATGGCAAAATACCTTAGATCCATGCCAAGGCCCTATGGATATTTAGGGGCTAGAACATAGGTAGCAAAATCTGACAAGCTGTTTGTAAATGCCAATTATAAAAGCCTTTAAAAGATAAAATTTAACTCACCATCTGTGTCCTTAACCATATCAAGTTTAAGGGCCTTTGTTCCATCGAAGCAAAATGTCCTGATGGAATTTAGCCCTAACAATAATGCATTCTGCTTTATTTTTTCTACTTTGTTGGATATTTTATCCAGTGCTATCACTTCTCCCTAAAAAAACAAAACAAACACATAAAAAAGTGAAAATCCAAAGCAGTCATGAAAGTTATTAATAATGAGAAAGACGGACAATTATAGTCTTCCCCACTTTCCTCCTATCCCCAGTTTTAAAGCTGAAGTCATCATCCAAATGAATATCAAATTTACATCCAATACTTAAGTCTTACCTTTTAAAGAACACAATCTTGCCAGATAATTTTCTTATAATGCCCATCTACTTTTAATCCAAAAAACTCAAAAGCAAAAGCAGTGTTTGCAATCTTCTAAAGAAACTTTAAAATACCCATTTGAGAGAAATATTAAAAAATCGCCAATTTGATGTGCCTTGCTCACCTCTGTAAGAGCATGAACTAACGTTCTGAGACATTTGCCTTCTGGTCCTCTGAGATACAGATGAATGTTACTTGTAAAATCAATCCTCATCCCAATACTTTCTGAGATACATACATATAACAAAATTCATGTGAATTCTGACAACTATATCACAGCAAAATGTTCTGCACTGGTCAGTAGTTCAAAAATAATTTTACATGGGAACACTTCGATTAAGTCAAAGTCAATAAAGACAAGAGGCTACAGTTTTGTGAATGAGTTGTGATAGTCACATGGTATTTTAAAACATACTATGAAATGTTCTGCAGAGATGGTGATGTAAACGTTTCAATGTATTTTTTTTTGCTTTTGTTCCTCCTTGTTGTGGCATACACATTGACTGCACAGACTACAATACTGAAGATCTGCTGATTATGTTCTTGAACGTGACACCAGGTTTAGCGGCCGGCATATTTCCAGTTAATACGTCGACGGACAGGGAAACCATTTCGAGTGAGTTGAACTGGAAAAGTAGGCAAAAACCACCAGAATAAGGTTCCACTGTAACTACAGTGAAGGAGAAACTGCACTGGCTGAAGGCTGCTCTTACAAAAGTAGAAGACTGGAAGCCTCACTTATACAAAATTCTGCTTAACTACCAAAAAAAAAAAAAAAAAATCAACAACAATGACAAATTGAAAGTATTAACAAAATCTGGGATTCAATTCTGGCTCAAATATTTCTGTTCAGGTTCCTGGGTGCTGGCCCACTGGGAGATTCCCTAAATGGCCCCAATTCTTCAAGTCTCCATGTATCCCCACCCTCTGCTGTGGACCTTGCAACACCCGGCTGGTCCGAGTCAGGCTCGGCCACCTGGTTTGCACTGGCTGATGGGATGACAGTAGGAGTGATGCAAGGAGAGATGCAGAACGCTGGCCTTGCTCTGCTTTGTCCTCTGCCACTGCTGACCCTCAGCTACTGCGCTCTGCTGTGCTAGTGCCCTAGCCCCACAGGAGGGCAAGAGATGCAGGGACCAGAGGCAAGACATTCCAGTGGCCTCAGCTGAGCCAACCTGAGCCTCACCCAAGTGAGTGAGCCCACCCAAGGTCATGAGAAACTCCGGCCAACCCACAGCTGACCAGGTGCCAGAGTCAGGCTGGGGACCATCGACTGAATCCCAGACTCTGGAGGTGATGCAGTGCCACCGAAGCTGTGTGGTTGTTTTCACACAGCGTTATAAAACCAGCAGAGAATGCACACACCTCTAATATCCAGCCTCTCTTTGGAAAGACTTCTTACTGGAGAGCAGAAAATACCTCTGAGTAAATATACTTTTAAGCAAACACAATAAATATCATACCGTAAGTGAGGGGGATAATTATCACTTCCTCAAAGCATATAATCTTTACATTTGAGCTTTCAGGAAAACTGAAAAATGATTTACATTAAATACCACAACTCCATAAAATGAACCCTTCTGTTTTGTGTTCATTTTACACACTGGTGGTATTTAATGCACTTTTTCCCTAAAGAGTTTTTGTTTGTTTTTTTACTGTTACCACCTTAAATTCTTTTTCAACAAAGAGTAGTGTAAGTTAATAGGCAAGTGTATCTCCTCTAATGAACCATGGGTATCAATTCCACGATATTTAAACGACAAATACCTTTTTCTATTGGAGATCTTTCTTAGATTGAAGGCTGCTCATTGAGGTTATACTAGTGCTACTGCAAGTGCCTATGTATATGTGAAGAGCATATAGACAGTGTATGGATTTTACACACATATACACACACACACATTTATAGTGCAGAGATGACAGGTTTAGGCCTTCAGCGTATTTACTGAAAATATAAAATTCTATATTTATATATTTTTATCCCCATTTGTGACATTGTGAATGTTTCAGAAATTAGTGTCAAATATGAATGTGTAAGAAATGACAATTTTCATCAGAAGTCTTCGGACAATTAAAGTTATCTGCACTCACTAATGAAAGGGAAAAGTTACAATTTCATCCTTGACACAGTACAATTTCCAACTATTTTCTTTGCAAGATTGCTTGTAAATCCCTTGACACTCCTAAGCATCATCAAATATAGATCAAAAATGTATCACCTGATAAAGTCCAACATCTGGCACTTGCGAGAGTGGGAAATACTGTATCTTTTATCAGGCAAATTAGCTGGAGCAGAAAGGCTTTTGCTAAATCAGCCTCAAGGAGGTTTCCATGCCAGAAAGTCGTACCTCAGTAGGTGATTTTTTCATATCTATAAATTAGTACTAGGAAGAAAACCGCTGAGTTTGCTAGGCACATAAGCATTTTTACTGCTGTATCAATCTGAGCTAAATTAGAAGAGTGACAGCGGACACACGGCCCCCACTCTTCTCGTGTCCTTGCTGTGCTCTTCACCCGGCTGAGGTTCTACGGCACGTTACACACACTCCCTTACATACATCCTCAACTCACGTGCGTCTGTTTCTCGCACATCCGAGGGACAAAAGCTCAGCTGTGATTAAACCCAGGTCTTCACCAACTTCCGGTCTATCCCCCCGACACAGCCAAAGAGCACATCACTAGCCCACCTCATCTTACTCTAAATCCAGGACCGCTGTACTCATGGGGCCCTGGCGCAAAATTGAATTCTCATGACGCATCCGTAGGCCATTCTCACTCCTTATCCTAGATCGACACTTCCCGTCTTCTCAACCCCTGACCCCCTGCCTTGGCCTTGCCCTTCCCCTTCCCATCTGAAGACCCTGCTTCCTTTTCAGAGAAAACTGGAACAACCAGAAGCCAACTCCCAGTCTCCCACCACGTATACCAGTCCACCAACACCTCTGCCCATATCCTCGGCCTTACCTCCTACTTCCACAGATAAACCGTCTCAGGCCACCATCTAAAGCCACTGTGCATCGAATCCTGTCCCATTTCACCTACCCCAAGATCCTGTTCCAGCCATTTTCCCGTTCCCGCGGGGGTAACCAGTTTCCCCTTCTAATCGCTCTTCTCCATCAGCATGCACTGCTATTTCCCTCATCTTAAAAAAAGGACTCCCTGAGTCCACCCTCCGAGCGCTGCCCCATTGCTCTGCCCTCGGTACAAACGTGCCCTGCCCCCGCAAAGGAGCGGTCCTGATTCACTTTCTTCGCTTCCTCTCATTTTCTATCCAAGCAGGCGTTTCCACTCACCGCCATCAACCACGAGGCGCTGAGTCCACGGGGAGGGGGTTCTCGGGCCCCACCTCACTGGCCCCACCAGGACGTTTCACCCAGCTGCTCGCTCCGTCCCCTTTCGACCCCTTGCTGGTGCGGCGCCCAGGGCATCACGGGCCTCTGGCGGTCCTGCCGCATCGGTGGCCGTTCCTCCCGGTTCCCCGAGCGTCGGCCGCCCGCATCAGCCTCACGGCCTCGGATGTTTTATCCATGTGTTGACGACTTCCAGACATCCGTTTCCAAGCCCGACCTCTCTCCTGCACCCTGGACTCCACTATCCCATTCTCTGCTCCACGCCACCTCCTGGCTGTCTAATGGGACCGCACTGTAGTACAACCAGAACTAAATGGCTGATCTCTCCCTGCAAAAGGTGCCCCTCCCGTAGGCCTCCCGACCCGGCTGCTCCATCCTTCCAGGTCCTCTGGCCAAACACCTAAGGAGTCACGCTGCGCTGGCCTCTCATTTTCACAACCCACGTCCAATCCACCAACAACTCCTAACAGCCCCAGCTTCGAAACACACCCAGAATCCAACCGACTTCTCACCACCTCCATGACGCCCCTGAACTGCCGTCTCCTAAGCGGTCTCTCTGCTTCCGCCGCTGCCCCCCCGCAGCCTGTCTGCAACGCCGCGGCCAAGGTAAGGAGCACGCAAGCTTACGTCGCTCTTTGCCCCAAACCTCCAAGGACGTCCCATGGCTGGAGCGGACGTGAAGTCCCGGGAGAGCCTGCGAAGCTGCTCCGCCCATGCCTCGGCGCCCCCTCTCTGATCTCTTCCCGCCCCCAACCCGGCTCCTCACTTAGTCTACACCGCAAAACTACCACGGTCCCCCCACCCCCGACCCCGGTTTCCCCAGCAAGTCGGGCAGCGTCCGGCCTGAGCGTTCGCACTTACGTCTCCTCTCGCTGGTACATTCTTCCCACCTGTAAGTCTTCCCTAAATGCCACCTTCCCAGTGGGCTTCTCCCTCGCCACCCACTTCAAACTGCAAACTCACTCTCCCTTCCCCAGTATTCCCAATCCCATACCCCTCCCACAGCTATATATGCCTTATCTTTTAATCACTCATTTGTTTCTCATCTGTGTCCTTTTACTGGAATATAAGCTCCACGATGAAGGAAACTGTGGTCACTGTGGTTTATTGCTGTACGCCAGTACTTGGCACACAGTAAGAATAAATCAATATTTTTAAAATCAGTCCATCAATTAAAATCTGACTCTAGATCAAGAAAGATACTGTAGGTGAAGCTACTAGCATGTGCAAATATTTTAGGAACCATTTGGTTTTACAGAATTTGAAACAAACCGGAAAGATAGCATCAACTGGCCGTATCCTTCTCAAGCTGAAGAATCTCAGTTGAAGCACAGAGTGGTTACAAGGCCACACAACTTTGAACACAGATAAAACTAGCACACGATGCAAGAAAACACATCGGCAAATATGCATACCTAGGAAAAAGCAGTAATATTTGAGCTAAAGTTATCCAAGGACAGACTTTTCTTTTGTGACAATGAAGCAGGCTTTACTAATTAAGCCAAATCATGGTTTTTATGAACCCCAAGGCAAGAACACAGACACATATAGATGTTCAGTATGTGTGCATGTATTCAGCTGGCCAAAAACATCTTACGGAGAAACCCGAACCAACATTTTGGCCAACCCAATATATTTATTATCATCTTTATATCTGCACATATATCAACAATATATATTTGCACACTTTAATAATGGACTGCCAAATTAACTTTCAGTGGTAGAATTTATTTGAATAGTTTAAAAAGTGTCAAGTCCTGTAATTAAGAACGTGAAAAGATCTCTTAAATGTTTCATTTAGATTTAATCATTTGAGGGAAAAATTCTATTCCATAAATGTATTAGGCAAATCTGGGATTCAAGAAGGTCTTGAGATAGTCTTCACAAATGACAATGGTCTACTGAACTTAATATGTGATGAATGACATCACTGAGCGACCTTCTCTTTGGCTGAATAGAAATCGACTAGATTATGAATGTCTGTATAATGTTCCGTAAGTCACACATACTTCCACCTCCATCACTGAGACATGCAGTGTATCAAGAGCAGCTCTGCGCGAAGACGGCCTCACCTGATCATGCATCAGCGCTGCAATGTGTGTTGTTTTGCCTCCAGGGGCCGCACACAAATCTAGAATCTTCTCTCCAGGCTGAGGATCCAGAACATGACTTACTACAGCAGATGGCAAATTCTATAAGGAAAAAAAATTAATTTGTTTTCAGTGACTCGAGATCATTTTAAATTTCAGAATCAGAGGACGTAAAGAAATCTTTGGAGGTAACCCAGTACAGCATCCTCGGCCAAGAGTATGTTTTCTGTAGACATACCAGTGTCAGGACAGTCAATTTCCCAGGGTGTCTTACGATCTCACGGGACAGCCACACACATGCATGACACATTAAAAACTGAACTCTAATATAAAGACACTAAAACACATATGTGGCCACTGAAGATTCAGTGATTTTCCATCGAGAGATGATAGTGATGCTTCACCCCTAACAAAGATAATGTTAATGTAATGGCCAAAGATGACAGAAATTTCCAATCCAACATAATACGTTAAGAACCTTCTGGTATGCAATCAGTTGAAAGCATGAAAGAGTCCCAGTGAAGAGGCTTCATTAAATATTTAAATGATGACAAAGCTTCCCTAAAACAATTTCATCTACTACCTTTCTCTACAGTATTTCTCAATCCTGGCTGCACGACAGAATCACCTGGTGAGTTCTGTCTTTTGTTGTTTTTAATGTGCAGTCATCTAGAATAGTTAAATCAGAATTTCTGGCAATAGGGCCAGGCATCAGTGTTTTTAAGATCTCCCCAGGTGCTTCTAACATGCAGCTAGCTGTGCACCCTTGCTACGCTACAGCCATTGTCAACCTTAGCTGCAAACCAGAACCACCTGGGAGAGCTTTTCACCATCCTGACCCAGGCCCCACCCCAGCCAGACCAACTAAAGCCCATTCAGGTGGTAGAGTCCAAGCAGCAGCATGTATTTAAAGCTCTCAGATTATCCAACCTCATTTGGCTTTTAAATCAATTATTTCCAAGAAACCAGGCAATGAAAAGATCAACTTTTGAGCACCATTTTTGATTCCAGATAACCTAGAATGCAACTAGAATATAACTGAAAACAGCTGTTGTAAATATTTAAGTGTTAAACCTTTCACTGTCAATCATTTCAATCGTGAAAGACATCAAAGGCGTTTCTGTAATTCTGTGGATTGTGGTCAGGCAAATCAAAAGTTTCCTTTGTGGTTTTGAAAAACCAAATAATATTGCACATTCGTAATTTTAATGGTTGTGTGCAACACTCCAATTAACTTTATAAAGTACATCCTTGTGTAACTTCAACTGCTAACATGAGAAATAATCAATTATCACCAGCCCTTCACCACCTCCTCTCCTCAACAAGGAACCCACAATGTGAAGCTTCCACATTAGCTGTTGCAAACAAGTAACAGTACAGATTTGGGGATAATGGTTTCCAGAAAAAGGCAAGGCAAGAGGCATCAAAAAAAAAAACCCTACAAATTTCACCAGGGATTTTCCCAAGTATATAATTCTACCTATCTGTAAAGTACCTTCAATAATCACAGAATGGACAAAGTACTAGTTGCCTAACTCTGGGGCTTACAAGGTATACAGCCAATCACCCCATGAACTACCTCATCTTCACCAGTTAAGAGGTTGCTGAACATCATTCAAGAAATGGTATCAATGTTCTTCAGTTACAGCCGGTGCAGGCTTGTGATAATATATTCAAAGAGCCCAGCACAACACCACACTTTTTAAAAGGCTGGCAGGACTGCCCTAGTGGCGCAGTGGTTAAGAACCTGCCTGCCAATGCAGGGGACACAGGTTCAAGCCCTGGTCCGGGAAAATCCCACATGCCACGGAGCAACTAAGCCCGTGCACCACAACTACTGAGCCTGCGCTCTAGGGCCCGTGCTCCTCAACAAGAGAAGCCACCGCAGTGAGAAGCCCGCGCACCACAACGAACAGTAGCCCCCCCGCTCGCTGCAACTAGAGAAAGCCCGCACACAGCAAGGAAGACCCGACACAGCCAAAGATAAATAATAAATAAAATAAATTAATTAAAAAAAAAAAAGAAGAGCAGTCTTGGGAACTGTTTCTCTAAAAAAAAAAATTTTTTTTAATTAAAATAAAATAAAAAATAGAAAGAAATAAAAAAGGCTGGCAGAGACTACTGAAGAAGATTCTACGTAACCGTGTATGACTTTATATTAGGTTACGCATCCTAACGGTTTACATTATCACTAATGTAGAATCAGATGACAAACATAAATCTGTTTTTCTATTTGTTCACCCCAGAATTAATCTCTGGATTTATAAAATGACTTTTGGTTACATACTAAGCAGAGTAGAAAGCAAATGTCATCTACGCTTAAGTTAGGGTACAGATGCTACTACCTACCAATTGTGTGACCTTATTCAAGAACCTGACCAGATCCGGTCTTCAGTATCTTCATGTTACATTGGTAATAATAATAAAATAATAAAAATGCCACCTAACAAGCAGACTGTAACAAATCACATGAGCTAATGTACATGAAAGTACATCATAAACTGGACAAGGGAAAACAAATTACTTGTTATATCACAGCAATTGATAACCATCTGACCAAAATCTGCTAGTAGTAAACCATTTGAATCTCACGCAGAGTTACACATGGAACACTTACATGTATAGCAAATGCATGCTTTATTTAGGGATTAATAGTGGAAATGGAAAGCAATCATTACAATAAGCTACACTAAGTAGCTTTTTTTTTTAACAGCAGTTACAGACATTTATTTTATAATAAGAAAGGTACAACCATATTTATTAAACTTGAGGGTAGGAAAGCACATTCAGGAAGAAGCTCTCAAACTAAAGCTCAGAACTGGTGCCCGAAAGAAGTGACACAGACACCACCGTCCCACAATGCGGAGTCTTGCCTTTCCTCAGGGTGAGCGGGAGTCGCGGCAGCGCCCCTGCGCACGCCTTCTCACCCTACCTACTGTGCTTATTAACCTACAATAAGCACCGCTGGGCAAAGGAAGGGAGAAAAGGTAGTTCATCACTTGAGAAAAGGACAAAGTGCTTACTAAGCTTCTCCTTACTACTTAACCAAAGGTAGATCAGAAAACATACAAATACACTGCAAAAAAAAAAAGTTAATAGAAGCGAAAAAACAAACCCTTAGATTTCAAAATAATTCACTGAAGTATATTTCAATGTCACTAAGTATTTTGCTTTTACAAATACTTACTTGTAAAAATAAGTAGCTAGGCAGTACGTTGTCAAATGAGGGGCTCAGATACACTGGGTCTGTCATTCTTACGCCTACGCCTCTGAAAAACAGGAAATCTAACATTACTCAGTATAAATTAGACAATCTACACAATCTCCACTTCTAAGAATATATGCAAGTAACATGTCAAATATAAGATGTTCTGCCTTTTTAAAACCTTTTTTACTCAACACCAAAATACTTAAAAGTATTCCTGTGAAGTGTTTCTGGATTTTTACCCACAGTAGAGTAGGCCACTGGGAGCACTAAAAAGGGTAAAGTTACATAAAATTTTCATTTAAGCACCACTGCATTCCTTTAGAGATCTGCACAGACTAAAAAGTGAAGACCATCTGAGTCTTTATTCACTGATGCATTCTCATCCTTCTGGTAACAGATTTATGACCACTGTTATGAGCCTTCCAATTCAACAAACATTTTGTGATCCCTTCAGTTTGCCAGGCACTATGCTCGGTACTTGTATGAAAAATAAAAACATATGTTAAGAATCATGCTGGTGATAAGCCATGACAAACGTGCCACACTGCTTCCCTCTCATCTCGTTAGAGAGTAACTGCCCAGTACTGACACCATCCACAGGATGACCTTTGCCACCTCTGTCCCCAACTGTGAGTGGCAGTGGACCTGATCAGAGCAGGAAGGGCCAGGGCCCAGGATGGCCTGGTGGACGGGGATCCACTAAGACAAACATCGCAGTCAGAGAGGCTGTCAGAGGGGACAGAAGGTACACAAGCACACTGTTAGAGAAAAGCCAAGCGTGGCCAGCTGCACAGGTCACACGAGAGAGAGCGAGACAACGGGAAAATCAACGTGCGGTTCCAGGGATTAAAGGGGCACGGAAAGAAGAACGGGGCCCGCAGACACAGCATGTAGATAAGTTCAGAGTTCATGAACTGACCGTGGCAAAGAAGCACCTACACAGACATGTGTACCCTACGTGATGTAGATGGGCTGATTTTACTCAACACTCTGACACCACATGTGTGGGCTTCTCTCTCACCCACCAACTCTCCACCTCTCTGGACACCAGGTGGGTGTCCTACAGTTCACTTAACTTGTGACAGACTGCCTGGGGTCATCGTCAGAATCCACAGGTTCAGCCCAACAAGACTGGGCCCGCTCCAGGTGCCAGCTGCACCTCCCAGGCTGCGACCTGGCCTTGTGACTGACTGGCTATGAATTTGGAGGCTCCTAGACTCCCTCCCCAGCTTCGACAATTCACCAGGATGACTCACAGAACTCAGGAAAACAATTTACCTGTCTGCCTACCAACCGGAAGCTTTTGGCACATGAAGGTAAATAAAAGGAAAGGCTATTAAATACAGGAAACAGTTGCATGTAGTAACACTAATATATTTAAAAATAAGTCAACAGTAAACCACTGAAAAAAAAATATATATATATATATACACACCCAAGATGGGCATCTTTTGTATTAAGAAAGGAAGCATTGTAAAATAATTCTGAATTTGTGTTGGTTGTAGATTGAGTGTACTGCTGAAGAATATTGGGTTCTTGTTTTCTGTTTTGTTTTTTTGTGTGCGCATGCGTGTGTGTGTGTTTGGGTATTTTTTTCTTTAACTGACAAGTCATGTTGAGAGGTCTTGGACCACTGCTTTTCCCCTATGTGAGTCAATACACAGTGCTGCTGTTTGTATATATTTTGTGTGTGTGTGTATTTGCTAATTTTTATTAATTCTAGTTTTTCATTAAATAAGTTTGACTTTCTTTTCTGTAAAAACAAAAACAAAAACAAAAACTGATGAGTTCACTTACGGTCACCAGTTTACTATGAAGGATACAACTGGGGAAACAGCCAAACAGAAGGGATGCATCGGGCAAGGCGTGAGGGAGGGCATGGATACACCACCCTCCCAGCACCTAGATGTGTTCACCAACCTGGAAGCTGTCCAAGCCCCTCGTTCAGTGGCTTTTAGGGAGGTTCCGTTACATGGGCATGACTGATTAAATCACGGGCACTGGTGGCTAGCTCAGTCTCCAGGCCCTCTCTCTTCCCCGGAGGTCTGGGATGAGGCACAAGGGCCACCCTCTGATCACGTGCTTGGCTGCTCCGGCCAGCAGCCCCGTCCTGAAGCTGCCGGGCGGGGGTACAGAAGCACTCTTACCACTCCTGAGATTCCAAGGGCTTTGGGAGCTGTGTGCCAGCAACCCGGGACACAGACCAAATTATTTATGTATTTCTTATTATGCCACAGCAGAGTAAGTTTATGCTGACCCTTCACAGTGAAGTAATTTCTGCAGGCATTTGCGGGCCGTCACTGCAGCGGGTCTGACCACCAAGGTTAACTCCTTTCTTCTTCTTCCCACGCCTTTTACCCTCACCCATCTGTGCAACACTTGGTATCTCCAGATCTGCACCTTTAATCAGAGTTAAGCCTCGTCCTTGCTCCAGTCAGGATCAAATCAAACCACTTCTTAGTTAAATAGTTCTTGCCCCTGAGCAGAAAATACACAAAAGAAACTTACGAAATGTCACTGCCTCACGTTCAAAAGTCAGTCCTTTGTTGAGACAACTGGGGCACTTACCTTGATCAACACCTTGCCCCCGGCGCCAGCATCTAGACCCACTACTGAATGCCTTGAATCATCACTCAAGTGACTCTATCCTGCAGGGCTCCAGTCCTCTGCAAAATACTGAAACGAACACTTATACGCCTGCCTTCCTAACCCAGTTCCCACCAGTGCTTCAAGTTCTGGTTCCCTTTGCACTATCTCCCTCTGACCACGCCTACCAGCACAAGAGTGTCCATCTGTACAGTATTTAATTTAAAGTAACATGACAAAATAATTTAAGCCAGTTATTGTTCAGGTATGGGCTGACATGTTTCCTTTAAAACTATTTCTGTACCATATATCTCCACATAATAATGTGAAATATAACACCTCATAGGACGAACAATCTGTTAGTAAACTAATCTGAGTCTACTAATGATTCAACTCAGCTGGCATTCAAGAAACCAAAGGGCACAAATTCACTGACTGACTGTACAAATGTACTGTTAACAGAGTTGGTCCTAAGTTTGAAAAGAATATAAATAATAAACAGTGTCTAGATGCCACATTTTTTTGCTGTGGAAGCAGGCTTTTTCTCACATAGGCAGAGAAAGAAATCATAATGGCCTACCTGAATGCTGAGTTTAAAAATCAACAGTTTCTTGGTTTCCTAACAAGATGGAGAAGCAGTAGGACCGGAGCTCATCTTCTCTCATGAAAACACCAAAATCACAACTAACTGCTGAACAACCATCAACCAAAAAGGGCCAGAACCTACCAATAAACATATACTACTTCCAAAGATAAAGAAGAAGCCACAGCGAGACAGCAGGAGGGGCACGTTCATGATACAATCAAATCCCGTACCCGCTGGGTGGGTGACACAGAAAATGGAAAATAATTATATCACAGAGGTTCTCCCACAGGAGTGAGAGTTCTGAACCCCATGTCAGGCTCCCCAGTCTGGGGGTCTGGCATCAAGAGAAGGACAGGCCAGAGCATTTGGCTTTGAAGGCCAGTGGGGCTTGATCACAGCAACTCCACAGGACTGAGGGAAACAGAAACGCCACTCTTGGAGGGCGCACACAAGGTCTCATGCACACAGGGACCCAAGGGAAAAAGAGGTGACTTCATAGGAGCCTGGGCCGGACCTACCTGCTGGTCTTGGAGGGTCTTCTGGGGAGGGAGGGGACACCTGTGGCTCACTGTGGGGACAAGGACACTGGTGGCAGAGGTACTGGGGAGCACTCATTGGCATGAGCTGTCCTGGAGGCCACCATTTTGAAGCCAAGACCTGACCCCACCCAACAACCCTTAGGATATAGTACTGGGATTCCTCAGGCCAAAAAACAAACAGGGTGGGAATACAGCCCCACCCATCTGCAGACAGACTGTTTAAAGTCTTCCTGAGTCCACAGCCACCTCTAAACACAACACTTGACATGCCCTACCCACCAGAGGGACAACACCCAGCTCCACCCACCAGTGGGCAGCCACCAGTCCCTCCCACCAGGAAGCCTGCACAAGCCTCTTAGACCAGCTGCACCCACAAGGTGGCACACACCAAGAGGAACTACAATCCTGCAGCCTGTGGGACTGCAAACACAGAGAGTTACACACAAAATGAGACGGCAGACGAATATGTTCTAGACAAAGGAATGAGATAAAACACCAGAAGAACAAGTAAGTGAAGTGGAGACTGGAAAAGAATTCATAGTAGTGACAGTAAAGATGATACAAGATCTCAGAAAAAGAATGGTGGCACAGATCAAGAAGATACAAGAAATGTTTAAGAAAGAGCCAAGAGATTTAAACAGAATTGAACAATGAGGAAGAAGAACGGATAAGTGAGCTGGAAGACAGAATGGTGTAAAGCACTGCCGTGGAACAGAAAAAAGAATGTTTCAGAGACCTCTGGGACAACATTAAAAACACCAACATTCACATTATAGGGGCCGCAGAAGGAGAAGAGAGAAAGAAAGGACCTGAGAAAATGTTTGAAGAGATAATACCTGAAACTTTCCCTAACATGGGAAAGAAAACAGTCACCCAAGTCCAGGAAGTGCAGAGTCCCATACAGGATAAACCCAAGGAGGAACATGCCAAGACACATATTAATCAAACTGCCAAAAATTAAAGGCAGAGAAAATATTAAAAGTAAAAAGGGAAAAGCAACAAATAAAATACAAGGGAATCTCCATAAGGTTATCAACTGATTTTTCAGGAGAAACTCTGCAGGCCAGAAGGGAGTGGCACAATATATTTAAAGTGATGAAAGGGAAAAACCTACAACCAAGACTACTCTACTCAGCAAGGCTCTCATTCAGGTTTGACAGACAATCGAAAGCTACGAGAATTCGGCACCACCAAACCAGCTTTACAACAAATGCTAAAGGAACTTCTCTATAGACGGAACAGAAAAAGCCACAACTAGAAACAAGAAAATTACTAATCGAAAAGCTCACCAGTAAAAGCAAACATAAAGGTAGGAAATCATCCACACATAAATATGATATCAAAACCAGCAATCGTGAGGAGAGTACAAATGCCGGATACCAGAAATGCACTGGAAATTAAGAGACCAGCAACTTAAAACAATCTTGTATATATATATATAAAAGTCATGGGAACTGCAAACCAAAAATCTACAATAGATACACACTCAAAAAAGAAAAAGCAATCCAAACACAACATTAAAGATGGTCATCAAATCACAAGAGAAAAGAACAAAACAAGGTAAGAAAAAAGACCTACAAAAACAAATCCAAAACAATTAACAAAATGGCAATAAGAACATACATATCGATAATTACCTTAAATGTAAGTAGATTAAAAGCTCCAATCAAAAGACACAGACTGGCTGAATGAATACAAAAACAAGACCCATACATATGCTGTCTACAAGAGAACCACTTCAGATCTAGGGATACATACAGACTGAATGTGAGGGGATGGAAAAAGGTATTCCATGCAAATGGAAATCAAAAGAAAGCTGGAGTAGTGATACTCATATCAAACAAAATAGACTTTAAAATAAAGACTGTTACAAGAGACAAAAAAAGGACACTACATAATGATCAAGGAATCAATCCAAGAAGAAGATATAACAACTGTAAATATATATTCACCCAACACTGGAGCACCACAATATATAAGGCAAATGCTAACAGCCATAATAGGAGAACTCGACAGTAACACAATAATAGTAGGGGACTTTAACACCCCACTTTCATCAACAGACAGATCATCCAGACAGAAAATCAATAAGGAAAAACAGGCCTTAAATGACACATTAAACCAGATGGACTTGATTATGTACAGAGCATTCCATCCGAAAGCAGCAGAATATACATTCTTTTCATGGGCACATGGAACAATCTCCAGGATTAATCACATGCTGGGCCATAAATCAAGCCTCAGTAAATTTAAGAAAATTGAAATCATATCAAGCATCTTTTCTGACCACAACGCTATGAGATTAGAAATAAATTACAAGAAAAAAAAACTGTAAAAACACAAACACATGGAGGCTAAACAATATGTTACTAAACAACCTAATGGATCACTGAAGAAATCAAAGAGAAAATCAAAAACTACCTAGAGACAAATGAAAACAAAAGCACAACGATCCAAAACCTATGGGACACATCAAAAGCAGGTCTAAGAGGGACAATCTTACCTCAGGAAACAAGAAAAATCTCAAATAAACAACCTAACCATATACCTAAAGCAACTAGAGAAAGAAGAAGAAAACCCAAAGTTAATAGAAGGAAAGAAACCAAAAAGATCAGAGCAGAAATAAATGAAATAGAGATGAAGAAAACAAAAGGAAAGATCAATGAAACTGAAAGCTGATTCTTTGAAAAGATAAACAAAATTAATAAACCTTCAGCCAGACTCATCAAGAAAAAGATGGAGAGGGCTCAAATCAATAAGATTAGAAATGACAAAGGAGAAGTTACAATGGACACTACAGAAATACAAAGGATCATAAGAGTCTACTACAAGCAACTATATGCCAATAAAACAGACAACCTAGAAGAAATGGACAAATTCCTATAAAGGTACAATCTCCCAGGACTGAACCAGGAAGAAATAGAAAATATGAACAGACCAATCACAAGCACTGAAACTGAAACTGTGATTTAAAAACTTCCAACAAACAAAAGGCCAGGACCAGATGGCTTCACAGGCAAAGTCTATCAAACATTTTCATAAGAGTTAACACTTATCCTTCTGAAACTCTTCCAAAAAACTGCAGAGGAAGGAACACTCCCAAGTTCATTCTGCAAGGCCACCGTCACCGTGATACTAAAACCAGACAAAGATACCACAAAAAAAAGAAAATTACAGGCCAATTATCACTAATGAACATAAATGCAAAAAACCCTGAACAAAATACTAGCAAACCAAATCCAACAATACATGAAAAGGATCATAAACCATGATCAAGTGGGATTTATCATAGGGATGCAAGGATTTTTCAATATCCACAAATCAATTAGTGTGACACACCACATTAACAAATTGAAGAATAAAAACCATATGATCTCAATAGATGCAGAAAAAGCTTTTGACAAAATTTACGATAACCCATTTATGATAAAAACTCTCCAGAAAGTGGGCATAGAGGGAACCTACCTCAGCATAATAAAGGCCACATATGACAAACCCACAGCTAACACATTCTCAGTGGTGAAAAGCTGAAAGCATTTCCTCTAAGATCAGGAATAAGACAAGGATGTCCACTCTCACCACTTTTATTCAACACAGTTTTGGAGGTCCTGGCCACAGCAATCAGAGAAGAATGAATGAATAAATGAATAAATAAATAAATAAATAAATGGAATCCAAAATAAACAAATAAATGGAATCCAAATTGGAAAAGAACTAGTAAAACTGTCACTGTTTGCAGATGACGTGATACTATACATAGAAAATCCTAAAGATGCCACCAGAAAAATACCAGAGCTCATCAAGGAATTCGGTAAAGTTGCAGGATATAAAATTCATATGCAAAAATCTCTTGCATTCCTATACACTAACAACAAAAGATCAGAAAGAGAAATTAACAAAACAATCCCATTTACCCTTGCAACAAAACGAATAAAATATCTAGGGATAAACCTACCTAAGGAGGCAAAAGACCTGTACTCTGAAAACTATAAGACATTGATGAAAGAAACTGAAGATGACACAAACAGATAGAAAGATATACCATGCTCTTGGGTTGGAATAATCAATACTGTCAAAATGACTATACTACCCAAGGCAATCTACAGATTCAATGCAATCCCTATCAAATTACCAATGGCATTTTTCACAGAACCAGAACAATAAATTTTAAAATTTATGTGGAAACACAAAAGACCCCAAATAGCCAAAGCAATCCTGAAAAAGGAAAACGGATCTGAAAGAATCAGACACCCTCACTTCAGACTATAGTACAAAGCTACAGTCATCAAAGCTATACGATACTGGCACAAAGACAGACTTGTAGATCAAAGGAACAGGACAAAAAGCCCAGAAATAAACCCAAGCACCTATGGTCAATTATTCTATGACAAAGGAGGCAAGACAATACAATCGAGAAAATACAGTCTCTTCAATAAGTGGTGCTGGGAATACTGGACAGCTACATGTAAAGGAATGAAATTAGAACATTTTTTAACACCATATACTAAAATAAACTCAAAATGGATTAAAGACCTAAATGTAAGACCTGATACTATAAAACTCTTAGAGGAAAACATAGGAAGGACATAAATCACATAAATCACATAAATCACAGCAATATCTTTGTGGATCCACCTCCTAGAGTAATGAAAATAAAAATAAAAATAAACAAATGGGACCTAATGAAACTTCAAAGCTTTTGCACAGCAAAGGAAACCATAAACAAAATGAAAAGATAACCCACAAAATGGGAGAAAATATTTGCAAATGATGCAACAGACAAGGGATTAATCTCCAAAATATACAAACAGCTCATGCAGCTCTATATCAAAAACACAAACAACCCATTCAAAAAATGGGAAGATCTAAACAGACATTTCTCCAAAGATGACATACCAATGGCCATGAAAAGAAGCTCAACATCATTAATTATTAGAGAAATCAAAACTACAATGAGGTATCACCTCACACCGGTCAGAATGGCCATCATCAAAAAGTCTACAAACAATAACTGCTGGAGAGGGTGTGGTGAAAAGGGAACCCACTTGCACTGTTGGTGGGAATGTAAATTGGTGCAACCACTATGGAGAACAGTATGGAGGTTCCTTAAAAAACTAAAAATAGAGCCACCATATGATCCAGCAATCCTACTCCTGGGCATATATCTGGAGGAACTCATTCTTCAAAAAGGTACATTCAGCCCAATATTCATTGCAGCACTATTTACAATAGCCAAGGCATGGAAGCAACCTAAGTGTCCACTGACAGATGAATGGATAAAGAAGATGTGGCACATATATACAATGGAATATTACTCAGCCATTAAAAATGATATAATGACATTTACAGCAACATTGATGGACCTAGAAATTATCATACTAAGTGAAGTATGTCAGACAGAGAAAGACAAATTTCATATATCACTTATATGTGGAATCTAAAAAAATTATACAAATGAACTTATTTACAAAACAGAAACAGACTCACAGACTTAGAGAATGCCCTACGATTACCAGAGGGGAAAGGTGTGGGGGGAGGGAAAGATTGGAAGGTTGGGATTACCATGCACCCATCACTATGTCTAAAACGGATAACCAACAAGGACCTACTGCATGCATAGCACAGGGGACTCCGCTCAATACTCTGTAATAACCTACACGGGAAGAAAGTCTGGAAAAGAACAGATATGTGTGTATGTATAACTGAATCACTTTGCTGTCACCTGAAACTACCTCAACATTGTAAATCAACTGTACTCCAATAAAAAATAAAAAATTTTTTTAAACTCAACAGTTTCTTAAAAGATGGCTGCCTCCTACTCCCACCAACAAAGAAAAGAGTACTCAGAAATCTGTGGACCCAGTTACTGGAACCACCACGTCAAATAAGAGGATAAAGCAAGTACCACTAATAACTAACCAGAGGAAGCAGTCAAGCTATTAACTCCCCATTACAGACCCAAAGGTTAACACAGCAGATGTGTGCATAATCTTCAGAAGGCACTCCAAGGAGAAGATAGTATTTGTTCTTGGCCATTTGGAAACTACTGCTATCTCTAAGTGGAGAAAATAGCCTATTTCTTTAGAAGAATTAATTTCAACTATAAATCCAAATGGCTTAATATAAAAAACTGTCCCAGCAATCAGGGATGTGGCTCTGTCCTAGCAGGATAAATTCACAGCTTTCAACTATAAACTAGAAATCCAAATTGCTTTAATATAAAAAACTGTCCCAGGAATCAGGGATGTGGCTCTATCCGAGCAGGATAAATTCACAGCTTTCAGCATGTTTCCATCAGCTGTCAACTTTGGAGTAACAGAGCTGTCCACAGGATTCCTAAAACAGCCTGAAAACACTAAGCGAAATAAGACACAAATGAACCTACCTACAAAATAGAAACAGACTCATAGACATGGAGAACAGACTTGTGGTTGCCAAGGGGGAGGGGATTGGGGAGGGATGGAGTGGGAGTTTGGGGTTAGCAGATGTGAGCTATTACATACAGAATGGATAAACAACAAGGTCCTACTGTAGAGCACAGGGAACCATATTCAACATCCTGTGATGAACCATAATGGAAAAGAATATAAAAAAGAATGTATATGTGTAACTGAGTCACTTTGTTGTACAACAGAAATTAACACACTATAAATCAACTATACTTCAATTTTTAAAAATTATAAGAAACTAGATTGTCCACCGATTTAATTTGTTCAGCACCTGTAGCAACTGGAGATGATTTTAACATAACTTGGATTTTAATTCGGTGTAAGTCCGAAAATTAATTTTTGACCACAAGCATTCATGTGAGTACTGGCTTTCTGGTAAATTTTTTAGTTAAATATTTTTTTTTCTTTTTAATATTAAAACCATAAGCTTTTCTCTTCACACAGACTGTTAAAAAAAGATCTGGAGAGGTGGTCTAATTCATCCTTTATCAAGATAAGTAATGTTTTCCAAAGATACAAAACTTTTCAACTTAATATACAATAGGCTCCTTAATCTGAGCATTTACTCTTTTACCTAAAAGGATATTTTCCCCTCAAAAATAGCAATATGGGTTAAAGTATTTTCCAGTTGAATTTATACTAAAAAAAAAAAATCATTCATATAATGCAACTAGATATATATATATATATTTTAAGGTCGGTGAAGTATATTTCTATTAATAGAAAACAGAGTTAAGGCAGCCACATCTATATCTGGACTAAAAAGCCCTTTGATCATTAAAGTTTTCTAGATATATTTTTTACGTTGTTTTTCATTTTCTTTGAACCACAGAAAGGGTGCTTATTTCCCCCAAATGGCATCTGCTGACATACTTCAGTTCAGGGAGCCTGCTGAAGATCTCTTTGCGGCTTAGTTCAGAAATCCCATTTCCAAGAAATATTTTTGTTCCATCAAATTCTTTGGCTCCTTTCTTACATTTGCCTTTAATATCAGAGTACACGGAAACAACATCTCCACCTTTCATAACTAGAGAAAGAAGAAAATCATATCATACTGATCTATCTGTACTTTGGCAGAACAGTGAAAATTCTTTAAGCCTTTAAGTCTTCAAGCTTTAAGACTGGGGACGCCTAGGGGCATCAGTAGTGGGCATGAAGCAGACTAACCAGTCTCACTGTAACCCCTAATAGAAAATGTAACTTTTTACTTTCAAACGTTTGCCAACAATAAATCAAATTGATGTTTTTTTCTCCCTAGGAAAACAAAGATACAGAACAGTCTTCAAAACATCTGACCTCAGCTGGAAGTCTTTAGCTGAGCAGAAAAGGAAGGATATCTTCTATTTAAATTATTTTTCCCAAACCTAACATTCCCTAAAAAGAGTAAATTAAGAATACTAAGATTCATCCCAATATTTAAGATTCTACGCTCCGAATGTTCCCCTCACAAATGACAGGACAGCAGCCTGAGGTTTTAGGGCAACAGAATAAAGAATACAAAACAAAATTTCACTGACATCTTACGCTCTATTGATCAGTCTTGATCCTCTAAACATCATCACACACGTCCTCAAAGGGGATAAAAGAAATGGGCACAAAACCCATATACGGATGCCTAACTTATTAGCCCTTATGAGATATATCCCTCAACTGGCTATACTAAATGCAAAACTTGGAAAATATCTTTATTAAAGTAAATCCGATATATATCTGAGTGCTGATTTAATAAATTTTCCATTTGATGATACACATAAATTTTAGTGGCAGTTCCACAGAGAAACCTAAACATTATACTCACATTTTGAGGCTGACATGATTCCTGGAACATAGACGTGGGCTCCTCGTAAGACTGCATTGCCACACTGGGCTCCAACAATAACTTCACAGGGCTGTTGTTTTATATTATTCCTAGGGATGCAAGATGAGAGAAAGTGAACAGTGATACACCTCCAACGCCTATCAACCTTTTCAGTGGTTCAATCTGAACCCTAAGTAAATAACCTCTTTGGTCTTCACCGTCCCATGGGAATGCCACTAATGAATAAATGAGAAAAAGCTGAAAAAAGATCAGTACAGAAGAAATAGGTTTTTTTTTTTAATTTCAAAGAAGATGGACACTTAAGAAAAAGAAAATGGAAAGAGGATCCTACTGCAAGATAGTAAGGGGCACCAAAAACTGCTTCCTCAAATGCAACAATCTAGTGAATATGACAAAAAAGCAGCCGACCCACAGATACAGAGACCAAAGTAGTGGCACCAGTGCGGGGAGGGAGGTGGGGAAGGGCGAGAAAGGAGCAGGGGATTAATAGGTACAAACTATTAGGTACAAAATGAGCTACAAGGATCTATTATATGATACAGCAAATATAGCCAATATGTTTTTCTTTACTGAAGTATAGTTGATTTACAATGTTGAGTTAGTTTCAGGTGTACAGCAAAGTGATTCAGTTTTATATAGATAGATATAGAGATACAGATATTTCTTTTTCAGATGCTTTTCCCATATAGGTTATTACAAGATATTGAATATAGTTCACTATGCTACACAGTAGGTCCTGTTGTTACCTATTTTATTTTATTTTATTATTTTTTATTTTTATTTTTATTTTTTTGCGGTACGCGGGCCTCTCACTGTTGTGGCTTCTCCCGTTGCGGAGCGCAGGCTCCGGACGCGCAGGCTCAGCGGCCATGGCTCACGGGCCCAGCCGCTCCACGGCATGTGGGATCTTCCCGGACCGGGGCATGAACCCGTGTCCCCTGCATCGGCAGGCGGACTCTCAACCACTGCGCCACCAGGGAAGCCCGTTACCTATGTTCTATACAGTCGTGTGCCTCTGTTCACCCCAAACTCCTGACTTAACCCTCACCCACCCCCATTCCCCTGTGGTAACCATGAATGTGTTTCCTATGTCTCTAAGCCTAGTTCCATTTTGTAAATAAATTCATGTGTATCATGGTTTTTTAGATCCCACATGTAAGTGGTACCGTATGATATTTGTCTTTCTCTTTCTCACTTACTTCACTTAGTATGATCATCTCTAGGTCCATCCATGTTGCTACAAATGGCATTCTTTCAGCAAAATAGCCAATGGTATAGCCAATATTTTATAACTATAAATGGAGCATAACCTTTAAAAATTGTGAATCACTATACTGTACACCTATAACTTATATTATACATCAGCTATACCTCAAAATTTAAAAATAATTAGGCAGGACTGAGGTCACAGGAAATGACACACAGGGTAGAACAGGAAAAGGGACCCCTTGGGGCCCAGCCTGGTATCTGCCATCACCCGCTCTGATGCGTTTCATGTTAGAATGGACATGATCAAGTGTTTCTATTCTAATCACCCAATGAAGCTTCATGTGGATTAAAATCACAACCCCCAAAGGAAAAAAAGAAAAACTGCTTCATCATTTAACAAGCATTACTGTTTCATAACAGCATTAGGAGAGAAGAGAAATAAAGTCCCTGCCTTCAAAGACTAAAACAAACAACATACGAGGAATTCAAAAATATTTCTAAAGTCGTAGATTGGTGCACAGTAAGTTATTAATATTTTAAACTAGACAAAGGTAAGTCTTCTTTACTTCCTTTGCTATCCAGCATTTTTGAGTGTTCTCCAAATTCTCACCTCCCATCCATTCCTCAAATCACTGAAGCCTGGGTCTCACTTCCAACACTCAGAGCGGCCTTTTTCAAAGGTCAGGGGTGCCTATGTGATTACCCTAAACAAGTATCTTAAGCACTGCATGTCTGATGGGCTTCCCTGGTTGGCAACATTTCACATGTGCTGTCATAACTCCTCGCTGGGGGAATTAAGTGTGTTTTCTTCCCATGATCTCCAAATGATCAAACCTCAGTAAACTTCTCAGCTTTATCCTTTCCTTCTGGGAGGCTGGAATTTGGGTACATACCAGGCAGGAGGTACCCACACAACCTGCCCTGAGTGAAAATCCTGGATGCCGTGTCTCATTAGACCTTCCCTGGCTGGTGACATCTCACATACAAGTTGTCAAGCTTGTTTACTGAGGGAGTTAAGTGCACCCTGTATGACTCCACTGGAAAAAGACCCTACAGCTTGCAAATCATTTTCCCTAGACCTCATCCCATGCACCTTTTATTTTGTTGATTTTCCTTCAGATTTTTCACTGATTAAATCATAGTCACGCATACAATTATATGCTGAGTCCTCTGAGTCCTCCTAGGGAATCACAGAGCCAGGGAGTGGTCTTGGGGATCCCTCAACACAAGAAGTAATTGTATAAAAATGTAAGATAGCATATGCAAGTGTCAAGGTGTACGTCAGCTTCACTGAAATTTTAGCAAGGAGATGTAAAAGTTGACATAGGGCCATAAAAAATACTAAAAGCTTGATTTTTATTGACCTGTTTCTAAATAAAGGAGTGAAGCAACATTAAAGATGATTTTCCAATTGAACAGTAATAAAGATTGGAGGAAAAATAGTAAGAAGGTACTTAATTGCACACAGCCAAAAATAAAAATAAATAGTAAAATAAACATTAAAAAAATACTCTTCTGTCGATGTAGAAAACAAACTTATGGTCATGGGTGGAGAGGAACGATAAATCGGGAGATTGGGATTGACATATACACACGACTATATATAAAACAGATAACTAATAAGGACCTACTGTATACACAGGGAACTCTACTCAATACTCTGTAATGACCTGTATGGGAATAGAATCTAAAAAAGAGTGGATATATGTACATGTATACCTGATTCACTTTGCTGTACAGCAGAAACTAACACAACGTTGTAAATCAACTATACTCCAATAAAAATTTTTTTAAAAAAATACTCTTGTATTGGGAGTGGGGGGGAATGAATTAGGAGTTTGGGATTAACATATACACAAAACAGACAACCAGCAAGGGCCTACTGTATAGCACAGGTAACTATACTCAATATTTTGTAACAGCTTATAAGGGAAAAGAATCTGAAAAGGAATATTTAACTGAGTCACTCTGCTGTATACCTGAAACTAACAACACACTGTAAATCAACTATAATTTGATAAAAAAATAAAAAATAAAAAATACTCTTGTATGAAGAGAAGCCTGGCATTCCATTTTCTCTAAGTTTTTCAATAAAGTTGACACTGATACCATCAAAATCAGCATTACAACCTTATGTTCAATCTAATTACCAGTGATAAAACCTTCCTAACATTAAAATATATTTCATCAGTAAATTAAATAGCATGTTAACTAAAATGAGGGAACCTGAATTTTATGGTGAGAAATTACTTTTTAAATTGTTTACTGCCTATAAATAGTTTAACCTATGTTATGATATCTTAAATAATTGGATGATGTTGAGCTTCTAGTAAAAGATTAGTCAAAGAGTAAAAGTATAGATATATTCCTTTTTCTAAAGCCCACAGAAATGGGGAAAGAAAAACCTGAAAGAAAATTCCATTTGCAAGAAAACTAAGAAACAGCTATTACCCAAATGATTAAGAATAATTAGCTAACACAGTAAAATTTGGATCAAACCTAGTTCCTCAACAGGGTATGAATACTTCTGCAAAGGAAAGGCTTCTGGGTGCCTAAACAAATATTTACTGCTTAGATCCAGGACCAGAGGGTCAGAGAGAAAAAAGGAGAATCTGGGAATGTCTTGTCAGTGTCCTGTTCCCTGCAGATAAAGATGAAAGAGGATCTGGACTGGCAAAATTGGCACAAGCAGACAATCTGTGTTTTCTGTAACAAAACTGGACAAACTGCCTAGAAGTAGCTAAGGGAAAGCGCAACCAACTCTGTCACTCCTCCCCTGAGTTCACTAAGCATAAACAAAAATTAAAGCCCCCAACAAAAAAGCTGAGCTGGACCCCCTCACAGAGAGCCTTAGGCTTCTTCAGCTCAGCTCACCAGGACTAGAGTTGTGCCACTAGGAAAGACCTGGTGAAAGTATTTCTGAAAGACACATCTGATGAGTTGTCTAGGTATACACTTGACCCGAAGTGCAAACTAGGTGAATCTATGTGAAAGTTCTCATTCAAGGATTCATTCAAACTGGGAACTATGTGTAGATACAGATGGCCCTGTCTACCCTCAGGTTCTGCATCCATGGATTCAACCAACCGCAGATGGAAAAAAAATTCTTTTTTAATTCCAGAAAATTCCTAAAAGCAAAACTTGAATTTGCTGTGCACTGGCAACTACTTACATAGTATTAAGTATTGTAAGTAATCTAGAAATGATTTAAAGCATACTGAAGGATGTGCATGAGTTATATGCAAACACTACACCATTTTATATGAGACTTGAGCATCTGTGATTATTGGTATGTTGGGGGGCAGTGGGGTATCCTGGAACCAATCTCCCACGGATACCGAGGGACGTCCATAGTACTAAACAAAGTTGTAATAAACAAAAGGCAGTACAAAATGTACAGACCAAAAAAGGGCAGAATTTCAAATAACCTCTCTGTAGTTTCAAAGAAACTAAAAAGAACCTTTAAAAAGGGATATAATAACAACAACAAGATTAAAAAAAATAAAGAACAAAAGTGAACTAGCCAAGCTCAGCAAGTAAAGGATAGTAAATCTTCTGAAATTAAAGAGTTAATGTAACAGGCTTGCGACAGCTCTTCTTAGAAAGGCCTGCTTGGAAGGTTGGCCCTCGGCCAGCATCTGGAAACTTGACTGGCAAACAGTTCCCAGCACTGATATAAAACCGCCTCTTAGAAGACTGAATTACTGTTCCTAAACTGTTCGTCCAAGCTGTGTGGTCATGCTGAACACCTGCTTTCCTTCTGGGAGCCGGGAATTTCACTACCTGCCAGGCAGAGGGCGCCCAGATGATCAGCACCCAACTAAAACCTTGGGTGCTGGGCCTCTAATGGGCTCCTCTCATAGACAATGATTCTATACATGTCACAACTGACTGCTGGAAGGATGAAGCCTGTCCTGGTAGCTCCATGGGGAGAGACTCCTGAAAGCTCGCGCCTGGTTTCCTCCAGACTTTACCCCGCATGCCTTTTCCCTCTGCTGATTCTGCTTTTGTACCCCTTTCGTGTAATAAATCCCCGCCATGTGCCTGACTAGATGCTGAGTCCTGTGAGTCCTTCCAGCCCGTTACAAGACCCTGGGCTGTCTGGGGGTGTCCCAACACAGGGAGCATCTGTACTGGAAAACCAACATATAGAGTACCAGTGTCCTCCTAACAGAGAGGGCAGAAATATGTAAGAGAAATATATTCAAAGAACTACCAGAAGACTTGTAATTTAAAAATTACATTGCATTTCAATGAAAACTAAGGAGAATAATAAATTATTATTATAAATATTAATAACAATTATTATTATATTATTATTATTATAAGGTATATCCCAGTGAAGTTTCTAAAGTCCAGTGCCTAAGAATCCCATAGATCTCCAAGGGAAAAATCAAGATTCTGTTGTAAGGGGGAAAATATCTTTTGGCCTGAGACTTCTTCACAGCAACACGTGAGGCCATAAGATTGTAGAAGCAGTGTCTACAAAGGGCTGAGGGAAATAACATGTGACTTGAAATGACTATAACCAGCCTATAAGTTGTTGTTTAAATATAAAGGCAACAAGCAATTCTCAAGCGAGAAAGGAAACAGAGCGTACAAGAGACATACTTGGGGGGAGGGGAGGAGGTGCTGGAGACCTGCTAAATGATGCTATTCGATCAACCAAGAGATCAATTAAGATAAAGAAGTCAGAAATAAACTGCCAGTAGGGCTACAAGCAAGCACTGCATTCATCTGAATTATGCTTGTAGAACAAAAATGTTACAAGGCTTTACATTGTTAAAAAACTAACAGTAAATAAAAATTGGTTGGTGGAGGTTTTAGGGCAAATTCAAGCATAAGAATTTCTTCAATTTTCATAGTGGAAAGTCAAAAGATACCTAATAAAAGTGATGATGAGTTTAAAAGACAAAAAAGAGCCGAACTGCTCCTTTTAGAAATGAAAGGTAGGTATATGAATCCACAATCCTCAAAGATTTCTTAGTGCTTTCCTGTAGTAACTCACCGTTTGTGTTTTATAGTTCACTAATGCTTTAACTTTTTTTTAACTTTTTATTCACTTTCGGCTGCGTTTTTGGTCTTCGTTGCTGCACGCGGGCTTTCTTTAGTTGGAGTGAATGGGAGATACTCTTTGTTGCAGTGCTCGGGCTTCTCTTGTTGTGGCGCATGGGATCTAGGGGCATGGGCTTCAGTAGCTGTGGCGCACGGGCTTAGCTGCTCTGCGGCATGTGGGATCTTCCCAGACCAGGTCTCAAACCCATGTCCCCTGCACTGGCAGGCGGATTCTTAACCACTATGCCACCAGGGAAGTCCCCACTAATGTTTTAGTGAGTAGTTTAGCTCACTACAAAGAACAGATGAAAGGATTATTACATAGCCAGTAAAAAGAATAAAATAGTGTAGTGTTATATAGGATTATGGAAAACTGTGGAGTCCACAGTACATTCTGAAATGAATCACAGGTCTCAAAAGACCTGTGACTGTGATCAACTGTAGTAACTAATTGGCTTAAAACTAGGAGATGAAAGAAATCAGAACAGTGGTTTCCTGGTAGGGGGGAAGAATGCAGAGAATTTTCTGGGTGATGGAAATGGTGTATATCTTGATGGGGGTGAGTCTTGACTACACAGTTGTATGAATTTACCAAAACTCAGCAAATAGTACACTTAATTAAGATCTCTGCATTTCACTAATGCAAATTCCCCCTTAACAAAGAGCTAGAAGAAGGAGTTTACAAAATCGGGACTTGCCTGGTGGTCCAGTGGTAAAGAATCCACCTTCCAACGCAGGGGACGCAGTTTCAATCCCTGGTTGGGGAATTAAGATCCCACGTGCCACAGGAGAGCCTGCGTGCTGCAAACTACAAAGCCCACACACAACTACAGAGAAGCCCCCGCGCTGCAACGAAAGATCCTGCAAGCCTCAACGAAGATCCCGCGTGCCGCAACTAAGACCCAACACAGCCAAAAAAAAAAAAAAGGGAGTTTACAAAATCAATTTTTTTAATTGCAGAAGTAATATGTGCTTATGGTAAAAATAAATAAATAAATAAGACAAATGTTACAAGTGAAAATCTCCTCTTACCCAGTTTCTCCTAATCCAACTTCCTCAGAGTTAATCCCTGTCAACCGTTGGGTATGTTATACCCTCCAGACTTTTTTCCCATATATAAATAAATATTTATAAATCTGTAGTTGTGTGTGTTTTTTAATTGCAAAAGAAATGTGATTTCTTACATTCCTACACAGAGCAACATGCTTTTGGTATCTAATTTATCGAGGGACTTCCCTGGTGGCTCAGTGGTTAAGAATCCGCCTGCCAATGCAGGGGACACGGGTTTGAGCCCTGGTCCGGGAAGATCCCACATGCCGCGGAGCAACTAAGCCCGTGTGCCACAACTATTGAGCCTGTGCTCTAGAGCTCGCGAGCCACAACTACTGAAGCCTGCACGCCTAGAGCCCAAGCTCTGCAACAAGAGAAGCCACCACAATGAGAAGCCCGTGCCCAAAACGAAGAGTAGCCCCCACTCGCCGCAACTAGAGAAAGCCACGTGCAGCAACTAAGACCCAACAACGAAGACCCAATGCAGCCCCCCCCAAAAAATAAATTTATAATTTATCGAGAACATCACCTTTTATTTGTACATATAATTCTGCCACATTAAAGGCCATATAAAAAAAATAATAAAGGCCATATAATGTTCCACTGCGTGGATAAACCAAAAACCACTGCTCTAGTATTGACCACTAAATTACTTTAAAGCTTTAACAAAATGAGCATTTTTATGTTTATTATAAGTCTTAGGGGTATTAAGAAATTTTTTATCACAATTAGGGATTTTCAATACAACTCCCATTATAATATGAAAGCCTATTTTTTCAATTTTTAAACACATCCCTTCCAAACACATAGTATCTGTTCTACTCAGAGAACAAACACAGTAATTAAACATAACTGTGAATTAATAAAATTTTACAAACATATCAATTATTAAAGTAGGAAACGTTGCTTTGTATTTTTGTTGTAGCTCAGAAAAGTTTTAATTGAGCAGTGGAATCAAGATATACAAGTAAACGTAAAAGTAATTTTCTTACAGAATGGAAAAAAATCAATCACTGCACAGCAGAAACTAACACAACATTGTAAAGCAATTATACTCCAATAAAGATGTTTAAAAAGAAAACGTGATATAACACAGAAAAAAAAATCAATCACTGCACTAAATGCAACTACAATGCATTACTCTCAAGGTATCTGGGCCCATTCCTAGTGTTCTTTTGTAATATTTTCCATGAAAGACTATAGAGTCAGTATTTATCAACTTTGTGAATTCCTACCTAAATAAAATGGCTAATAATGGAGAAACTTAGTACTGTCACTAAACAGTAAAGAACCGGTGACATTTTTATTTAGAAGAATACAATTTGAAAATGAAAGAGTTACAAACCTAGGTCCAATAACAGGAATAAGTAAGACATCCTGAAGGTCTGGATGTTGAAGAATAGGAAAACTTAATCCATTAAACTGCTGTTAAAAATAAACACATAGGATTACAAAGCAATCAATATATTGGTTAAATTTCAAATTACAGAGCTTTTCAGTGTCATTACCTAGCAGAGCACGGTAATGAGCTTGATTTAGGGTATTTTCACTTTATTCCACAGGATACTATAAAAAATCAAAGACTTCAAAACAACGTTTTCTCTATAATTTGATTCTCAAGTATCTTGACTTCTTTACAAGTAAAAGGCTCAATTTTGCTTACTGTTTTTGACTTTGTAAACATGAACCATGTTGACCTTACGTGACTTACTCTGAAAACACGTATCCAATATAGAATTGCATGAATAGGACATTAAAGACTGAGATTATTAAATGCTATTTATTATGTATTATCAACACTGGATGCCATGTCGGTTGGATGATGCTTCCTGGCAAAGGCTCAGGATTTTCAGTATCCTCTACCATACTTGGCCTTCAGACTGGAAATAAGTGCAGGGCCAGTGGCATAGGTGCTGGGGCCAACTCCCAGTCTCATGGGAGCCAACTCTGTGCAGCTCTTCCCAACTCCATGGTCACGCTGGTAGCTTGAAATCGACCAGAGTGGGAGCATTTACACCCCAAAACTCAGCAAACACCACACACCAGCATTATTTTTCCAGAAAGTGGGTTGTGCAGTATGTACCAGCACACCACAGTTGCAGGCAGAAGAGTGGACTGGACAGCAAGGACTGGGTACCCTATCAGAGGGCAACACGCAAATACTGGAGAACAAGTCTCTGCCATGTAGGCTAGGGATTATCAACTCATTCATTTTCACATAATACACCAAAGAGCAGTGACCATAATAGATACTTGCATTGCCTTGTAATATCCATACACTACCTACAGAAAACTTCCAAAATCAACCTATTGCTAAGTTGATAAGAGAAAAAAAATTCTTCAGATTTTAGAGATCTAACTCTATTTCTACCAAGTCAACAGCTCGCTTCTTCCAGGCAAAGGCTACTGTGAACTAACTATATCCAACAGAATAGTAAGAAATCTTAAGGGCAAACTCATTCAAACAAACCTCTCTCCCCCTTTTTTTTTCCCTCTCTCCCTCGTGTTCTCTCATTGTTTGATAACTTACAGCATCCGGACTATGGATCCTTCCAAGGAGAAGAGAATGAATTTTGCCATTTGTTTTTGTTTTGCTTTGGAAGTACTATTTCTTTATACTATAGAAATAGTCTACATAGAGATCAATCCTCCTCAGGCCAAGGTTTTCCTCCTCTCCCTTTTTATCAGATATTAAAATGACACAGAAATAAAACTTTTATAAAACCACACATCTGTAACTTCCATAAAACACCACAAACTTTTTTTTAAACCAAGCATATCACCTGCTTGTCTTTCTGTTTGTTTCTACCTCATGCCCTTTTTAAAACAGCCTTAGTGAGGTTAATTTACATACCATAAAATGTACCCATTTTAAATGCACAATTCAGTGATTTTTAGTAAATTTACAGAATTGTGTGACCATCACTAGAATCCAATTTTAGATCCTGTCCATCAACACGATGATTCCTCATGCTCATCTGCAGCCAATCCCTGTTCCCAGCTCCAACCCCAGGCAACCACTAACCTACTTTCTTTCTCTAGATATCTGCCTTTTCGAGACATCTCATATAAACAGGATCATACAATGCAGACTGTCTTGTGTGTGGCTTCTTTCACTCACTCTAGTGATTTTGAGGTTCACCCAAGTGGTAGCATGTATGAGTTCACCACTTTCATTGCTGTACTGTTCCCCTGTGTGAACATACCACGTTTTGTTTTTCTATTCACCAGTCGATGGACATTTGGATAGCTTCTCCCTTTTGGTTATTATGAACAATGCTGCTATTAATGTTCATGCCCAAGCCTTTGCATGGACGTATGTTTTCATGTCTCTTGGGTAGACACCTAGGAGTGGAACTGCTGGGTTGTACAGTAAATTTATGTTTAACTTTTTAAGAGACCACCGAACTGTTTTCCAAAGAAGCCAAACCACTTGACTTTCCCACCTGCAACGTATAAAGGTTCGTTTCTCCACACCCTTCACCAGTCAAATGAAATTTTAAATGATTAAATTTCAATATGGGACACAGAGATATTTGGAGACAAAGTACCCACTCATATACCATTCAGGATATGTCTTTAGGACACACACGAGCTTGGGACATGGCAAAATAAAGGAGATGTACAATCTAAAACCTCCTGCGAATCTCCTTTCCTGCTGCAAACAGGCACTGCTCAAACCACCAGATACTTATCTAGTGCCCATGACCCAATCTCCTCAGTCTTATCTTAACCTTCAAGGAAAGGGACTCAAAAGCCCGGAGTGATTTCATCTGCCTGCTCTTAGATACAACCCCTGAGATCTTCTATTCCCATCAGAGTGGGATCCTAGATTATCTAAGCTCTAGGAATAATTTGCTAGAAAAGAAAACAATCTGGATCTGCCTGAGTTATGGACGCCTTACGGGCCTCAGAACAGTTTCCTTCATACTGAAAACCTACATGCATGACTACATAAAAGTAATAATCTTAGTTGCTTTGAGGAACTGCTTATATTTTATGCCTAATGCCATTACTCTCAATAAAATTACCACTCTTATTAAAAATCAGATTAACCTTTCTCCAAGTCTTATTTAAAATTATTATACTGAGTTTTGCTCTCATACAGCCAGAAATCGTAGCTGGTTCTTCTTATAACCTGGTCACCTCCTCACAACTGGAAGTTCATAGAACTGTTCTTAAAGAGAGTATGATAAACATTCCATAAATGTAATGAGATTAAAGACAAAAAATAAATGAATCAAACAACAAGGTCCTATTTGTACAGCACGGGGAACTACATTCAATATCCTGTAATAAACTATAATGGAAAAGAATATGAAAAAGAATATTTACATGCATAACTGAGTCACTTTGCTGTACAGCAGAAATTAACACAACCTTGTAAATCAACTATACATCAATAAAATTTTTAAAAAAGAATCAATACCAGTGAAAATTCTCTGAAATTTTCTGTAAGTTATATCGAGTAAACTGATAAACACAGCCTGTGATATACAAATGCAAGTCTTTTAAGCACGCTTACCTCTTCCTTTTCATTTAGGCAGTTATTACGTAGAAATAGGTCTGCTGACACCCATCATGGTTATTTGTTAAAAGAGATTTAATAACTACAAAATACAACTCGAAGTACCCCCTCCAAGCACCTGTTTTCCTCCATCTTACATTTCTTTGGAGGCAAGTTTCAGTGCACAGTGTATGAAACACAAAATGCACAGCTTTGGGGTTTTCTTTCTGGTTTAAAAGACTTAATACAGTTTTCAAAGGTTACCTTTCATTTACAGTTACTACAAAATATTGGCTGTATTTCCCATGTTGTACAACACATCCGTGAGCCTGTCCTACACCCAACAGTTTGTCCCTCCCACTCCCACCCCTATACTGACCCTCCCCCCCCGCCACTGGTAACCACTTGTTTGTTCTCTATATCTGTGAATCTGCTTCTTTTTTGTTATATTCACTACTTAGTTGTATTTTTTAGATTCCACACATAAGTGATATCATCCAGTATTTGTCTTTCACTATCTGACTTATTTCACTTATAAAATGTACAGCTTTTGAAAGCAAAGAAGACAACATAAACAAGAAAATTCCAATATTATTTTTCTGCTTGGAACTTTAAAAATGCCATTTTATAGGGCTTCGCTGGTGGCGCAGTGTTTGAGAGTCTGCCTGCCGATGCAGGGGACACGGGTTCGTGCCCCGGTCCGGGAAGATCCCACATGCTGTGGAGCGGCTGGGCCCGTGAGCCATGGCCGCTGAGCCTGCGCGTCCAGAGCCTGTGCTCCGCAACGGGAGAGGCCACAACAGTGAGAGGCCCGTGTACCGCAAAAAAAAAAAAAAAAAAAAAGCCACTTTATAATACTGTTTTCACTTACAGAAAATGAGTATTATGCCAAAACTATTTTATTGGTTGAACAAAAAAAAATTTGTGTTGTTTTATCTTTAAAATATATCTTTACATTATTTTCCTCCTTTTATTATATTTAATTAAATTATATTAAAATAAAAAATATAATCCTACAAGTAATCAGTAGGCACCTCCTTACCTCTGGGCTCACCTTGGCTACGTCATCTGCCCTCATGGTCATTATATGCTGCTTATTACAATATCACAGACTTTTAGGGTTAGAATGGACCGCTTATGTATTTTAGTGACGAAGCAATGGAGGCCCAGAGGGGTCGAGTGACCTATCCAGTCACTAAATTAATTCAGAATCAGAAGTACTAGGTTCAAGTTCTAGCATGAGCACTCACTACGTAACCTTGAACAACATGCGTGATCCTCAATTTCCTTATGTGTAAACTTGTAATAGTATATCGTTCACATATTAGTGAGGAGTGACATGACACAGACTGTAGAAATCTAACTCTGTACATAATGACAAAAATGTGCACGAACCTTCTGAAGCTCATCAAATAACAGACTTTTCACATGTTGTACTGAGGCTAGATGCGTGTTTACTCTGACAGTAGTGAATGATGGAGGGTGGGACAACTTCTGTAACAGAGTTTCAAACTTCCTTTCTGCTTCTTCTTTACCTAAAGCAGATACAACCTGAAAAGAAGAACAGAACAAGTTAATGTTTCAGTTTCATTATACAAATTAAAAACATTAAGCAGGATATATGTCTATACATTTGTTCCAACTAATGAAACACCATTCGGCAATTATTCGGTTCCATTTCACTTCTCTGCATTGTTTATGTGTTAATAACACTAAGGGAATCGCGATATTTCATAGGGTTATGCTAATAAACGCCTAGTGAAACACCAGACAAAAAGGGCTTAGAAAACGCTGCCTTGGGCTTCCCTGGTGGTGCAGTGGCTAAGAATCTGCCTGCCAATGCAGGGGACACGGGTTCAAGCCCTGGTCTGTAAAGATCCCACGTGCCGCGGAGCAACTAGGCCAGTGCGCCACAACTACTGAGCCTGCGCTCTAGAGCCCGTGTGCCACAACTACTGAGCCCGTGAGCCACAACTACTGAGCCCGTGAGCCACAACTACTGAAGCCCGCGCGCCTAGAGCCCGTGCTCCGCAACGAGAGAAGCCACCGCAATGAGAAGCCTGCGCACCGCAGCAAAGAGCAGCCCCAGCTCGCGGCAACTAGAGAAAGCCTGCACGCAGCAACAAAGACCCAACACAGCCAGAAATAAAATAAATAATTAAAAAAATTTTTTTTTTAAACTGCCTCACTTCAAAGCATTATTAACATTTTTAACATATCTGCTACATTTATTCATATAAATTCAGGATTTCATTCTAGTTATTTCTAAAAACATTAACTGTTACATCACTTCTGTAGAATTAGTTCCTAGCTAACCTCGTATCCCAGAGCAAATTGGTTAGTAACGTTTTAAAACACCAATACCTGAAGAGTAAGTAACACTGATACCATCACCCAAAGAGCCCCCATAACATCAGCTTCTTAATATGGTATTATTAAATGTAACAAATAGATATTGTCCAAAAAAAAGACAGGTAGCAAGATACCTGTCAGAAATAAAGTTATAAAGACTCAAATGACCAAGTTTCCTTGTAATTAACTAAAGCTTTTGAGACACGTATTTCCCCATTTTTTGTTATCTTTGACTACACCCTGCCTCACAGAATCTTCATAAACCACTTGCCAGCCTAATAATCCACTAGCCTAAAAATATTAGTATTCTCTCAAGGTTTGTTTTTTTTTTTTAACTGAATATTCCATTACCTTTGATACTTTTTACAAAGGGATGGTTTTTCTTTTTGTAAAATCGTATAGAGTTAGTGGGTTTGAGGCAGAAGTGGTGTCAAAGACAGACATTTGAGTCTTCTTTAATAAAACAATGTTAACCATTTAAAAAGCTGCTGGGGAAAAAAACTGCTGACTGCCTCTATTTCTCTTAATACGCTCCTTATAAGTTCTTTGAAATCAAGAAGGTATTTTCTCCTTCCGTACTGTCTTGCCCCTTAACATAACCTCTGGAAATAAAATGCAGAAATCAAACCTAGAAGTCGTGGCTTCACCAACATCTTTGAAAACGAGTAGTATTTATGCGGCTTCACTTCGAATAGAAAACCAAAGATTTGGAAAATACAAAATTGCCTACAGGCGGGATGGTAAGGTGGAGAGAGCACAGGCTTGGCAATCAAAGACAATCAACATTCACTGAGGACTTCTGGGCTCGGCACTGCCAGCAGCACACAGAAGGAACATTTGTGGAGAACCTAATAGGCGGCAAAACGATGCCAGGTGCTTGCACTTACGATTAATACGTTAAAACAACAACCTTGACATTTTAGCACTGTTAACCGTCCTCAAATTTCACAGAAAAGGAAAGCAAGGTTAAGGGATGTGAAGTAACTGACTCAAAGCACTGGGATGCAAACCAGGGGCTTGGGGCCCCAAATCCATTCCTTTTCCCATTGGACCTGAGTTCTTTACCTTCACATTTCAGCAGTTACATGACAGCGGTGTCAATTTGATTCAGTAACGTCGCTCTTTGGACCCTCAGTTCTCTCACCTATAAAAAATGGGGAGGAAATCTCTACCAAAAAAAGACTGCGCAGATTAAGATGTAAAGGTCTGCAGTTCATCTAGCACAACTGGTGGCATTTAAGAAGCACTCACTGAACGACAGTAAACCTTCCACCTGAGTGCCAGGGCAGGCGCTCTAAGAGTACAGGCGTTTCTTCTCTACAGAACTTAAATTCTCCGAGACGGGGATCTTGTCTTGCTCACCCTTGTAGTCCTTTCAGTGCATTCCTGCCGCCACACAACCGCTTTTTCCCCCTCCCTCCTTTCCCATTCCTAAATGTTAAAACATACACCCCATACACCTCTTAGCTCGGAAAGCATTCATTAAATACCTGCAGAAAGATATTAGCATATTTTACATTCGGAAAGACGAATACTAAGAAACAACGGCTGTACACATTTGATTGCATTTTAGATTATTTTTCTATTTCTCTAGAGCGTGTATTTGAATTTTTGCAAACAGCATCTAACGTGTTTATCTGACCTACCTCCTTATTCATAAAGCCCGCTTTCAGATAGTTTTCAACCTCAAGTCTCAACGATATTTTAGGGAAAATAGACATTTTCCTATCGCTTAGTTCTCCTCCTCCACGAGAAATGCTGGGAACCGGTGGTTTTCCTCTCTCCTAATTACACGGAGCGTCTGGGCAATGAATACCACCCACAACGTGCCGGGACCACCAATGCCCGGGAAGAGCGCGCTGCTCACGCCGAGGTAAAATGGGAAACGCGGAGGAACTTCCACGCCTTCTGGAGCTTGGCCAGTTTGCAGCGGCTTCCTCTCCTCCCAGGTCCTTCTTTAGCGACGCCCACGGAAATCACTGCGAGGCAACGCCACTCACATTGCAGAGAGAAAAACAAAACAAAACAAAACCGTGAGGAGTGAAGCCGCCGTGAACCGGGCAGAGATGTGGAAACCAGGATGTGATCACCACGGCCTAAAGTCCAGTCCCTCGGCCCCAATTTCTCGGCAGAAAACCGCTTCCGGCACGCGTCACTTCCTGCAATGCGGCCCACCCCTCCTTCCCCTGCCCTCCAATCCGCAGTCGCAGATTGCCTCTACGTCACGTCTCCGGAGTTTCCCAGCTCCGCCCGCGGCGCATCCACGTGCAGCGGGCCTGGGCGGGCGCTTTAAGGGGATGGAGGCGGAGCTGCCTCCGGGACTTGCAAACAGATCCAGCTGTCGGGCGGAGCTGGTTGTCAATTGGGGAGGGTTGAGTCGTGCTAGCCTGAATAAGGTGAGGAGTCAATCAGTTACCTGCTAGGTGACCTCCAAAGAAAGGAATGAAACCAGAATTTATTTGGGCCTATTATCCACCCTTTGATTTTCTGAAATTACCTTCCCTCTCTTAGGCTTGCTGGTCTGACTTCGGTTGTGAATAAACAACATTATTCACATTTTTAAAAGCTGGGTTAATGGTCTTGCAATATCCATACATGCTCAGGTAAAACTTTAAAACGCACAGGTAGTTTTTACAATTAGTTGAATAAGACTAACAGGTTCCCTGTATCGGAGCTGATTTCTCCTTTAAAGCTCGGGAGACCTTTGGCGTAATCTTTGTGTTACAGGTGAGGAAAGATTCAAAGGGAGAAGGGACCTAATGAAAGTCACATAGTTTCCTGTGATTGAAATAGGAAACTAGAAATAATCTGTCTCCAAGACAGTGTTTTTTGAAACACACCGTTGTCATTAACACAGAAATGTAGGAAGTTTTTTCTTAAGTCTTTTTCTGTTTAAATCTCACACGGAGGTGTTTTTAAAAGTATGATACACTCACAATGCGTGAGAACGTCAGGATAAAGACCATAGCCACCTGGCTTCTAAAACCAATACCTACTCTTTCCACAACGGCATATTTCTTCAGTAAATTTATGGAATTCTTCTGTGGCTAAATCATCTGAAAGTGATCAGGAAAATGTCTAGTCCAGCCATTTCCAAAGGAATTTTTGCAACCTCAAGATTGTGACCACAGCACCAATAATGTTTGGAATCGATATCTAGGAGAAAAGGGAGAGGAAGGAACAAGGTGAACTAGACTGTAAACTCTGAGACGGTAGAGACTTTACCTCACTGCTGCAGACCCAGTGCCTACCACATAAGAAGCGCTCAAATATTGAAGAAGTAGATGAATAAGTGGATGGACAGCTCTGTAAACCAGAGAAAGGAAGTGCTGATAAAGCATATACTGGTATTTGCTGGACATTAGTTCACTAGTTCAGCCCTTGTGAACAGTGCTAAGGACATTTAGACAATCTTTGGCTAGTCATCACTGAAGTGACAGTTATGTTGATGACGAGGTCTCTTGGTGTTCTAAAGTTGGTCCATATTACAGATCTGAAGTTGGCATACTAAATACATATTGTCTAAGCAAAAGAAGACACCTATAACTCCACGCCTCCACTGCTGGGGGCCTGGATTCAATCCCTGGTGGGGGGACTAAGATCCCGCATGCCGTGCAGTGTGGCCTAAATAAATAAATAAAAAGAAAATGTAAGCTTTAAAAAAACGAAGAAGACCCCTATAAGAATACACCCATATAAGGGTCATTGGGGTTTTGTGTTCTCGATGGGTGGTATGGCCCCCAATGTGGGGAGAGCAAAACAAAATCTTAGATATAATCATATAATCTTAATCTCAATTTGTGATGCTCCAAAACTTTCCTTTTACCCCCCCCCAAAAATCCATAAAAACCCTGTTTCTCAATATTTAATTTCATGAAGAAGGCATGAGAGGATTAGGAAAAAAAAGTCTAGGAAAGGCTGGAAATCTATCAATCTCAATTCATCTGGAGACTAACCTCCATAAGTAATATTAACTCAGAATGGATCCTAGACGTCCCTAAATGTAAAATCTATATCTATAAAGCTTCTAGAACAAAACATAGGAGTAACCAGAGTTACCCTACAGCCAACAAGGTCAGAGGAGCAGTCAAGAGAACTTGACCTCAGGGACAGGATTATGATGAGACAAGAGAGGCCCCTAGTGTGCACCCCTTAAGGAGGCCCTTGCTCTCACGTGTGAGCCCTGATAGCACCCCCTCATATTTGTGACTGTCCCCCCTAAGCTCGCCATCATCTCCACACTGCATCTTTTGCCATCACTGACAGCTCCAAATCCATAAAGAAAGACAGATTGTATTGCCCAAGCAGCAATACAGCTTACATCACAGCCTGGACCTGCGATGCAGACCCCTTTTCTGCCCAAGGTCCAACTCAAATGTGGCCATCTTCCAGGTCACATGCTTGACGTGCTGGGTCAGTACTCGGAGTTGTGGGACATGTCGTCACCAGAAGCCAAAGAGACCAGCCAGATACTGTACTTCCTTCTTTGTAGTAGGGTGTGCATTATTACTGGGGGTGATGTCATCGTAATGGGGGCAAAAGGTGGTTCTAAGGGGGTGAAAAATGTATACGATACAATGGTTTGTGGTCCTCCAAAGGCCACAGTAACCTCAACAAATATACAGTATACCTGTACTATTAATATTCCATTATGGGGAAGTTGTTAGACAAAAAAAATACCTTAAAAGTTTCCTTAGCAGGGCATTAATGACAAGAAGCTTGAAAATCAATGTATTGTAAGGGAAGACGGAACAAAAAATGACATCCTTTGAAGAGGATGTTCCAACATGCCCCTGACCTCTAAAGTATTTACTGAAGTGGTGGGTCCCAGAGTCTTGAAGAGCTTATCTCCCCACCCACCCCACCCCAGAAAGTAAGTGTCAGAAAATGCCTGTTACGCCAAGGGCAGCTACTGTGCTCAGCTCGCCCGGATCCAGCCTCAGATCGGGGCCCTGGAGGAGCAGCTGTACCAGGTCAGGACTGAGACCGAGGGCCAGAAACTGCAGTATGAGCAGCCCCTCAACATCAAGGTCCACCTGGAAAAGGAAGCTGGGACCTACTGTCTCCTCATCAGTGGAGATGATGGAGCTTGCAAGTCTGCAGGTTACAAGTCAAAAGATTATGGACCTGGAAATGTGGGAAACCAAATCAACGATTCGGCCAAGCCTTAGTGGTTAAGAGAGTTCCTGGGGAGGTTAGACCAATGCAGCAAAATTCTTACACCAGGCTGCACTCCGTGGCAGAGAGATCTCAAAGCAATTAATGTGATACACAAGAGAGAGCGTGTGCCAAATACTCTCTGAGAAGAGAAGGCATTAAATATCTGTCTGGAAAAGTGAGCAAGTCTAAGAAAAAGCTCTGTCCTCTTGTCTTGCTGTTACCGACATATAATCTCTATCTGGGCAATCAATAGCATTATCGATAGTATCTTCCCATTCATGTGGAAGAATTTCACATACAATATGATGACCCATCTGATTACCCTACAGAAAATGTTGTCAATTCTTGGTAGTCAATAAACCTTCCTTTAGCAAATTAAAAAAAAGTGCCCATCACAAGCTGGGTTCTGTTAGATCCACTAAGTCATAAATATGTGTGAACCCAGGAGCAACCCATCACGAGATGGAAAAGGTACATCTGGGATTAAGCATGAACAAGAGAAATCTACATAAGGAAGTAACCTGTACCCCCATGTCACCCACCACAGTTGCACCAGTGCTTCTGCCTCAGCTCACATCTCTGGCTCTATGGGGGTTTTCTACTACCAGCTGAATGAGAAAAAAAATTTAGAGGTTGGTTTTCAGGTCAGTTGTCTAGGTACGTGGGTGGAAGACAGAAATAGATAGTGGTGAGACTGCAGTCATAGTTAGGGGTGACCTTGAATGACAGTGTCAAGGGAAATTTTTCCTGATGAGAGAATCTGTGAGCAGTGTATTTGCTACCCACTTTGCATGGAGGAAGTGGCTCAAGATGAGAATATATATTGACTCCTGGGTGGCAGCAAATTGCCTGGCCTGCTTATCAAGGGCATGGAAGAAAATAGACTGAAAGGTCAGAGACAAGATCTTAGGCAAAGGCCTGTGGATGGACATATGAAAATTTTCACATCACATGTAATTGCCTACCAGAAGGCATCCACGACCGAGGAAGCACTGAACACCTTAGTGCACAGAATGATTCAGCCCATTGATGTTAGCCAACCTTTGTCTTCAGCCACCCCATGCCTGGCACTATGGGCACATGAAAGAAGTAGTCACAGTGGCAGAAATGGAGTCACTTAAATAATTACGCAAAATACAGGTGAGGCTATGATGAAAACTAACATTAAGTTCCATCTCAGTCTTAATTACCTTTGTAGACCCAGCCTTAGGGCAGTACCTAGCACATATTAGGCACTCGGTATATATTGACAGGTGAATAACTAAACCAATAAGAATAGTTTATCATTCATATCCAGCAAGTATTTACTTAGGGTCAGTAAGCAACCAGCATTGCATTGGGTACTCAGGCATAGCAGCCAGAGAAAACAGTCAACTGCCTTCATAGAGTTCACAGTCTACTTTGGAAGTAGAGAAAATTTTTAAGCAGTGAAAAATATGATGCATGTTAAAACTAGGGAAATATGGGGTGCAAGGCAGAGGAAGTGGCAAGAAAATCTAATTTAATCTGATCTAAAACTGAATCAAAGAGCACAAAAACCTCTCAGAAAGGAGACGTGGCCTCCCAGAAGAGATGGTTACATTAAAACCAGAAAGCTGACTTGGAGTTAACCAGGCAGGAGGGGTGAGGGACACTGGGGAAGAAGAGGAAAAGACCAAAATGAGAATATTCCAGGCAGAAGGAATTGTCGTGTACAAAGCTGGTACATAGTATGGGAGGGGTCGAGTGGCAAGAGTATAGCATGGAGAGAGAGAGAGAGCCCCAGCCCTAGTTTTGAAGTTTCCTGTTAGCCCTGGTAAGCAAGGAAGAACTTCATCCTCAGGCCAATGGCAAGTCATTAAACAGTTTCAAAGCAGAAGAGTAACAAGCTCAGATTCATGTAACATTTTTAAAAGATCATGCCAAATGATTGTGGGAAAAGGTCTCCAACTGATGCAAGAACAGAGGCAGAAAAACCTGTCAGAATGCAGTTCCAGTAATCCAGGCAATGGGGTCGGAGGGAGGTGGGTAGATGTGAAAGACATTTAACACATGGAATTCGGTGGGACCTAGTGGCTTAGGTGGATGCATGAGGACAGGGGAAGAAAGAATCAAGAAGAAATTCCAACTTTCTATGGACCCACCAGCATTTGCATCCATATTTCCGCCTTCCTACCTATTAACTTACATAAATCATGGAGATGATTTGTTAGTGTAATCATTTTAATTCAACTCTTTTCTAGAATTGTCTGGAATACCTCCGTCTTTGGGGAGCCTTATGCATTACTCGTTATCTTCCAGAACTTTATACTTGTGGTGCGTGTTTCTTCTGACAATGGAGTTCTATCCTAGGAATTAAATAAGATTATGTACTACATATGAAAGTTTTTGTAAATTGCAACAAGGAATGAGCTAGAGCAGAACTGTTCTCTAATAGGTTTATTTGCATTTGGAGGGCAATTTTTAAAAAGGACAAATAGAACATGAATGGAAAGTTTACAAACAAGCCATTTTGTTGGGTTATGTTTTTAGTGGGTCAATAGTCAATCAATATTGATTATTGTTTCAGCTATAGATGATGTGGTAGGTTGAATAACAGTCCCCTCTCCCCCTCACAAATACGTCCATGTCCTAATCTCTGGAACCTGTGAATGGCAAAGGGATTTTGCAGGTGAGATTAAGTTAAGGACCCTTAAAATGGGGAGGTCATCCTGGATTAACCAGGAAGCCCCAGTGTAATCATAAGGGTCCTTATAATAGGGAGACTGGAGGGTCAGAATCAGAAAAGGTGATGTGATGATGCAAGCCAAGGTCAGAGTGATGTGGCCATGAGCTAAGGGATGCAGGCAGCCTCTAGAAGTGGGAAAAGGCAAAGAACAGATGCTCCCCTGAGCCCCCAGAGGGAACACAGCCCTGCAGATGCATTTCAGACTTCTGCAGATTACAAAATATTAAATCTGTGTTGCCTTAAGCCACTACATTTTTGGTAGTTCCTTATGGCAGCAATGAGAAACTAATACAGGTGCTCTTTAAAGCAATGTGTCATCAATCTGGGTTCTTCTACGCACAACAGGTGATTTTGCCTCTAACCCACAGATAAGACAGAGGTAATTAATTGTGAGTTTCTTGAATCAAGAGCTCCTATACACATAAAAACTTTATTTGTGCATACATGTAACCTCCTTTTCAGCAAACTAAGAACTTCTGCTCTCTGAAAACTTATTCTCTTCACCTGCCTCTATTTTCTAACATCTCATTTCCACCTGTCTTCCTCCATTGGTGATTCTCTCTCTCTCTCCCTCTTGGTCTTGGTCTCTCTCACTTGTATCTTCACGCTCTCCCTTTAAAGAGGTTCTACCCACCACTCTATAAACAGGTTCAAATAATAGTCACAGCAACATTTATTGAGCCTTTTCTAGGTGCCAGGCATTAGGCTATGGTCTGCCTCATTATAGCATTTAATCCTCTGAGATTAAACTTTATGAGCAGTGGCAGATTTACTGTGAGACTAATGAACCTTAAACTTCAAAGCATTCAGTTGCACAAGTCATCCAAAGCATTGTCTAATTTTTAATGTTTTATCTTTTATTCCTTTTCTTTAAAAGACCCCCCAAATTGTATGAATTTCAAGGTCCCACAAAACCGGGATCTATGCCTGCCTATGAGGTAAATATTATTATTCTTATCCCCGTATTACAAATAAGAAAACTGTGCTATCGTGAGGTTTTATAACTTGCCTAACATTATATAAGCAGTAAGTGGCAGAGGACTATTTCAACCTAATTATTCGTGACTGGAGAGTCTAAACATTGATCATTTACTCATTCAATTATTCCGTCTCTTCAGGAATTTTCCTACCTTAACACACCCCTTCCTTTCCAACTTCAGTTTTCCTCTAGTTAATACTTTATATGCCTTTTTCATTTTATAATCCAAAGAATAATCTATATTTACCATCTTGAGTTCCTTACCTGTCATTTATCTTCAACTCATTATAATCTAGGGACTTCCCTGGTGGTGCAGTGGTTAAGAATCTGCCTGCCAATGCAGGGGACATGGGTTCAATCTCTGGTCTGGGAAGATCCCACATGCCGCGGAGCAACTAAGCCCGTGCGCCACAACTACTGATCCTGTGCTGTAGAGCTCGCGAGCCACAACTACTGAGCCCATGTGCCACAACTACTGAAGCTCGCACGCCTAGAGCCCGTGCTCCACAACAAGAGAAGCCACCGCAGTGAGAAGCACGCGCACCACTACGAAGAGTAGCCCCCGCTCGCCTCAACTAGAGAAAGCCCGCGCGCAGCAACAAAGACCCAATGCAGCCAAAAATAAATAAATAAATAATAAATAAACTTTAAAAAAATTTGGTTAAAATAAAGCAATTGTTAACAAAAAATTTATGGGATTAGGCGTCCACCATAGCCTGAGCAGTGTGCCAGTTGCTTTTGAGGAACACAAAATAGTAGCAGAGTCCTTGCACTTAATCACATATCACAACCAAAATATTTACAAGGCAGTTTATCTCAAGAGTATTAAACACAAGTACTACTAATTAATTTTCATTACAATTAACTTTAAGATATATACGTATAAACATCTATATTTAAGTTATATATACATATGTATACATTCCTACAACACAACAGAGAAATTAAAAGGGTGATTAATCCCATTATAGAGCTCTTTTAAGCACAGAGCTTGACTGTGCATTAAAATACTGCATCTATAAAGAAAGTAATTTGCATGCATTTCAGGCATCGTTCTCTTATATAAATTATAATGCACTTCCTTATAAACAGATTACTACAGAGAGCTGTGCCTTTTAATCAGGGAAAGATCCCCGAAGTAGGTGAGTTTTAGATGAATTTAAAGGACAGGAAACCTATGGAATGGTAGAGAGGGACTTGGGTAAATTATTCTGGATGAGGAAAATACCTTTTGTGGCAAGTCTAAAAGAAAACGAAAAGTGGGGCTATGGTAGAGGGCCAGGGATGAAGGTCATTAACTAAAAAAAAGTTTTTAAAAATAAATTAACTTTTAAAACTGGGAAACTTAGGAAAGTTTAAGAGACATAAAGTATAAGAGACATAATGTTGGTCCCACTTGGAAAATTCTCCACAGCTAGATCATCCTTCTGCCCCCAATTCAAAATGGATTAAAGACTTCAGTGTAAGACCTGAAACCACAAACTCCTAGAAGAAAACATGGGAGTAAACTTCCTGACATGTGTTTTGGTGGTGATTTTTGGATATGACACCAAAAGCAAAGGCAACAAAAACAAAAATAAAGAAGTGGGACCACACCAAACGAAAAACCTTCTGCACAGCAAAGGAAACCATCAACAAAATGAAAAGGGAGAAAATATTTGCAAATCATATCTCTAATAAGGGGTTAATATCCAAGTATATATATAAGGAACTCATAAAACTCCATAACACACAAAAACAACAATCTGATTAAAAACTGAATAGACTTTTTTCCAACGAAGATATACAAATGGCCAACAGGTACACGAAAAAATGCTGAACATCACTAGTAATCAGGAAAACAAAAATCAAAACCATAATGATATATGTCCTCACAGCTGTTAGAACAGCTGTCATCAAAAAGATAAAAGATACCAAGTGTTGTTGCGGGTGTGGAGAAAAAGGAAGCTTGTGCACTGTGGGTGGGAATAGAAATTGGTGCAGCCACTATGAAAAACAGCATGCAGGTTTCTGAAAAAGTTAAAAATAGAACTGCCATATGACCCAGCAATCCCACTTCTGGGTGTATGTCTAAAGGAAACAAAATCACTATCTCGAAGAGATACAAGCACCCCACGTTCCCTGCAGCATAACTCACAATAGCCAAGACATGGAAACAACCTAAGTGTCCATCAACATATGAATGAATAAACAAAATGTGAGATTCTATATATGTGTGTGTGTATATACACACATATATATATATGATATTGATTTTTTTTCTCTGCCATAAAAAGAGAAGGAAATCTTGCCATTTGTGACAACATGAATGAACCTTAAGGGCATTCGGCTAAGTGAAATCAGTCAGACAGAGAAAGGCAAATGCTGTACAATCTCACTGATATGTAGAATCTTAAAAAATCCAACTCGTGGAAACAGATGACAGATTGGTGCTTAGAGGCATGAGGTGGGCGTGGACGGGGGTCAAAAGGTACAAAGTTCCAGTTATAAGACAAATAAGTTCTGGGGATGTGATGTACAGCATGGTGACTGTAGTTAACAATACTCTTGTATATTTGAAAGTTGCTAAGGGAATAAATCTTAAACGTTCTCATCCCAAGGGAAAAAGTTGTGATTATGTGAGGCAATGGATGTTAGCTGAATTTACTGTGGTAATCATTTCACAATATACAGATATTTCAAATCATCGTGTTCAAACCCTAAGGTAATACAATGATATATGTCAACTATATCTCAATAAAACTGGGGAATGGGCAACGTTGACCCTATTTGGGGCATTCTCCACAGCTGGGTCACCCTCCTGCTGTACACTGCACCTCCACTTCCTCACGAAGCAGAGAGAGAACAGAAATTGTTCCCAGAGCTACAAAGAGTGAATAACAGTTGCTCTAGTTTGACTCCGAGGGAGTATTTTCTACTCACCACCAAGACTGCCTTGTGCCTGTTTCCCAGGGGCGGGCTCTGGAGAAGTTAGCGGCGCATCTGCATTCAGCGAAGGTCTTGGAAGAGAGCCAAATCTTTACATTCGGAAGAGTTCCAGGAACTCTGGGAAGCTGAACTTTCCAAACAGGGAGAAAGAACACGGAAATCCAGGCTTGAAGTGGAGCCTGGAAAGGAATCTAGTCACTGGAGGCATGAGTGCGGAAAATGAGCATTTTAAATTAAGATTGCTCAGGAATTCCAGAATCAATGGAGGGTCTGCATAGTTAATGTTTGAAATATGCTTTTTTACAGCAATCCTTTTTGTTCATTAAACTTCTTAAAACAATTCTAAGCAAGAGTGCTGACAGAGAAGAGGCTGTGGAAGAGAATGCTGGCTGATTCAGGATAATACATATCCCCATGAGGACACTTACCAAACAAAATGGGATATTCATAAGGAGTATATTAGTAACTAAAGGATGCTTTTGAAGGACATATTACACTTTCTGCAGTTCCACCATAATGCAGCATTGGGGGCACTTTCAACACATGGAGAAATGTAATATTAAATGATACACAGGAATTTTGGTAAGTATATCTTAGAAAATTCATTTTTAAAAGGAAGCCCACCAATCTCTGGCAGTCAAGTGGTTAAGAGTCAGCACTTCCAATGCAGGGGGCACGGGTTCAATCCCTGGTGGGGGAACTAAAATCCCACATGCCGTGCAATGCGGCCAAAAAATTAAAAAAAAAAAAAAAAAAAAAAAAAGAAGTCCACCAAAGGAAATTCTGACATATGCTACAACATGGATGAACCTTGAGGACATTATGATAAGTGAAATACGCTGGTCACAAAAAGACTAACACTCTGTGATTTCATTTACCTAAGGTATCTAGAATAGTCAAATTTATAGAAACAGAAAGTAGAATGCAAATATTATATGATATCACTCCTATGTGTATTCTAAAAAAGAAAGATACAAATGAACTTATTTACAAAAGAGAAGTAGACCCACAGACATAGGAAACAAACTTATAGTTACCAAAGGGTAAAGGAGAGGTAGGGATAAATGAGGAGTTTGGGATTAACAGATACACACGACTATATATAAAATAGATCACCAACAAAGACCTACTGTATAGCAAAGGGGACTATACTCAATATTTTGTTATAACCTATAAGGGAAAAGAATCTGAAAACGTATGTGTGTGTGTGTGTGTATACATATATTCAGTTATATATATGTATAACTGAAACACGGCGCTGTACACGTGAAACTAACACCGCATTGTAAATCAACTACTGTTCAGTTTTTTTAAAAAAGACTCTAGTTTGGGGGGAAAAATAAAAAGTGGAGTCATGGTTGCCAGGAACTGGGGAAGAGGGATATGGGCAATTGTTATTTAATTGGTATAGAGTTTCAAAACTGCAAGATGAAAAAGTTCTGGAGATTGGTTGCACAACAATGTGAATATGCTTTACAATACTGAACCCATATACTTTAAAATGTTTATGAGGGTAAATGTTATGTTATGCATATTTTTCCACAATTAAAAAAAATATTAAGGGGAAAAAAAAGGAAGTCCTCCAGGTACCCAGACTTTCTGAAAAGCAGTTGCAGAAGGACTGAATGAACTTTAAAAGTACATGAAATGCATTATTTTAAAGTATGCAGTTGGAAGAAAGAATAAATGGCCATTTGTTGGGTCCCCATACAGGTTCATCACTTCTACATATGTTGTATTAAATTCTCACAATAAACCTGAAAGTAGATATTCTAGTACGGATTTTGACATGCTAGTCCTGAAGAAACTGGGGTATAGAAAGGACAAATATGTTGCCTAAGGTCTCACAGCTGATGAGCAGCCTAGGCAAATAGTATTGCCTATTACTGGGAAAAAAAAAAAAAGAGGTCATTACAACGAAAGTTTAGAGAATTAAGAGAACTATTCTTCTACCTCCCCCACTCTAGTTTCACTTGTCTTTCTCATTTATGAATCCTGAGAAGAAATTTGAAAGCTAAGTTAGTCTAGCAATTATAGAGAAAATTACAGGGAAAAGCTATGAGAATTTCTTGAGTGAATTAGCATAAACTTTTGGAGCTGGAAGTAATATCAAGGTGCCTGACAGAAAAGGGGGCCCTGAAAAAGGTCTCATGCACCTGATCAAGTACAAAATGAGTGCCCAGGGGAAAATAAAATAAGGCTGGGAGCCATGCACATTCTCCACATAGGTGGGCTTCAGTTTTCTTTTTGATATAAAGTGTGTCAGTCAGAACACCAGATTAAATTGAACTTCTGCCACTTCAATACTTTTTATAAAATTTAACCAAGGAAGTTGTATTGTCAAGATCACAGCAGGAAACAGATGTCACACAAACTGAGCACTTTGAAGGAAGTTTAAGGAGGGGTTCTTTGTGGAGGTGAGGGCAGGGTATGAGGAAACCACAAGGGACAGTGCAGTACCTTGAGGCTAGTGACCAGGATTTAACCACCCCAAGGCCCCCGTGGACAAAGGGAGTGAGCTGAGACTGAAATGCAGAGAGAGGGCTGCCTGGCTGAGGCTATGTTCTTTGACCACTGGAAGCAGCCAGTTTGCAGCAACCCAGCAGGGAGAACGTTCGGGAATTAAATATTCCCACTCCCACTCTCTGTTCCTCCTTCTGCTCTTCTGTCAATGCTCCCCATTGGCCAAACCTGACGTTAAGCCTCTTAAAGCGCAGAGCCTGGTGGGAGAGAATGGAGGGTGCATTTGGAGGGGCAAACAGATGGTATCCAGCATGGAGAAGACTAATATTTTATATGTCATGTGTGAAAATAAGTTGAAGGAAGAACTAGCAACTGGAACAAGTCCTCTGTTTTTCTGTTTGTTTGTTTTTTTCTTTTAATAAAAATAGAAAAGATACTACTAAATTTGGGGAAATGTATTCATCAGGTTTTGCTGTGATAATGCTGCATCACAAACAACCCGCAAGTTGCAGTGGCTTACAATAATGAACACTCATTTCTCGCTCTCAGGTCCACAGGTCAGTTCTGGTTCAGATACACTTGGCTAACTTATCTGGACGTGGCTCCAGGCTGAAGATTGGGATCAAGCGTGCCTCCTGTATCTTCTCATTCTAGAGCTCAGGTTAAATGATCGATGATTACCTAGAGCGCGGCAGGTGGTAGGAGCCCAAGGGGAAAAACAGTAAGCATAACATCTCTTAACTTGTACTTGGAACCGGCGGGCTATCACTTTCGCCCTATTGAATCAACCAGTGGAAGACATTTGACCAAGTCCAATGTCAATGGAGTGAGAAAGTCAGTGGACGGAGAGTGGAGATGGGTAGAGTGAATATTTTCTGAATAATAATTAATATATTATACTTGGCAAAACTGCCTCTGAAAATATGCTTTACATGGAAGCATCCAGGCATTATGACTGCAAATAGATTTTACTTCATTAACTGTTTCTATGTATATACTTTTTTTCTTATTTAAAGTATCCTCTGGTAGTGTTTATACTTTCCCTGTCAATCACATTTGCCTTCTACATTACTAAAAGTGACTGTAAAGGTAAACACTATTAACAGAAATACCAGCCTGAAAGCATATTGTATGTCCCTTCTTGTATAGGTATAGGCCTCTGCCTAAGGCATCTAGAAAAGATGAAAGCAGTGAAAGTTCATACATCATAGCCTAGTAACTTACTATTTCAAAGCTATCACATAGCCTTTTCTAAATCATCAGCTGAATAGATAAATTTTTAAAACATATTAATGATGATTTTGAAAGATTTTTAATGATCAATGTTTCCTTGCTGCACAACTATAGTTGCAATGTTTTCCCCCAGCTTTACTGAGATAATTGACATATAACTTTGTGTAACTTTAAGGTGCACAATCTATTGAATTGATACACTTACACACCCCACTATAACTACCACCATAGCCTCAGCTAACACCTCCATCATGTCACATAATTACCATTTCCTTTTTGTAGTGAAAACGTTTAAGATTACTCTCTTAGAAGCCTTCAAGTATATAATACAGTCTTATTAGCTATGAACACAGTACTGTGCATTAGATCCCCAGAACTTTCAACTGGCACTTCGTACTCTTTGCCCAACATCTGCTCATTTCCCCCATCCCCCAACCCCTGGTCACCACCATTCTACTCTTTGTTACTACAAGTTTTTTTGGGTTTTTTTTGAGGTTACACATATAAGTGAAATCATACAGTATTTATCTTTCTCTGAGAAATATTAATTTTTTTGTCTCTATCACACAGTGTTTTTTTCAGAGCATTAAGCTTTGCAGTTTTGAAAGGCAGACTAGTACAGAGGTTACAAGCACAGACTCTAGACTGCCCCAATTTGAATCCCAGCTAGCATCTGACTTGACCTTGAACAAGTTACTCAAATGGCTTGGTTTTCTCCATCTTTAAAATGGGCATAATAAGAATCCCCAACTCATGTGGTTATTGCAAGGATTAAATAGTTAATGCATGTAAATCACTTAGGACAGTACCTAGCGCTGGATAATAGTAGCTATTAATATTAGTTAACTATTTTAATAAGTAATTATTTTCTCTCTCTCTCCCTCAATATTCAGTTTAAATCTTGATCAGATTGAATCTCTTGGCAAACATCCTTTTCGGCCTTAATAAGAATCACAGGGTAGGAACTTCCCTGGTGGTGCAGTGGTTAAGAATCTGCCTGCCAATGCAGGGGACGCGGGATCGATCCCTGGTCCGGGAAGTTCCCACATGCCATGGAGCAACTGAGCCTGTGAGCCACAACTATGGAGCCCACGCACCACAACTACTGAGCCCACACACCTAGAACCCGTGCTTCTCAATAAGAGGAGCCACCGCAATGAGAAGCCCGCACACCGCAACGATAGACCCAACGCAGCCAAAAAATCAATAAATAAATTTTAAAAAGAATCACAGGGTTACTTTCCAGAAGTCTGTTGTTTTGAAACTACAGTAGTGTTTCCGGTAATCAGAATCTTATCTCTGATGCCGTCTTTGTAGCTTTCCGACTACAGAACACAGCCAGGTAAGTCACAGTTTCTCCAGGTAGCACAACAGACTGGAGAAGGTTGGCATCTGGAGCCCAACCACCAATGATGTCGGACACACAGTGGAAGAACACACCCCTCCTCAGGTACTAGAAAATTCGGTCCACGTTGAATTTACTGAATATCTGTCATAATACCGTAGCACAGGTATTGTGCTAAGCCTAAAACCAGAGTAGGAAACAAGGCAGTCATCGCTTTCCCAGAGCTCAAGGCAAAGACTGACATTAAATAGTCGAAGGCATGGGAAGTGCCCTAAGAGGTGCAGGGTTCCACGGGAGCTCGTGGTCACAGTCAACAGAACCCAGGTGAATTCAGCACAGGCTGTCGAGATGGGTGGTGGCCCTCAGCAACAAGGAAGACAGAGCAAGTATGACTCAAAAATACACCAAGGCACGGGGGAACTCTTTCTTCTGGAAGTCCTGGCAACCCAGGGATGAGAGCTTGCACACATTTGCACACGAGGCGGTGGACCTCTGCCTGACAACGTGCAGCCTCCTGGCGCTGGGGCACTACCCGCTGGAAGCTCATGCTTCTCTCCCCCTTTCCACCGACTCATAGCACCAAACTGAGCCTCTGCCAGTGGGGAGAGAGCAGGCTTCTTCCAGCTACCGCATGAACCCCAGTGGTCCACACCCACATCAGGACTTGTAACTAGTACGGCCTGTATATTTGCACCTCAGGGCACAAACGAGAAATAAGCTTCCCTCTCCTCGCTCTCTCATTTTCTCTCTCTCCTGCTAGTTTAGCTCAAAGTCCGGCAACTTCTCCTTTTTTTTAAGTAAGTAAATAGCTCAGTGTTTACTTGCCTTCTCCCTCATGTGTCTAAGGGAAATGATAATATAGCCCTTCATTTTTCTCGCCATGAGTGATGTTTGCTGAAAGCGGGGTACTAGCGTTAGTGGGGGGCTGCATGGAAGGAATCTCTGCTGGGACCTCTCAGTGCAAAAGGAAGAAAGACCCCCGTTCCTCCTGAAAAAGTAAAATATGCCCCTTTATCTCATCTAGGAGTTGTTTTTCTGTGACTGTGTTTCTTGGAATCCTGCCAATATTCACTTTGTTGTCTTTTTAAGACTGTACAATTTTGGAACTCAATTTGCGTTAGAAACACTATTTGCTTACAGTGCACAGATTACCTTTTTTGAAATAATTTCAGATTTATAGAAAATTTGACATTCTACTGTAAGGAAAAGCTTTCCTTCTCCCTACATATTTATGTGTTCACCTCTGTGTGGATATGTGGATTCCTGTTTTATTTAATGTGTTGTAATCTGTTACTACCACTACTTAACTTTGATGCTTAAAATGATCCAGATTTGGCCAGTGGGGATCCTTCAAGCTGGCTTCTGTTCTTTGACAAGTGTCCACGATTCCTTGAGCACTTCCTTACTTTCTTGAGATCCACAATCATCTTGTACTTCCTCTGCTTCAACCCTGAGGCCAACCATTTCCAACAAGTCCTGGTTCCTTTTAGTGGATATTGATATTTGGAAACCAAGATCTGGGCACTCAGAATGTTTATTTCTACTGAGCTGTCGTTTGTAAGCCTCTCAGAGACTCGAGCTAGGAAATATACGCATGTGTGCACACAGACCCACAAACATACAGACTCCACAGACAGCTATGTTTCCCTACCTCTCAGTGTATCTATTTTTTAAACTCATTAGTTTACACACCAATGCTTTCAGTTCCAATCCAGCACCTCAGGGTTCTCTTTAGCCTCTCTCCTTCCATATTTGTAAGTCCCTTCTCCAACAGTGAGAAACGGTGTGTTTTTATTTGCTCAATGTCCCTGTGTGTAATTGATCCGTCTACCATGCTAGCTGCCCCCTCAGCCTCCAGGGACTCCATGAGGGAGGAGAATGGGTAGAAAGAGTGACAGAATTGGAAGGAAGGAAAGAAGGAAGGAACGAATGGACAAATGAAAGAACGAATGAACAAACAAATGAAGGAGGGAAGGAAGGAAGGGAGGGAGGGAGAGAGGGAGGGAGAGAGGCACTAATTCCATCTAAAGGCTTCTCACCTACAGATCGTTCAAAAAAAACCAAGCCTTACTCAAAGGGAAGGGTTCAATACTGTTTCCCAACGCCAAATAGGAAGAGAAATGGAGAGTCAACTGTCTGTGCTTCTTGCAGCAACACAAAGCTCCTGTTCACGACAGTCTCAAGGAGAACTATGGAGGCTCTACTACAGACAATGAGATTATGGGTGAGAATGCTGTTGCCGGTGCCACTGCAGTGTCCCCATTTGGGCTCCACAGTTACATATCTCCTAACTCATACTCACGTGCTGGTCTGTGATCAACCACCCTGCCACCGTAGCTGTGTTAAAAGAAGCCTACACAAGATGCCAAGAACAATGCTTCCCCACTGAAGCTTTTCTAATGAAAGCTCAGGCTCTTGGGGACCAAATATAAAGACAAGAATACCTTTATAAAGGGTTATCAGGCCTTCATCCTCCCTAGGAAAGGTCTTGGTATTCTTTTTAGACATAAATAGTGATCGCTTCTGACTTTTTCAGGGTAGTGATGATGTATAACAGGCTCTGCAATTTACAAAATTCTAAAGGTCGCATAACTGCATTTGAGGAAAGGTAGGAAATTACCTTATAGACATGTGTGGAGTATGAATATTTGATTATGCTTGGAAGACCTCAGCAGAATTCCAATATATGAATAATATTCTTTACTTCCTCTTAGACAGAGAGGACTTAGCAAATCCTGATGACAATCTGGATCCCTCCTTGGCTCACAGCTAATCTTTCATCTAAGCCTTCCTCAAACAATATCTTATCTAAGCCAACTTTTAGAAGTGTTTCTGTAAAGTCCAGAAGTCAAATTTCTGGGCCAAGTCTATCTAGTAAGTGATCAGAATGGTGCCCAGCTGTCCACCAACAGCAGAATTGATAAATAAATTGTGATCGATTCCAGAGTGGTATATTATTCAGCAATGAATAATGCAACAACACGAATGAATCTCACAAACATAACCAAACGTGAAAGTATACATTGTATGATTCGGTTTACATAAAGTTCAAACATAGACAAAACCAGCCTTTGGTGTTAGAAGTAAGGATAGTAGGGCTTCCCTGGTGGCGCAGTGGTTGAGAGTCCACCTACTGATGTGGGGGACACGGGTTCGTGCCCCAGTCTGGGAGGATCCCACATGCCGCGGAGCGGCTGGGCCCGTGAGCCATGGCCGCTGAGCCTGTGCGTCCGGAGCCTGTGCTCCGCAACGGGAGAGGCCACAACAGTGAGAGGCCCGGGTACCGCAAAAAAAAAAAAAAAAAAAAGAAGTAAGGATAGTAGTTACTTGTCAAGGAGTAACTGAAAGAGGGTGTAATGAGGATTTCCAGAATTCTAAGAGTATCTTATTTCTTCATCTGTGTCTTGTTCATTTTTTAAAATTTCATCAAGATATACTCTTAAATTTATGTATATATATATATATATTTTTAGTAGGTATGTTAAATGCAGTAAAGTAAGTATGACTCAAAAGACTCCTTGAGTGAAACACCATCGATCCTTAAGGGTATCCACAAGTTTTGAGGGACAAAAGACCATTCATAGGTCACTTGCTAACATATCCAGGAAAAGTCAGAATTCTTTATGTCCCCGGCTATGGCAGTGGTCTTCTCATCTGTCCCAATGTCACCTTACTCCAGAAAGCCTTGGCTTTATATATTTGAATCAGATACCTCTGATACCAAGTGGCTACCATTCTGTGGCTAGAGCACTTTTGGAGGTGAGGGGCCTCCATTCTTATACCCATATTTTTGAGAAAACTGACCCAAGTCAAATTTGCTGATATGTGATTAAAAGCCTCCTGCTCACCCTGAGGAGGTGGTGACACCCAATGATGACAGGTGGACACTGCCAGAAGGCAGGAAAAGTCAATTGTCTTCTTTAAAATGTTGAACCTTAGATTAAATTCAGTCGTACTGAAATCTGAGCTCGTATCCCATCTTTTAGTCTTACGTAGCAGATATTTTTGAAAGCCCCCCATTCCCCAAGAGATTCTTTGCCCCTTCAAAATGATGTGAGCCTGCAACCACACTTATAGCTATGGGACCTAAACTGGTGGGGGACATTTGGATTTTTGTCACTTTGGAGAAGGGGAAAAAGAAAAATGAGATTTCTTTCTTTATCTCGTCCTTTGCCACAGCATGCAAAAAATGTTAATCACAGAAAAGTTTTTGAACTCTCACTTAGCTTTCTAGGAAGCAATTTAATCTTAAGGTAACATGTACGTAACTGTTCCCTAGATCCACACGTAATGGAGGTATGTGGCTGCTGATACATTCACAGCAGCACTGCTCTGTAATAAAGTGCCCAAGGTTGATGGCTTCTTCTTATCATTAGTATTGTCACATTTATTTACACCCAGATTTTTTTTTTTTTTTTTTTTTTTGGCTGGGCGGCATGCAGGACCTTAGTTCCCTGACCAGGGATCAAACCCATGCCCCCTGCAGTGGAAGCACGGAATCTTAACCACTGGACCACCAGGGAAGTCCCCACACCCAGATCTTGCTCAACTGATTTAAAGAGACTTTCTAACATTTTTTCATTGCTACTATGTCATCTTTGCAACTCTTTTTCTGTTCATAATTGTTTGTAAACATGCCTTATTCTCAGCCCAATTCATAGAATTGCTATAATATCTAACTAGCAATTTTCATTTGTTCTCCATATATTTCTTCCAAAATAAATCACAAGTTGCCTCTTCCAAGGCAAGTTATCCAAGGTTTAACCAAGTTATATTCCTTCATTCTTGGCAGCGGAATCCTTGAATAAATACGTCTGAAATTCATTCTCAATTGCATTTTAATCAGGGCTCTCATAAAACAATCCCTATATTTGGGCAATAGATGATTTATTTGAACTTCCTTGAATAAAAAATTATATTTTGAATGGTACCATGATCTGCATACATTTCCTAAGAGACTTTTTGGCCTTTCTTTGTTCATCCAGTGATCAATAATATCCACAAGTGTAGCTACTACCTAAGCAACCCAGGTAGTATTTTATAAGCCTATAAAAAAAAAGTAAAGAGGGACTTCCCTGGCGGTCCAGTGGTTAGGGCTCCACACTTCCACTGCAGGGGGCACGGGTTCGATCCCTGGTGGGGGAAATAAGATCCGGCATGCTGCATGACAAGGCTAGGAAAAAAAAAAAAAGTAAAGAAACCCTTCAGGATGTGTGTATATTTCCAAAATCAATAGATGAATGTGAAATGAAGCAAAATTTTGCTTAGGAATCAGGACTTGTCATTTTTCCACCAAGAACATTTATTATCCTTTTTTCTTCCACTTTTAATTTCTCCACTGCTGTGATTCCTCTCCTCATCTGACAGCTTCTAAGCCCTTTGTTCTAAACTGACACTGTTTTTGCTTTTCTCTACTGGTCTTACTACTCAGAATCTGCAAGTAGGGTTCACCAAACGTGGGATCCTCTGGACTCAGCTCTGTGACGGCTGCTGACCCTCCCTTGTGGTTTCAAACCTCTACTGGCCCCTTCCCTCCATAGCCTCATGCCCTACAGTCTCCAGTTACTTCTTGCAACTGGCAAAGGGAACCCTCTCTGCTTTTCCTCACAGATAATGGCCTGTGATGAAAAAGGCAAATGGTTTTGAAGCTTTTTCAAATGGGGAAAGCGACGGCACAGAAAGTTATAGTGCTTGCATACTGTTGAACAGTTTACGTAGTAGTTTATGTGACAGTTAGAAATAAACAACAGGCCTCCTAATTCCTAATCCCTGTGTCTGCAAAGAATTTAATAGTATTGTTTTATTGTCATTATATTTAGTTTTAAGATAACCCTCTATCGTAGTAAGTGAAACTGTTCTCTCATTAATGGTGGCAACATAAATCTCCCTTTAAAATAACATATTTAAGTAAAACTATCGTTTAAGAACACTGAAATATATTATAGTAAAGGATATGAGGATATGGCAAAAAACTGTGACAATCAAATGACTTAAGTCTGTGAAACCTCACTCTCTGGGAAACGCTATAGAGACTGGTGTATAATTATGGCTGGGCTATGGAGATTCCACTGTCATTTACTCTATTCTCTGGATGATACCTAATGGTACTTCCTGTGCTTCCTTGTGATTTAGATCTAGGTCACAATGGCAAGGGCCAATCCTACACTTTCTGTTCTGCCTTAATCCAGCCAAGGGCTGACTTCACCACCCTCATCTCGCTGGCTGGCGATTAGAGACGAAATCCTATCACAGGTTTGCAACGGCCAGGGAATACATTGACAGGGGCCGAACTGGGTGACAGACTTCAAGCCCTGTAAAGGCCAGAAAATTAACCCTAATAAAGAAACAGGCAAGTTGGCCAGGATCAGGGAGCATAGATTTACATGTCACCTCACCCTTGGAACCCCAGTCTCTGAGTTTCCCTCTTTTCCGGCTCTTTCTAGAAGGTGTCCTGGGCAAGTGTACAACCGTGACAAAAAGAGCAGTGCTCTGGGAAACCCTGAAAGTCCACTAAGGCTACTGTAAGTTGGGGACCATCTTTGCTGGATATTTGTGTTACTGCTGTCATAGCAAGTATTAATCTAACTAAAAAATGATAAATAGCTTATTTAAGCGGCAGATAGTTGGAATGGCAATTTTGTTCTTGGCAAAGCCATAAGAGGAAAAGCCATGAGGTGGAGGGGCAGGGATAAGGGAGGGGTGCGGGGGGCACGGAGGAGGGGGAGACGGATATAAAGATCTGGCTGTAGAAGAGGAACTGTGTGTTTTCATTTGAATTGTTAACAATTTACAGAACCAGAAGTTAGAACAACATTTATTAACCTTGGGAATGTCTTCAAACTTTTATAAGCTTCAGTATCTTCATCTGAAAATGAAGACAGCAGTGACTGAGCGACCTCACGCCAGCTAATATGTGGATTGCACAAGATTATGCATATAAAGCACCGGGACATACTAGATGCTAAGTAAATGCGACTTCCCCACGAAGCCGAAAGAGCTCAGGTCAAGATCTGAATCTTACTAGTTATGTAACCATGGGTCAGTTTATTTGTTGATGCTCAAAGTTTTCCAATATGGACATGAGGCAGATTATAAGAATTCCAAATAATAAAACAATGCATAAATTTTCAGAATCAGAGAAGATATAAATCAGAATAGAAAATCAAGACCAGGAGAGAAAATCTAACATAGCTGTCCAGAGCAATAAGTACTCTACAAGTACTAATGTGGACCAACTACGAAATTAGCTCTGGGCCTCCTAGCAACCCAAAAGAAAATGGGGTAAATGTTCAGTTACAAAATATTCCTTCATTCTCCATGAGGGAAAAAAATATCAAATGCTCATGGCAAACACGTTTTTCAGGGCATATCACTTCAACTGTCCAAGCTTTAGTCTCCTCATCTTTATAACAACAACAAAAATATCATCTAGCTTCCAGGGTAGACATCGAAGGCTAAATAGAATAATATATTTGAAAAAGTTTTCTTATAAACGTGATGTGATTTGTGTTACTTATTATTTTATATACCTTAATTTATCTAATAAAGAAGGCTTCTCACACTGTTGGATCTTCACTTATTTTTGAGCTAAATTTTTTAAAAATTTATTTTATTGAAGTACAGTGGATATACAATGTTGTCTTAATTTCTGCGGTACAACAAAGTGACTCAGTTATACATATATATACACTCTTTTTCATATTCATTTCCATTACGGTTCATCACAGGATACTGACCTCAGTTTCCTGTGCTATACTGTTAGACTTTGTTGTTTATCCATTTCTATATATATATATAATCGTTTGCATCTGCTAATCCCAAACTCCCAATCCATCCCTCCTCCCCCACAGCCCCTCCCCCTTGGCAGCCACAAGTCTGTTCTCTATGTCTGTGAGTCTGTTTCTGTCTCATAGGTATGTTGATTTGTGACATACTTTAGATTCCACATATGAGTGATATCATATGGTATTTGTCTTTCTCTTTCTGACTTACTTCACTTAGCATGCTAATGAGCTAAATTATTTTTGCCATAGGAATACCTAGCAGGCCCAGGCACTATACTAATAATTTACATGCATTCAATTACTCCTCAGAATAATAGTAGGTGCTATCGTTATCCCTATTCAGATGAAGAAATTGGGGCACAAAGAGGTCGAGCGTTCCCAAGGTTACTCAGAGCTAAGACTGATATCCAGAAATTTGGCCCCGAGTTCATGCTCTTTAACCATCCCGGTCCTCACATGCAACTAGATGTAAACTCCTACTTATAGAGCTTATGTGACTACAAAAAATACCAGTCTAGGGCCTCCCTTGTGGCGCACTGGTTGAGAGTCCACCTGCCGATGCAGGGGACGCGGGTTCGTGCCCCGGTCTGTGAAGAGCCCACATGCCGCAGAGCGGCTGGGCCCATGAGCCATGGCTGCTGAGCCTGCACGTCCGGGGCCTGTGCTCCGCCACGGGAGAGGCCACAGCAGTGAGAGGCCCACGTACCGGGATAAAATATATATATATATATATACCAGTCTATAAAGTGAATATACACCAAGCAATAAAACCAGAAAGTTTTAAAAGTTTAATTTAATGTGACAGATGATATTGTTTTCCTCATCACCAGTTGTAGCATGAATTTCCTCGTCACCAGGTGATGACCAGGTACTGTGAGATGACAATTCTCCATCACTTGTTTTTCATTCAAATCACTGTAAACCATTTATTCCTGCAGCCTGTTGTGATATTATGTGGCCTTTGCCTGGCATAAATGCATCATTTGCATGTTAAATCTTCTTTGGTTCTTTCTCATTAGCTCCTGGATTAAAATAGAACTGCTCAGTGCTAACTAATTACACAAACCCAAGACTAAACTTGCAGGGTAGCGCTTGGTTATAGGGAAATCATTTAGATGATCCAGAACCTGCTCATATTATCTTTTAAGTTATTATTTAAATGAAAATGAAAAACTTTTAAATTTTCACAGAGAGCTCACAGACACCAGAATCTCTAGTTTGAGAAATCCCACTACAGAATATTCTTTAAAAAGCAGGTGAGCAGATGACTTCTAAATAATCTGATGTTCAATCCTATCCCAGTCTGTTGCCTGACAGGAAGTACTGGAGCATCTCCAGCTAGTAAGGGTGGAATGTCTCCCAAGTACCATCCATACTCCTTCAAGGTTCCAGCCCTTTCTCTCATGTAGCCTTGGCTCTCTGGGGCACCTGGAGGTGGGGAATCCAGCTAGAGTGAATCCTATTTTGATACAGACCACCGGGGAAAGAGAGGAACAGCAGGAAGAGATACGTCTACAATACATCTCTTCTGATGGTACCAGTTGCCACCTGCTGGCCCAAGGGGCTCGGGGTTACTGAAGGCTCTTTGGGGATCTTTTGGCAACAGCAAATTCCCAGCATCATAGTCCACTCAGAGTCCCAATCCTAATGGGTTGCAGCTCTCAATGAGAAATCTCACCACAGGGTATTCCTAAAAAAGCAGGTGATCTGAGGACCTCTCTGTAATTATTGCAGCCCTATCCCTGTTAGTTCACCCCTATTCCTCAACTTCCCAGGGTGAAAGCTGGTCCAGAAGCACTGCTTCAGGATGGTTCAAAGCAGAAAAGAATTCAGTCTTGTTTCCAATTGCATGTATCCCTCAAATTATGGTTTGCAAACTCAGTTTGATGTACTGGTTTCCAAACATGCACAATGGACTCAGCAAACTGGTTTGAAAATACAAACAGCTTAAGATATCTGTTAGTGGACATTACATTTTAAGACTTGTATGATGACACTGAATATATTGCAACAGTCACTACAGAGAGGCCAAGACAGAGTCCATCATGCCAGCTTCTGGCTTAAAATTACCATAAATAAAGAGCCAATAGCACAGATCTTTACCAGCAGTTCTGAGAGTGAAGTCTGGACCCTAAAATAGAGTGACTCTAACTCACTCTCATGATGACCGAAACCTGATCTTGGCCTCGTCAACCTTTTACACTAACTCCTAGAAAAACAATCTGTTTAAAGAACCCTCAGTGAGGATCCATAGAACCCACCTGGCATTTCCTTTTGTTTGTGAAAATAGATAAGAGGTGAATGATGGGGGGGTCAAATATTAAGGATGGTGGGACTTCCCTGGTGGCTCAGTGGTTAAGAATCCACCTGCCAATGCAGGGGACACGGGTTTGAGCCCTGGTCCGGGAAGATCCCACATGCCGCAGAGCAACAAAGCCCATGCGCCACAACTACTGAGCCCACACGCCACAACTACTGAAGCCCACGCACCTAGAGCCCGTGCTCCGCAAGGAGAGAAGCCACCACAATGAGAAGCCCACGCGCAGCAACAAAGAGTAGCCCCTGCTCGCCGCAAGTAGAGAAAGCACAGCAACGAAGACCTAACACAGCCAAAAATAAATAAATAAATAAATAAATTTATTAAAAAAAATAAGGATGGTAATATCAAACTTGTCCTATATATGGTAAGAGCAGCCAACGGTTGACTGCCACCAGAGCTGTAGGTTTGTTTTTTTAAAGTTTACATAAAATGACCACATTTCCTGATTTACCCTGTATAATCCAGCCTGTTGTCCCAAGGCAATTATTGATGGTGCCATTTTTTAAAAATTTTATTGTTTTTTTTGGTTGTTTGTGTGTTTTTAAAGAAGATGTTGGGGGTAGGAGTTTATTAATTAATTTATTTATTTTTGCTGTGTTGCGTCTTCGTTTCTGTGTGAGGGCTTTCTCTAGTTGCGGCGAGTGGGGGCCACTCTTCATTGCGGTGCGCGGGTCTCTCACTGTCGCAGCCTCTCTTGTTGCGGAGCACAGGCTCCAGACGCACAGGCTCAGTAGTTGTGGCTCACGGGCCTAGTTGCTCCGCGGCATGTGGGATCCTCCCAGACCAGAGCTCGAACCCGTGTCCCCTGCATTGGCAGGCAGATTCTCAACCACTGCGCCACCAGGGAAGCCCGATGGTGCCGTTTTCACTCTTGAAAATGTTCTGGGTTTTACTCTATCTGGTCACCCTATCTGGCACCATCCCATATTATTTTATGCCCCAGCTCCCTCTCCAGACACATCTTCTCCCTCATCCCCAAGGAATCCCCTATCTTCATTTTTGCCCATTGGCTATCTTTCCCTGTTTTCCAAGTGTTTATTGCCCCAAAGTTATCCCTCTCTTCAACATTCACTCCCATGTAACCCCATTCATTCAGCTCAGATGATCTTGGTAAGTGATTAGGAAACAAAAGAGCAATCTGATTATTTCTTTTAAAGTAGTTTGTACTGGGACTTTCCTGGTGGTCTAGTGGGTGAGACTCCATGCTCCCAATGCAGGGGGCCTGGGTTTGATCCCTGATGGGGAATTAGATCCCACATGTATGCCGCAACTAAGAGTCCACATGCCGCAACTATATCTCCTACATGCCGCAACTAAGACCCAGAGCAGCCAAAATAGACAAACAAACAAATAAATAAATAAATAAACATTAAAAAAAAGTAGTTTGTACTTGTGATTTTACAAATGATTTAGAACTATAGAAGGGACAGTTCTTGCAAAATCTCTGCCCTTTATCAAGGCAGGGTGCAACTGTGTTAATTATGTAATCATTTCTGTCTGAGTTATTTTTGTGACTGCTATTATATATACTTGTTCAATTATATAATAGGGATCTCTGATTTGGCACCCTTTATTCTGAAAGTTTGCCAACACAAAAAGAAGTACAAGGAAAGACACTGGAGAGAGATCCAAAGAAGCAGGACTACAAGTGGTTAGTGTGGTCTTCATTACACATTTCCACCTTTTCCAAATGGCTGGTAATGAGTTTGTATTACTTTCACCATCTGGGAAAGAAAATAAATACAATAGAAGAGAATAATATGCAAAAAAGAGTAAAGGTCACTTAGACTATTGCTTATTTTTATCAATAAGAACATCTGAAAGCTAGATTTGAGATTGGATAATAGTCTGTTGAGTATAAATATATATATATATATTTATTTATTTACTTATTTATGTCACATATGTGTCAAATAATGATTCTTTCAATGGTCAAAAGATTGAAATGAATTATCACACTAGCAATCCAGCTTTGCAAAAACCGTTTCTCTTTTACTAGTTACACTTAATTAGCAAAATCAAGGCCCCTGCTTTCCAGCGTAAGGCCCCATAACGTGTTAACCCAGCCAGACAGGAATAAGCCTTGTAAAAGCACATTTTCTGTAAGAGGTGCTGCTTCTCTTCACCACCTACTCTGAGCACCAGCATTGCAGTTCTCAGCCGAGAGTTCTTCAGTCCCCAAATCTAACCTGTGACGGTGCCTATCGTGTTCTTTTAGTGCTATACAATATAGACAGTAGGATCCATTAAGAATAACTGACTAAATATTAAGATACAATAAACCCCCTGAGTAGGTTCTGTCATTAACATCCACCCCTACTCCCTCCACACGAAGGACTCATAAGAATTCTTAGCTAGATAGAGCTAGGGAAATAATTTACAATTTGATCCTATTAAATTCCTCTTCCTTTGTCATCCTAGGCCTGAATTATTTGCTGACGCTTTTTTTATTCCAATAATGATTCATGTTCCATGACAGTGAATGGTCTTTCTTGTATGGAAGCTGTAGTGATCTCTTACAGAAAATTCTCATCTCTCTCTCTATGATTGTTCAGGTTCATACTTTAATCCAGAGGCTTTACCAACTGTGTTTCTATTGCTACAGCTATTCCAGTCCCTTTTTGACCTCATAAATCCATGCAATGCTGAAATATTTTTAGTAAGTAAGACTCATTTTTTTGAAGAGTAGTTGATTTACAATATTATATTCGTTTCAGGTGTACAACATAGTGATTTGACATTTTTATAGATTGTACTCAATTTAAAGTTATTACAAAATAATGGCTATATTTCCCTGTGCTGTACAATATATCCTTGTTGCTTATTTATTTTATACACAGTAGTTTGTGTCTCTTAATCCCTTACCTTTATCTTGCCCCTCCCCCCTACCCTCTCTCCACGGTAACCACTAGTTTGTTCTCTATATCTGTGAGTACGTTTCTGTTTTGTTATATTCATTCATTAAAAAAAAATTTTTTTTAGGGCTTCTCTGGTGGCGCAGTGGTTGAGAGTCTGCCTGCCAATGCAGGGGACACGGGTTCGTGCCCCGGTCCGGGAAGATCCCACGTGTCGCAGAGCGGCTGGGCCCATGAGCCATGGCCACTGAGCCTACGCATCCGGAGCCTGTGCTCTGCAACGGGAAAGGCCACAACAGTGAGAGGCCTGCGTACCGCAAAAAAAAAAAAAAAAATTTTTTTTTAGATTCCACATATGAGTGATATCATTCAGTATTTGTCTTACACTGATTTATTTCATTAAGTATAATACCCTCTAGGTCCATCCACCTTGCTGTAAATGACAGATTTCTTTTTTTTATGGCTGAATAACATTCCATTGTGTGTATATCGCATCTTCTTTATCCATTCATCTATTTTTGGACACTCAGGTTGCTTCCATATGTTGGCTATTGTAAACAGTGCTGCCATGAACATTGGGGTGCATGGGTCTTTTCAAAATAGTGTTTTAATTTTCTTTGGCTATATACCCAGGAGTGGAATTCCTGGATCATATGGTAGTTCTATTTTTTAATTTTTGAAAAACCTCCATACTGTTCTCCATAGTGGCTGCACCAATTTACATTCCCACCAACAGTGCACAGAGGTTCCCTTTTCTCCACACCCTGGCCAACATTTGTTATTTGTAGACTTTTTGATGATAACCATTCTGACAGGTGTGAGGTGACATCTCACTGTGGTTTTGATTTGCATTTCTCTGATGATAAGCAATGCTGAAGTTTTAAGCAGTATGGTCTCTGTCAATGTATGATTTTTTTTTCATCACTAACCTGCAGTCCAGGGTGGGGTGGGGCGGTCAGGGAGGGAGTTCTAGACAGTCCAGTTTTTCCAGTTTTTTTAACAGCAAAAAGAATAACTTTCATATTGAATACTAGATGAACAATTCCTTTGTTGTGTTTTTACTGCAATACTTCCAATACCATACTACAAAAAAACTCCAACCTCGGGTTTTGCTGTTTAACCATTTCACTAGGTCCACAATAGGTCAGTTACCACAGAGCCTAGAATTCTGATAAGCCATACAGGAATAAGAAATCTGAGTGGCCCAAGACTTAGGGTTCATAAAATGAAGATGACTGCTGCTGATGGAGACATGTGCGTTGCTCTCAAAGAAGAATATAAGAAAAAGAATATTCAGAGAGGGAGTAGTGATGGAATATGTGGCTCTAGAACACTGTGTCAGCAACGTGATTACAGGGAAAGAAGTAGAAATGTAAGCTAACCATTTTTTAAAATTAATTAATTAATTAATTTTTTTGGCTGCGTCGGGGTCTTAGTTGTGGCACGTGGGATCTTCGTTGCGGCACGTGGGATCTTTTTATTTTGGCGCGGGGGCTTCTCTCTAGTTGTGGCACATGGGATCCAGAGCGCATGGGCGTTGTAGTTTGTGGCACGCGGGCTCTCTAGTTGAGGCGCACGGGCTCAGCAGTTGTGGTGCGTGGGCTTAGTTTCCCCACAGCATGTGGGATCTTAGTTCCCCGACCAGGGATCGAACCCGCATCCCCTGCAATGAAAGGTGGATTCTTAACCACTGGACCACCAGGGAAGTCCCAAGAGAGCCATCTTTAAATGAGAGAAATGGGTAGTTGTCTTAGGCACTTGGATCAAAGAGATTATTGAATATTTTTTAAAAGAATTGTATCTGTCCAGCTCTTTTACAGTGTCTATATTCAAATTATCAGACCCCACTGAGACAGGAGGGAAGGGGGTAGGGCACAACCCTTAAAGAATGACACAGTCATTGAGAAAAATTGGATACAACAAAAAGTGGTCTGAACAAATTAGGCCCAAGATGGCGGAAGTTTCGACTTCCAGTGGACCTTAAGCCTCATTATACGCTCATTGCAACACATCCGCACCTAAATGACACACCACAGGCGCCATAATGGTTCCAAGGCTGATGATAAAAGGCCAAAAAGTGGGCAGTGGCCCAATTCCTGGAAATCCCCGCCCCTTCTCCAGAATAGTTGGAATAATCCTCCCACTCCTTAGCCTATGGAATTACAAAGCCCATAAAAACTAACCATCCCATATTTCAGGGCCGGTCTCACCTTCTGAGAGAGACTGTGCTCTGTCTATGGAGCGTGTTTCTCTCTCAGTAAACTTGCTTTCACTTTGCTGTGGCTCGCCCTTGAACTCTTTCCTGCACGAAGCAAAGGGCCCTCTCTTGGCGGCCCTCCCCAGGGGCTCACCTGAGACCTGGGACATGACCATCCTCTCGTGCCCCATTATCCTGCAAACTCTTTGCAAATGATACTAATAAATCCACTTCTTACCTATCAATCACTTTGCTTCTTGTTGAATTCCTTCTTCGCCAAGACATAAAGGACCTGAGCTTCAGTAAGTCCTGACACCAGGCGAGTGATTTTAACTAAAAGACGGTGGGTGGGTTCAAGTCCCAGCCCATGGGTTCAAGTCCGAAACTGAGTTTTGGCTGGTTTCGAATCCCATCTGATGCGTTCAGTTTCAGTTTCACCTTCACTCTGTAACACATTAAAATAGCTTTCTTTAATTAAGGGATAACATACAATAAAACACATTCAGTGCACACATCAACGTACAGCTCAATCATTTTTACATATATGATATACGTGTATGTGTATGACACATACATGGACATAGATAAATTCATATCTCATATCTATGTAATCACAACCCAGACTAAGATAGATTTCTTGCATTCCCTAAAGTCCCCTCATTCTCCTTCTCAGCCTGGTACTACAAAGCATTTAAAAAGTAGATGGGGGCTTCCCTGGTGGCGCAGTGGTTGAGAGTCCGCCTGCCGATGCAGGGAACACGGGTTCGTGCCCCGGTCCGGGAAGGTCCCACATGCCGCAGAGCGGCTGGGCCCGTGAGCCATGGCCGCTGAACCTGTGCGTCCGGAGCCTGTGCTCCGTGGCTGGAGAGGCCACAACAGTGAGAGGCCCGCGTACGGCAAAAAAAAAAAAAAAAGTAGATGAATTTAGGGACTTGCCTGGTGGTCCAGTGGTTAAGGCTCCACACTTCCACTGCAGGGGGCGTGGGTTCGATCCCTGGTTGGGGAACTAAGATCCCACGTGCTGCGTGACAAGGCCAAAAAATGGGGGAAAAAAAAAGTAGATGAATTTAACAGAGAAGATACTTTGAAGATTACTCACACTAATTGTACTAGGAATTGCATTTAGTTATGAGGAAGAGACCCCACAAAGCAGTGCTCTAAACAAATTGGTGGTTTTCTTTTTTTTTTCTCTCATGTAAAAAAAGATCCAGATGGTAGGAAGGCTCCAGAGAGCCTAGCTTCCTTCTTTCTGTTCAGCTACCCTTGGCCTTGAGTTCTCCTCCCTGGTTGTCAAATTAGAGCTCCTGACTTCACCCAGGTGTGGTGACCACACTCCCAGCAGGAAGAGGGCAAAGGTGATGAGCAAAAGGCACTTCCCGCTGAGTCAGCCCCCTTCACAGTCTTCCTCAGAAGCTCAACCAATGGACCTCTGATTAAACCTCACTGTTTAAACCTGTGTGGGAAACACAGGTCTGGGTGGCAAACCCAATATAAAATCCAATTTTATTAGGAAGAAAGAAAGGGAGGATGGATATTGGTTAGTCAGCGAGCAGTCTCGGCCACACTGACGGTCTACAAACTGCTCCCGGGAATGACCCTTCTAGAAAATGCCACTTGGCTTGCAGTGGATGAATGCGATCTAAAGTCATCCCACAATGGGCAAAGAGATCTAAAGTAAACACCCTTAGCCTCTCTGCCAGAGACATAATATTCAAACATTTGGGAAAGAAAAGGTCTGGTGAGGTGCTGCTTTAAAATACTTTGCCAAAAAGGCATAACTTTCACTATTCCTTTTTTTTTTTTAAATTGAAGTATAGTTGATTTACAATGTTGTGTTAGCTTCTGCTGTACAGCAAAGTGAATCTCACTATTCTTAAGAAGGAAAATATGGGGAAAATCATAGAGGGTAAAATTTAGAGGATTTATCCAAGACCGAACAAATAACTAAAGTAATTTGTTAGTACAGAGTACATTCATTTATTAGGGTCCACAAATGGAAATCTGACCATTTCCAAACTGTAATTTTGTTTATTTCTTTTTATTGGATACGTTTCCCTGTGCTATACAGTATGACCTTGTTGTTTTGTAACTCTGTTTATAATCACTAGGATTATGAGCTTTGATTTAAGCTAAGAATATTTTTTTAAGAAACAACTGGAATGGGATTAAAGTCCACGGTTGCACAATCCCTTATCCACGGTGAAGAATTCTCCAAATCTTTGAAAACTGAAAGCTTCCTCAAAAGTTGTAGTATCTGTTCGGTGACAAAAGCTGACCTGATCTAATATAGGGCTTCTTATGGTCTGTCTTTACCTCATTTAGTGTGACTGATCACATATTTCATTACAAAATATTATTGTATTTGATTATGGGGTGATTATGATAATGCATCTATTACTATTTTTTAATTATTTTAAAAATCTGAGTTCCAAAGCAAATCTTGCTTCCCCACACAGTTCTGAGAGGTAGCGATCTTAAAAACTGCATTACCTAATTGGTTCACAATTCGATTTGTTTAGAGATTCCTATTACTATCAAAGCTCATTCAAGGGATTACATATCATAGATTTGACCTGCTTTTAAAGTCTAAGAAACTGCTGTTCTAAGCCTTGGAATCTGAGAAATTGAACACATTGTTTCTGCCCATGTGTGCATAGGATTTTGTTTGCTAACAACCAGTTAGTAAATTCAAAAACAATAACTGTTTTTATTCCAACTATATGAGTTAAATTCTAGCTTTAATAATGCTTTGCCTCATTTGTTTAAAAAGAAGTGTTAATTGAGCTTCATTCAACTGATATGCAATGTGAGGTTTTTTGAATAAAAAAATACCATAATTGACACTATTAAAGAGAAGCACAAAACTGAGGCACACAGTTGCCTTAATTCTTCCTGTTGGTGTTACTAGTAATGTGTATGATCTTACATATTTGTTTCTTGCTCATATTTCTTTATGAACATAGTCATAATCAATGTCTGTAACAATGCAAATGAAGTGTGGATTTTAAAAAATATAATACCGAAACACTGTGATACAGCTATGTAAATTCAAAATTAGCGTGGAGTTTTTTTTGTCACTTCACCACAGCTTCCCTGGATCTTACCCACACTGAAGCCTTCAAAGTCTCAAATTCCAACATTTTACTCTCTAAATAAGATTCACTTTCTTCAATGTGGAACTCCTCTCTGTAACTTAAAAATTTCAGCAGGATGTCACTCCATTTCTGACCTCCTCCGATGTCATTTTCCCTTTCTCTCAACATGCTGCAGGGCCATTGAGCTCATTTTACTTCCTGGAATACTCCAAGCTCCACTCTGCCTCAGAGTCTTTGCGCACGCTGTAACCACTTCCGGGTCTGCTATTTCTCATGCATTTTTCTTCTCATCCTTTGGCTCCTTCTCATCCTTCAAGTCTATCATCAATGCCATGTTCTTAGAAATAACTTTCCTTATCATCTTATCTATGTCTTTCCCTCCCTGCCTGCACTCTCTTTATTTCTTAGTAGCAATTATAATTTGCAATTATGTATTTGTTTACTTGCTTGTTTCTCTGTCTTCCCACGAGACTGTGAGCTTCATGAAGGAGAGGAACTTCCTGCTTGTCCATTAATGTGTATGTAGCACCAAGCATCACGCCTGGCACACCCTAAGCTCTCAAGAACTATTTGAATAAACAACATGAGAATTATTTATCCTATGTCTTTCAGTGATAAGTTTTCCAAAACATCTCACTCTACATTTGACTTTTACCAAAACAAAAGATGCTCAGATCACGTCTATAATGAATATTGTCTCAAAAACTCTGAAGAAAATTCTGCCTTTGGGAAGTGCATAACTTGAAATATGGGTATTGTGGAAAATGCATAGAATATTCTAATCTACAGGTAATAAAAGTATATATGGATATGCACATCCATATACTTATATATGGATGTACATATATACTTATATTTACATGTATAACTGTGTGTATATTTACATATATGAATCTGCGTGCATATGTAAGGGTGGGGGAAGGGATGGGAGAGAAAAGGACAGGGCTGGGGAGGTGGATAGACAAAATAGTATATAGTGAAAATGGCCCCTAGCAATTTTTTTTCTGTTGGAAGGACAACTGCATAAAAATTTCTCAAGAATTGTAGTCTACTCTCTTCACTAGATGACTTCCTAAGGATGTTTTCCTGACTGATCACATAATTGTCATTGAAATCGACTCTCATCAGGTAACTACTGATGAGATTACAGAATAAAACATTAAAAAAATGTCCTGGTTTAGACAATAAATTGTATAGTCACCTTAGCTATTGCTCTCTAAGAATGTTACCTATTTTTTTTTAACTTCTTTATTGGAGTATGATTGCTTTACAATGGTGTGTTAGTTTCTGCTTTATAACAAAGTGAATCAGTTATACATATACATATGTTCCCATATCTCTTCCCTCTTGCATCTCCCTCCCTCCCACCCTCCCTATCCCACCCCTCTAGGTGGTCACAAAGCACCGAGCTGATCTCCCTGTGCTATGCGGCTGCTTCCCACTAGCTATCTGTTTTACGTTTGGTAGTGTATATATGTTCATGCCACTCTCTCACTTTGTCACAGCTTACCCTTCCCCCTCCCCATATCCTCAAGTCCATGCTCTAGTAGGTCTGTGTCTTTATTCCCATCTTACCCCTAGGTTCTTCATGACCTTTTTTTTTTTTTTCTTAGATTCCATAAATATGTGTTAGCATACGGTATTTGTTTTTCTCTTTCTGACTTACCTCACTTACCTCACAGATTCTTGGTCCATCCACCTCACTACAAATAACTCAATTTTGTTTCTTTTTATGGCTGAGTAATATTCCATTGTATGTATGTGCCATATCTTCTTTATCCATTCATCTGTCGATGGACACTTAGGTTGCTTCCATGTCCTGGCTATTGTAAATAGAGCTGCAATGAACATTTTGGTACATGACTCTTTTTGAATTATGGTTTTCTCAGGGTATATGCCCAGTAGTGGGATTGCTGGGTCGTATGGTAGAAAAATGGAGCTGGAGGAATCAGGTTCCCTGAGTTCAGACTATACTACAAAGCTACAGTAATCAACACAGTATGGTACTGGCACAAAAACAGAAATATAGATCAAGGGAACAGGAGAGAAAGCCCAGAGATAAACTCACGCACATATGGTCACCTTATCTTTGATAAAGGAGGCAAGAATATACAGTGGAGAAAAGACAGCCTCTTCAATAAGTGTTGCTGGGAAAACTGGACAGGTACATGTAAAAGTATGAAATTAGAACACTCCCTAACACCATACACAAAAATAAACTCAAAATGGATTAAAGACCTAAATGTAAGGCCAGACACTATCAAACTCTTAGAGGAAAATATAGGCAGAACACTCTATGACATCAATCACAGCAAGATCCTTTTTGACCCACCTCCTAGAGAAATGGAAATAAAAACAAAAATAAACAAATGGGACCTAATGAAACTTCAAAGCTTTTGCACAGCAAAGGAAACCATAAACAAGACCAAAAGACAACCCTCAGAATGCGAGAAAATATTTGCAAATGAAGCAACTGACAAAGGATTAATCTCCAAAATTAACAAGCAGCTCGTGCAGCTCAATAACAAAAAAACAAACAACCCAATCCAAAAATGGGCAGAAGACCTAAATAGACATTTCTCCAGAGAAGGTATACAGATTGCCAACAAACACATGAAAGAATGCTCAACATCATTAATCATTAGAGAAATGCAAATCAAAACTACAATGAGGGCTTCCCTGGTGGCACAGTGGTTGAGGGTCTGCCTGCCGATGCAGGGGACACGGGTTCGTGCCCCGGTCCGGGAGGATCCCACGTGCCGCGGAGCGGCTGGGGCGTGAGCCATGGCCGCTGAGCCTGCGCATCCAGAGCCTGTGCTCCGCAATGGGAGAGGCCACGGCAGTGAGAAGCCCGCGTACCAAAAAAAAAAAAAAAAAAACTACAATGAGATATCATGTCACACTAGTCAGAATGGGCATCATCAGAAAATCTACATACAACAAATGCTGGAGAGGGTGTGGAGAAAAGGGAACACTCCTGCACTGTTGGTGGGAATGTAAACTGATACAGCCATTATGGAGAACAGTATGGAGGTTCCTTAAAAAACTACAAATAGAAGAATGTTACCTATTAAATGCCAGGCGGGAATAGGGATACCAGACCGAGCGTGCGTGTGTGTGTGTGTGTGTGTGTGTGTGTGTGTATGGGGTTGGGGGAGGAATATGTAGAATGCAGGCACTTGCCCACTCCTTTCTTCAGCCGATTTCTTTAAACCCGGTTCTACCCCTTGTCTCACTAGAAATTTAGCTGGCAAAGAATTTTATACCGAATGTGTTCAATTAACACACGTATGTAGTACTTGACATATTTCCATATTTGCTGACTTTTGTGGCTTTACATTTGCAATCAATCATAGCCTAGCGTTCATTTAACGTTAATCCTTTTTTAAAGTTTTCAACTTCGTTTTTATTTAAAAGCCCAGTTGCAACCACCAAATACCTGACTCAGCTCACAGCTAGACACAGAGCGTCAAATTTCCCAGCCCACTTAATTTGAAAGCCTGCCAAGATAGGTGAAAGGCCTTATAAATATGTAAAACAGGAAGTTCAAATTACAGTCAAGTAAATCTCTAGTGATTGATGTTCTGTTCAAAACATTTTTTTAAAAGAACTAATGAAAAGCAGCACATTTCTAAGACACCCCCCACCCCGCCCCAGACCCCCAAGGCTTCACCGGAGTTCAGCCTGGACAATGTACTTTTAGTACTGTATTTATTTTGGATTTTTACCACTTCCTGGAGGCCTGGAGGAGCCAGTGGGAGGATCCAAAAAAACTCAGTACCACAGCCATTTTGTTTGTAAGTCAGACTGGTAGAATTCTATCAGCCGGCAAAGGTTTCTGAAACAGTTTTTAAGAAGGAAAAAAAAAAAGTATGCCTATTGTTTGTAATGTAGCCGCTAAAAATCATTATTTTATTTTTATTTTCTGCACAAATGGAAGTTGTTGTGGCTAATCAATCAATTCTATTTTTTTTTTCCCAAGGAGTTAAAGCTGCAAACGACATGAATTTTGTGCAAGGCTTCTTTAGGTACCTTCAGGACGTCCAATGGGGGGGAAAAATATGTTTTGATGGGAATCATTTTTCACTGGCCACATTGGTATCCAAATTAGACATCGATGTCGGTGAATGACCATCTGCTTAAGAAAAGCATGCTATGCCCTAAAAACCCACATGCAAGAAATAAGAGCGTTGCCGGATCGTCAAAGGGACATTTTCCTGAGCTCACGGGCGGTCGTGGGCGCTATTGTTTTGCAGTGTCACTTCGTAGCGAGCTCAGACTTTGTCATTTGGGGGTCTGTGTGTTTAAAAGCCCAGTGTAAAATGGCACTCACACTGCATTTTTTTCCGAGCTGCAGGAGGCGGGAGGAGAGGGGAACACTGGCCTCCCAGCCAATCAGGGCCCGCCTGCTTGCCATCGCAAAGTTGTTAACCCCAGAGTCTTCTAAGGCTGCCTCGGCCTCCTCTGCTTTTAATCTTCCGCGGATATTTCTCCGATTTCTCCCAAACGCCCACAGATCCTGGAGAAGCCACCGCGAGCAGCCACCGATCAGGGAAGAAAGTATGACTTTTTATTTACCCAATATTGTGAAGATGTTGGAAGATCCGTGTGCCGCCTGGAGGCTGTTGTTTCTAGGGACACAAGTGTCCAGCCTATATTGTTACAATTCTTTTTCCAGAACTGGCTTCTTCTTCGCCTCCGCTGATGGTAAGTTTGTAATTTTAAACATTTATGTCATTACATCTTTGAACGAGCCGCCAGCTAAGAAGGATTTTCATTGTGTTTCTTCTAACAAAACCAATCTTTGTATTTTTCTTTAGCTTTGATCTCTGCACATTTCCAGCTAATCTTGTCTGGCTAATTTTTACCAAAAGAAAAAAAAAAATAGTGGTTTTTTTTTTTTTTTTTAACCCCATGACTAAAGCTAAATATTTATGATATAAATTATACTTTAATTACTGTGAGCTAAGGGAAACTCAGCTATTTCAAGATGGACTTGTTTTGTGCCAGCATGTTGGTAATGCCAAATATGTGCATATCCTCCTTATAAAAATGATGTATTACCTAATTTGTCCAGGACTAAACGATTAGCAGGCAAACTATGGATGTAGTTTGGTTTGAAATAGGCCTATTGTGGTTTTCTTGATGGATTACTTGGATACAAACTACAGAAAAGCTGCCCTTGGTATAATGAAGGTGGAGATTGACATAACCGGGTTTATATTAAGTTATGGCTGTTACTAAATAGTGGATCTTTTATTTGCTGATCCGATCTAAACTTGTGTTCCATGATAGTAATTCTATGAGGCTCCTCATTAGATAATCTTTGCAGATCTATCTTGTTTTTTCTCCAAAAAGGTATATTTGGGAGACATTTTGTAATTTTTGGCATTTTTCTAATTTTTTTTTCTCTTTTTGCACACGGTGGGCGATCTTTTTTGTTTTGCATGGATCTGTGCTGGTGGCGCTGTATAGCTCTCAACAATTTACGTCAGTTTCACTAAAAGAAAAAAGGAGAGAAAAAAAAGAGGTGGGGCAAGATTTGATCTATTATCCTCTCCCTTTATTTCCTTAAAGAAAGTTCGATTTGGTCAGAGGAAATTATTCAGTTGTATTCGTTTAATGTTTTCCGTGAACTGTGAAGGGTGAGAACAGACACGTCGTCACAGCCCGTCCGGGGAGCAGCAGGGCCGAGCATGCAGTTTGCAGTTGTGTTTTTTTTCTGATCTGATTATCTCTAGATCAGAAAATTTTCAGTAGTAAGCTGTCAGCTTACCCTCTCTTTCCTCAGTAACATTTTGCATTTTCCTTCTATTACAAGATCATCCATTGCTAATGTCTTCAAGTGAACAAAACGTTTTGCGTTTTAGCTCACTGAACGTTGTAAAAGTTGAATTTCATTTTGAACCTAGGAATTTCTTAAATAACTATTCTAAGTTTCTCCTGGGAATTTTCTAGGAGTTTGAATGTAGTAAGAATGCCTACACTGTTGTTTGTTTTATTTTGAAGTGATACTTCAATTGAATTTATGTACATCCTTGCTTTAAAAAGAGCAAATATTTTGGAATAGGATAATTTTTTTAAGAATATGGATACAACTGCTTTTAACTTTAAAAATATTGGTATTTGTATATCTAAATTCAGGGTAAGTCTTTTCCATCTTTGTTCTTATTGGGAGTTATCTGATTAGAGAATATGGGATTTAGGCCCAAAGCCTCCCAAGAACAAAAATGTATATTATGATATGACATAGTTTTTACTGGTCTCTGTGAACATTTTAGTTGTTTATGAAGATAGTAAGTATGTCCTTAATGGAAAAAGAAAGTGGAAGAAATCAGTCATTGTACCTAAAAACACATTATTTTGCCAAATAAAACAAACAAAACAACTGAAATAGTATCCTAAACCACCTTTTCATATGATTGTAGAGATGATTTCTTGAGTAAAAATTTCTGGAGTTATTATTAAGTGTTTTTATTCACTTTGAAATATGTAAATGCTCATTTCACTAATCATTAAAATTTTGAAGTAAAAGAATGTGTGAAAATGACTAGGAACAGTATTTCCAATTTTTGTGTCCCTATAATTTATTTATCTATGTAGGACCCTTTCCTTGAACTTCAAAAATAATTATATATTATGCCTATATTTTGTTTATACTCTGCTATAAAAAATTGAAAATGTTCACTGTAACATTTTATCTCTTCATAAAATTTAAATGCCCCCATCAAGACTGGTTTTGACATTATAGATTATTTATAGAATGAAATACTGCAGGTGTAAATATATTATCTAACCCCCTGATTGTGCTGGAGTTTAGTTCCCCGAAGTTAATCTACTGAATAAAATATACTGCCCAATATGTTTATTGCTAAAATATTCTGTTATTCAGCTGGTGACTTTTTTCATTTTAATTTGTGAAAACTAAAAATGTTTATATAATGTAGCCCCCCTTTTAAAAACAGACTGATGCTGTGAAGTCCATATGTAGCTATGCAATGTTCTTTGTTCTCCTATATCATTGACTATTACATCATTGATTATGAGTAACCATTATAGTTACATCTTCACTTTTTAAAATCACCCATAGATATTTATGTTAAAGATATTCTTCTATCTGTGACTCTTACATCACTAAACAAGGAGGTTTAAATCTATGAGGCAAAAACAACTCATTGTTTTATATTATTCTCCATTTTTAAATCCACCTTGGGCTTCATTTTAGCTCTTGATTCTTTGGACGTTAATTTTTTTTTTTTTAATGACAACATTTTGTAGGCATTTAGTTTGAGTTTGGTGAGATTATGATTAGAATGATTATAATAAACCATGTTTTATCAGAAAAAAGTCTTTATTTATTAAATTTGGTGTACAGGGAACTAACTCAGTTTTTCATAGTAACAGTTGCTAGATGAACAATAAAGAATTATTTTTTTAATCTTGAAATGTCATTTCAGTCAACAATTACACACTTATTTTTTTCTTGCACACCTTTTTATCACAGATAGTAGCAAGTAGCAAAATTGACTATGTTAAAATATCGTTATCATTTTTTTCACCCTGCCCATCCCTCTGAGGGGGGGGGGAGGGGTCAATGAGTAGTGAAATGGCCAAAAAACAGTTTGCAGAAAGAAGAAATAAATAATGCCAAAGACATGGAAAATCTGTAAATCAAATTCCAAACAATAAACCTCAGAAATATGAACTTGAAATTATGAGGTTGGTCAATAATGGAAGTAAACTGAAAATTTTATTAAGACTTCATTTAGTGAACCAACATAATTTCCTAATTTATTAATTTGTATGCAAATTAATTGTATGCATTAGTATTGCTAAAGATTGGGGAAATTTTCAGGTTAGCAAACCTATTAGGAAAGATGAAGTAACAAAGGGAAGAAACATTTACAGTGATATTAAGATGACATCATAAAATGCTGAAAATATCAATATTTGCCAGAACCAATCTAATATACCTTGGAATAAACTTTTTTAAAAGAAGGAAAAATAGCTAAAAATTTTGCCCTCTGAAAACCAAGTTCAATAGAGACCTGAAACTGTATATATTTCTAATTCCACCCTCTTTTTGTGCGTACTTACCTGTGCTATTTCTTGGACATATCATTACATGTTTTGCAAAGGAAGAGATGGGGAAAGAAAATAAGAGACCAAATGGGTGTTTGTGTTATGACTTGGTATTTTATCTTTCCCAAAAGATTCTCAGATGGAGACTCTAAAGGGAAAGTAAAGCAAAGATAATGATTTCTTGAAGAAAAAGATGAAAGGAGTATCCTTTATACTTGATTTATTCAACATTTTTTTCTTTGGGGGGTTTGTTTGTTCTAGTTTTTCCTCCTATTATGTGCTATGATGCTAAAGGGCTGAGATACAATATTAAGACAAAGAGGCAAGGATCCCTGCTCTCAGGGAGTTTACAGTCCAATGTGGTTCAACATTTTAAAGATACTTAAATCTAAGGTCTTGGATGTGGGAGGTTCCCATCTGAGAATAAAGGCAAAATAAGATTTCTGGGGTAAAAACTTAAAAAAAATTTTTTTAATCTATTTATATAGGATTTAAGTGTCCTTCTACTGAAGGACCATTATTTGGGACACAGTGAGGGGAAGATAGCCCTCAGATTTTAGATATAGCCCAAACAGATGCTATATAAATAGCTGGTTAGCTAATGCAAATTCCTATTGCAAAGTGAGAAATAAAATATTAACTTATTCCCTTGAGAAGAAAGGAGACAGGGATCACTCTGGTTGTAGGAATTTTGGATGTGTCCTTGTGAGGTCCATTTAATGAAAACTTTTTTTTAATGTGGTGAAGCCTCATTTTGTACATTTTGCTCTCCTTGTCATGAAATAAATGTCAATGTCAATAAAAATTGTGAGGGAAGCAGGGAAATACAATTATAGTGTTGAAGGATTACATCAGAATTAAGATATTTATTTTTATTTTGAAACCTTCTGAAAATTTTAATGATATTTATGTAACAGAAATTTTTATAATAACCATTTGTATTTTAATTTATGAAGGTAATATAATTAGACATTTAGCTAATGGGTAATTAGTTAAGTACATCAGATATGGAGCAGGAAAGTAAGACTGCTATTATATACAGATGAATTGGAAGGGAAGGAACTCGTCATTAAATCTCTACGTGTGGTTTAAGATCACCTCCAGAATAAAGTCACCAAATTATTTTGTCATACAGCCAATTAAGATACTAAATGTATTATATCATATAGTTTGCTTTTGTACTAACATAGGATCCTACTGATAATGGTGTGAAAAAATGAGGAGATTTATTATTTCAACTAAATTAATAATCAGGAGGCAAGCCAGTTCTAGGTTTGGTTCAATAGCTCAACAATGTTATCAAGTTCCTTGGTAGGTTCCATCCTTTTACATTGCCGTAATGTCAGCAGTGTCTTTCCTCATAGTCACAAGATGGCTGCTGCAGCTCCAAGCATCATATCCTGATATTACAATTTCCAGAGGGAGGAGAGTTTCTCTTATGTATCTTTTTAGAAGGGAAGAAATTCTTTCCCAGAGGCCCACAGCACACTGCTTCTTACAGTTCTTTGGCCAGGTTTGTAGGAAATGCTCATACCTAAACCCTTTCACTGACCGGGAGATTGAAGTTACCTTAATCTGTTTAGCTAGGGAGGATCTCTTGGAAAGGTGAACACCTGCTGAGTAGCCAGTGCTCAATGTGGCTAGCTCCCATTTGCTTTGCATAAACTTTAACGGCTTTGTAAAAACATTCTTCAATGATAAAACATGAATATCTGTTTTCATAGAGACCAGACTGCTCATGGATGCAGCTAATTTAGAAAAAAATAAACATTTAATTAGAGCTTACTATGTCCCAGCCTCTAGGTTAAATGCTACCTTTATTAAATATCTCCTTAAATCCTCACAGAAACTCTGGGGATAGGATAATTATTATACTTATTTTACAAATGAGGAAACTGAGGCTTAGAGAGGTTTGGCCCAGGTTACACAGTAAATGAAAAAGCTGGAGTTTGAACCTGGAAAGTCTGAAATCAGAGCCTGTATAACTACCTATTCTTCTATACTGTCACACTGGATATTTGTGAATTTATGTTCTGTAAATTGGCATATTTTAAACGCACTGTATGATACCCCTGTTTAAATGAATCCTCTAGTGACTAATTTTATAAATCTAATAATCCTTTCTTAAGATGAGTAGTGCTTACCTAATGTATCAGTTTTACATATCTGAATTTTTGTATGTTGAATTTGCTGAAGGCACATGTACTGCATCTCATCTCTTCAGGAACATCTCATGAAATTCTTTTAGAAGTTGCATTCCTATAGGGAAAAAAAGATCAGAGTAGAGAGTCAGTGAGGCTTTGTTGAAGTGGGTAAATTCATGATTCATAACACTAGGTCGAAAGAGAATACTGGCTCCTATTTCACAACTTACAAGGTCAATTTTATGTACAAAATGTTTCCATCTTTGGGATGTATGGAAGTTTTCCCCTCTGGGATATTTTTGGGGGATTCGGTGTACTCTGGATCAGTGGATCTCAAACTTGAGTGTGCACCAGAATCACCTAAAACACAGGTGTCTGGGCCCATACCTGGGCTTCCTGGATTAGTGGGTCTGGGGTGGGGCCTGAGAAGTTGCCAGTCCCCAGATGCTGCCGATGCTCTCAGTCCAGCGACCACCCTTTGAGACATTGCTCTAGAGGATCAGATGGTACCTGCCGTGGTAAATATTCTGGCTTGAAATATGCCAAACTGTAAAGGATGTCATTTCATAAATGGCGAATATATGAATAAATACATATGCAGGATTGAATAGGTGGTCAGGATAGCCTGCTTGAGAGCTGAGCGATGACTTGAAGGAGGATTCCTCTTATGCCTCAGCATGAACAACACATTTGAGACTTATTTTTCCATCAATTCATATATATGTGTGTTTTTAACTTAAAAAAAATTAATCCATAATTTACCAATTATTTTTAAAAGCAAGTAAAAATAGAACTTAGTTGTACTCGGTAGCAAGTTACATCTGAAAAAGACTTGTGTATCTGTGGCATTTTGATGGTTTTTCCCAAGATTTTATCCCACCAGCCACTAAAGCCCCACTTTCATTAAAAGGACACAGTTTTGATGAGACTGAGAAAGAGAGGCCATCATGCCAATGACCTATATTTAGCTCTGAAACTCAGGCCGCTGCCCCAATGCACTGGAAACCCTCCATCCTCCCAAGACAGAGGTCACAACCTCCAGCTGAAAAACACTCTCACGTGCCAAGGAGCCAAGAGGGCCTTTCCAAGAGTTTAATTGCTTCACTGCTTTGAGACATAAGAAACAAGTTAGGGACTTCCCTGGTGGCCCAGTGGTTAAGAATCCGCCTGCTAATGCAGGGGACACGGGTTCGAGCCCTGGTCCGGGAAGATCCCACATGCTGCGGAGCAACTAAGCCCGTGCGCTACAACTACCGAGCCCGCGTCCTCTAACTACTGAAGCCCGCACGGCTAGAACCCGTGCTCCACAAGGAGAGAAGCCACCGCAATGAGAAGCCCATGTACCACAATGCAGCCAAAAATAAATAAATTTATTTTTAAAAAAAACCAGAAATAATTTAGTTCTGAAGGCTTTTGCTCATTTTTCATTAAAGTATAAAGTCCAAGAAACAAACCTCCCACATAAATGAGTAAAAAACGGTCAGCCAATTCAATGTCCTTAACATTTCCAGAAGCCTGTATAAGCGTTGAGTTATCCTTGTATCCACTGGAGGCCTTGTCAAGAAACTGGGATGAAGTTCCCCGAAGAGGCAGCTTTGTACTGGTTTTGTCCAGTATCAAAAAGCGTCATTTAGCACCTATGTAATAACAGACACACATCATTTAAAATGGCCAGAACTGCCAGAACTGTGCTGTCCAGGACAGTGGTCACTAGCCACATGTGGCTATGTGAACTTAAATTTGAAGTAATTAAAATTAAACATTCAGTAGCTACACCTGGCTGGTGGTAATTGGACAACAGATTTATGGAATGTTTCTGTCTTAGTCATTCAAGTTGCCATGACAGAATATCATAAACTGGGTGGCTTATAAACGACCGAAATTTATTTCTCACAGTTCTGGAAGCTAGGAAGTCCAAGATCAAGGTGCCAGCAGATTCTGTGTCTGTTGAGGGTCCACTTCCTGGTTCATAGACGTGTCCTTGCACGGCAGAATGGGAGAAGGAGCTCTCTGGGGTCTCTTTTACAAGGGCACCAATCCCATTCATGAAGGCTCCACCCTCATGACCTAGTCACCTCCCAAAGGCCCCACCTCCAAATGCCATCACATCGGGGGCTAGGATTTCAATATATGAATTGGAGGGGGTGGGGAGGACATAAACATTCAGTCTGCAGCAATGTCCGTAGTTGTGGAAAGTTCTCTTGGAACTTCAGACCACGGTAGGCTCACACTGTAGACCAGTGGTTCTCAACTCTGTCTGCCCTTAGAATCAACCAGAAACTTAAAAATAAAATGCCTGCACCCCATCCTCAGAGGTTCTAGCTGATCTGGGTGGAATCTGGGCGTAAGTATTTTCCAAAAGCTGTCCACGTGATTCTATCAATAATACATAGCCAGGGTTGAGAATTGCTGAGCGACACTATGGAAGAGAGCCACTAAACCAAAAATTGGGGTGGTCAGTAGATAGTGTTGCTACTTCTCATCTCAATCCTTCAAAAGCTACAATCCATCTTCTAGGAAGTGAGGAAGGTTCAAACTGAAAGAATAATTGGACAGTCCAACCAGTTCTGTCAACATATTCTGATTGCCTAATGAACAACTTTACTTGGAAGAAAAATGGATCAACTGCCACCCTTCAGTTACAAGTTACTTGATGCCCTCAAGAGTGAGTCTTGTATATTGAAAGACTATATAGATAGTCTTGTATATTGAAGGACTTTTGGTTTCACTTATATAAACACCTCCCAACTTTTTATATACATTTATACTGTTATTACATCTGATTGCCTACTTTGGTACTTTAGCAGACATTTTTAAGAAGTTAAGAAAGTCTTACCTATCTCATAAATTGAACTTCTAAATATGGTGATTCTTAAGTTCTCTTTAATGTTTCTACTTCATATAACTTAGTAGGAATTCTACTTAAATGTGTAATAAGCTAACCCCTTACTCCATTAGGTCAAATGTTCTGAAACAGAACAATTACATAGACTAAAAAACATTTCTGTACTTATTCTAAATCTTTCTGAAGTTAAAAGATTCTTACCGGGCTTCCCTGGTGGCGCAGTGGTTGAGAGTCCGCCTGCAGAGGCAGGGGACACGGGTTCGTGCCCCGGTCCGGGAAGATCCCACATGCAGCGGAGCGGCTGGGCCCGTGAGCTGTGGCCACTGAGCCTGTGCGTCCGGAGCCTGTGCTCCGCAACGGGAGAGGCCACAACAGTGAGAGGCCCGCGTACCACAAAAAGAAAAAAAAAAATTCTTACCTACTAAGAAAAGAGTTATCCTACCAAACAATTTGTGCTGTTGCCTTCTCAAGTTTATTTTTTGTCTGCCTTCTCAGCTAATTGAAGTTTCTTGATGAGCAGAGATTTTGATTAGAACACAATTAGATCCTTGTCTGAGACACTGATGTGACACAATGAGCCTTATTTATGTTCACTGTATCAAAAAAAAAAAAAAAAAACTACTCTCAAAGCCTACTTCCCTGAGATATTGAGTCATATCTTTACCTTTTTTTTCAAGTCAGGTCAGAATCGTTGGTCCCCATACAAGTGGCTACATCAACTGACAAATATTTGGATTTCTCATTTCTTAATCTTTTAGAATATATAACTGTCCCTTAGAGACCTTTGAACTTGGCAGGCTTCTACATTCTTTTTTTTTTTTTTTTAGTTCTCTTAATAGTTTTATTTTCTGTAAATAAACATGTTTCACATTTAAGGATTTCAGTTTCCCCCACCACATAAGAACACTCCCCATGGGGACAATCTTGTTTTACTTCCCATCTGCCAAAAATGGAATTTGATAATAGACGTAGCTCAGTAGAAAAGGCAGACGTTACTTATAAGTAACTATTCAATTACAATTATGAGAAAACTTAAGAGCTGTCTACTTATACCCATTCCTGTGAAAAATAACAATCAACACAATAATAGAAATAATAGCTACCATTTTTTGAGCTTTACTGTTTCAGGCACTGTGCTAAGGGCTTAAAGTGAATTATGCTGTGTAACCCTCAAAGCCCTGTGAATACTACCGTCCCCCCAATTTCCAGAGAAGAAGAAAATGGAGGCTTAGAGAAGTACTGTCTCAAGAGCCACAGAATTAGGGATCAGGGGAGCCAAGGTTGCAATGCAGGCAGTCTGCCTTGGAACCCCTGCCCTTAATCACTGCTACAAGCTACAAGCACTCAAAGAACTCAAATAGAAGTCCCTCCCGTTCCAGGTTATCTTCATAAAGTAGTATTAAAAAGTGGAAGATGTAAATGAAAAAGAAAAAGGCCCCAAAAACCTCCGGTTATCCTATTATGGGGGGGAAACACCAAAACCCAAAAAACCCTGTACTATCTGATGTTACTTTTCTTATTCAAGAAAACAAAATGCCATAGCATACAGCTCAGAGCAAGTCATATAATAAAAATACCAAGAAAAAAATAAATAAAAATGTACATATAGCATCATTAGGCTCACTTTAGTCTAAACAAATATAGAATATTCCAGTCAAGAAATCAATAATTCTTGCAGGCTCCTACATTCTTTCACATTCTGTCTTGTAGGGCAATCAACTCTTGCAGATATTAACAGATTTAACTGACACTGAATCTCTCTCATGGCTTTGGTCTGACTATGTGGTCACAATTTCCAAGGCGATTCTATTGACAAGGTTTTTTTTAACTTCCAGATAGCTGACTGGAAGTCTCTCCATACACATTTCTGTTGAAGACGTTATGAGAACACTTTAAATACACAGCTTTGACCAATCTGAGTTCCTCGGTCTGCCCTTTATAACGTGTATATCCTTTGGCCAGTTACTCAACTGTCCAGAACCCCAGTTTTCTCTTCTATGAATCAAAGTGATATTACTTACTCACCTGGCTGCTGTGAGGTTACAGTGGGGTTCATGCATCTAAAGCTAGAATAGTGCCTGACCTGACATAGCACGCAGTATGTGCTTTAAGTTCATTTTTTCAGTCGCTCCTGATTTTAGGGATCAAAATCAGCCTTACTTGGTGTGATGGGAATTAAAAAGACCACTCTACTCAGGTGTAAGGTTGTTGCAATATTAGAGAGGCTCCTTTTGTCCTCCCCCAGGTCCTCTACAAAAAGTCAATGAATCAGCTAGCCTCTCCAAGAATTAAGATTCCTTTGCTAACTGCTCTTCACTCATTAAATAAATCCTTATTGAGCTTCTACTACATTAAAGCAACAACTATATTGCGCAGAGCCTTAAAGGATTAAAGGGAGAACAGAAGAGAAAGATTTGGGAATTGGGGTAAACTTCGTGGAGCAGGTACTTTTGACCAGAACCTTGGAAGGTGGATAGGCTTTCAACATGTAGAAATTGAGAGAAGACATTCGGGTAAAGAAAGCAGTGTGAGCATAGGCAAGGAGGAGAGAAAACACGGTGGCACTTGGGAATACCAGCTAGAAGTCTGGTGTGGGTAGACAGTAAGCTGTAATGCTTGGGGGCTAGAGACTGGGGCGAGATAGACCCATGATGGTAGCTGGGAAACAGCACAGGGAGGACTTGGAATCCCAAGCTTGGGAACCTGGATGTCAGTCATTGCCCATCAAACATCAGTTCAAGTGCTTGTAACTGGCCAGAAAATGGTGATGGGATAAATAGGGAGGAACTACTTTTTTGTTATATAAACCTGTTTACCCAGTAGGCTGGTAGAGGAAAACTCCAGTGGTCTGGATCTCCTGCCAGATAAGTTTTGATGGGAAGAGTAAAGAGAAGTAAAATAGGTTGAAAGTTTGGGACAATTTTCAGCTAAGTGTGGACACTGGGCAGCAGGGGGCAGCATGAGGGCACTGAAAAATTGAAAGAATGCATAAGGGATTTATTTGCTTTTGTTTACTATTTCTTGGCAATTATGAGTTTGTATCTATAAGGCTACTTGTATTGATAATACCTTAGTATTCTTTTCGCCCAGATGAATAGAAATGTAAAGAGAAAAGAAGAAGAATAACAGGCTGGCTAATGGCAGAATGACATTGCTCTTCATTTGAGACCATAAAAATAGACGGTTGTCTATGTATTATTTCCTTTCAAATATATGGGGACTCAAATTTCGTATAAAATTTAAAAGTATACATTTCAATTGGAAGCACATCTTTATTTGACTCTTCAGGATTTTGCATTTTTTTGGAAGCACACTTGTTCAGCCACACTATGTTAAAGGAACTAGTGAAACAGTGGGGGAAATCTTGAAAATAAAATTTGAGTGACACAATGAATAGAAATTTTAAATACACATTCTATTTGACATACCAAATATATGGAATTTCAAATTTTGGTTTTTTATGATTATGAAATTTTATTTTAAAACTGTTTATTCTTTAGATCTAAAATTCAAGATTAGCTACACTAAATTTCATAAAATTTTTCTGGCGTAATTCACCTCCTACTAAACTTTTAAAAAGTTTGGATGGTTAGTGATGTTAAGAGTGGAAAATTGGAAATTTCCAGGTAGCTTCTTTTTAGCTCTGGAATTTACCATTGCAAATGCTACATTACACCCAACAGAGAAACTCTCTCTCTCTCTCAAGTGTGTGAGGAAGGTGGTATCACACTGTTTCACACAGTTAGGGAGGAACTTTCTTCTCTCTGTTCCTTCGTGATTCTCTCATTGTCCATCATAGATGTTTAGGAGGTCGTGAGCCCTGTGTGGGTTCCTCATGTACTGCTCTTTGCTCCCTCGTTTCACCTTTGCTGTAGGTGCTTCTTTCCATGTAATGCCATAACACCATTGTCACTTTAATAGATACATAAATTACTTACTTTTTTTATTGAAGTATAGTTGCTTTACAAGGTTGTGTTAATTTCTGCTGTAGAGCAGTGATTCAGATATATATATATATATATATATATATATATATATTCTTTTAAAAATATTCTTTCCATTATGGTTTATCATAGGATATTGGATATAGTTCTCTGTGCTATATAGTATGTGTTGTTGTTTATCCATTCTGTATATAATAGCTTACATCTGCTCACCCCAACCTCCCACTCCATCCCTCTCCCGACCCCCTCTCCTTTGGCAATCACAAGTCTATTCTCTATGTCTGTGAGTCTGCTTCTGTTTCGAAGATAGGTTCATTTGTGTCATATTTCAGATTCCACATATAAGTGATATCATATGGTATTTGTCTTCTCTTTCTGATTTACTTCACTTAGTATGATAATCTCTAGTTGCATCCATGTTGCTGCAAATGGCATTATTTTGTTCTTTTTTATGGCTGAGTAGTATTCCATTGTATATATGTACCACATCTTCTTTATCCATTCATCTCTCCATGGACATTTAGGTTGTTTCCATGTCTTGGCTATTGTAAATAGTGCTGCTATGAACATAGGAGTGCATGTATCTTTTTGAATTAGAGTTTTGTCTGGATATATGCCCAGGAGTGGGATTGATGGGTCGTATGGTAGTTCTATTTTTAGTTTGTCAAGGAACCTCCATACTGTTCTCCACAGTGGCTGTATCAATTTACATTCCCACCAACAGCATAAGAGGGTTTCCTTTTCTCCACACCCTCTCCAGCATTTGTTATTTGTAGAGTTTTTAATGATGAATAGTCACGTAAATTGATGGCTGACTATTCCATGATGGTTGAATATTGATTTCCAACTTCATTATGGAAAATCTGAAATGATGAATAAACTTTTGGTTTAAGATAGTTAACCTGAAAATTAGTTCTTAAATATCATGAAAAGAGATGAAAATAAACCACTTTGTAAATTTATGAAACATTTCCAGTATATTTTATTTCAACCATTTGTAAACATGAAAATATACGGATATAAAATTATTTTAAATGTTCCTTTCAAACCAGGGTATTCCAGAATATGCACACAGGACATACCCTGTTTGTTTTTACACAAATTAAGCTCATTAAGGACAATGCCATCTTTTTCTTTGTATCTCCCATGATTCATAATACAATGCTTGCACAGAGATGGAGCCCCATAAATGAAACAATGTTAGGAAAACTTATTAAAGTATATAAAACGTAACCTAGTTTTTTGACGTAAGATTTAAATGTACTCTTCATACTTTCATCATACTTTTCAAATTGTTATTGGTTAAATTGTTACTATTATTGTTGTTATTGTTGCTGTTTGGTATTTTTTTCTCAGTGCTTGGACAATAATATTGTGTTAATTACTTTCTTAATTTATTACCTAGAAATTCCCTGCACTTTTCCAGTGATAATATCAGACTAACTGCAGACATTTTATTACCAGACTTAATTATTTTTATTTTTTATTTTTTGCGGTACGCAGGCCTCGGGCCTCTCACTGTTGTGGCCTCTCCCGTTGCGGAGCACAGGCTCCGGACACGCAGGCTCAGCGGCCATGGCTCACGGGCCCAGCCACTCCGCGTCATGTGGGATCTTCCCGGACCGGGGCACGAACCCGCGTCCCGTGCATCGGCAGGCGGACTCTCAACCACTGCGCCACCAGGGAAGCCCCAGACTTAATTATTTTGACCATTTCTGCTTCAGCTTTTGTTTCAAAGTTTGTATCTTTTCCATATTAATTCTGAATCTTTATTTTCCAGTTTTAATGATATATTTGTAAGCTACATGGATTTCTCAGATCACATTTGACCACGCTTATGGCAAGACTACTTCTACTAAGCATCCTTTAAGAACTTTTTGTTTAATCATCAAGTGTTACTAATTATCACCTAACACAGTATAACATCTTGACTCACTCATTAAAATTACTCTCTCCCTAAGGCATATCTTCTAGGACTTTATTTGCTCTCATAATCTTCATAAGGGCCTTCTATACTATGTAAACATATAGTCAGGAAATGCTGAAGGCATAGTTTCCATGGAAATCACGTATCTCAAATTTAATTTTCCTTTCTTAGCTTTTTACATTTAGAAAATTTCATGTATCCCCATTTTTTTCCGACCAACTACAGCAATGGGGAGATAATCATAAAATTTGAGTTGGAAGCATTGGAAGGGATCAGTAAGTCTTAGTCCTTTTTTTCAAAGTTGAAGATACTGAGGTCCAGGGAAATTAAGATCAAGATCACACAGCTAGTTGGTGGCAAAGCCAGGATTGGAGCCTACATCTTTTAAAGTAAAATGCTAGTAAATAAATATTTAATACAGATGAGATAGCCTAGTGTGAATTCTTTTTTAATTCATTGATGACTCAATTATAAAAATGTAATATGGCTTAAAAAGCTCTTTGCTTTTAAAAACTAGTCTTAAAAACTCACATAATGGAGACAATATTATTATAAAATTAGACTATTTCCTGTATACTTAAAACTGTTTTGTTTTTTTATTCCCATGGGGAATTAAGAAAGACCATTATATAGAATATTGTTAAAAATTAATGCTGAAGAATCATTGTTTTTCAAGGAGAGCATGAAAGTTTAGTTATTCAAAAAAAGCACAGGTTATGGAACAACCCAAGAAAATAAAGGCAAAGAGAATTCTCTTAAGATGGAAGGAGGGTAGGGGCTTCCCTGGTGGCGCAGTGGTTGAGAGTCCGCCTGCCGATGCAGGGGACACGGGTTTGTGGCCTGGTCCAGGAAGACCCCACATGCCGTGGAGCTGCTGGGCCTGTGAGCCATGGCTGCTGAGCCTGCGCACCCGGAGCCTGTGCTCCGTCACGGGAGAGGCCACAACAGTGAGAGGCCCGCGTAACGCAAAAAAAAAAAAAAGATGGAAGGAGGGTAACTAGATGCTGGAGAAACACGCAATAGTGTCCCCTACAAGCCTGATGTGAAAAAGTGTGTATGTGTGTGCATGCATGCGCACACAGGCACTGGTATTTTTGTGAAGGGAATGAGAAAGGATGGGGTTTGGAAAATTATTCAAGAGGGAACACTTTTTAATTTAGATAGAATTTCTTTTTTTTAAGGTTTGGGTTTTGAATGTTTTTGTTCAAGAGAAAGGAGGACTAAACAGCTAGTGTAAAACCAGTGTAGTGTTTATGTTAAAATGAAGGTAATTAGGACCTGGGTCACCCTACCTGAGCAACCAATTTTCCACCCTCCACTGGAAACTATTTCTTAGTCTATAAGAAAAATACTCAGGTTTTTTGGTGAAAAAATATCTAACACTTATTGCAGTCTTACTATCATGACAGGAACTGAAGCTATCTTGTAAGATTTTGTAAGGATTAAATGAGATCATGCAAGTAAAGCACACAGGCCAAAGTAAGAACTCACTAAATTTGTTTATGTGGCTTATTTATCTATTCCAAACAATACTTGGAAGTATGCATTATCTCAGTGTAGTGTAGAAGTTAGGAATTTTATCCAGGTTCACAGAGCTAGGAAAGAGCAGAGTGGAGATTCAAACCCAAATCGTGTCTGACTCTGTAGCCAGCACTTTTAACCACTATATTACACTCTTTTAACAATTGTTCTTAAATCTCCTCCATATCATCATCTGCCAGAAACCTTGAATGCTGCTTTAAAGGTAAATTAGTGAACAAAGTCAAGAAAACATTTTTATTTTCTGTTCTAAATGGGGGTTTAGATAAGGAAAAATTTGAGAAAACTATAAAAATTTATAACCATAAAAAGTATAATACAGGTACACTTTTTATCTCAAAATAATTCAAACTTATCAAAGATTTCCTTAATTTTTATCTTGTGCTAGACACTCTCTCTAGAATAACTGAAAAAATATGGCAAGATAAATTAAAAGTGGTGAAAGAAAGACTATTGAAAAATAAATAAAGTGGGTGAATTTTGGTGTTATCTTGAAGATTTCCTATTTAAGAAAATGTCTAAAGGGCCCTAGACTAGCAATAAAATCTTCTGTGATCAACTGCATGATGTGAACAGCTGATAGATGTTCTGTTTCAATGTGTTATTTGGGAGCAAATATACCTATGCCCTTCCTAACCAACTATGGTGAAATGGATATTAAATAGCATATTCTTCCTTATATATATATGGCACTTTGCAATTGTCAAAGATTTTTCACAATATTATCTCTCTTTTTTTAACATCTTTATTGGAGTATAATTGCTTTACAATGGTGTGTTAGCTTCTGCTTTATAACAAAGTGAATCAGTTATACATATACATATGTTCCCATATCTCTTCCCTCTTGCATCTCCCTCCATCCCACCCTCCCTATCCCACCCCTCTAGGTGGTCACAAAGCACCGAGCTGATCTCCCTGTGCTATGCAGCTGCTTCCCACTAGCTGTGGGTTTTACATTTGGTAGTGTATATATGTCCATGCCACTCTCTCACTTTGTCCCAGCTTACCCCTCCCCCTCCCCATGTCCTCAAGTCCATTCTCTTTTTTTTTTTGCCTGTGTTGAAACCATAGTTTTATCATTTTTTGTCCACATAAGTATAGTCTCTATGCTGGTTTTGTGGATCACATGCCAAACTCTTTTCTTTTTTTTTTATTTTATTTTATTTTATTAGTTTCTGCTTTATAACAAAGTGAATCAGTCATACATATACATCTGTTCCCACATCCCCTCCCTCATGCATCTCCCTCCCTCCCACCCTCCCCATCCCACCCCTCCAGGCGGTCACAAAGCACCGAGCTGATCTCCCTGTGCTCTGCGGCTGCTTCCCACTATCTATCTACCTTACGTTTGGTAGTGTATATATGTCCATGCCTCTCTTTCCCTTTGTCACAGCTTACCCTTCCCCTTCCCCATATCCTCAAGTCCATTCTCAAGTAGGTCTGTGTCTTTATTCCCGTTTTACCCCTAGGTTCTTCATGACATTTTTTTTTTTTAAATTCCATATATATGTGTTAGCATACGGTATTTGTCTTTCTCTTTCTGACTTACTTCACTCTGTATGACAGACTCTAGGTCTATCCACCTCATTACAAATAGCTCAGTTGCGTTTCTTTTTATGGCTGAGTAATATTCCATTGTATATATGTGCCACATCTTCTTTATCCATTCATCCGATGATGGACACTTAGGTTGTTTCCAGCTCCGGGCTATTGTGAATAGAGCTGCAATGAACATTTTGGTACATGTCTCTTTTAGAATTATGGTTTTCTCAGGGTATATGCCTAGTAGTGGGATTGCTGGGTCATATGGTAGTTCTATTTTTAGTTTTTTAAGGAACCTCCATACTGTTCTCCATAGTGGCTGTACCAATTCACATTCCCACCAGCAGTGCAAGAGTGTTCCCTTTTCTCCACACCCTCTCCAGCATTTATTGTTTCTAGATTTCTTGATGATGGCCATTCTGACTGGTGTGAGATGATATCTCATTGTAGTTTTGATTTGCATTTCTCTAATGATTAATGATGTTGAGCATTCTTTCATGTGTTTGTTGGCAGTCTGTATATCTTCTTTGGAGAAATGCCTATTTAAGTCTTCTGCCCATTTTTGGATTGGGTTGTTTGTTTTTTTGCTATTGAGCTGCATGAGCTGTTTATAAATTTTGGAGATTAATCCTTTGTCAGTTGCTTCATTTGCAAATATTTTCTCCCATTCTGAGGGTTGTCTTTTGGTCTTGTTTATGGTTTCCTTTGCTGTGCAAAAGCTTTGAAGTTTCATTAGGTCCCATTTGTTTATCTTTGTTTTTAGTTCCATTTCTCTAGGACGTGGGTCCAAAAGGATCTTGCTGTGATTTATGTCATAGAGTGTTCTACCTATGTTTTCCTCTAAGAGTTTGATAGTTTCTGGCCTTACATTTAGGTCTTTAATCCATTTTGAGCTTATTTTTGTGTATGGTGTTAGGGAATGATCTAATCTCATACTTTTACATGTCCCTGTCCAGTTTTCCCAGCACCACTTATTGAAGAGGCTGTCCTTTCTCCACTGTACATTCCTGCCTCCTTTATCAAAGATAAGTTGGCCATATGTGCGTGGGTTTATCTCTGGGCTTTCTATCCTGATCCACTGATCTATCTTTCTGTTTTTATGCCAGTACCACACTGTCTTAATTACTGTAGCTTTGTAGTATAGTCTGAAGTCAGGCAGCCTGATTCCTCCAGCTCCGTTTTTCGTTCTCAAGATTGCTTTGGCTATTCGGGGTCTTTTGTTTTTCCAAACAAATTTTGAAATTTTTTGTTCTAGTTCTGTGAAAAATGCCAGTGGTAGTTTGATAGGGATTGCATTGAATCTGTAGATTGCTTTGGGTAGTAGAGTCATTTTCACAATATTGATTCTTCCAATCCAGGAGCATGGTATATCTCTCCATCTATTTGTATCATCTTTAATTTCTTTCATCAGTGTCTTATAATTTTCTGCATACAGGTCTTTTGTCTCCTTAGGTAGGTTTATTCCTAGATATTTTATTCTTTTTGTTGCAATGGTAAATGGGAGTGTTTTCTTGATTTCATTTTCAGATTTTTCATCATTAGTGTACAGGAATGCCAGAGATTTCTGTGCATTAATTTTGTATCCTGCTACTTTACCAAATTCATTGATTAGCTCTAGTAGTTTTTCGGTAGCATCTTTAGGATTCTCTATGTATAGTATCATGTCATCTGCAAACAGTGACAGCTTTACTTCTTCTTTTCCAATTTGGATTCCTTTTATTTCCTTTTCTTCTCTGATTGCTGTGGCTAAAACTTCCAAAACTATGTTGAATAAGAGTGGTGAGAGTGGGCAGCCTTGTCTTGTTCCTGATCTTAGTGGAAATGGTTTCAGTTTTTCACCGTTGAGGACAATGTTGGCTGTGGGTTTGTCATATATGGCCTTTATTATGTTGAGGAAAGTTCCCTCTATGCCTACTTTCTGCAGGGTTTTTATCATAAATGGGTGTTGAATTTTGTCGAAAGCTTTCTCTGCATCTATTGAGATGATCATATGGTTTTTCTCCTTCAACTTGTTAATATGGTGTATCACATTGATTGATTTGCGTATATTGAAGAATCCTTGCATTCCTGGAATAAACCCCACTTGATCATGGTGTATGATCCTTTTAATGTGCTGTTGAATTCTGTTTGCCAGTATTTTGTTGAGGATTTTTGCATCTATGTTCATCAGTGATATTGGCCTGTAGTTTTCTTTCTTTGTGACATCCTTGCCTGGTTTTGGTATCAAGGTGATGGTGGCCTCGTAGAATGAGTTTGGGAGTGTTCCTTCCTCTGATATTGTTTGGAACAGTTTGAGAAGGATGGGTGTTAGCTCTTCTCTAAATGTTTGATAGAATTCGCCTGTGAAGCCATCTGGTCCTGGGCTTTTGTTTGATGGAAGATTTTTAATCACAGTTTCAATTTCAGTGCTTGTGATTGGTCTATTCATATTTTCTATTTCTTCCTGAGTCAGTCTTGGTAGGTTGTGCATTTCTAAGAATTTGTCCATTTCTTCCAGGTTGTCCATTTTATTGGCATAGAGTTGCTTATAGTAATCTCTCATGATCTTTTGTATTTCTGCAGTGTCAGTTGTTACTTCTCCTTTTTCATTTCTAATTCTACTGATTTGAGTCTTCTCCCTTCTTTTCTTGATGAGTCTGGCTAATGGTTTGTCAATTTTGTTTATCTTCTCAAAGAACCAGCTTTTAGTTTGGTTGATCTTTGCTATCGTTTCCTTCATTTCTTTTTCATTTATTTCTGATCTGATCTTTATGATTTCTTTCCTTCTGCTAACTTTGGGGGTTTTTTGTTCTTCTTTCTCTAATTGCTTTAGGTGCAGGGTCAGGTTGTTTACTCGAAATGTTTCCTGTTTCTTAAGGTGGGATTGTATTGCTATAAACTTCCCCCTTAGAACTGCTTTTGCTGCGTTCCATAGGTTTTGGGTCGTCGTGTCTCCATTGTCATTTGTTTCTAAGTATTTCTTAATTTCCTCTTTGATTTCTTCAGTGATCACTTCATTATTGAGTAGTGTATTGTTTAGCCTCCATGTGTTTGTATTTTTTACAGATCTTTTCCTGTAATTGATGTCTAGTCTCATAGCATTGTGGTCGGAAAAGATACTTGATACAATTTCAATTTTCTTAAATTTACCAAGGCTTGATTTGTGACCCAAGATATGATCTATCCTGGAGAATGTTCCATGAGCACTTGAGAAAAATGTGTATTCTGTTGTTTTTGGGTGGAATGTCCTATAAATATCAATTAAGTCCATCTTGTTTAATGTATCATTTAAAGCTTGTGTTTCCTTATTTATTTTCATTTTGGATGATCTGTCCATTGGTGAAAGTGGGGTGTTAAAGTCCCCTACTATGATTGTGTTACTGTCGATTTCCCCTTTTATGGCTGTTAGTATTTGCCTTATGTATTGAGGTGCTCCTATGTTGGGTGCATAAATATTTACAATTGTTATATCTTCTTCTTGGATCGATCCCTTTATCGTTATGTAGTGTCCTTCTTTGTCTCTTCTAATAGTCTTTATTTTAAAGTCTATTTTGTCTGATATAAGAATTGCTACTCCAGCTTTCTTTTGATTTCCATTTGCATGGAATATCTTTTTCCATCCCCTTACTTTCAATCTGTATGTGTCTCTAGGTCTGAAGTGGGTCTCTTGTAGACAGCATATATATGGGTCTTGTTTTTGTATCCATTCAGCCACTCTGTGTCTTTTGGTGGGAGCATTTAGTCCATTTACATTTAAGGTAATTATTGATATGTATGTTCCTATTCCCATTTCCTTAATGGCTTTGGGTTCGTTATTGTAGGTATAGTCCTTCTGTTGTGTTTCTTGCCTAGAGAAGTTCCTTTAGCATTTGTTGTAAAGCTGGTTTGGTGGTGCTGAACTCTCTCAGCTTTTGCTTGTCTGTAAACGTTTTAATTTCTCCATCAAATCTGAATGAGATCCTTGCTGGGTAGAGTAATCTTGGTTGCAGGTTTCTCTCCTTCATCACTTTAATTATGTCCTGCCACTCCCTTCTGGCTTGTAGAGTTTCTGCTGAGAGATCAGCTGTTAACCTGATGGGGATTCCCTTGTGTGTTATTTGTTGTTTTTCCCTTGCTGCTTTTAATATGATTTCTTTGTGTTTAATTTTTGACAGTTTGATTAATATGTGTCTTGGCGTATTTCTTCTTGGATTTATTCTGTATGGGACTCTCTGTGCCTCCTGGACTTGATTAACTATTTCCTTTCCCATATTAGGGAAGTTTTCAACTATAATCTCTTCAAATATTTTCTCAGTCCCTTTCTTTTTCTCTTCTTCTTCTGGAACCCCTATAATTCGAATGTTGGTGCGTTTAATGTTGTCCCAGAGGTCTCTGAGACTGTCCTCTGTTCTTTTCATTCTTTTTTCTTTATTTTTCTCTGCATCAGTTATTTCCACTATTTTATCTTCCACCTCACTTATCCGTTCTTCTGCCTCAGTTATTCTGCTATTGATCCCATCTAGAGTATTTTTCATTTCATTTATTGTGTTTTTAATCGATGCTTGATTCATCTTTAGTTCTTCTAGGTCCTTGTTAACTGTTTCTTGCATATTGTCTATTCTATTTCCAAGATTTTGGATCTGGGAAATAGAATCTTGGATCAGCTTTACTATCATTATTCTGAATTCTTTTTCAGGTAGACTGCCTATTACCTCTTCATTTGTTAGGTCTGGTAGGTTTTTATCTTGCTCCTTCACCTGCTGTGTGTTTTTCTGCTTTCTCATTTTGCTTATGTTACTGTGTTTGGGGTCTCCTTTTTGCAGGCTGCAGATTCGTAGTTCCCGTTGTTTTTGGTGTCTGTCCCCCGTGGCTAAGGTTGTTTCAGTAGGTTGTGTAGGCTTCCTGGTGGGGGGGACTAATGCCTGTGTTCTGGTGGTTGAAGCTCGATCTTGTCTTTCTGGTGGACAGGTCCACGTCTGGTGGTGTGTTTTGGGGTGCCTGTGGCCTTATTATGTTTTTAGGTATCCTCTCTGCTAATGGGTGGGGTTGTGTTCCTGCCTTGCTAGTTGCTTGGCATAGGGTGACCAGCACTGTAGCTTGCTGGTCGTTGACTGAAGCTGGATGCTGGTGTTGAGATGGAGATTCCTGGGAGATTTTCGCTGCTTGATATTATGTGGAGCTGGGAGGTCTCTTGTGGACCCGTGTCCTGAAGTTGGCTCTCCCACTTCAGAGGCACAGCACTAACTCCTGGCTGCAGCACCAAGAGCCTTTCATCCACCCGGCTCAGAATAACAGTGAGAAAGAGTAGAAAGAAATAATTAGTAGAAGAAAGAAAGAGAGATTGAAAGAAAGGAAGAAGGGAAGTAAGGAAGGAAGGAAGGAAGAAAGAAAGAAAGGAGGGAGGGAGGAAGGATGGAAAGAAAGGAAAGAAAGGAGGGAGGGAGGGAGGAATGAAAGCAAAAGGAAGAGTGAATGGAAGAAGAGAGGGAGGGAGGGAGGAAGGAAAGAAAGAAAGAAAGACAGGAGGGAGGGAGGGAGGGAGGAAGGAAAGAAAAAGAAAGTGGAAAGAAGAAGGGTGGGAGGGAGGGAGGGATGGAGGAAAGAAAAAGAAAGAAGGAAAGGAGGAGCGGAGGGAGGGAGGGAGGAAGGGAAGGGAGGAAAAAAAGAAAGAGCAGGTAAAGTAAAATAGAATAAAGTATGAAATATAGTAGCGTTATTAAAATTAAAAAGTAATTATTGAAAAAAAACACGGACCGAAAGAACCCTGGGACATATGGTGGAAGCAAAGCTATACAGAGAGAATCTTACACAGAAGATTACACATACACATTCACAAAAAGAGAGCAGGGGGAAAAATCAAAAATCTTGCTCTCCAAGTCCACCTCCTCGATTTGGGATAATTCGTTGTAAAAAGAGGAAAAGGGCGAAAAGTCTGAAATCTTGCTAAGTCCACCTCCTTAATTTGAGATAATTCGTTGTAAAAAGAGGAAAAAAAAAAGGGGGGAAAGTCTTAAATCTTGTCCTCAAGGACCACTTCCTCAATTTGGGATGATTCGCTGTCCATTCATGCACTCCACAGACGCAGGGCACATCAAATGGACCGTGGAGCTTTAATCCGCTGCCTCGGAGGCTGCACAGAGAGATTTCCCTGTCTCTGCTCTCACAGCTCCCGGGTCTCAGCCTTGGACCTGGCCCCGCCTCTGCGCGTAGGTCGCCGGAGGGCGTCCGTTCTTCGCTCAGACAGGACGGGTTTAAAGGAGCCGCTGATTCGGGGGCTCTGGCTCACTCAGGCAGAGGGGAGGGAGGGGAATGCCCTCTCCTCGCGCACCAGGCAACAAAAGGGAAAAAAGTCTCTTGCCTCTCCGGTAGCTCCAGACCCTTTCCCCGGACTCCCTCCGGGCTAGCACTAACCCCTTCAGGGTCTCTTCCTGCCGCCAGCCCCAGACCTCTCCCTGCGCTCCGACTGAAAGCCGATACCCGAGCCTCAGCTCCCAGCCCCGCCCGCCCTGGCGGCCGAGCAGACAAGTCTCTCGGGCTGGTGTGTGCCTGAGGGCACCGATCCTCTGTGCCAAAATCTCTCTGCTTTGCCCTCCACACCCCTGTTGCTGTGCTCTCCTCCGCTACTCCGAAGCTTTCCCCCTCCGCCACCTGCAGTCTCCGCCCTCGAAGGGGCTTGTAGTGTGTAGAAACCTTCCCTCCTTCACGGCTCCCTCCCACTGGTGCAGGTCCCGTCCATATCCTATTGTCTCTGTTTATTCTTTTTTTTTTTTTTTTGACCTACCCAGGTATGTGGGGAGTTTCTTGCCTTTTGGGGGGTCTGAGGTCTTCTGTCAGCGTTCAGTAGGTGTTCTGTTGGAGTTGTTCCACGTGTAGATGAATTTCTGATGTATCTGTGGGGAGGAAGGTGATCTCCGCGTCTTACTCTTCCGCCATCTTCCTCCGGCTCTTCAAGTCCATTCTCTATGTCTGTGTCTTTATTCCTGTCCTGCCCCTGGGCTCTTCAGAACCATTTCTCTTTTTTCTTAGATTCCATATATATGTGTTAGCATATGGTATTTCTTTTTCTCTTTCTGACTTACTTCACTCTGTATGACAGACTCTAGGTCCATCCACCTCACTACAAATAACTCAATTTCGTTTCTTTTTATGGCTGAGTAGTATTCCATTGTATATATGTGCCACACCTTCTTTATCCATTCATCTGTCGATGGACACTTAGGTTGCTTCCATGTCCTGGCTATTGTAAATAGAGCTGCAATGAACACACAATACTATCTTATTTGTTCTTCATAATGGTCTAAGGGGGAGGAGAAAAAGTATTCTCTTAGATCAGGCGTACAAGAAGCTCAAGGCCCAGTAATGAAACCATTTCTATAGGCTCATGCTGCTGTAAATGGTAGGCCTGAGATGAGCATCTGGATCTTCCAACATGGAAGCCAGTGTTCGTTCCTTCCAGTACAGAATGCTGTGTCTAACTACACTATGTTGCTACTTTGAATGCAAAATGTTACATAGCATTGGACTCTTTTTTCACACAGCACTCACCCTGAGAGAAACCTGTAGCAACCTGTGCAGAGAGGCCCTGACCCCCTGGGGAGGTGGCTTGACCAGATTTGGAGATTAAGCAGTCACTGGGCAACCACCTGGTGAATCAATTGGCAATGGGGGGAGGGGGTACAGTAGAGGTCCTTGTAGATTTCAACATAGGAAACAAAACTCCGAAATGGAAACAAAACAAAAAGATGAGTGTTAAGAGTTTACATAGATTCGTTTGTATATGTATCGGTCTCTGGTTTCATTTGAGGATTTCTTAGTTTTGTTTCCTTAGCTAAGAGTTTTGAAGCCTTTACAATGAGTGTTATGTTTTAGACTGTATGTACAAAAATAAAGCTCAGAAAAGTAGAATGACCTATTCAAAGGAATAGAATAAAAAATATTCTTTTTTTTTTTTTTTAAATTTGGGAAGATTTTTATTTTTTTTTATTTTATTTTTTTTTTATTAGTTTCTGCTTTATAACAAAGTGAATCAGTCATACATATATATCTGTTCCCACATCCCTTCCCTCATGCATCTCCCTCCCTCCCACCCTCCCCATCCCACCCCTCCAGGCGGTCACAAAGCACCGAGCTGATCTCCCTGTGCTCTGCGGCTGCTTCCCACTATCTATCTACCCTACGTTTGGTAGTGTATATATGTCCATGCCTCTCTCTCGCTTTGTCACAGCTCACCCTTCCCCCTCCCCATATCCTCAAGTCCATTCTCTAGTAGGTCTGTGTCTTTATTCCTGTCCTGCCCCTAGGTTCTTCATGACATTTTTTTCTTAAATTCCATATATATGTGTCAGCATACGGTATTTGTCTTTCTCTTTCTGACTTACTTCACTCTGTATGACAGACTCTAGGTCTATCCACCTCATTACAAATAGCTCAGTTGCGTTTCTTTTTATGGCTGAGTAATATTCCATTGTATATATGTGCCACATCTTCTTTATCCATTCATCCGATGATGGACACTTAGGTTGTTTCCAGCTCCGGGCTATTGTGAATAGAGCTGCAATGAACATTTTGGTACATGTCTCTTTTTGAATTATGGTTTTCTCAAGGTATATGCCTAGTAGTGGGATTTCTGGGTCATATGGTAGTTCTATTTTTAGTTTTTTAAGGAACCTCCATACTGTTCTCCATAGTGGCTGTACCAATTCACATTCCCACCAGCAGTGCAAGAGTGTTCCCTTTTCTCCACACCCTCTCCAGCATTTATTGTTTCTAGATTTCTTGATGATGGCCATTCTGACTGGTGTGAGATGATATCTCATTGTAGTTTTGATTTGCATTTCTCTAATGATTAATGATGTTGAGCATTCTTTTTTTTTTTTTTTCGTACGCGGGCCTCTCACTGTTGTGGCCTCTCCCTTTGCGGAGCACAGGCTCAGGATGCACAGGCTCAGCGGCCATGGCTCACGGGCCCAGCCGCTCCGCGGCATGTGGGATCTTCCCAGACCGGGGCACGAACCCGTGTCCCCTGCATCAGCAGGCGGACTCTCAACCACTGCGCCACCGGGGAAGCCCGATGTTGAGCATTCTTTTATGTGTTTGTTGGCAGTCTGTATATCTTCTTTGGAGAAATGTCTGTTTAAGTCTTCTGCCCATTTTTGGATTGGGTTGTTTGTTTTTTTGCTATTGAGCTGCATGAGCTGTTTATAAATTTTGGAGATTAATCCTTTGTCAGTTGCTTCATTTGCAAATATTTTCTCCCATTCTGAGGGTTGTCTTTTGGTCTTGTTTATGGTTTCCTTTGCTGTGCAAAAGCTTTGAAGTTTCATTAGGTCCCATTTGTTTATCTTTGTTTTTAGTTCCATTTCTCTAGGAGGTGGGTCCAAAAGGATCTTGCTGTGATTTATGTCATAGAGTGTTCTACCTATGTTTTCCTCTAAGAGTTTGATAGTTTCTGGCCTTACATTTAGGTCTTTAATCCATTTTGAGCTTATTTTTGTGTATGGTGTTAGGGAATGATCTAATCTCAAACTTTTACATGTCCCTGTCCAGTTTTCCCAGCACCACTTATTGAAGAGGCTGTCCTTTCTCCACTGTACATTCCTGCCTCCTTTATCAAAGATAAGTTGGCCATATGTGCGTGGGTTTATCTCTGGGCTTTCTATCCTGATCCACTGATCTATCTTTCTGTTTTTATGCCAGTACCATACTGTCTTAATTACTGTAGCTTTGTAGTATAGTCTGAAGTCAGGGAGCCTGATTCCTCCAGCTCCGTTTTTCGTTCTCAAGATTGCTTTGGCTATTCGGGGTCTTTTGTTTTTCCAAACAAATTTTGAAATTTTTTGTTCTAGTTCTGTGAAAAATGCCAGTGGTAGTTTGATAGGGATTGCATTGAATCTGTAGATTGCTTTGGGTAGTAGAGTCATTTTCACAATATTGATTCTTCCAATCCAGGAGCATGGTATATCTCTCCATCTATTTGTATCATCTTTAATTTCTTTCATCAGTGTCTTATAATTTTCTGCATACAGGTCTTTTGTCTCCTTAGGTAGGTTTATTCCTAGATATTTTATTCTTTTTGTTGCAATGGTAAATGGGAGTGTTTTCTTGATTTCATTTTCAGATTTTTCATCATTAGTGTACAGGAATGCCAGAGATTTCTGTACATTAATTTTGTATCCTGCTACTTTACCAAATTCATTGATTTTCTATAAATTTAGGATTTTACATTACACAATAAGATGTATCATATTTCGTTATCTTGTTTTTTTTTTTCTTCTAACCCCAATACTGCTGGAACCATTCTGTGGATTTTTTAAAAGTCTAACTCATTCTCAGACAGGCCTGTTTGGTTTCAGTCATGAATATTGGAGACACAGTTAAATTGAAATAATTTTGAGCCTGTCCTGCTGTAGTTTGCTAGGATTAATAATTTGCCTTTTATTCTTTCTTTTAAAATTTATTTATTTTATTTATTTATGTTTGGCTGTGTTGGGTCTTCGTTGCTGCGTATGGATTTTCTCTAGTTGCATCGAGCAGGGGCTATTCTTCATTGCGGTGCGTGGGAGCACAGGCTCTAGGTGCATGGGCTTCAGCAGTTGTGGCACGTGGGCTCAGTAGTTGTGGCTCGTGGGCTTTAGAGCGCAGGCTCAGTAGTTGTGGCGCACGGGCTTAGTTGCTCCGCAGCACGTGGGATCTTCCCGGACCAGGGCTCGAACCCGTGTCCCCTGCATTGGCAGGCAGATTCTTAACCACTGCGCCACCAGGGAAGCCCTCGCCTTTTATTCTTTTAAGGTAGAGGCAGACTGTTTCTGGATATATTCTGAAATTTTTTATTTTATACAAAACATAATTCTTAAATATTATGTACAGAATTCCATGCATAAATCAACTCTGTAGAGAAATCAGCAGTTCAGATATTGCTTCTGTGACCCCTATTAAATATGCTGCAATGCAATTGCAACATTTACTTTCTAACATACAACACATCATAAAGGGCTTCCAGTTTTTATTTTCCTAAATGTTATTTTGGAAGAATTACTTGATGCCATTTCTTTATAGATTATGAACATAAAAAGAAAGTGAAGGAAAATGATTACTGCAGGTGAAGATGTGTTTAGTACTTTTGCACAATGCTCTCAATTAGAGCACTGTATCATTTTTTTTAATGGTGAGATCATTGTGCATCACACGTCTTGAAGAGGTTAACTGCACATTTCCCAAGTAAATACAAACGCAGTATCTTACTTTATTCTTAGCTCTGTGAGGCTACAGGGATCATGTCTTGTTTATTATTGTTCTTCTGCACAAACGGCTTTGCCTAGCTGTCTGTAAACATCCAGGAAATATTTGTTGAATGCTCCTGCTACCCAAACTGGTATCAGGATTTATTATTATTATTATTTTTAATCTTTTGTCCCATCAATGAGAGTTTATCTTCTTTGGAATTCTTCTCTGAGAATTTAACCTCAGAGAAAGTCGGTCCTAAAGTTAATCCATTTACATGATTCTTTGCTGTCAGCAAACAAATATGCCCACATCTCTCCCACCCTCAAAAACGACGAAACCGGTGGCCCAGTACGTCCCCCTTTCTTTCTCTCTGCCTCCTGCCCTGATTGCCAAGCCTCTCTCTCTGCTCACTCCCAGTTCACCCCTCACTTCACTTTATCATCTGGTTTCTGGGGCTCCACTCTGGAGTCAGATCCCAGGGATTCTGGTCTCAGCATTGCCTCTCACCAGCTTTGAGAGGCAGGACTTGCAACCTCTCTTAACAGGAGGCGCCGCATAGATATTGAAAATTAAGTGAGATGATGCGTTTAAAATGTACTTCTGCGCTGCCTGGCACATAGTAAACGTTCGATAAGTGGTAGTTATCGTTCTTTTTTTTTTTTTTTTTTTTTTTTTGTGGTACGCGGGCCTCTCCCGCTGAGGAGCACAGGCTCCGGACGCGCATGCTCAGCGGCCATGGCTCACGGGCCCAGACGCTCCGCGGCATGTGGGATCTTTCCGGACCGGGGCACGAACCCGTGTCCCCTGCATCGACAGGCGGACTCTCAACCATTGCGCCACCAGGGAAGCCCAGTTATCGTTCTTACTGATTGAACACTATAATAGGAGTTCAGAGATGAGAAAGATTGTCAAAGGCTTAAAAATTATTTTGAATTCATCTAACTACATACTGATTCCTCTGATTAGGAAATTAGAACCCAGAGAAGTGACGCCGTCCAAATTTCATGAAGGAAGATCACTGAGTTGCATTTTGAAAGATAACAACAGTAGCTTACATCTATTGAATGTTTACTGTGGACCGGAGACCGTATAAATGCTTGACATGGATTGTTTCATTTGATCTTCAAAACATTCCTGTGAAGTAGCATTTCAGTAGCTAGAAGTAGATGGTCTGAAGCTGGACAGGGAGAATAGAGAGAAAGGAATAAAGAAAAAACCTGGAGACAGGAGAGACTTGGCCGATGTCTAAAGCTGGTGATGAGATGTAAAATCCAGAGTGACGAGCTTTTTTGTCTCAAGCAGTAAGGAGAAATGACGTTGGAGAGAGTGAAGCAAAATTATGAGGCCTCGACAACCATGACAAAAAAAAAATTGGCTCTATCTAATGAGCAAGATGAATCAGTGACTTGGGGAAGGGAGGATACAGATGGCAGTGGGGCTTCAGGTTCACTGATTTGGGGGCCTGCGCTGCACCGTGAATGCCGGAAGGGCAGTCTGTTCTGTATCTTCATATCCCCCGGGACCCACAGCCTCAACAAGCCACCGCTGGTTCCCAGCAGCCACCGTTAGGAGTGCATTAGCCCCGTTGCCTATAAAGTAGGAGTTTCATCGAGGCTTACTGAAGGAAGGAGCGAAATCAAGGAGACTTGGACTTGGAGGTTGTTTCTAGGGGGGACGTGATGAAAGCTGAGGTGATGGTGAAGACAGTGGGAAAGGAAGTAAGGAGGCAAATCTTAGAAACAATTTCAAGGAGCATTTGATGGGACTTGGGCACATACTGGGCATCAACTAATATCTAGAGCTGCATTTCAGGTTTATCATATAGAGCAAAGGGCAGCGTCAGAGCTCTAGCATTTGACATATTCTCGTTGTTGTTTAAGCAGACGTTTTGTATGTGAAATCAATCGCAACGAATCACGTTGCAAGGTGATGATCTTAGGAGCCATTATGATCACCGTTAAAACGTATGTCTCTTTCCTTTCTACTCCTTCTCCCTCCACCCAAGTTCTTGCCAGTCTTATCTTATACCTGTGTTGTTATCATCTCCTACTGAACCCTGGCCAAGTCCACCTTCTCATCTCCACACACACCTGGCAGTTGCCTCCGCCCCGCTTTCTGTCCATAGAGTTACCCTCTCCCATGAAGACCTTTTCCTCTACCATCTCACTCCCGTTACCAGTTGGAATATTAGCCATCCTTCAGAACCAAGTCGCATGCTATCTTCCCCATAATGTCTGATCAACCCACCTGGAACTGACTGCCTTCTTTCTGAACTCCCAGAGCACTGCATGCCACCATCCTGCCTGGTCCTGGTCATTTTGTTAACAGGGTGACCCCTTAGCAGGATCTTATTTGTATCGCCACCATGATGGTACTGTGTGATGCTTACTTATTCAATAAAGATTTGTGGCGTGAATCAAAACTATTTTAAATACTGCAAGTTCCTTCCCAACCCAAAGCTTCCCTTTGGGGAAAGGCTAGTATATACAGCTTTACATTAGTATGTATCTTTTGCAACATTGCGAATTTCATCTCATTCTTGTTGGGGGTACTTAGAAAAAAAGGGAAGTTTGAGTTGGGAATAGAAAAAGTGAAAGACAGTGCAGGATTAGCCATTTTTGCAAGGGACCTTTGGGTTGGATAAAGGATGCTGAGGAAAATTAAACCGGAGCCTTTATTGCTGCACTCCTGCCCCATAGGAAGGAGGGAAGTGAACTGAATGTAAGAGGCTTGGGACTCCAGCCTGTGGGTCTTTGGGAACCAAGTAAGACCTACAAGTCAGAAATCCAGGGCATTGAGCTGGATGCGGACCGGTGGCAGAAAGAAAATGTCTCTCGGCAGGCAGATCACCTGCAAAAGGCAAGCTTAATTGGTAAGCATGTCTCTGAACCTGCCATGGAGGGTGAGTCTAGAATTTCTAGAGAACAAGGAACTTAGTTGTATAGTGCCCATTATTACTCGTGTAGGATATGGAGAATGTTATCAATAGTCTGTTATTTTAATGAAGGTTTTATATATGTATATATATATATATATATATATATATATTATATTCACTTTCTTGGTGGTTCACTCATGACTTAAGACTCTATTTTAGTTCTTAAGTTCCTCAATCAACCGAATTCTACTACTAGGATTTTCAGAAATCTAATATAGTAGGCTGGCGAGGACTACTGTACTAATACCCAGACAGTATTTTCAGAACTGTTCAACCTGGCTAATTAAGTGTCACGGTCCACAGTGCGGTGAGGATCCCAGAATGTGACACACCCTCTCAGGGCTCTGGGTCTTCCCATGTGCTGCTCCCCTGGCCCAAGATACCTTTCTCCTCTTCATTTTTGCAACCTTGACCCATACTTACCCTACACAGATTTTTTAATTTTTTTTATTTTTTTTATTTTTTGCGGTACGCGGGCCTCTCACTGTTGAGGCCTCTCCCGTTGCAGAGCACAGGCTCCGGACACACAGGCTCAGCGGCCATGGCTCACGGGCCCAGCCGCTCCGTGGCATGTGGGATCTTCCCGGACCGGGGCACGAACCCGTGTCCCCTGCATCGGCAGGCGGACTCTCAACCACTGCGCCACCAGGGAAGCCCCCTACACAGTTTTTACCCCGATATCATCTCCTCCAAAAAGCCTTCCCTGAATGCTTTCATTAGAGCCACTCACTCCCCACGGATCGGGTGCCGCTCCTGCCTGGTTCCAAATAGCCTGAGCTCTCGCACTCACACTTACCCCAGGTGTGGCAGCTGCCATCCACCGCTCCTGCTCCCACCATGTAATCTCCTCTGGGAGTCCTGTGGGTGCTGAGTAATTAGCAGCATACTTAGAGGGCCATGAAGTCTCAAAAAATGTTTGCTCATTGAATGAATAAATGCATCGTCTTAGTATAGGACATGTAGATGAATGTCCATCTGCCGCATGGTAGGTGAGCTGTCAGTATTAGAGTTTGAGGATAATTTTGGCGACCTGCAGTCCATTTTCTCCCCGCCCCAGAGGGTGATAGCGAAGCCAGCCTGAAAGATAGCACTTTGCTTCTGTGCCTTAAGCCAATAACAGTTCCCATCCAATCCAGTATTTAAGAATAGTAATTATTTTTACTAGGTATCCCCCGGGGAGAAAAGTGGAGCTACAGGACATTTTTGTATCTCGGTAAATATTTGAAAATTTGCTGTCAAACCAATTAAACCCACTGCAACAGTCTTTCGGATTTTTAAAATATTCTACTGCAAAGAGCTTTCTGGATACTCATTTTCGTGTGTAATATAAGCCACATGGTAGCTATCACATCTATCTAAATCTCTTCTAACAATACATCTTTTCCTTTTTTTTTTAAGTTTTCTTATTTTGGGTTGACAGGAGCACTATAGGTCTTCATATAATTCAATTGTATAAAGTTTTTCGGAGGACAAATGATAAGTGTCAACCCATGGCTATGCTGAAGCAGCATTTTCTTCCAGTGTAGAAAAATCATCCGGCTCTCAAATTTTGAAGTGTCTTGCTTTAAAAATTTTTTCCCTGAAGGTTACGGTGTCCAGTAATAATTATTCCCTTTGCTTCGATGACAATAAAAGAGTGCGGGTCGATACAATGCAGGATGAAAAAATAAAAACCCACCAAAATCCTACTTTGGAGCAACGTAGGACGCCTCCTGTTTACACGGAGCGCAATGATGGGAGCTGACCCAGGATCCACGCGGAGCCCATCAAATACAATCCAGAGTTTCGTTAGACGGAAAGATAATGGTTGGTAAAAGTTCCGGCAAAGTAGCATCCTGCCCCGAATGCCATCTGCATTTTCGTTATAAGACCTGAAGAGCCGCGCCGGCCCGGGCTGGGGGCGCGCGCTCTGCCACTCCCAGGCCGGGCCGCCGGCAGTGACAGGTGCCCGGGCCGCCGCCGCCGCGCCGAAAGCCGGCGCGCGAGGGGCGGTCGCTTCCCTGCACCCTCGCCTGTCAGCCAGCGGCGCCAGGCGGGAGCGAGCGCGGGCGGCGGGCAGCGGGCGCGCGGGGCGGGGAGGTCGGCCGTGGCCCCCGGCGCCCGAGCGCCCCGCGCGTCCCGGCCCGGCCCGGCCTGTTGGCGGCTGCGGGGGCGGGGGCCGGGCGGCCCGGCGCGGGGAGCTGGGCCGGGCGCCGGGGGTTGGCGGGACGCGCGCTCCGTGCCGGCGCCCGGCCTCGAGCCCGCGCCCCCCCCCCGCGTGCCCGCGCCGCTGCGCGATGCAGTGTGGGGAATGGCTGGGGTTGGCTGAAGAGCGCACAGTGGAGTTTTAATGTCCGCCATGTTGGCCATGGCGTATTGAGGAGAGCGAGCGAGAGAGGAGCGGAGCGGCTCGGCCTCCCACCTCCCGGCGGCTCTGAGTGCCCGGACGGCGGGCTCCGCGCTCCGCCCCTCCAGTCCCCGGCAGCGGCGGGCGAGTGGGGACCGAACCCCCGGTTCTCCATGATCCCGCTGGCCGGGGCCGTTTCCCCAGAGCGGAGAGGTATCTGCTGCGCCTGAGATGAGTAAACTGTCGTTTCGGGCGCGGGCGCTAGACGCCTCGAAGCCGCTGCCGGTTTTCCGCTGTGAGGATCTGCCCGACCTGCACGAATACGCCTCGATAAACCGGGCCGTGCCGCAGATGCCCACCGGAATGGAGAAGGAAGAGGAGTCGGTACGTGTTAACTCCCCTGTCCGACCCACCGCCGGGCCCCGCTCCCTCCGCTGCCTGCGGCGGCGGCGGCGGAGCGCAGACCCACACAAAATGGCCGCCATCTTCTCTCCGCCGCCGACTCCCGTCGCCGGCGGGGCCTTTACCCCGCCGCCCCCGGCCTCTCGCCCCGGCCGCCGCGGCCCGGCGGGGCCTCCTGTCGGGCCACCCGCCGACCCCGGCCCCTCGGACCCGGGCCCCGCGGAGTTCAGGCGCCCGCAAGGCACAAAGGGGTCACGTGACGAGGCTGCCGGCAGCCATTTTGTGGTCGGAGCGCTTGGGCTGGGCCTTGTGCATCCGGAGAGGGAGCGGGCGGGCGGGCGGGCGGGCGGCGGGGGGTGCGGCGGCCGGGCCGCGGAGGCCCCGCCTGCAGGCCTCTCCGCGGGTCGCTGGGTGGCGCTCTGGGGCCGGCTCGGCCTTCGCGCTCCGCCGGCGCCGGCAGCGCAGGTTCCGGGCGCTTGGGGGCCGTGCTCTCCCGGCGGCCTGGGAGGCTGGCGGGGCGGGCGCGGCCCACGTGGAGCCGCCGAGGGGCCGGGCGGGGGCGGCGGGAGCCCTGCCGCGGAAGGTCGCGGCCCCCGAGCCGCCCTGAGCCGACTTAGGTGCTGCGTCCTCTTTGTGGGACTTGTGCCTCCATCCCTCCCCAGTCTTACCTGGTCGGACTCCTCCTGACTTTTCCTTTGATCCTTGAGAATATGTTGCGGGTTTGGGGGGCGGTACTACGTGGCTCTTCTGGAGCCTGTAACGTTATTAGTTGCTTCCCTAATAAAACCTGAGTCCGCCCGATGGCTGGGTTTCTCGAGCTGGGGGAGAAAGGACCCCATGTAAGCAGGTGTTAACAGATCTACCTGTTGGAAGACGGCTTTCTTACCCGCCACCGAACTCAGGTTAAGTGAACCCCTTCCTAGAAATCTTAACCTGGAGGTGTTTCGGTTGGGTGGGCTTCGGCATGTAAGTGTCGACGGCTCCCGGACGCCGTACCGCAGCGGCGGCTCTCCCTGGTCGTGGAAGTTGGGCTCAGACCCACGGATAATAGGCTCTTCCCCTCGTTCCCCCAGGTCCTTGGCAGGGTCACTTGATGGCTTCTCACCCTAAGGAATTGCATACCTTGGTTTTCAGGTACAGCCACTTAAACGGGGGGCAGTGTGTTGACAGTTCCAGGAAGTCGAGGAGTCGCTGGATTGGTGCTACAGTTTTGTGGTGGAAAATCGTTCTTTCATACCTCTGTTTGGTGCTGTAAGAATTTTCTAAATGCAGAAATCCTGCTCTGTAACGTCGATTTCGAAAAATAAAGCTGTTTAAACTCCTTGGGTTGTTTGACCTTTCAAAGTCAAATAGTGGTGACCGTCGCATGTTCTTTCCGAGAGAGTAGTGTCTTAGCGTGTGGAGTAGTTGAGATTGTCCAGCGCGGTCCTGACCTTTAAGCACGTTGCCTGTGAGACACCACCTCTCAACTTGTTTTACTTGTATCAGCGGCAGAGTAGAATGGTGCCGCTTGTTTATTTTTAAATAAGTGATTTGTTTTGAAAAATTAAAGTACTTGTGACTGCAGAACCTCGTCTTTTGGTTTTATTTTTGTTTCCAAGTTTTGCAGGTAATACTTTCAAGTTGGGGTGTCGTCGTTACCACTGCCCTGGAAATTAATTGGTAGTTCCTGTTTTGCAGCCGAGGAAGGAGAGAGCTTTGATAAGAACGGATAACACTGCAGTACACTTTAAAATTCAGTGAAGTCTTGCTCCTCGGAGCACTTTGGACTGTCCCAAGGGCCCCAACCTGAAATCAGAGCTGAGCTCAACTGAAGTATCAAGGCTTATTAAGTTTTTACGGATCATTTCTGTTCACTGAAATGATTTTGACGTTTTGTAGTTCATTGTTTTCTAACATGTCGAGTCCCTATTTTTGAGGGATTTTTTTTTCCCCTTCAGACTACCTTTTCCCATCGTCCGTGTAGAATTTGTTTCACTTCACATCCAACCAAAACTATGACCAGTGAAACACAGACTTCAGGAATAGTCACTGAACTGAACAGAAGAATGTAAACAGTCCCAGGCAAACAGCTGCTCTCCAGTCCTGCGACTGGAGCTGGCGGGGGGGAGGAGGCTCTGTAGATCACAGGATTGAAAGTAGCATGTTAGCCCTGAAATGTATGCCAAGCACAAATAAAGGTAATTGAATTCCGGGTTAGCCTGAGGAGAAGAAACTTTTTGATAATTTGCTGAAGGATGATGTGCTTCGTATAAAGACGAACTTATGCCTCCGATTGACACGTCAGGGTCAGGAGCGATCTAGAACCTGAATTGAGTGTCTAGTTTAGAAAACGTGTAATCCTATGTTGATCATGAAAGATAGGGCAGAATTAGATGAGGACAGTATTGTATATATGTCACCTCATTAAGAAGGCATTTTATGATCAAATATATCTGGAAAATTGTCATGTGAACTGTACCTGCTGACTGTTGCCATATTTTGTTTCTGTGGTAAACGTGGCAGAAATGCTAGGTGTAAGCACAGGGAAAATAACACTTACTAAAGTATTCCCATTTAACTAATTTTAATATTACAAGCTGAACGCACTGCCTTAATTAGGCATGCCTCTTAATTTTTAAGGAACAACTTTAAGTAGAAGTCCTCCCTCCCCTCCAAACATGAATTATACTCAACTTCAGAAGTTAGTTGTTAGTCCTTTTTTGATGAGGATTGAGAAATAACTCCAGATTGTAATAAACTGAAGGACTTGACTGCAACATAGATGTTAGAGATTCAGTGTCTCAATTGCTATAATGTGATACGTTGTAACTTGCTATGTCAAAAAGTAACAGTTGATACATGCTTTGATTTAATGAATAACAAGTAATTTTCAGATCATGGGAAATCAATACGCTGTCAGCTCTAAATATGAAATAAGTTCCTTAATTTAAACACATGGGGGGGGCAGAGGTTGCACCATTATAATTTTTTAACATTTTAATTTTCAAATTATAATCTTAACTTTAAGGTTAGAAATGTTGAAATACTACTTAGTGCCATGGCTTCACCTTTAAATGAAAGGGTAGTTTTTCCAAGATATCAGTACAATCGAATGTCTTCGGTACAATTGGAGCTTTACGTTTTCCTTTATGGTTACTTCTCACTTCAGGAAAGACATTCTGAAAAAGTTGGTTTTAAAGTGACACTCAACAAAGTGGAGCTGCTTGGTTCCTCTAGTAGTTTAACTTTTTTCATTGGGATGCCAGAGTGTGTGACTGCATATACTGTAAGGGGTGGAGGCTTAACCTCTTCTCCAGCCGACGAGAAGAGAAGGAAGTGTGACGGTAATTAAAACGTTAATGATGATACCGCCTTGTTACTGCCCTGCGCAGCCACCTTTGGGACTGTTGGGTGTAGGGCCCAGCCATTGCAGTCCAACACCTGGTTTTAATAGGGTTCTAATCAGACGTATAGTCCCATACCTCTCTCTTTCCTCTCTTCAAACTGTATCCTTCATTAGTGGCCAGTATACAACGTTAAGAAAACCAAGTTTATAAAGTAGACAGGTAGGTGTTTTTTGTTTTTAATTACGAGTTAAAGTGGAAATACGTACATGTCTCTGTTAAGAGGAAAAGTAGTTAAGCACTACATTTTCAAAACGATAAAAATCTAGTTTGCTTTATAAAAACAAGCTTAAATCACTTTAAGTGATAAGTTTAAAAGTCCGATTTCTCATTTTTCTGACAGAAACTAAGAATCTTTTCCTTTAAAATTTTGTAAACCAAGATTTCTTAGTCCTTAATCTAGATTCCTCCATTCTGTCCACTGCATTGGAAGTGAAAAGAAATATGTGAAGTTGCAACTGTACTAGAAGCAAAGCTTAATTTTTACAGCTAGTTTGAATTAGAAAGGAATTGAGGATATTGGGTTTTCCATTAAGTAGCAAATAATTTAAGTCAAAGATAATTGAGAAGCAATAATGAAGTCTAGTTCCAGCTTTCTGTCCTGCCCAAGATATTTTTGAGTGTATCAGCTGGGTTCTGAGGGTTATGTGGAAATGATGCTAGAAGTAGTGAATTCCCATGATACGCATATACAGTTTTGTGACAGTATATTTTTCTTGGGAGGAAATTCGTGTTTGTCATCAGTTTCTCAAGGTATTGATAAAGGCAGAAAGCCCAAGGTTAAGATTTGCTGTTCTAGCAATTTCAACAGTCATTTTGGTTTCATCAGTATGGAAGTTATTACATAGACTTAATCAGAGAAGAAAAATTAAAGGCAAAAATTAATCGGCAAAAATAACTCTGGAAGACTGAGGCCTCTTACCCACAAAAGGGGCCTCTTACCCACAAAAGGAGCCTCTTGAAAACTGTAGGGCCTGGTGCCTAAAGCGTTAATATTTAATATTAGCTCTTGTTTCGGTGTGCTGTTTGATATTTAAGATTTTGGATTAGTACCATTTGTACTTAGACTTCATTTTCTTATAAAACAATAATGAAAACTAATGGGCTTATGTGTCTAATGGTGTTTTGTGGGTGCTTGTGATCTGTAATGGAATTTATGCAGAACTACCTTTTCTTTCTGTTAATCAACAGGACTTAATTAAAAGTGCCATCTAAATACAGGAGAGCTTCAATCTTGTAAATAAGGAATAATAACCTGTGCTTACAGGTTCATGAATTTGTGGATAGAATTAAATATTAAACTAGCCATTCCTAATAGTATCTAAGGCTAGGTTTTGGTTTAGTCTATATATTGCATTCTACTATATCGTGGTCTGTAGTAGTAGTAGTAATGGGAGAGAAACGGAAGATGTATGTGTATCTACATACGTACATAATGGCAAGAGATGAAGGTGTGGATTCTGACTATGTGATTCCATTTTTCTGAAAAGTTAAGGGTAGTTTTTATCAGCAATTGGTTAAAACGTAATTTTAAAGTAGAGGGTAGCATTTTATATAATGGAATGATGGTATGGTTTGTGATTCTATTTCTTAGAAGAAGACAACCCACAAGGAAATGAGAATTTTATATTGTAATTTGGGAGTAAAATGACTTCTGAGTCTCCAAGTGCAAAAACAGTATGAAAGCATGAAGTAAGCACATAGACAGAACTAGATAGTGTCTTTTACTCTTAAAAGCTTTTGAACCCTTGAAGCGTGACTTATATTAATGTCACAATAACTCCTCTGTAAGAATAAATCCATTTACAGGGAAACCACCAGGAAAAGAAGTGATTCAGATGTTTTAAACGACTTGCTAGAACTACTTTCAGTGAATTACTTGAAGCTTAACTGTTGACTTCTGCCCATTATCTTGGTCAAGTTTACTAAAGCCTCTGATAATAGTTAATGATTTTGAGTAATTTCAGTATTTTAAACAGAGTGGATACTTAACTTTTCACCTTTAAATATGTGAATTGAATTTCATCCACCAGCCCCACTGTAGGTAGATGAAAACCAAAAACAAACGTGCTGTTAATAACTCTACCGCGACCCATGATCTGAGTTGTCTCTTTGATGAGTAGGGATATAATCAGTTCTTTAAAAGATACAGCCCTTCTTCGATTATTTGTTGTCATGGAGGTTATCCTTAAGAAGTTGGTTCAGCTTCAGATACGCCTGGTGACAGTTTGCTGAGTTTCGCAACGCATTATTAAAGCAAATCATTTTGGTTGAATTTCCTTTGGTACAGCAAGTGCTGGCTGAAGAAGCATGACGCAGCCTTAGGGTAAATCCCGGGGCAAAGGTCAACTGAGGTTTGAAATACCCTGTGGGTGATTACTAAAGGTTCAGATCTTTCTATATTGGGATGAATTATTTTGATTTTCTTAGAATCACAAGTACCAGTTGTATATCCTCTGAGAAGAAGGTGCTTTGGCATTTGTGGCCTTTGACAAGTCAGCTAAGCTTACTGGATGCACTTCAGTTTCTTCATGTGCCAGCGCTCTCCTGACCTACCTTACGTGGGAGGTTGAGCTCTGGGGAGTGAATCAGACGGTATCCGTGAACATGATGTGCACATGCATTTCATTATTACCAAATACTAAGTGAATGTTCATGCTGGCCTTTTTGTTGCTGTTCAAAACTACTTACATTTGTACAATCCCTTGTATTTAGGATTGTCTGGTATAAATATGTTAGATGTGTTGTCTATCCTCAGAGGATTGTATGATGTAGTTGTGAAAAGTTGTGTCTTTAAATTTAGGTAATTATTAATTGGGAAGAGCATCAGGCTGGGAGTTACTAGACCTGAGACCTCATCCAGCTTCTGACTGTGTGTGCACACGCGTGTGTGTGCGTGCACACACGTGCTTGCGTGCTCTCACACACCCGGGTTTTCTTAACTGCAAGGTGAAGTAGGGCCGTGGTAGTTTCCTGTAGTAATGAGCATATACTGTTACCAATGCATTTAGGTCTGTTAACGTATGTATTTTATGTGTTTATAGAATAATCATTAAATCTTTAATTAGTTGATGGCTTCATTCGCACTCTACATAAACACAGTTTACACAGAAGTAAAGGTAACCCGGGTGCATGGATGATTGGTTCCAGTTTAGTCTAGAAGGCTTGTGTTTTAAAGCACTTAAAGAATATAAGTCGGTTGCAGTAGTCACAGAATGCTTTTATTGTTATCGGGGTTTGAAATTAGAATCAGAATATTGTATTGAAGGTTGCAAATTTGTGCTTTACCTGTAAGATAATGAGAGTCTGAAGGGGAAACAAAATCTAAATATGGCTGTTTTGAAGTCTAAAGCAAGAATTTGATCATTGTTCTAATGGCTAAGTGAAGATTTTTGAGGTATATTGTACAAAGACTAAGAAAATATAGATAAATCCAATTTCATTCACTTTTGTAGCAAATATTTATTGTGCACTTACCGTGAACTGAGGACTGTTATGGGCTCTGTGGATCCGACAGTCAGCAAACACTTTTTCATGGGTCTCACATTCTAGCACCTAGGCTCTATGAGGGCAGGACTTTTTGTTTGCTTTGTTCACTGATGTTTTTTCAGCACCTGAAATAGTGCCTGGCACATAGTAAGTGTTCAGTATTTGTTTAGTTGAATGACTGAATTCTAATGGGAAAACAGAGACAAAACGCGAATGAATGAAAGTGGCGGTGGATCAAGACAGTATAGAATTTCAGGTGGCAGGAGGAGGATAGAGATTTCTTTGTGTGGAGGGTCAAGGCACGCTGGCTCTGAAACGTGAAGTGGGAGGAGCCAGCCCTGCGACGGCCTGCATGGAGAACATGCCAGGCAGAGAGACTGCAGATGCAGGGAGCCCAGGCAAGGGGCAGACGGCCAGTGTGGCTAGAGGGCAGCGAAGAGGGTTGAGCAGTACGAGGACCGAGAGGACCCAGTCGGGGGTCCGTATCTGGTGAGGCGCTGCAGGCTGCTGCACGGAGCTGGGGTGGTTCTGAGGTGAAGTAACAAGCCTTTAGAGAGTTTCAGGCAAGGCAGGGACATGATCCGGTTTATGTCTTTTCAAGGTTATTCTCGCTACCATGTGCAGAATGAGAGTGGCTCTAACCAGGGTGGTGGTGGGGAAGAAGAGAAATGGATAAACTGGAGGTATCGTTTGAGGGTAGGACCAGCAGAACTTGGCTGACAGATTAGAATGTACTAGACGGAGAGAAAGAATCAAGGATTAATCCCTGATCTTTACCTTGAGCAGCTGGGTGGATGGGTGATTAGGCCCCTGCTTCCTGACGCAGGGAAGATTGGAGGAGGGAGGGTTTATAAAGGATGGACTTACTACTCAGTTTGAAGTGCCTCTTACTCATTTGTGTTTAGCTGGATACGCAAGAATGTAAGCATTAGAGCAATCTGCACTCGAGGTGCACAATTCAGAAGTCATGGGCTGTACGATAAATCTGAAGGTCTTTGGGTTACAGGTGTTTTTAAAGCTGTGCATTGAGGCTCAAGAAGAGGAGGAGCTATTAGAGAATTAGGAAGAAAGTGAGGATAAAGGTGTCTCAAGAAGGAAGGACATTGGTTAAATCCGTCTACTGAGAAGATGAGTGAGGGGAAAGTGACCGTTTGATTTGATTAGATATGTGCCATTGGCCTATTTTGATGGCATGGTGGGAAGGAAAGCCTGAGTGGAATAGAAGAAATACTGAAAGATAAATAAAAGGGTCAGAGCAAGTATAGGCGACTCCTTGGAATAGTTGTGCTGGGAAGAGGCACTGAAAAAATAGCCGGGGGGGATTGGGGGCATCAACAAATCATTTCTTTTAAAAATTAGTTACAAAGTTCAGGCAGATGCAAAGTAGGGAAGCTAAGCTGAGTCCTCCATTGCCCAGGCCACTACCTGGAGAGTTTCCAGGCTACAGGCACAGGTAGGGGAGGCCCCGGATAGAGCCTGCCAGCCTCCTGGAGTTGAAGAGGCAGAGAATTCAGTTTGGGGAGGCTACAGTGGCTTCAGGGCTAGGTACCAGAGATGCACCGAGGTCTGCAGAGAGGTCCCCTGGAGTCTCAAGCCAAAAACTGGTCTGAGCCTGTCTGGGGGGGGGGCGGTGGGGAGCACCTGGAAAGAAGTCGGAGGGACACTTCTGGGAGCTCACACAGGACTGGGAATATGTTATGTCCTCAGTGACCAGAGTGGGAAGACCTCCTAATGCAGAGGGCATCAGATAAGAGTTCTCAGAGGGTCATTTCCTTAGTGGTAGGGCCCAATTAGCTCTAGACTAAACTGTTCTGGACTTAGCCTAATAAAGACTAAACACTAGCCTCAAAAGGAGCCAACTAATTTCATATAACTGTGTCCCAGAGTAAAGCCCCACAATGTTTAGAGGAATACTAAAAGATCCTACAACATAAAACTTAGTGTTTGGCATCCAGTTAAAAAAAAAAATCACCAGGTATGCAAAGATGCTGGAAAATCTAACCAATAACTAAGGAAAAAGTTAATCAACAGAAAGAGACGTAGAAATAACCCAGGTAATAGAGTTAGTAGACAAAATTGTTAAAATGGCTATTACAAATAAGTTACTAGAACTAGTGTAATCGTTGGAATGATGTCATTAAAAAGGATGAAATAATCCTATTTCCTCTCCTACTCGACGACTTTGTTCCTAAAAACTGTTTCCTATCTTTTCCTGGATTGGTTTCATGGAGGGCTTGGGCACTGATTTAAGCAGAAGTACTTTTTCCTTTTTAGAAGTAAGGAAGGATATGACATGACCAGCGGTAGAGCAAGCATTCAACTTGAGTTCAAGAATAAAGCAGGTATATAATAAGGTTTTTCTAGGGTTGAGGTTTGCCCAGCAAGTACGAAGAGTGGAAAGGGGGATGAGGGCAGTCAGAGTATGCGCGAGGTAGACGACCGTGATAGACCTGGATCCCAACTGGTGACGCAGGGGAAGGAAGGCCTCAGGGAGCTGGTGCGGAACGGGGAAGTGGTCCGACACACCGGGATGGCGCTGCGGGGGAGGGGTGCCGTGCTGGAACGGGGGAGCCCGAGCCAGGAGGGTGCCAGTTAAAGAGCGAGATGCTTGAGTTTCGATTGCAGCGGTGTATCGTCCACGTAGATGTCGTTGCTCAGGGTGATGCCGAAGGTGTGGGCATAGTTGAGAAGACCGTGAGCTCTGACTGAGCAACAGAGTGGATATGGCAGCTCCGAGGAGAGGGAGTGAGGGTGTGAACCCCTGAGGGGTTAGGGTTTCTGAAAGGACAGCGGAGAGGAAATGGTGTGGCCTGGCAGTGGGGGGCAGGGAGGCCACTTAGCCCGTCTGTAAGTGTGCGGGACGTGGGAAGATACACAGCTTCTCCTGGAAGGGCTCCGGGAGTGCTGCTTCTGGAAGACACTGCCAGGCTTAAAATAGAGCAAGGGGGTGAGGGAACGTTGAAAGAGGCTGAGACTGTGGAGAGGAGTTTACTGATGCGTCTTATTCTAGAGAACAGACTGGAAGTGTGGGGGAGGGTGGGAAGAGCAGAAGACTGGGTCAGATTAGGGGACGTTGGTGGTAGTAAGAGCTAGAGTGATGCTGTCAAGTCGTGAACTCGTTGGTAATGGGTGTGAGGAACGATGGGATTTATCCGGCCAACCTCAGACGCACAGATGGTTCACAATCCCTTCCTGCCGCTGGGGACGGGGGGAGGAGCCCAAAGCAGGGGCGGCCCCACTAGACAGGCACTGGTGGCTCGATGAACTCCGAGGCCTGTCACTCCTGCCGCTCAGGTGTGTAATAATCTGTCCAGAGAAGAGCTTGTGTACAGCGCGCCTGTTTCAGGACCCAGGAAGTGGGCCTTTACGGTTGTTACTGAGCGCCTGAGAACTCTCCCTCCTCTGCAGTGCTTCTCGACCCTGCACCAGTCGCTCACCCTCAGAACGTTCTGGAAAATTAGGGGGGGGGTGTTTTTGATTGTCACAGGTTTGGGGGAGGTGCTTTAGGGGCCAGGAACAATGCAAGTGCCACCACGCAGAGGACAGCCCGGCAAAACAAAGAATTGCCTGTTTGACTTTTTGACTGTCCCGCAGAACATCCCAGTTGGTGAGATTTCCATTTACAGATTATTTGAGTCAAGAACCTAATTCCATTTTACTTGTAAAGTGTTTTTTGTGTAGTTTTGGTATACACTAAAATTTCCAGGGCTGCAACTGTATATAAAGTAAGGGAATGTTGTACTTTATGTTGTTGAGAACTTCTGCAGTCACTGTTACCGTTTTGGAAATAGTAATAACTTTATCAACACCGTTCGTGGTATTTGAGTCAACAGTAGTACAGGCCTGCAAAAAGTCTGGTTTTTTAGCTCTCTGTAGACATCTAAGCTTCTGTAGTTACTTCATTTTGTCTTCCTGGGTACATATCCCAATTATTTACATGTTGAAACACATAGTATTTTATTATAACTTACTTTCCTTTAATTTCTACTTGGTTTTGCAGTTAGATCCTTGGATTGATTATATTAAAACGTGCATAAGTAGAAGAGTGGAGTAATTTGAAAAAAGGGAGCATTGGGTCTGACAGGGTTAAAAACAGCTGTTCTGCTGGGTTCAAAACACGAGCTAAGTTGTGGTCTGTGCTACTTACATTTACCCCAGGTCTCTCTAAGTGTGGTATGAGAATGAAATGAGCCTGTGTAAAGTGTATAGCATGGTGCTTTACTTATAGTAAGTGCTCGGATCTTTTTTACTTATTATTTTGGTTTAATTTTTGTCCTTGAAGGATGGAAATGTGTTTTTTAGGTAGGATTTTAAAATTTCAACAGATTTCCATCATAGCAAATGATTATTGATATGGAGTGTTTTGATAGTGAGTGGGTATGGTTTTTATACGTATCTAGTTGTATTTATGACAGAATGTGAGATAATAAGCAACGTATCAAAAAACAAGGTCTTAAGTCGTGTCAAGGAAGTCAACTCAAATGGATTATTTTCTCAACTTAAATACATGCTTGGTTTCCCAGCCTCAAATGTATGAAATGTGTTTCGAAGCATTTGCTGGAAAAAAACGTTTTCTGTACTTTTTAACAGGTTCTGTACATTTTAGTGATTTTTGGTTCTGTTTTTAAAAAATGTTTAGACTTTTAAATCAATTTTTAATTGAAGTATAGTCGATGTACAACGTTGTGTTAATTTCTGCTGTACAGCAAAGCAATTCAGTTATATATAGTGTGTGTACGTATGTATATATACATAAATATATATATATACACACGTACACACACATTATTTTTAAAAATATATTCTTTCCGGGCTTCCCTGGTGGCGCAGTGGTTGCGAGTCCGCCTGCCGATGCAGGGGACGTGGGTTCGTGCCCCGGTCTGGGAAGATCCCACATGCCGCGGAGCGGCTGGGCCCGTGAGCCATGGCCGCTGAGCCTGCGCATCCGGAGCCTGTGCTCCGCAACGGGAGAGGCCACAGCAGTGAGAAGCCCGCGTACCGCAAAAAAAAAAAAAAAAAAAAAAAAAAAAAAAAAAAAAATATATATATATATATATATATATATATATATATATATATATATATATATATATTCTTTCCCATTATGGTTTATCATAGGATATTGCATATAGTTCTCTGTGCTGTACAAATTTTTAGTTCTGGAGGCTGCTCTTCACGTACATCCATGCATTTGGGTCTAAGAATTTCTGTTAAAAGATTAGGATGTGCTCTAATTCTGAAAGGTTTATAATTGCTTTTTAACCGGTCTCCCTACTCTAGTTTTCAAATTTACACTCCCCTCAAAGTTGTCAGGATGATATTTTTAAGTTTGAGTCTGGTTGTTATTCTGCTATCTAAAATTCTTAAATTGCTCTTTTTTTCTGATAGAATAAAATGCAAAAACCTTTCAGCGGGGTTCCCTGGGCCCTGCAGGATCTGACCGCTGCCTCCATCCCCAGTCTTTCCCCTCCTTCAGCCCTGTATTCGTTGTTTGTTGCTGCATAACAGATTACTACCAAACTTAGTAGCTTGAAACAACGAACACTTAACTTTCTCACACAGTTTCTGAGGGCTAGGAACCTTAGGAGCAGCCTATGTGGGTGATACTGGCCCCAGGTCTTTCACAGAGTCCCAGTAAAGCTGTTGGGACAGCAGCCCAGTAGGGCTGCAGCAGGCTTCCCCCAGAGGAATGGGTCCAAGAGAGAGAGAGAACACACAGTCTTCTGTGACCTAGTTTTGGAAGTTACACATCGTCACTTCTATCTCTTGCTGTTGGTCACACAAACCAACCCTGGTAAGTGTAGGGGGTGCCTCACAAGGCTGTGCATGCCAGGAGAACAGGGATCATTGGAGGCTGGCTACCACAGTTGACCACATGCAGAATGTTCTCCCTCCCTCCCAAAGCCCCCAGAAGTCTCTTCCCGTTACAGCATAAGGATCTCATCCAGATTGGTTTCAGGTACAGTTGAGGCGTCTCAAATGTAGTTCATTACGTATAGCTTCTCAGGTACAAATTCCTCTCAACCTGTGAAGCTAAAGAGACATCTGCTCCCACCCTCCGCCACCACCAGTATACAGTATTGGGTCAGGCTTGGGATAACTGCTATAAAACATTCCTATTCAAGGGGAGTTCCTCCATAGCATTTCTGAAATCCAGTCAGGCAAATGATGGTAATTCCCTGGTTGAGTGTCAACTCCTGGGTATAATTCACGCAAGCTGTCAGTTTTGCCCTTTGGGCATTTGGTTCACCCTTCCTTTTTCACGAAGGTAGAACCTAACCTGTTTGCTACTGGGTTTTCTTAACTTGCTTCCTGCCAGCAAAGCCCTTAACTTGCTTTTAGGACTTTGAAGGCCTCTTTTCATTTTGTATTGTCTCTTGTCTCCGTAAGTTCAAGCTGGTAATGTTTCTGTCTGTATAATTCTTTTAAAAACTTTGTGGGTCTTCCATGCGCTGTGTTGGTCTTCTATTTAATTTTATTCCATTAGCCAAATGCCACACCCATGAACCTCTTTGAGGTAAGCCTTTTACTACCAGAGCTCCTGCTGAGACAACGCCCTTAAGCTTCCTCACGGCCTTATTGTTTGATTGAGAGAATCTTTGAAGCACATGGTTCTGTGCCTTTTGTCCGACGGAAGAGTGCTCTGAGACACCATCTTGGATCTTCCTGAGGTCTTCCCAGAGGATTTTCTGGTCACTCCCTCAGCGCAGTCTTTAGGCCGTGTTTTTCTGTCGGAGCCCTGGATTTGATCTTGGGTCAGAATCCATTTCTGAATTTGAGCACCGTCTTCAGTCCGGTGAGACTGCAAATCGTCCACACCTTCGAGTCCTGGCTCCTCTTTAACGGTTCTTCACCTCATCTTCTCATTTTTTACCATATATAGCAGAAGGACAAGGCAGCACTTGCAGCTCTCTGGTGGAAACCTTGGCTGAATCCCCCAGGTCATTAGGCAGAGTTTCCGCTTTTCACAGACCTGACGGGGTCGGTGTCCGTAAACCTGCTCCTTCCTGGCAGGGATGCCCCTGCCTCTGGTTTCCAGTGACGTTCGCCTCACCTTGTGAAAGACCACAGGGCTTTTATTAACAGCTTCTTCGCTGACACTGTCCTCAGAGGCCGGGGCCCAGTGCCACACCATTCCAGCAGCTTAGGGTTGTGTTATTCAGTGAGGACCCTCCATGCCCACATATGTGCGCGTTGTCCATTGCTGCGTGACAGCTTATCCAGAGTTGAGCCGCTCACGACAGCAAACACTGATGCCGGCTTCTGAGGATCCGGCATCTGGGAGCGACTTTACCGGGTGGCTCTTGTCGGCAGAAGCTGTTGGCGTTGCAGCCATCACCGGGCCCCTCTGTGGCTCCCTCCCGTGTGTCCACACAGCCTGACACCTGCCCCCCTCCCCGCAGCAGGCCAGCCAGGGGCAGGTGTGCCGGGGTGGGTAGGAGCGGTGGGTAGGAGCGCGCCGCCCGACACGGGAGTGCCCTGGGCGTGGCCGCCATCACCTGTGCCGCCGCCCTGGGTCACACAGGCCAGCCCTGGTACGTGCGCGAGGGCCGCCCCAGGCTGTGCAGACCAGGGGAAGGTGCCTGGGCCGCTGGGAGCCCGGCCGCCGGGAGCCCGCTGCGCGGTAAGGCGGGCTCCGCGCCCTCGCAGCTCGTAGCTCCCCTGTCCGCGCGTGCTGGCTCCACCCCCCTGACCCCACGTGCCTTTCCCGGCCCCATGTTTAGTCAGCTTTTCTGAAGCCCTTCTTGACTTCGCCTCCCCGAGTGACATCACCGGGAGTTTTAGAGAACAGATTCAGTTATATGATTGTTGCTTTCACTGCACTTGAAGCCCTCTGAAAGCAGAAACAGTGTTGTATCTCAGAAACTTAACCCTGTTCTGGCACACATGTTTCTTTAATCAGTGTTTGTATAGATCTGGAAAAATCTAGGTACTTTATGATTATCTGCACTCTAAAATGGCGGTCAGTTACCTGCTTTACCTGCCTTTGAGCTTTTGGAGTAGGCTAGTAAAAGTAGGATTGAAGCTATGGCTTTGCATGTTTTTCTCTGGGATCGCGAGGGACATGAGACATTCTAATAATCCAAAATTTTAAGCCAGAGAAAATGTCTTGGCCTTTCCAGTAGTAAGTTTTGTGAAATGCTCTGCTAAAAGCACTTATTCTATATGGTGTTGGTGTATCAAATATTTGTAAACTTACACTTACAAAGTATGATGCTAAGTATTATAGGGTCCACAGACATGTCTTTTCCTTTAAGGAGTTTATTAGACTTCATATGGTAAATAAACCATAATCTGAGGCAGTCGTTTTAAGTCCTTGTTGTAAACATCAGAAATGTCTATTTTTACTTTGGGTAAATTTGTACGTTATCACTCAGAGTCTAACAAAACTGTGTAAGCCAACTTCTAACGTTGAGTTCCTGAAAAGTCATCTCTTTTTTTCGCCACCCCATTTGAAGTAAATACAGGTAGAATCATGCAAAAATCAAAATCAATTATTTTACTGAAAGTTTTTACATTATTATATTAAAAGTAAGTTTTTACATTAAAATTCTTTGTGATCTGAAAGTGGCTTGAAAACCAAAATTTTGGTTGCAGTTATGTTTTTATCACTCTTTGAATTTTCCTTTTTATCTATCATAGTGGTATCTTGACACTATTTGTGAAAATTCTGTGTGAACTTTTTTTGCCTTGGTGAATTTTTCCTTTGTAATGAAATTCCAATGAAATAAAAGCCATCTTTTTTTTTTCTGTATACCAGGAAATATCATAGAATCAATTCCATAAAAATATGTTCCTTGATTACTTTGTCTTGAGTTTTTCTATGCACCATTTAAAAACATCTGCTGAGTTCTACTTTATGTATCGTCTGAACTTTTATGCTGTGATTTTGTGGAATACACCTCAGAAATTCTTCCTATCTTTTTGTAGTGATGAAACATTTTTGTTCTGTTTTTTTGAAGATGGACAGAAGAAAGAAATGCTTGTGACAGGATTAACGTTTTTATTTTCCTCATCTTTCTATTTTTAGGGCTGTTTTTTTTCCATATAAAATTTCTCAGTTGAACCTTAACTCTTATTCATATCTAAAACTGTTTTTCAGGGATGCCTTATACATTGTATCACTACCCAGAGGCCAATTTTAAAACTATAATGTCCCTTAATTTCTGGGCCCAGCCATGTTAAGTCCTTCCTGGAATAAATCTTACATTTGAACTTTAAAAATCTGTGATTTCTAAGATTCTGGTCTAGAAAGTTTTCAGTAAGTAGCCTACCTTACCATGTGGGAAACAATGTATAATATAATATGTGTATCTTTTAGAAGTGTTTCTGGGGCCTGTTGGAGAGGTATCTTGTGATATAAATGTGTTACGCCAGCCATATCATGTTGGTGTCATGCTGTCCTTTCACTCAGTTTAATGTATTTGGATTTACTGTGAATCAGAATGGAGAAATTAGAGAACTACAATGAAAGTTCAGAGAGGCTAGCAAGAGTTTAAAATATCTTGAATAAAAATTCCAGTGTAGTGGTATTTAATTTCCTAAATAGTTCACATGTTATCATCTTCAGTGGCACTTCCCTAATTCAGGGTACTAACATCTCTTGCCTAGATTTCAGTACCTTCCTAACAGGTCTTCCCAAGAGTACAGTTGCTGCTCCCCTGATATTCTTAGCACAACCAGGGGTCCTTTGAAAACTGAAACCTCATTGTGTCACTTCCTGCGGAAGACCTGTAAAGGGGTTCCATTGCTCTTAAAGTGGCTTATCTGTGACGCCTTATGTATCCTGGCCCCTGCCTCCGTTTTGTTCCTCCAAAGCCTTCAGGTTCCCTCCAGCAACAGGGTCGTTCCTCATTTATCCCACGTACTGAAACGTTGTTCCCCTGCGGGTTGGCTTAGTGCTCTCCCAGGGCTCCCTCACATCTCCTCTCAGGGTCACTTGCTGAGATATCTGCCCAGTAAGGTAGGTCGGTTACATGCTCCCATAGTAGCATTCTTAGCAATTTACTTTTGTGAGCTTCCGGTCCATTTATGGAGATGTTTGATTAGTCTTTACTGCATGACTCGGGCTCCCAGTACCTTTCAGCATTGCAGCTTAATGCCACCATTACTTGTTGAGTGAATGACTGGATTGGCCTATTGCTAATTTATTCATATGTTTCTAGTTCAGTCTGTCCCGGAGCTGTGTTTAGAGATTAGAACATAACTCCCTCTGTAATTTAGAATTCCATGAGGATAATGATGCTTCCATCAAATTCTTCTACCACGTGATTACTCTGTGATCAGACAAGTTACTTAACGGTAGACCTCATGTTTATCAGTTGTAGAAGGAACCTGACGTAGTTGATCTGTAAGTTTGCCTCTGACTCACGTGTTCAGTGGCGTTAAGGGTTTCCCTCCACTTATCAGACAGGGTAGGCAGGGTTGTACTGTGAACAGACAGCCGTGAAACCTTAGTGGCATTATAACAAAGATTGGCTTCTAACTGCACTGTTGCCTGGGTTGATTTGGGGATTCTGTTTTATGTGCCCCCATTCCAGGACCCAGCTGACAGGACAGCCTCCATCCTGAACCTTGCTGGGCACTGTAGTAGAGGGAAGGGCTCTGGGAGGCCTCCTGTCTCGTATCCGTTACTCACATGCTCCGGCCAGAAGCCAGACACCAGGGTGTCATCACCTCAGCTCACAACTCATTGGCCAGAGCAAGTTACGTGGCTTCACCTAACCGTATCGTTGACCAGGAGATACAATTCTGCCATAATGAGCAGATGGCAAAGAACAAAAATATTCGGCAAACAGCAGTTAATGACAGATCTGCCCTTCTGGTCAACCAACGATCTGGATCACTGTCCTTTCCACAGACAAAGTACACTCATCTCCTCCTCAGTGAACCCAGCCTGAAAGAAACCAGCTAGACAGCATCAGGCTTGGAATATTAGGATTTCCAGGTGATACACATATTTCCCTGGATCAGGTTTGGATGTGCTTCCCCTTGACCTGGAGATCTGTGAGTGAAAATATTATCTGCCCCCCGCCCCCCATCCAGTTTACTTTGGAAAAACAGAGGCCTGATCACCACAGTAACGCTCCCCTTTGGACAATGGAAACAGCAGTTCCTGATGCATAGCAACTCAAGACTCGCACCGGGCTGGCTTTATAAGGGTCTCCTTTCCCTGGATGTGAGAAATATTCTTACGTAGGTACCAAGTGCAGGCTCCTGGAGGGGCTCCCAGTCCACTGGTTTGTGTGGCTCTTGGCATTGATACCCAGGAGATGCTTCCTTTCTTTCCATCATCTTCTTAGCCTCATCTGAAGTAGGTATTGGGGACCAAAGCCCTTCACAGCCTGCTCCCTTCCTGTAGAAGCTAGGAGACCTGAGGGTACTTTTAAATCAATCTGGGCTCTTGATTTTTGCTTGTTTGTTGGCAGCACGACATTGTAGGCTTGTAATGTGGTTCCGTTGAGCTCAGTGTGCAAGATGGCCTGTCCTCTCAGTTCTTTACAGGTGTCTGTCTGTCTCCTAAATGCTGATCCCAGAAGCCTGTTAGCTTTTGCTGGAAGAGCTGCATCCTTCGTGTCTGTCTCTGTCTCTCTTTCTTCTCTGAGCATTTTGTTCAACTGAAAGCACTTAAACTGTGTGTCCAGTTTTATCTGGGTCTGTGCTCTGAGACTCTAATCCATTCGTGTGTTTTAACTGTGGGTATCCGGGCCATACCTTGGTTTGTTACTGTCTTTGTTAGTCAAAGGCCTTCTTGATTTGTTAATTTATGGGTTGAGTTGAGAAGCACTATTCAAGCACTGCAAATCCTCAAATATTTGGCCTCTTCTCTTTTATTCCTGCTTACAAACTAGTCAGTTTTTAAAATTTGTTTCTTTCTTGTAATATCAAACAAAGCAACCAACACACCATTTTAATGTCCAGGTTTTTTAACCTCTTCTAGAGCTACAAGTTTATTAATTACATGATCTGCTTTCCAAGTCATGGTAACTGACTTTTACCAAATATTTTGTACTACCTACTATGGAATGCCACCCTTTCAGCCTCTGAGAAGTTTCCTTGCTGCCTGACCCCCAAGCTAATGGCATGTATTTTCATCTTTGTGTTATAATAGTACCCCACTTCTGGGACCAGTTTATGTCAGTCAGGATAGCCAGGTTATGATGTGTGATTACAGACAGTCTCAAAAGTTTAGTTCTTGTTTGTGTCCCATTTTATCATGGGTCAGCTGGGCAGCCAAGCTAATGCAGCAGAGGTCTCAAACATGGTGACAGGTGGGAGGAGCGCTTTGAAAACTGTGCATCTTCCACCAGCAGTTAAATACTCTGGTCCAGAAGTAACGTGACTCGCTTTGACTCACAACTCAATGGCCAGCATTAGTCACCTAGCCCCAGCATCTACAGGAGGCCAGAAATGATTTGGTGACCAAAACTAAAGCCTGTCTATTACACGTTCAGTGTTCATCTTTGAAGATGAAGAAAAGAGGGTATTTATTGTAAACTACATCCTATAACTCCCTGCATTTTTGGCGGTGTGCTGGCTTCTAATGTTTAGAAGACATTTGTGAGGACAGAGGTGTGACTTCAGCAGTTAATGTGCCTTTATAGGGTTTCACACACACACACACACACACGGTAAATTTGGAATTCGTCTTACTATTAATTTACTGATTCATGTATATAGCTACAGTAAAATAATTTCTATTAATAATTTAAGTTGTTATTATAATTATAATAATAATACTAATAATAACACTAATAATGCCCCAGGGCTTTATGGATATAACTTCATGTAATCCTCAGTGCAACCTGATCAGGTAGGTAGCTTTTTTTTCTGCCCTTTACTAGTAGGAAAAAAGGTTAAATTCGTTTCATTATTTATAGTACAAAGAGCTAATAAGTGGGTGCTGGGTTCTGTGCTAAGAGGTTTCCCTGCATGTCTTAGCTCATTTTATCCTTATAATGGCAGTTACCTCATTTCACTAATAAGGAAATTAGAATTTAGAGATGTTAAGTCACAATTAGTAAAGGGCAGGACTGGGATTCTAATCCAGGTTTCTGATGTAGAAAAATGTGTGCTCTTAAATAGTATGACTTCTTATATGTCTTTTTTTTTTTTTCTTTTTTGGGCTATGCCGTGTGGCTTGTAGGATCCCAGTTCCCTGACCAGGGACTGAACCTGGGCTCCCCCCAGCCCCAGCAGTGAAAGCACTGAGTCCGAACCACTGGACCGCCAGGGAATCCCGAGAGCGTAGTCTAATAAAGTCAGAAAATTTTTTTCTGTACAGTATGTTTTATATAAGAAAATAATTTATGTTACCAAATAACATTAAATTAATCAAAATCACTTGAAATAATGAAATATTTATTTTCGTCTATCAATGTGTTTCTTCCTTTAAATAAAGGAGGAGTGAGTTTAAGTGAGGGAAACAAACATTATTAAACAAAAAAGTTTTGAGATTATCAGAGCCCCTTCTATTTTTTAGCCACTCCAGAAGACACAACTTCAGAAATTACACAGGAGTTTTATGGTTTTGGTAAAACCAGGGGGCTTGATTTCAGTTAAGAAAAGGAAGGAAATTTTGTAAGATTATTTTTAGTTTTGGTCCTAAGTGAATAATAAGTACAATGTGTGAACTATCACTTCTTCCCGTACTAACCATGTTATAGTATTTTCCACAATTACCTTAAACTTGGACAAATCTTAGCATTCCTACAAGCCCTAAAGTAGTTTTATGTATGTTTTTTTTAACCATTTTTTAAGTTGAAGTATAGTTAATTTACAGTGTTGTCTTAGTTTCAGGTATACAGTAAAGTGATTCCATTTTATTTATATATATATATATAAATATATATATATAATGCATATATATTCTTTTTCAGATTCATTTTTATTGCAGGTTATTACAAGATACTGAATATAATTCCCTGTGCTCTACAGTAGGACCTTGTTGTTTATGTATAGTAGTGTGTATATGTTAATCCCAAACTCCTAATTTATCTCTTTCCCCTCTCCGCTATCCCCTTTGGTAACCATAAGTTTGTTTTCTATGTCTGTGAGTCTATTTAAAGTTTTACATTTTTGATGGGTAAAACAGAGTATTAATAAAAGCAGTGTATCAACAGCCGAGTCTTGATTGCTACATTGACTGGTAGGAAACTACAATAGGTAAATCTGTTATTTTTGATAGAACAGGGGATGGTCCAGTGTAGCCTAAATTTGTGACTTTATTTCAGCCTTCTTAGTTCATCACAGAGTCCTTAGCTCTCTGGAGTGGTAAATCATTTGGTAATCTCTGACTACTTTTATAGTAGATTATATAATAGTACCTAAATAAAGTACTTCTAAAGCCAGGTGAGTCCTTCATAATTTCCTTTTAACAAAAAGCTGATTCCCTTCTTTGAGGGAAACTCATATTACTAATTATTTCTATAAAAAGAAGATTATTTTGGCTCCGCATTTGGTATATGTGGTGTTAAAGATACAGTAAGCAAAAGTGTTGGAAGTCCAGGGGAAGAAATAACAAATTTTAATGCTTTTTCTGTTGCCCGTACAGCAAGATAAATCAATACTTATTAGAGAAGACTATACTTTACCCTTTACTATGAACCTCTGTATATGTGGGCGATTAAGAGTAGTTAGTCACACAGGGGAGCATATGTACCTGGCCTAAGCTCTCCTGTGACTTAATCTTTCTCGGCTCCATCCTGCATATCCAGGTGCCTGGGTGTTGTCAGCAGTTAAGCTTTACGAGCTGTCATCTCGTAAAGTGCTCGGAAGAGAATCCTGCAAGAGAAGTGAGGAAATCTGCCCTTACTTCCTTAACTTACCTGGTTGTAGCTTCCCCGCGCTCCTGTACCCACGATGCTGTCACTCATTTCTTCAGCTGTTTAAAGTCCTTTCTGCTTCTCTCTTAGTGTTCTGAGTCCTCCCCTGAGTACCAGCCGGAGCTCAGCCATTCATGGGAAAGGCAAAAGAGGACAAGAAGGAGGAATTAAACTACAGTAGAAAGACCATGGGGCTCTGGAGTCAGACCTCAATCCAAATCCTACTTCACCACTCGGGCTAGTGACTTACCTTACTGAGCTTCACTTTCCCTGCAAACTAGGTATTATAATAATACACCTTCAGAATGAAGATTAAGCGTCTAATATAGGGTCTAATATAGTGATTTTTTTTTACTTAATGAGCTTCCCTCTTTTGTCATGTTCATCGTGTAAATAGCAGAGCGTGCTCTGTGTGTGCCAGGGATCCACCAGACTGCTGAATCTCAAGCATTAGACAGAGTGTAAATAACTGTATCTGCATGAAGAGTCTGCAGACTTTCTGTGGAGAGTCAGATAGTAAATATTTTAGGCTTTGCAGGCTTTACAGTCTCTGTCACAGCTCTTCTGCTGTTACGGAGCAAAGCAGCCGCGGGCAGTATGTAAATGAGCACGTGCGGCTGTGTTCTAATAAAGTATTTGCAGAAACAGGTGGTGGGCCAGATTCGCCCCAACGGCGACAGCTTGCCAAACCCCAGTCCGTATTATTGTCCCTACAAGGGAGACCTATTGCCAGAGATTTCATAGTCTTACATCTTAATACAGCCCTCCTTTTAAAAAATTAATTTAGTAAACTTACCTCACTATGAGTTGAACAGTGGAGTCAGGAGGTTATATTTCTCCAAACGGATAAAGTCTGTTATTGTAGAAGAGAGTGTTTCCTGTACCACTGTTTAACTGCAGCTTTATTTTAATGTTTACCTTACTCTTTCTGGTTTTTGTGTGTGTGTGTGTGTGGTACGCGGGCCTCTCACTGTTGTGGCCTCTCCCGTTGTGGAGCACAGGCTCCGGACGCGCAGGCTCAGCGGCCATGGCTCACGGGCCCAGCCGCTCCGCGGCATGTGGGATCTTCCTGGACCGGGGCACGAACTCGTGTCCCCTGCATCGGCAGACGGACTCTCAACCACTGCGTCACCAGGGAAGCCCCAACTTACTCTTTCTGTTTTTTAAATTTAATTTAATTAATTTATTTTTCTACAGCAGGTTCTTATTAGTTAGCTGTTTTATACATATCAGTGTCTACATGTCAATCCCAATCTCCCAGTTCATCCCACCCACCCCCCAACCTTACTATTTAATACTGAAAATTAAAGGCTTGGTCCCACCAGACATTTATATAAATCACACTCACAGTGGTCAGTACATAATTAGGAATGTTGACTTCTGTATTACTCATTTGGAAAATCATGGTGCATTTTGGCAAATGTGAAACCACTGAGGATGCTTCTGTAAAGAAACTGTTCAACGTTGTCTGTTACTGTCTGTGCGTTTTCCAAAATTATTTAATCACAGAACTCCTCATAGAAAGCTAATTATGTCCCTAGAACTATATTCAGAAGACGGTATTCTGAGGCTCTCTGGTCTCACTGACTTAGGAGATCATGCAGTTACTTAGCAATTCTGGAAGAAGAATTTACACCTCTTGCTCTTGAGTATACAGTCTACTATTCCCCTCCCCCGCCAATTTCCTTCTGCTCTTAGCTTAAAGAAAACAACTGTTACAGTTGACCCTTGAACAACATGGGTTTGAACTGTGCAGATCCACTTATACATGGATTTTTTTCTATAAAAACTACACCACTACAGGCCTTCCCTGGCGGTCCGGTTGTTAAGACTCTGCGCTCCCATTGCAGGGGACACGGGTTCCATCCCTGGTCAGAGAACTATGATCCCACATGCCATGCCGAGTGCCCAAAAAAAAAACTACACCACTACAGATCCGTGGTTGGTTGAATCCATGGATGCAGAACTGCAGATGCAGGGAGCCCACTGTAAAGTTATACTCAGATATTCGACTGATGGCGGGGGCAGGGTCGATGCTCCTAGCCCCCGAGTTCAAGGGTCGTCAACTGTATTTGGAAATAATTTCAAACTTACAGAAAAGTTGCAGGAAAAAGAGGAGTACACCCATGTATACTGATTGTTACCATTGTGTCCCATTTGCTTTGTTTATGTTTTTCCATACACCCATTCTGTCATACACACACATGCACACGCATGTATTTTTTTTCCAAACCATTTGAGATTAGTTGCCTATATCATGGCCCTTTACCCCTAAATATTTCAGCAAGTGTTTCATCTTTTATGATGTGGACATTTTTAAAGATTAGAGTCGCTTTGATTTTTTTTGAATAGGGTGATCCCATTTTGGGTTTGTCTCATGTTTTCTCAGTTAGAGTCAGGTGTTGCATTACCAGCTAGCACATTATATAAATGATGTTATATTCTCATGGCATCACATCCGGGGGCACATATATCTGTCTGCCCCTCATTGGTAATGTTAATTTTGATCACCCAGTCAAGGTGTGGCCCAGTGTCTCCACTGTATAGTTGCTAGTTTTCCCTTGAATTAATAAGTAATCTGTGGAGAATCTACATCCTTTGGAGAGTCGATGTAGTAAAGTTGTTATGAGCTTATACTCAAGTCACAGCTGGGTTCGAATCCAGCTAACTCTATGAACATAGGCAAGTTTATTATCTGTGAAATAGGGGAGGTAGTAGTTGCCATCTCTTTATCTATCTATGAGCTTTAAGTGAAACAATGAAATAATGTGCAGCTCAGGCCTGGCATGTAATAAATGCTTAGTGAATGTCAGCTATTATTTTAGTTCTGGAAATACGAATTAGTAGGCATAGTAGTAAAGCCTAAGGCTTTATAACCCAAAGCTAAAAAAGACTTCCCGAAGTCATTTCTTCCACGAAGATTAACGTTTTATCCAAGATGAATGTGTTTTTAAAGCATCTTCTTACTGAGTTTGTTCTTTGTCTTGGTGTTCTTTCCTACCTGCTGTACCCTGTCCCTTCTGGTATGTGTGAGACAGGCAGTTAAGGGGTGAAACCACTATCAGGAAATATTCTTTCTGGATTCAGAGTTGTTTGGTTTCCAGTTTCATAAAGATCTTAATTGAACAGACATTTTAAAAATCAGCTGTACCTGTTTTCTGTGTTACCACTGTGATAGTCTCCTGTAACTGTCGTCAAAGACTTCCTAAAAGAGGGGTAGACGTGCGAGTAGAACTATAAAGAAATGAGAGAGGTTTAGATGGACTTAAAACACAGGGAGCAGCATCACATGTAGATGTTATTAGAAGGCGCCGTTAGATGCTCCCTGTGGCTGGCGTGTGAAGGTCAGGGTAGAAAGTGGTACGGTGCTGGACTGGCAGAATTAGCTAGAGCTCGACCATCAAGGACCCCGTTTTGCCATGCCAAGATCGTGAAGGCAGTAGAGAGCCAAGGATTAAGTGTGAGAGGATCGTGATCATAATTCTTTTTTTCTTTCGTTTTCTTTTTTTGGCCATACCACGTGGCTTGCAGGATTTTAGTTCCCTGACCAGGGATCAAACACGTGCCCCTTGCAGTGGACTCTCAGAGTCTTAACCACTGGACCGCCAGGGAATTCCCCATACTTTCTGAGAAAGACCACTGACAGTAGCTACAGAAGGGAAGTGGAGAATGGTGTGATGCTAGAGGTGAGAAGGCTAGCTGCCGCCTGGATGTGACAGTGGGATGAGGAAGCACTGAATAATTTCTAGACATGAAGGAGACATTTTAAGATCTGGTGCCTGATATGGAAATGGGGACGTAGGAAGCAAAAGGGAGCTGGAAAAATCAAGGCTTCTGACTGGGTGACTGGATGTATGATGGTGCGATTCACTGAAATTGGTAAGACACGAGGAGGAACAGGTGTGGAGAGTCGGCAGATGGGGACATTGATGTTAACACGAGATATGTCAGTGGAACGTACGGTAAGAGGTCTTTCTACATGTGCCTAACGTTCAACAGAAATCTGTGCTAGAGAGTAAGATTTTGAATCGTGTCCTCAGCATGTAAATGGTAGTTAAAGCCATGATGGTGGATGAAATTGCAAGAGTGAGTATGTACAGGGCTAAGGACTAAGACTTGGTATAACACTTGTTCGTATTAGCCTATATAAACATGTTCAGTTTTCGATAAGTTTAAAATAGATGTTCAGTTTATTCAGTGCTGTTGCTTTAGGGTCTAACCCCCCAAAATGAGAAACATGTTTGTATTTTATTTGACTGCACAGTTAAAAGGTATTAAATAACGGCAGATGACTAGCTCTCCGGGGTACGTTGGAGGTGCAGAAATCCTCAGCATAAAGATTATAAACAAAAACAAGAGCTTTTTGAGCTGTTTTAACTTTAATTTTTAGGGAAACATTCTGATTAGATTGTAATTCTATGAGAGTAGAAAGAAACTAATTTCAGTCCCTTCCTTTTCACATTGCCAGACATCACACTGGGCAGGCAGACTCTTAATAAGCACAGCACTAACAGCCCACGTCTAAAGGGATGTCAGGGGTACAAATAAGGGACATGAGAAGGTGAGGATCAAAATTAAACTGAATTTTGCCTAGGGCTGCCTTTCCTGTGCTACTTAGCAACTTTAAGTCCTGAATATGTTAAAAGGAAAGTACTAAATTGACAAATACTTCACACTGACGAGAAACAAGACTGGACAGTTTTACCCATACCTTAGCAAAGGTCTTCCTTTACTGTTTTATAGTCTAGAAGTAAAAATAATTTCAGAGTACTGAGCTTTAAGTGAGAGGAGTAGAGAGTAATAGAATCTTTTACTGTTTATTTCTTGTAAAAAATATAAGTATCGAACTGCTCTTTTTCTTGCCAAATAGTTAATCTGTCTTCAGCTATTTTAAGTGTTTACCCCGAGTATTTTAAGCACAAAAGCAAAATGCGTTTGTCTTTTTTTATTTTTTGCTTTTATCAAATTTAATCTTTTTTTTTTTTTTTTAAGGAAGTCCATTCCAAACCAGAACAGTTTGTGGACCTTAAATAACTGTTGTAGGGCTTCCCTGGTGGCGCAGTGGTTGAGGGTCCGCCTGCTGATGCAGGGGACGCGGGTTTGTGCCCCGGTCCAGGAAGATCCCACGTGCCAGGGAGCGGCTGGGCCCGTAAGCCATGGACGCTGAGCCTGCGCGTCCGGAGCCTGTGCTCCACGACGGGAGAGGCCACAACAGTGAGAGGCCCGCGTACCGCAAAAAGAAAAAAACCCAAAAAACTGTTGTAGTTTCACTGGCACATTTATTCAACAAACATTTATTGTATACTTGTATGTGTCAGGCACAATACTGGATCTGGAGTAAACAAAGCAAAAAAAATTCCTATCTTCGTGCATCTTACATTTTGGGGAGAAGAGACAGACAATGAATAAAACAATAAGTAAATTCAGTAGTCTGTGAGGCGGTAAGTGCTCCCCAGGAAAATAAAGCAGGGTAGGGGGATAGAATAGGGTTGAGGGGGAGAGATTCCATATTTTTTGCAACATTTTACTATGAAAACTTTCAAACGTACTGTGAGGTTGCAAGCATTTTATAGTGACCACCCATGTACCCCGTGGCTAGACTCCACCATTAACATTTCACCCTGCTTTGCTTTATCACACATCTGTTTATCTCTCTATCTATCAGTCCTTCTTGTTTTGATGCATTTCTAAGTAAATTACAGACATCAGTGCATGTTTCCCTAAATACTTCAGTATACATATCATTCATTAGAGTTCACTTATTTACTGTTTTTTTTTCTTAGGTAAAATTTATATGCAAAGAAATTCACAAATACTTGGTGTATATTAGCTGGATTTTGACAAATTCGCCTACTTGTCTAACCCAACCCCCAACAAGATATGGAACGTTACCATCATCCCAGAAAATTCTTTCATTCCCATTCCAGTCAATCCTTGCCCCCAGGCCTCAGAAGCAGCTACTGTTTTGATTTTTTCTTTCTTTCTTTTTTTTTTTTTTTTTTACCATAGATTAATGTTGCTTCTTTTGAAACGTCACATAAATGGACTCAGAGTATGGACTGTCTTGTGCAGAGCTATTTTCCCTCACCCCAGTGTTTTGGGGACTTGCTCGTGCTGTGTGTAGGTGGTTTGTTCCGCTGTGTTGCTGGGTGGTCCTCCGTTGTGTCACCAAACCGCAGTTTGTGCACCAGTCCTGATGATGGACGTTCGGGCTGTTTCCACTTTGGGGTTGTTATGAATAAAACCATATGAACATTCTTATTCAGGTCTTTTTGTGGGCTTGCATCCTCATTTCTCCTAGGTAAATACCTAGGAGTGGGATTGCTGGGCCCTGTGGAACGTGTATGTTTGGTTTCATGAGATCTGCCACCCCTTTTTCTCACTAACCGTGTTTGACAGTTGAAGTTGTTCCTCATCGTCACCATTGTATGGTGTGGTCAGCCTTTTCAGTTGTAGCCATTCTGGGGACTGTAGAGTGGAAGAGCTGGTAAAGAATGCTCTGTCTGCAAAGGGGACTTTTGAACAAAGACTTGAAGAAAGTGAGGAAGCGCAAGCCATTCTGAGTTTGACAGAGAGCAAGGAATCTAGTATGACAAGAGCAGAATGGAAGTAAGGGTTGCCTGGGCACAACAAGGAAGGGGAATTTGCACATCCTGTTGGACCTTGTAAGCAGTTTTAAGAACTTTGGCTTTTATTCTGAGTGAGGTGGGAAATAATTGGAATGTTCTAATGGAAGAATGGCATGGTCTGACTTGTATATTAACAGATTACTCTGATTATTGCATGAAGACAGACAGAAATGGAAGCAGGGAAACCAGTCAGAAGGCTGTCGTAATGAGCCAGGCAAGAGTTGGGTGTTTGGATGCAGAACCTGGGAGCCCTTGCTGGAGCACTGTTCCTGAATAGGCCTGGATGTCTGGTTCTTAGGAATGTCATTAGGAAGCAGCAAAGTGGTTCGGCTCAGCCCTTCTGTTGTGGTAGCAGTGGCGTCTAGCCCTCCGTGCATAAACAAGCAGGGGTTCAGTAACTTCTTAAGTGGCTTTTTACAAATTAGTCATCACTTATTTACCCATAAGAAATCTTATACAATACTGTTGCTTTCAATAACCTGTTTTTAATTCAGTAACCCAAAAGGTCTAAATGTGGTCTTAATTGTTGTTATGGCTGACCGTTAAGGCCATTAATTTTCTTAAATAACTATACTTAATGAATAAGTTAATTTAATCTTTGTTTAGGAATTTTCCCAGTATAACCTTGAATAACTCTTTCTGGTTTGGTAATATTTATTAGAACTTACTATAGAGCAGGTAGAAATACCTTTTTCATTCTTTTCATTCAATTTAGTCTTATCCTTATTTTTCTATAATGGTATTTTATAAAATACTGGGTACCTGCAATAAAGGAAAATATAGTTCTAGCTAAGTAGATTACAAAGATAATCTTGTTTAGTCCTCATCCTTAAAAGAATTTAGAGTCCCCCATACTACAAGAGAATACATCTTTTAAAGGAAAAGATATAAAGGTTATTTAGACATAGCATCTAATCTTAAGGAGCTTAACATTTTGGAGATCAGTATGTAGACAAATAAATGATTACAGCACGATTTCTTAAGTAGAGGATGTAGTGCTGTAAAGGCACAGATAGGGAAAGCAGAGGGAAATCTTTTTTTTTTAATAGATCTTTACTGGAGTATAATTACTTCACAGTACTATGTTAGTTTCTGTTGTACAGCAAAGTGAATCAGCCATATGCATACATATATCCCCGTATCCCCTCCCTCTTGAGCCTCCCTCCCACCCTCCCTATCCCACCCCTCTAGGTGGTCACAAAGCACCGAGCTGATCTCCCTGTGCTGTGCGGCTGCTTCCCACCAGCTATTTTACATTTGGTAGTGTATATATGTCCACGCCACTCTTACTTCGCCCCAGCTTCGCCCTCCAACCCCATGTCCTCAAGTCCATTTTCTGTGTCTGTCTCTTTAATCCTGTCTTGCCCCTAGGTTCTTCAGAACCATTTTTTTTTTAGATTTCATATATATGTGTTAGCATAGTGTATTTGTTTTTCTCTTTCTGACTTACTTCACTCTGTATGACAGTCTCTAGGTCCATCCACCTCACTACAAATGACTCAATTTCGTTTCTTTTTATGGCTGAGTAATATTCCATTGTATATATGTGCCACATCTTCTTTATCCATTCATCTGTCGATGGGCATTTAGATTGCTTCCATGTCCTGGCTATTGTAAATAGAGCTGCAATGAACATTGGGGTGCATGAGTCTTTTTTTTTTTTTTTTACAAACCCACAATTTATTGTTATATTGTTGCTTTAAACAGTCACATGCATTTTAAGAAAAGGGAAACAATCCTTTATATTTACCCATAATTTGGTTCTTTGTTCGCTCCTGATAAATCTGTTTCCATCTGCTATTGTTTCCCTTCCATCTGAAGAACTTCCTTTAGCATTTTTTTTAATTAATTAATTTAATTTATTTATTTTTGGCTGCGTTGGGTCTTCATTGCTGCTCACGGGCTTTCTCTAGTTGCGGCGAGCAGGGGCTACTCTTTGTTGCGGTGTGCGGGCTTCTCATTGCGGTGGCTTCTCTTGTGGAGCACGGGCTCTAGGCACACGGGCTTCAGTAGTTGTGGTGTGTGCATGTGTCTTTTTGAATTATGGTTTCCTCAGGGTATATGCCCAGCAGTGGGATTGCTGGATCGTATGGTAGTTCTATTTTTAGTTTTTTAAGGAACCTCCATACTGTTCTCCATAGTGGCTGTATCCGTTTACATTCCCACCGGCAATGCAAGTGGAAATTGCACTGCAATTACATTCCCTCTTCTCCACACCCTCTCCAGCATTTGTTGTTTGTAGATTTTCTGATGATGGCCTTATTGTGGTTTTGATGTGCATTCCTCTAATGATTAATGATGGTGACGGCAGAGGAGGTAAGAGCATACAGGGGAGAAAAGACAGCCTCTTCCATAAGTGGGGCTGGGAAACTGGACCGCTGCCTATAAAAGAATGAAACTAGAGCACTCCCTAACGCCAGACACAAAAATAAACTCCAAATGGAGTAAAGAGCTAAATGTAAGGCCAGACGCTATCAAACTCTTAGAGGAAAACATAGGACAAACACTTTTTGACATAAACCACAGCAAGATCTTTTTTGACCCACCTCCTAGAGAAATGGGAATAAAAACAAAATAAACAAATGGGACCTAATGAAACTTAAAAGGTTTTGCACAGCAAAGGAAACTATAAACAAGACAAAAAGAAAGATCATTTTAAACCAGACTTTGAAGAACAAGTGGGAATTTTCTTGGGGGTGGGGCTGGCGTATGGTCCATCTGTGTGAGCGAAGGCACACAACAGATGTTTAAGACACAGTACTGTCCTTTCAGATGGGTCTTCTCTACTGATACCTCATGTCACTCTTAATCAATAAAAATGATATTTTCTGACTTCTCAAATATGTTATATGCCCTGTTTATAGCCAGTTAACCATTTTGCATTAATTACCAATGCTTTTATCAAAGAGACCATTACCACCTGAAAAGGCAGAAATTTTCTAGGGGTAAGCAAAAATAACAAAGGGGAAAGTAAAAGAAAAAACATTAAGTGCTGGAAAGAAAAGAGAGAAAGATGGGTCAGAAAAAAAAAAGATATATGTATATAAAACAAATAATAAAAATAAGTAGCAGAGTGACTTGCTGGACTTAGGGTCTGAGGAGGAAGCTAAGATTCCTGCTTGGGTTTCTGTCTCTAAAGCCCACGCTCTTCCAGTGCACCAGGTGGGCTGAAGTAACAAAAGTGCATATTTGGAGCCTGCAATTGCAGGGTTCATGGGGGCACGAAAGTGTGCCTCTGAACTTTCCGAAGATCATCGTTCAGTCTTTTCTGATCCTCTTCTTTATTGTTCACATTGCTATGTATAGAAAACATTATCGTTACTTGCAGCACAAGAGGCTTTTAAAGTAATTTGCTTAATGATAAGTTACGATTCATCTGATTCCATTTTATGTAAGGTTGAATATCTTAAAATTCTTTAGATTATTTAATAGTATTTACTTTGTTCCCTGTAAGATCAGATTTATTTGAGAGAGTATGCCTCTGTTATTTTATGAAAAATGGGAATTGATCCTGGTGTTTTGATGATTAACTCTTAAATTTCAACTGAGCCTAGTTATTATAAATATTCTATGATATAAGGAAACTTTACCCTCCCAAGGTGTCAAGCTAGTAAGTGGTCTTCACACACAGCTATTTCCTTTTCTTAAAATAATCTCTTGGGCCTCCCTGGTGGCGCAGTGGTTGAGAGTCCGCCTGCCGATGCAGGGGATACGGGTTCGTGCCCCGGTCTGGGAGGATCCCATATGCCGCGGAGCGGCTGGGCCCGTGAGCCATGGCTGCTGAGCCTGCGCATCCGGAGCCTGTGCTCCGCAACGGGAGAGGCCACAACAGTGAGAGGCCCGCGTACCACAAAAAAAAAAAAAAAAAAAAAAAAATAATCTCTTAACTCCTGTTCTAGCTTAAATGTCACTTGGCACTAGTGAAAGTGATACTGTCCTTGAAATCCCTTTCCTATTTATATTTCCCATCAACGCATTGTTCTTTTCCTTCACAGCACTTATCACACTTTACAGTTTATTTTTAGGGCTGTTTTATTAGTGTCTGTCCTCCCTACTACAGTGTCAGGAGCCCTGCTATTTTATTTACCATTGTGTTCCCAGGAGAGGCACATAGTGGGCAGTCAGTAAATATAGACTAAGTTAATTAATGAGAAGCGTAAGCCCACATGTTCTGCCCTGTATCTCCAGTTGCTGTCCTATACCAGCATTTCCCAAACTGCATTGCAAAAGTTCTCCATGAGCTATTAATGGATACTTTCTGAAAAAGTGATTCTGTCGTCATAGATTTGGAATGACTGAACCCTCCGTCATGAGCAACCACAGTTTACATTGGCGTGTTAAAAGCTTTCATTCCAAAAGTTTAAAAATCCAACGTTCTCTTTTTTTTTAACTGTCAAACTCATTATTGGACTACCTATTGATAATTTGAAATTAAGTATTCCAGTGAACACAGTTTGGGAAGGCTGGCTTATTCAGTGCTGCAAGTAGATGTATTTAGAAGTTTCATTGACAGATATTATCTTCCAGGAACATATGGCATTTTATATAATTGTAATTTAGGATCGGATCATCTTATTTAGTCAAGGCATTCAATAAGTAATTATTGAATTGAACTCATAGCTCATCTTATTCTAATTTATTTCATGTATTACTTGGCTTCACCATTCACAGCTTCCTACTTAAAGCAAAAATTTCATTTTCACTTATAATTTAATGTTACTTTAATATAATTTAATGTTATTTTCTTAGAAATAGATGTATATAGTTTGGGGTTTTAAAAATATGTTCTTTACCTGGAAAGCTGCAAGTGTAATGTTTTACTCTGGAACTAAACTTGACTTAAGTGGGAAGGGTTTTACTGAACTAAATAAATTGTGTCTTTCAGAAATTACCTTTGTTTTAGAAAATCATGTAGTGAGATGTACTCAAATATTTTTTGTCAAAAGGAATTACAAAGAATTTTAGAAAATAAGAGAAATAAAGAAAATTATAGAAGAGTATTTCAAAATTATATCACCAGGAGGTGATCTGTTAACTGTTTGGTGTACATACTTTGAAACTTGACACATATGTGTGCCTGCTTGCATCTGTGTGGTGTGTGTGTGTGTGTGTGTACATACACAGATACCTACGTACATATTCATTTATTCAACAAATATTGAAGCACCATGCTTTGTACTCGGCACTGTTTTCGGGTGGTTATTTATCAGTGAACAAAATAGACAAAAATCCCTGCCCTCACGATGCTTAGATTGGGGTGGGGAGGAAGGAATGACAACAGTAAACAAACCAAGGATATGTGACATGTCAGAGGACTGTAAGAGCTTTGGAAAAATACAGCAGTGAAAAGAATAAAGGAGCATAGAGAGAAGGATTGTTACGTGTTCAGCTACTTTTAGACTTTTTCCTGTATTTGTGTGTGTTCAATTATGTCTTTTGCTTTTAAAAAAGATTAAATACAAATATCCTGAACATACAATTTTCAGATCTGTCTTTTTACTTAATAAATTGATGGGGTTTTCCATTTCATTAAGTATTATTCTGAACCATTTAAAGTCTATGCATGTTCCATTTTCTAGAATATGGTCCGTTTTCTAGACAGCAGCCAGGGTGATCTTTAAAATCCTTCAGCCACTGTTGCTCTTAGTACAAGGACAAATCCGTAACATGCCCCACGTCCCTGCGTGATTGACCCTGACCCCTTTGCGCCCTCACCGCCTGTGCTCCAGCCACACCGGCACCTGTGTGTGGTCTCCTTCCCATCCCCGAGTCTTTGTACATACACAGGGCTACAGTAAATAGGAAGGTTCAAGGTTATAGTTACACACCAGTTGTTGAGGAGTGATTTTTAAGGCTTAGAAGGACATATTTGTTGTATATTGTACACATCTTGGTTCCTTACGTTCCTTATGAGGAAATTTTGTCAAATATTTTATAAAACAAAAAAACACATGGAAGACTTTTTTAAAGCAGTATTTACTATAATACTGATAAAAAGTTTGATTTCACGATTCTAGGAAAATGGATATAAAGATAAGGAAGTCTTTCTACAGAATGCTGTTAACACTAGGAAGAATAGGAATGGTAACAAGCATATGGTAAATCTTCAGCTTCTCTAGGAATGAAAGGTACACATTTGCTACCATGTTTTAGGTAGGTATTGTGTCTCAGCCATTTTATCTTAACCACAATCCCATATGGTAGGTACACACAGTGTACATTTATAGGTGGTAAAACTTGCTGGTATGAATATCTTGTCCCAAGTCCCCAAGTCATGGAGCTAGTAAACCGTGGAGCCAACGTTCAAAGCCAGAGCACTTCTGATTACAAAGCATGTTCTTAACCACCATACTGCAGTGCCTATAAAAAATCTAAAGCCCTTAGTGGTCCCATTTCACACCTAGAAAGTAATTTTCATCGTGGTTCATCTAGAGAAATGAACGAAATAGCCAGGAAATTTCTGAAAAAGAATTGTGAGGAGTGAATTTAGTATCTAGTCAGCACTGGATAATAAAATGTAGTCTGAGGCTGCACTTTTAAAAACACGTTAAATACTAGCGCAGGAGGCATTTGAGGAGAGGAGGGCAAAAGAACGTGGAAATACTCCCAAGTGCAAGTGGAATTCTGAGAAGGGGACATGTTTAGTCATTAAGGGGAATAGGTGATTTTATGACGTTCATATACTCTTTGAGGCGGCTTGCTGTCTCTCCTTATACAAAAAAATAAACCGTCTCTCACATGTTCACCTACACAGAGATGTGCTAATGGATTAAGGACAAAATGCAAATGAAGAACAGTGCGCCTCGCTCCCCCGCTCCCTCCTTGAGTCTGATGTAAGTAGGGGGCATAGGTCACAGAACGTTTCTCTTGCTCTTTGAGGGTATCCGAGTGGAGAAGAATACACCTGTGATTGATTTCTCAGCTGGGGCTCAGAAGCACCCTGTGTCAGAGGGCACAAGGGCCAGTACACATGCCCACAGGCTGTTCGGAGTCACCCCTCCCTCCCCTCACACTGAGTTTCTACCAGCTCCCAGGAGCCACGAGGCAGCCTGAATCAAAGATGAGTTGAGTTATAAAAATGAAAGGTTTTGTTCACACACCCTAGTTTGTGACTGTACGATTTATACCTGTTACTAAGGATGACAAAATCATAGAGCAAAAGGTTAATAAATTTGACTAATAGAACTTTCCTGCGTGGAAAAAGTCCTTTAAACAAAATCAGGAGTCAAACTTCAGGAAAATAGTTGGCAGTTTTATTACATGGGGGCTAATTTCCTTAATATTGAAAAGGAAAATAATCCACATATTTAAACATCAATGAGAAAAAGAAAAGCAGCACTTTTGAAAATGAGCAAACGGCAACACGTAAGGGAAAAAAAACTCATTGTAAAGAAATTAACCTAAAGTAACAAAATGGGTCATTTTAAAATTGAAAAGAGATGTTAAGGAGTTACTGCAAGGAGTGGTAGGAACATGTGCTGTAACTTCATACACCCTTTGAGCGCTTCCATCTCTTGTCCTACAGATGCTTTCACGGGCTCACAAAGGTGTCTCATATATGTAGTAGTACAGGATTGGTTTTTGCAGCGTTCAGGGAGAAGGATAGGCATTTAAGTTGCTTCCAGGGGTTTTTCCCTGTCAATTCGTGTCTGGTTAAATAAGTTATGGTACATCCACATAGTGGAATACAATGCAGCTGTTAAAAAAATGGTAGTGAAAGTATCAGTATGGAAAAATCTCTGAGGTATGTCAAGGGACCAAAGCCCTAGGGATAAAGCTCTGTGGGCTGCGCGGCAGAATCCTAGGTGTGAATTGATATGTACGTATATGTAAAATTAACAGAGGCTACTTATGAAGACTGGAATTTTTTGTTTTCATACTGTTGGAATGTTTTTCATCCTTCAACTTGTATTTTATGTACAGTATTTTAAAAACTAGCTTAAATTTAATGAAATGTTTACCAAAATTCAATGATGATGGGGTGGGTGAGAACAGATATTTCTGTGGCAGCTGGTAAAACTCTTTCTGTGTGGCACCTCAACCAAAGCTTATTTGGAGCACCTGTAACATGCCAAGCATTGTACTAAACATTTAATGCACATTTATCTTACTTAAATCTCCAACCATCCGTGGAAGATTCTATTTTTCTTTTCCTGGAGGAAACAGATTTAGAAGAATGAAGTGTCTTGCCAGGAGTCACAAACTCTGGAGCCTTTGCCTTCAATCCCTATACTTTACTACCGTTCAAAAAGGGCTCTGGAAATTCAGAAGAAAGGTTATTACTCGAGACACAGACCAGGTTTGAATCTGTGTCAGCTTCGTGAATGAAAAATGGAGACAATAATCTGTACCCTTCTTTGGAATGATCATATTAGTTGATTTGTATGACATTTATGAAACACTGTATGAATAAGCAATTAGAATCAATAAAAAAATATTTTTTATACAAAGCCTGCTTTCGTCATACAATACGTTCGAATGTTTTAACCCTCTTTAAAACAGTCTCAAACTTATTTTTTTTTAAATAAATTTATGTATTTATTTATTTTTGGCTGCGGTGAGTCTTCGTTGCTGTGCACAGGCTTTCTCTGGTTGTGGCGAGCGGGGGCTACTCTTGGTTGCGGTGCGCGGGCTTCTCACTGCGGTGGCTTCTCTTGTTGCGGAACATGGGCTCTAGGCACGCGGGCTTCAGTAGTTGTGGCACGTGGGCTCAGTAGTTGTGGCTCGCGGGCTCTAGAGCACAGGCTCAGTAGTCGTGCTGCACGGGCTTAGTTGCTCCGAGGCACGTGGGGTCTTTCCGGACCAGGGCTTGAACCTGTGTCCCCTGCATTGGCGGGCGGATTCTTAACCACTGCGCCACCAGGGAAGTCCCTGTAAAATGCAAACTTTAATAACAGTTTTAGTCAGTTTTTGGAATCTTTTGTATAATTTAACTCTCAATTTCAGTGTAGTACCTTCTCTTAAATTGAGGAAATATAGTGTATCTAACAAGATCTCGTTTCTATTCAAAATGTTTTTACCACAACTGTATTGTTAGCATCCTTGCAAGGCTACTAAAATTCCTCTATTTTAAAAACAAATGAAAACCTCTTCATGAGGCTACATGTTCTGTTTGCTAGTTTTTTAATATGTAACTTACCTCTTTTTCCCTCTTTTTAGGAACACCATCTTCAGCGGGCTATCTCGGCACAGCAGGTGTATGGCGAGAAGAGGGACAACATGGTCATTCCAGTCCCAGAGGCAGAAAGCAACATCGCTTACTATGAGTCCATTTACCCCGGGGAGTTCAGGATGCCAAAGCAGCTCATTCACATACAGCGTAAGTAATTTCTCTTCTGGTAACCGTACTTTGCATTCCCTTCTTCTGTAACTCTCGACAGGTTTTTATCAGTTCGGGGCCATTTTCAGTACCCACTTCACTGACCAGAATCAGCTTGAGAGTTATTAGAGCCCATTTTCACCTTTTATAATTGTGCTTGGGCTCTCTGCCTGACAGAAAAGATAGCATTTTCATCCCAGATTTTTAGCTTCATCTCAACCTGGGACCTTATGCTACTGTAGATGAGTAGGATAAAGAATGTACCTTAGATGTAGAGATCATTTTCTTACTCTTCAGAAATAGTAATGTTAATTGCCTTAAAGAATTTCTTAATAGAAGTCAGAGGTCATCAAATCTTTTCTGTAAGTATTTCAGGCTTTGCGGGTCATTCAGTCTCTGTCACAGCTATTTTACTCTGTGTTCCAATAAAACTGTATTGACTAAAACAGATGGCAACCCAGTATTGGCCTGCGGGCTGTAGTTTGCCAACTCCTTCTGTGTTTCTACTAATATTTTTCTTTTTTTCTTTTTTGGCCGAGCTGCGCGGCTTGTGGGATCTTAGTTCCCTAACCAGGGATTGAGCCCAGACCCTTGGCAGTGAAAGTGCTGAGTCCTTACCACCTGACCACCAGAGAATTCCCCTAATTTTTAAAAATATAGCGTTTTTAATTGGTAACTTGTCTCACTTGGTACTGATAGGCTCTTCATTGGAAATGATCCTTTGATAGCTAATCACATTTGATGATGAACAGCTGAGAGCTTGTAGACTTAGGCAAATATATTGCATTCACTCAGTCCCCAAGTAGTGGACAACTTAAACACATAATTGAAAGGTTACTAAGGTAAAATTGCTACAGCTTTCATTGTGGTCTTGCTGACCTTTATGATCAAGAGGTTTTTCCAGGAGCCTGTCTCAATTTTTTCTCAGGACAATAGAAATCTGTTTTGTTTTTATTGTTCTTTCTACGGACATAGAGAAACTAGCTTTAACCAGTTTCCAACTTATTAACTACTTTTCTGACTCATTTAACCTCTCTCCATATGATCTAGTTCCTGTCCTGGATTCAACTATTTCTTGAATATGAAAACTAAAAGTAGACATAATGCCTGTATTGACTCTTATCAGTTCTGTATTGGCATTTGATATTTTTAACTTGTGATGTTTTTTCATCTTTACCTCTGACTTGTACCTAATCTTACTGACTTACTTTAGGAAAAAAAAGAAATTTTTCCAATTTATTAAAGGCTACTTTGAAGTGAACCAAACAAGCGGCATGTGTTTTCTTGCCCAGTCACATGTTTAATAACATGTCAGATACAGACATTCTAAACAATTTTGACCAATATTGGGACCTAAAAATTAGTTCTCTGGAAAATCATGTCAGTGTGAAAGTTCCAGAGCTGATCCTTCCTCTACGTGTGAACTAGAGCCACATTGCATTCCACAGCCACTGGCTGTGTTATCTCACGAATGCAGGCTTTCAGGTTAAAGCAGCATTGAGCAAGATAAAATTACATTAATCAATTTACATTATCATTACTATCAGAAAAAAAAATTTGAATGCATGTTTTACAAATAGTTGCTTATTGATGACCAAAATTCACAAACCACATTTCATTTGTAGCTCATGGATTAAATTGTGGTCAGAAGAGTCAAAAGGGACTATATTTAAAAAGAAATTGACTTTGCTGACATTGTAATCAAATAATAGTAATAAAATGGGAGCAGAATTGTAAATTATTTGGGAAAAAATTTTTTGCATCAGTACAAATTTGGAAAGATGTATTACATTGGAATGTTAATAAAGACAGCTAAATTAGTGTTAGCTGCCTTTGGATTTCTTTTTTTTTTTTTTTTTTTTTTTTTTTTTTTTTTTTTTTTGTTGCTGTACGTGGGCCTCTCACTGTTGTGGCGTCTCCTGTTGCGGAGCACAGGCTCCGGACGCGCAGGCTCAGCGGCCATGGCTCACGGGCCCAGCCGCTCCGCGGCATGTGGGATCCTCCCAGACCGGGGCACGAACGCACGTCCCCTGCATCGGCAGGCGGACTCCCAACCACTGCGCCACCAAGGAAGCCCTGGATTTCTTTTAACATTTTGTCTTGGATGATTATAGATTCACAGAACAAGTGAAGCCTCGTATAATCACCACCACAATTAACATACTCAATTGTACCATCACCACAAGACTCCATCTTGTTGCTCCTTTAAATGCACCCCTAGCCCCTGGCAACCGCTAATCTCTTCTCCGTCTCTGTAATTATGTTTGTTGATGAAGATAACATAGATGGAATCATGCAGTATATATCCTTTTGAGATTGACTTTTTCCTCTTAGCGTAGCCTCCTTGATGTTCATCCAAGCTGTTGCATGTATCAGTAGTCCTTTCCTCTTGCTGAGCAGTCTTCCGTGATCCATGTGCACTGCACGTTTCACTGCTTACCCACTGAAAGACATTTGGGTAGTTTCCAGATTTTAACTATTGATATTTCAAATAAAGCTGCTACGAGTGTTCATGTACAGATTTTTGAGTGAACATAAATTTTTACTTCTCTGGCTTAAATAACCTTAAGAGTAGTTGCTGGGTCATCCATTTTTAGTTTGACAAGAACGTCTACACTGTATCCCAGAGTAGCGGTACTGTTTTACATTATCAGCAGCAGTGTATGTGTGATCCAGTTTCTCCTGTATCCTTGCCAGCATTTGAGGTTATCACTTTTTAATTTTAGCCATTCTCATAGGTGTGCAGTGCTATCTCATTGTACTTTAAATTTGTGTTTCTCTAAATGGCTAATATGTTAAACATCTTCTCATGTGTTTGCCATCTCTATATCCTATTTGGTGAAATCATTGCACAGGTCTTTTGCCCATTTTCTAATTAGATTGTTTATTTTAATGTTGAGTTTTGAGGATTTTGTTTTGTTTATATATTCTAGACACACGCCTTTGTCATATGTGATCTGGAAATATTTTCTCCCAGTATATAATTTGTCTTTTCATTCTCTTAACAGTTTTTCACAGAGCAGAAGTTTTTAATTTTGATGAGATCCATTTACCAATTTTCCTCTTACAGTTCATGATTTTGGTATCAACTCTAAGAATACTCTTTGTTTTGCCTGGGGTCCAAAGATTTTCTCCTATGACCTGTTGTAGAAGTTTCACAGTTTTACATTTTACATTTTTAAAAATTTATTTATTTTAATTTATTTATCTTTGGCTGCGTTGGGTCTTCGTTTAGTTGCAGCGAGTGGGGGCTACTCTTCTTTGTCTAGTTGCAGTGAGCGGGGGCTACTCTTCGTTGCGGTGCGCAGGCTTCTCACTGCGGTGGCTTCTCTTGTTGCGGAGCACGGGCTCTAGGCGCGTGGGCTTCAGTAGTTGTGGCACGTGGGCTCAGTAGTTGTGGCTTGCGGGCTCTAGAGCGCAGACTCAGTAGTTGTGGTGCATGGGCTCTAGAGCACAGGCTCAGTAGTTGTGGCGCACGGGCTTAGTTGCTCCTCGGCATGTGGGATCTTCCCGGACCAGGGCCCGAACCTGTGTCCCCTGCATTGGCAGGCGGATTCTTAACCACTGCGCCACCAGGGAAGTCCCTACCTTTTACGTTTAAGTGTGTGATCAATTTTGAGTGTGAGGTTTAGGTCACGGTGTTCCCCCTGCCCTCATTCTGGGTATCTAATTGTTCCAGCACCATTTATTGAAAAAGTGATCCCTCCTCCACTGATTGCTTTTGCTTCTTGTCCAGAAATTAATTATGCATGTTGATGTGTCTCTATTTCTGGCTTCTGTATTCTATTCCACTGATTTCTGTGTTTATCCCAAGACAGTACCACTGTCCTGATTACTGCAGCTCTATGATAATCCTTAACATCAGGAAGAGTACTTCCTCCTTTATTTTTCTCCTTCAAGATTGTTTTGGGTATTCTAGGGCTTTTCCCTGTAAATATTACAATAAGTTTGTATCTGCAAAGAAGCCTGCTGAGGTTTTGATAGAAATTTCATTTAACCCTATAGATCATTGTAGGGAGAACTGACATCTTTTCTGTGTTGAGTCTTCCAGTCCATGACCACCGTATGACCCTCCAAGTATTTAGGTCTTCTTTGATTTCTTTTATAAAGTTGACACTTTATAATTTTCATCATAGAGAGCCATGGTTTCTTAGTACTTTTTTTTTTTTAGATTTATACCTGTTTTATTTGGAACAATTGAAAATGGTATTGCACTTTTGATTTTGGTTTCCACTTTTCCATTGTATGCAGAAATGCAACTTAATTGTATGTTGAGCTTATGTCCTGTGGCCTTAACTGAAATTACATATTAGTTGTAGGAGATGTTTGCAGATTCTTTGGGATTTTCTGAATGGAAAATCATGTGGTAGTCTGCAAATAGAAATGGTTTTGTTTTTCCTTTCCAACCTGTATGTCCTTAATTGCTCTTTCTTGCCTTAGTATAGTGGTTAGAACTTGAATATGATTTTAAAATAAGAATGGTGAGAGCAGACATCCTTGCCTTGTTCCTGATCTTAGAGGGAAAGAATTTAGTCTTTCACCATTAAGTATTATGTCACCTGTAGGGTGTTTTTTTTTTTTTTTGTAGTTGCTTTTATGAGATTGAGGAAGTTCCCCTGTATTCCTAGGGTACTGGGAGTTTGTACCATGACTGTTGAATTTGTCAAATGCTTTTTGTGCATCAGTTGATAAGGCCATGTGACTTTTTTTTCCTTCTTTAGCCTTTGATATGATAGGTTGCATTGGTTGGTTTTCAAATATTGAACCAGCCTTGCATACCTGGAATAAACCCACTTGGCTGTGGTGTATTATTTTTTTCATACACTGTTGTGTGGGCTTTTATTGAGGAGTTTTGCATCTAAATTCATGAAAGATATTGGCTGGTAGTCTTTTGTGTGTGTGTGTGTGCTCTGCCTTGTCAGGTTTTGGTATCAGGGTAACACTGGCCTCATAAAACAAGTTGGGAAGTGTTCCCTCTTATTTTCTGGAAGAAATTATGTAAAATTGATGTTAATTCTTTCAAAATTGGTATTGGCTTTTAGTATACTACAATACACAAGAAAAGGCTAGTTATACTGTAAATTTCTGCAAAGTTAAAAGTGAATCTTGAATGACAGATGGTCTAACAAGTTGCTTATGAAGGGTACATTGCCTTGAATTATGTATGTAGACCGGTTCATTTCAATTCTCATAATTTCTATTTTGTAAAACTCTTAAACTAATTTACACAAACTGCTCCTTGGAGTTTTTAAGATGGTGATTAGTATTGCCTAAAAAAGTAATGATAGGGCTTCCCTGGTGGCGCAGTGGTTGAGAGTCCACCTGCCGATGCAGGGGATGCGGGTTCGTGCCCCAAACCGGGAAGATCCCACATGCCGCGGAGCGGCTGGGCCCGTGAGCCATGGCCGCTGAGCCTGCGCGTCCGGAGCCTGTGCTCCGCAACGGGAGAGGCCACAACAGTGAGAGGCCCGCGTACCGCAAAAAAAAAAAAAAAAAGGTAATGACAAACATGTTTGAGAATTATTGCCTGTTATATTCTCCTTCCATCCCCAGAGTTACAATGCATATTATTTACAGGCTCTGGGAACCTTGCAGTTAAAAAAGAAAGTTTCTTTTAACACAGCATTTTCAAAATATATTCATTACATGTTATCTGTTAACATTTCATTGAACATTTATTTGGAAAATCTCAACGTTTTTCTTGTCTTTTAACAGGCTTAGGAAAGAGAGCCTAATCTTTTCCTATCAGAGCTGTAAAGGAAGAAACCTGTTCTTATCGTTCCAAACTGTGGTTACTTTCTAAACTGTTTCAGAGTGCTGTTCAACATCTCCTGCTCCAAAGGGTCTTAATATTGTTTCTGTTTTGATTGGTGATCTGGAAGCCTTCTATATTGTACAGCTAGGACTTCTCCTTTCCTATTCATACCGGCCGAAAGGACAAAAACAGTTCTGACCAGAACAGGCAGCAACAATTCTCTCTCCCCCTTCCCCTCGCGCTTGGGTCTCAAGGTTCTCTCCTGTTAATCCTCAAAGGAAATCTTTTTTTATCAGGCAGTCTTGGTGTATATTTGAATATGTATATATGTGTGTGTATAGGTACAGATCTGTGCATTTCCAGTTCTGTCCACTGGTAGAGCCAAGAAGCAAAAAATATTCAGTAGCAATAAACACACCTAGCACCTATTCCCTGATCTGTTCCCCGCTAAACAGGGCCAAGAATACGCAGAGAAATGGCTGATCCCAGGGCTGGGGCAGGGTAGGTACAAGATAAACCTGGAACATCTTGTTATGCCAGAAATTAAGAACTCACAAAAATGGCAGAGGCATATTCCACTGGCTAATTTGGGGACATTTTAAACAGTGGAATAATTGGGTACAAGAACGACTTATAAACATGGAAAAAGTAGGAATTCATGAGTCCATACTGGTAATAAGCCGTGCTAAATGGGGGCTTATTACTATTACCAGAAGTGTAGTCTCGTGGTTTTACAGTACAGAGTGTCAGGAGCTGAACGGTGCTATGCGAAGAGAGTGCTGGAGAATCATCTTCGCACTAAACGCGACCGAGATTGAGCCACAAAGAATCGCCAGTGTGTGCTCGCTGTAAGCGGAAATTCTCATGAGGGGCAGGACATTTCCGTGGCTTTAAACTCTCCCCACGACCTGCTCATTAGTTACGGCGGCAGGCGGGGGCGGCAGTTATACGGTGGGGTAATGGGGCAATATGTTGACTGGTGGCCACAGTTATCACCACTTATGAGAAACAGATGAACACCATGTGCCTCTAGGTGTGAGACCCTGGGAAGGACTAAGAATAAAGTCGAGTGGTGTGGCAGCTAAGAGAGTATAACCTAATCACAGCGGGGAAAATCCCACAGACACAGAATGAGCAACCTGCTAGTAGTGGGGATGGTAATACTCCTGAAACAGACATCATCAGTGTCCTGAAAGACAGCGAAAGGCTGTGGAAATGTTCCAAAGTAAAGGAGGCTAAAGAGACGCCAGTAAAAACAATACCTGATCCCAAAGTGGTCGTGTACTGTAGTGGGAAATGTTATGAATTATTGGATCAGCTGGCAAAAGTGGAATATAAAGTTGATGACTGTACTGTGATCATGTGGAAACACACTCTGAAGTATTTAGCAGGAAAGAGCCATTATGAAGGTAATTTACCCTCTGGTGGCTCAAAAAAATAGTGTGTGTGGGGTGTATATGTGTGCGGCAGTGTGTGTGTATACACATGGAGGGGGAGAGGACACACATGCAAGTGATAAAGCAAATGGAGCACAATTTTAACAGCAGGTGAATCTGGGTAAAGGATATGCAGGTGTCCCTTGTGCTGTTTTTATTTGGAGGCTTTTATAAGTTTGGATTTATTTATAAATAAAAAGATTTTAAAAAAATAGATCCTTGTAGAGCCTCCTTTTGTTTATTACCTCTCAGAACAGATGTATCCTTTCTTTATGCCCTGAATCTGAAAGATTACATTTTCTCCTTCCCTTTCCCCATTATTCTTCTGGTTTTACTTTCTCACAGATAATATCTATAGCATCAACTAACCATGCAGATATAGCAGAACTTTATCTACAAAGGACTTCACGTGTAGGATTTCAAATCTTTCAGATCTGGGATTCTCTGTTTACTCTCCCCAAGTACATTCTAGAAGTGACTCTGTAGTTTATAAATATAAAGAAGTTGAAGAATTTCATGATCTAGCTAGCCAGTGATTGCTTTTGTCTTCTTAGGTCCAAGCAAGGGTGTCAAATACCCCACAGGGTCTTTGCAAGTAGCTGTTACCAGTCACGGGGAGCTAGTGCTTGAGCAGAAGCCTATGTGCCCTCCCTGCTGTGGGAGCTTCTCCTCAGCCCTGAATAGTATGCCTTCTTTTCCATCAGGAGTTATATTCTGTTCCCAGTCTACATTTTGTGCCATTTTGTGGACCCAAATACCCTTTCACTATTTGCTTCCTGTAATTTAAAAATGCTGCTTGGAGTTATGGACATACCTACCTGTGCACACTTAGTCTGAGCCGTAATATGGCATTTGTTACACAGACATTTATATGCATTTCACCTTTACTACTGGACTCTAAGCACAGTAGTTTGTACCACTTTGTATCTCCTTTAAAATAATCTAATCAATTTACGTGTACTGTTGTGTTCTTTTTATTAGGTTTATTTTCTATAGAATTTCTCCTCCATCTTTATAGAATACTGTATTTTGTTTAGCCATACACATATCTGGGTTTATCTCTAGCAGAATGTTTTAAACAGTCAGCTTCTGCAGTATGGCTCCCATTGTTTAACAATTATTGGCTAACTAGGGCTCACTGTAATTGGTAGAACTCAATTAGAAGAGGCAGCTCATTTGCCTGTTTCTCTTTAGACCTTGTTTTCTGCACTCAGTAACATGGCCCAGGAAATTTGAAGATATTCCTGTTTCTAGAACCGTGATACATATGTTACATCTTTATCAGCTGCAGCTGAGCTGTCAGTTGGACATTTGGCTGAAGCCAAATTACACTTCAATCATTGGCTGTGGTTTTTTGGTCAAATGAAATCTTAAAGTGAGTTTTTACATGTTAGCTTTTCTCTAGGGTTTTAATATTTTATATCTGAACAAGATTTGGTTCTCCTCATATTTGAAGGTCTTAGATGTATTTGCATTAACTAAAGAAAAGCTTCTGGCAGAGGCAAGAGCAGCCTCCCAGGCACTTGGTAACTTCAGTGGTGAAGACATGGAGCTCCCTAGGGCGGGAATCTTCCTTTCCCATCTCCATTCTGTTCCTTAATTTGTTGGGTGTGACTTGTCATTGATGATATAAGGTATGCCAGAAGTATGTCAAGTGTATTTGGATAATGCATAAGTAAGGTGATACTAGGCAGGCTTGTTTAGTTTTTATGAATAATTAAGCTTTGTAAATGTGATTTGCTCTAAAGAAAAATAAATTTTATAGTGGAGGGTGCCAAAGCAGTGTATAAACGAGACCCTAAACACATGTAAAATACATGTGGAGGCAGAACATTGATAGTTGGTCCCTATCAGTTCGGCTTTCTGGATTATCTGGATCACCACTCTTTAATAGAACTTTCAATGATGATGGAAATGTTTTTATAATCTGTAGCATCTGGTAACAGCAGTAACCGCTAGCCACATGTAATACTTAGCACTTGAAATGTGGCTACTGAATTTTGCATTAAGTTAATTTAAATCTAATTGGTCACACGTGGCTAGTGGTTACTCCACAGATGTGGATTTTTTTGGTTAGGGACAAACAACAAGTGTGTTTAATCCAACAGTTTTTTTTTGTTTTTTTTTTTGCGGTACGCGGGCCTCTCACTGTTGTGGCCTCTCCCGTTGCGGAGCACAGGCTCTGGACGCGCAGGCTCAGCGGCCATGGCTCACAGGCCCAGCCGCTCCGCAGCATGTGGGATCCTCCCGGACCGGGGCACGAATCCGTGTCCCCTGCATCGGCAGGCGGACTCTCAACCACTGAGCCACCAGGGAAGCCCATTAATCCAACAGTTTTAAACCACTTGGGAATCTCCAAAATCTCTGTTTACATAGCAACAGCAAACAGAATTAGATGGTGGAAAATCATTGAAGGGCCGATGGTGCAGGAAACATGGGTGCAGAGAGGGTAACGTATACAGATTTTTATGAAGGATCTGAATACTTATTTATTTTAATTAGGAATGTTACAGAAGTGTGATACAAGTCAAAATGAAAATGAAGCATAGCGTTATAGTTCCACAAATATTCGTTGGGTTCCTATGGGCCAGATACTATGTCAGTCTTGAAGCAGGGATGGCACATGTGGGGCAGGCAGATTCCCCCCGCCTTGTTCCTGTCACAGATGTCACCACGCTGACTGCAGATGTTTTCAGTGTTTTTTCCCACTTGAATAGAGTCAAAATCCAAATGCTTTTCAGTAGAGTACTGCGTGCAGAGTTGGTGTACAAGATGAACATGTTTACTGCCTCTGCCTCTGATAAGACACAGTGCTTCCCCTCTGGGAGATCAAGCACATTCGAATGCTTAACAAATAAGACTGTAAAGTAAGAAGGGGAGTGATCTAGAACAGGCTTTTTAAAAAAATAAATTTATTTATTTATTTATTTTTGGCTGCGTCGGGTCTTCGTTGCTGTGCGCAGGCTTTCTCTAGTTGCGGCGAGCGGGGCTACTCTCCGTTGCAGTGCACGGGCTTCTCATTGCAGCGGCTTCTCTTGCTGCGGAGCACGGGGTCTAGGCGCGTGGGCTTCAGTAGTTGTGGCATGTGGGCTCAATAGTTGTGGCTCACGGGCTCTAGAGCGCGGGCTCAGTAGTTGTGGCGCACAGGCTTAGCTGCTCCGCGGCACGTGGGATCTTCCGGGACCAGGGCTCGAACCCATGTCCCCTGCAATGGCAGGCGGATTCTTAACCGCTGCGCCACCAGCGAAGTCCCTTCTTTCTTAAACTTTAAGTGTGAGAAGCTTAGATTGTGAGTCTGAAAACAAAATCTTTCAAAAATCTTTCCTATTTCTTTAGAGATTTTCCAGACATCTGTGAGAGGTTTAGTCCGTGTATTCACACAATAAACGATTGCTTATGGTTTCTTCTGTCAGCTTTTAGTTTGGATGCTGAGCAGCCCGATTATGATTTGGATTCTGAAGATGAAGTATTTGTGAATAAACTGAAGAAGAAAATGGACATCTGCCCACTGCAATTTGAGGAGATGATTGACCGTCTAGAAAAAGGCAGTGGTCAGCAGGTACAGCTTCATTTATATTAACTGTGTGTATATGTCTATATAAATCTCTCTTCCATATGGAAACAGTGTAATGCTGGGGAGAGGGTAAGCAAGCAGGCTCTGGAGAAGCATGAGTTCATGTCTTATCTCTGCCCATTACCGGCCTGTGTAATATTTAGTATGTTTAAATTTCTCTGTGCCTCTCTTTCCCCATCTGTAAAATAGATGGATAAACATTGCAGGATTGTTGCAAAAATTAAATAATTTATATAAAGCATCTAGCTCATGGTCTGACATGTACAGGGTGCTCAGCATGTCTGTTGTTAATGCTGTTATTTTGATTATTGTCATTTAAATTTAGAGGTACTTTTGAGCCTTTTATTTGTATTATGTGAAAATGACATAGTGATTTTACATTTAGCCAGTCAGTCTGCAGGAAGCCAAACTACTGCTAAAAGAAGACGATGAATTAATTAGAGAAGTTTATGAATACTGGATTAAAAAGAGAAAAAACTGTCGAGGGCCATCTCTTATCCCATCAGTAAAACAAGAGAAGCGAGATGGTTCCAGCACAAATGATCCTTATGTGGCTTTTAGAAGACGTACTGAAAAAATGCAGACTCGAAAAGTAAGAGAACCTGGGGAAATTCTTTTGTAATTTTTTTGATGTAAGAAAATTTATTTATAATTATGAGTATCTCAGTATCTAAAGGCTGTGTTTTAATTTGTGTTTAGACAGACTTCCTATATATTGTAATGAAAAATATTAATTTAAAATGTCAGCCTTAAAATTCATTAGAGTTATTAATGATATATTTTAATGTTAATCCATTAAAAACCATATTCAAAATTGATTTCCTGGTAATCCGTGTTCCCTTTCAGTGTCTTTAAATTGTAATCTCACCCTTCCAATATATATATTCTTCTGTATCTCTAGCTATACTCAGAATGCCAGTAGTCAGAAATGCTTATTGACATTAAACAAAGCAAATTCATATTTGCAGAATCGCAAAAATGATGAAGCCTCTTATGAAAAAATGCTTAAGCTGCGTCGAGATCTAAGTCGGGCTGTTACTATTCTAGAGATGATAAAAAGAAGAGAAAAGAGTAAAAGGGAGCTATTGCACTTAACACTGGAAATTATGGAAAAGAGGTAAGGTATATTTTAGTAGCATTAGCAGCGTGGTACCATTAGAATTTTGTGTAGAGTTAATTTATGTCCTAAGCAATTATCTGTAACTCCAGAAATATATTCTTTTAATAATAGAGACTACTGAAATGTGTGCTGTGGTATGCTTTGTATAATTTTACATACGTTCCTCTATTTTCACTTTTAAAGTGACTGGGTTCAGTAAAATTAAGTTATTAAGTTATGCCAGGTATTGACACTTTGGAATCATATTCTTTTGCCCTTACTTGATTTGTGTGCAGGGCTGTGAGGGAGAGAACATTTGTCACTTCTGAAGTTTTTATTTTATTTACTAGATGGTACTGAATTTTTTCTTAACACTTAACTGAGCTTTTTAACAGGGAAGTATAAAAGGGGGAGAGGGTAAGGCCTGTAATCTTAACACTCAGGCAGTCCTGTAGCAGGGAGCACAGTGAAAACGTCAAGCCTCACTCCCCTATTTCGTAGTCCCTATTCCCAAAGAAAACCACTAATCAGTTTATTGTGATTCATTTCAGAAAAGTTGGTTTTATAGCACAGGCAACTCAAATGAGCAGAAAGTTCCTCCACACCATTTTAGGCATGAATTTCAACATCTCCACCAAATCTTTCACCAAAAGTGCTATGTTAAAATTTAAGCCTTTGTTTCCTTTCCCACAGTTATCTATTAATGGTGCCAAGGTAAAGCTATAAGCCAAAAAGCAAAAGAAAGAAACAACAGGAATTATGTCATCTTTAGTTTTAATAAGCATTCAGCAAATAGTTTACCTGTAATGTTACCTTAGGTCTACTCAGGATTTATAGTTATAGCTCAGTTAGTTATTAGTCGTCACGAGGATGAGTACTTCCTGAACTAACTTTTTCAACTTCCTTTCTTTGCCATTTCAGGTATAGTCTGGGTGACTACAGTGGCGAGATCGTGTCTGAGGTCATGGCGCAGAGACAGCCCATGAAACCTGCTTACTCCATCCCCGTTGTCCCCCTCACCAGCAGCGGCCAGTTCAAACACCAGGAAGCCATGGATGTCAAGGAGTTTAAAGCTAATAAGGTGATAAAATTTTCTGTGGGCGGTAGTAGCTGATAATGTTGAGTGGTATTTTATTATTATTATTTTTTTTTTGGTACGCGGGCCTCTCACTGTTGCGGCCTCTCCCGTTGCGGAGCACACGCTCCGGACGCGCAGGCTCAGCGGCCATGGCTCACGGGCCCAGCTGCTCCGCGGCATGTGGGATCCTCCCAGACCGGGGCACGAACCCGTGTCCCCTGCATCGGCAGGCGGACTCTCAACCACTGCGCCACCAGGGAAGCCCTTGAGTGGTATTTTATCACCAGATTCAGAGTGAAAAAGAAAAATGTATATAAACCCTATCGTGAAAGCCAGCTTTTGATTTAAGACTGGCCTGTAGATAGAGCAGTAGAACTTGTAAAGAGAGATACCTTATAGTTTAATAATTAACTTTTCTTTAAAAACCGTAATGCCCTAAACTGCATAAAACTTGGTATAAATATTTATGTCAGCCGTGATACCTGCCATGATCTTTTTCTTCCTAACAAATATCATTTCTGCCTCTGGTCTTTCTTGCCTGTTGCCTGTGCCCTCCCCGGCCACACATACTTCTAACATGCACTGCGTTCATTGCTTTGTCACTCTTGCCTCTGTGTGTTATTCCCGTGTTGTTTCCCTATATAATGATTTCATATCTTTATCCTCTAAAACTGCTCGCAATTCTCTTTCATTGTTTAGCTAGCAAGTCCTTACTCTTTATTTTTTTAATATCTCAGCATTATGGATTTATTTTTCACTATGTTAACAGTTATCTGAAGTTTGCTTTGTGTATATGTTTCATTATTACTTTCCCAATATTGATGCGTTAATTCCTTAGAATAAAGACTAGACATCCCATTTAAAAAATTCTCTCCTAGAATTTTCATAGAAAATTAAGAAACAGATACAGGAGCCAGCAGTAAATACTAATTGTTGTTCAAGGATTTCAGCAGCTGGAGAACTTCTGTTCTCTTCTTTTACTTGATTATGATTATGTTTAGGTTGTAGAAACATATTCCTGTTTTCACAGAGACCAACCTCTAAGACTTTACAACAGAAGATGACAAAATGTTAAGGGTCTTGTATCTCTTATGTGGGAATGCCTTCATTTTAGCAGTAAACTTATTTTTAAAACTCCCCCCAAACTTTCAGTTTGTTGAACATGGTTTCTAACGTGTAATTCATGGCTGTATTGCAGCAAGATAAGGCCGATCTTATCCGACCTAAACGTAAATATGAAAAGAAGCCCAAAGTCTTACCGTCTGCTGCTGCCGCTCCTCAACAGGCCGGCCCCGCCGTGCTGCCGGCCTTCAACGCTAAAGACCTGAACCAGTATGATTTTCCCAGCTCGGATGAAGAGCCTCTCTCCCAGGTGAGTGGAAGGATTTCTGATTTCTCATGAACACAGATGAGGAATGTGGGAAGGCACATGTTCTCACTCACTTCCTTTTATTTAAAGGTTCTGTCTGGCTCTTCGGAAGCTGAGGAAGAGAATGACCCCGATGGTCCTTTTGCTTTCCGTAGGAAGGCAGGCTGTCAGTACTATGCTGTAAGTTTCGGGTTCTCTTTTTAAGTAACAAACTGTTTACCTGGAGCTGACAAAAAAAAATAATTCAGATTTTTCTTTTTAAGCCTCACTTAGACCAAACTGGCAACTGGCCTTGGACTAGTCCTAGCGACGGAGGATTAGGGGATGTGCGATACCGCTACTGCTTGACCACCCTGACCGTGCCCCAGAGGTGTATCGGATTTGCGCGAAGACGGGTTGGGCGCGGTGGAAGGTAAGGCGTTTCCGTGTTCCTAGCAGAGGGATGTTTTAGATGGTGGGCGATGGGATCTAAAGCTTAAAGTGAGGTGATCCTTCTAAAGAGCTCGTTTTGTTCCTGTCTGCTATTCTTAACTGATTTTTTTGACTGAGATACTGCACTACGTTGTTACCTGTTTCTTATACAACCGTAGCTTTTAATGCCTAACTAATGGTTCCCTAATGGATCTGCTTTTCTTCCCAAGATCGAAAGCCTCCGAGATAGATGAAGGCAAGTGTAAATCAGGATTACAAAAAATCGTTTTAGGAGTTCTGGGAGATATTGAGAAAAAGGATTAAGGAAGCTAAGAAGTGTCATATAACTGGTACACTGAGTTAACTCGTCAGTGGAAAGGCTCCAGGGTCCATGCAGGACCTGATCTTGATATCAGCTTGTCAGGACGCCTGCCTTTGTTTAGACCTGATAGAGCCCTTCCTACTCTGGATGCCTTTATGTGAGAAGTTGTGTGTGGGAGGGGGGAGGAGATGCAGAACACATGAAAGCGAAGGAAAAGAAAGACACTCATATAATATTAGTGAAAAAAAATTAAAAGGCAAAACAGGTAAATCATCAAAGGTGCTTTGAGGAAGAAAGCTAAGGGTGTAATTTACAGTCAGTTAATGACATACACATTTCTTTCATTTTTGAATCTTGATTGCAGTTATTATCACTTCACCATTAGTTTAGAATTATCCAGTCACTAAAATACATTTTATTGAGTGCTTTTTCAACCCCATCATTATGTTGACATCATAGTAGTGAAAATTCTCTACATTGGCTATATTTTATTCGATACTAGCATGAGTCAGTGTTAACATCTTAAGATGGAATCATTTATAAAGTTTATATAAATAAAATGAAAATATATCCTCTCGAGTGGTAGCTTCAAATATTTTGTCTATAAAAAATTTTAATAGTGTAAAATATCCAAAGATCACATACCTTTTACTGCTTTTCTCCTACCTACCCCCTCCAAAAAAAAAAAAAATGAAGTTTTTACTTAAATAAAGAACAGATATGTTAGCAATATTTCATGAATGTTTTGGTGCTTTATAATGGAAGTGGAAAATCAAATTCTCTTGTATGGTGACAGTAAAGCCAAAGGTAGAACTGTTAGAAGAATCTAGCTGTTGTAAGATGGATAGTATACCTTATTCTTTAAGGCGGATTACTTTCTTCTTTAATCGAATCATTATAAAGTGAAAGAACCTTAACAGAAATTGAGATTTTAGCCCATAGAGCCAAATAACAAAATAATCAAATTTATAGCTCTTAAATATTCAGTATGACGTGGCTTTGGGGGACTTGGGGGAGTAGCTGTTTTACATGTCTGTTTGTGCCTTATTTTTAACAGGGTCTTACTGGACAGAGCTCACTCGGACTATGACAGCATGTTTCGCCATCTGGATTTGGAAATGCTTTCCTCACCACAACATTCTCCAGTCAATCAGATTGCCAATACCTCAGAAACAAATACCTCGGACAAATCTTTCTCTAAAGACCTCAGTCAGATACTAGTCAATATCAAATCATGTAGATGGCGGCATTTTAGGCCTCGGACACCATCCCTACGTGACAGTGACAGTGATGGAGTCTCCTGTAGAAAATGGTATCGGAGTGTAAGTCGAACAGGAGCAGCACAACCTGGGACCCAGACATGCAGCGCCTCTGTGCAGAGTAAAAGCGGCAGTGGCTCAGCGCACTTTGGTATGTTCATTCGTTACGACGTGCGTTTCTGTAGAAGCACCAGGTTCATCAGTTTTTGGAATATGTGGTCTATTATACTTACAGCTAAAAGTCCTTTTCTCTTAAAGTAGAATTTTTTAAAAATCAAGGTTTAAGTATTTATTTGAGTCCTGATTGTACGTGTGTCTTCATTTAAACATTTCCACATACGTAAGATGTTTATTGCTATTTAATATATGACATTTGTTTCCTGGATATACTTTGTGAACTACCAACCAAGATTCAACTATTATGTTTCAAATAATAAATAAAAAGAAAATGGACCATAAATTGATAGTGTTTTATATTTGGACACTTTTCTGGTCTTTTACTTAGACTGCTTTAAAGTAAGCCAGCAAGTTGATAGATACACAAGCTTTCTCTGCTTACACAGTCATTCAGAATAATTTGTAAGAGGGAAACTAATTTTTCAAAGAACAACGTTTGTGTAAGGATTATTTTAATAATTTTGGAAACATTTTCAGGTAATACCTACTTTAGCATTAGGCCTCCATTGTGAAACGTGTCTAAAATAAATGCCATCTACTTAAAATATTCTTCAAATTTTAGTTTTCTGTTTTAAAGCAAATATCTGTTGTCTGAGGCATGTAGATTATAGAAATTCACTGTTAAAATTGTCATACAGATTTTTATAAAGATGTTTATTCTGTCCCCCTAATTATCTGGTAAGGCTACAGTTAAACCTAATAAATATGAAAATGTGCTTCTTATTCTTAAAGACCTTCAGAAAAGGTTCCATAAACTAATTTACTTTGTGGTTAGAAATAAAGTACTTCTGCGAAGCGGAAGTCATTCAGCTCATAAGAAAAATAATAACATTTCAGAAATTAAGTAGAAAATAATCTAACTTATTCTGAGGCCTACCTAACAGATTATTTGTAATCCCATTAATTTCAGAGTCTATATCATGAAGAGTCAGTTTCTCTCTGCTTTTATAGTCTTAAAAATCAAAATGAATTTTTCAGTATGAAGGAGGACTTATATATTGGTGTGAGTGTAGAGATTTTAATAGTATAAACTTGTAATATGTTTGCCTGATAAAGATTTTTAAGATGTTTAAAATTCTTTTGAGACTAGACGTAGAAAACTGGCTTGTTCTGTCAATTCCTCATCTTCTCCACCTCTTAAAATAAAGTCATATAACTATCCTAAGGCTCTTACAGTGATTTTTTTTTTTTTTTTTTTTTTTTTTTTTTTTTTTTTTTTTTTTTTTTTTTTTTTGCGGTTAGGCGGGCCTCTCACTGTTGTGGCCTCTCCCCCTGCGGAGCACAGGCTCCGGAGCACAGGCTCAGTGGCCATGGCCCACGGGCCCAGCCGCTCCGCGGCATGTGGGATCCTCCCAGACCGGGGCACGAACCCGCGTCCCCTGCATCGGCAGGCGGACTCTCAACCACTGCGCCACCAGGGAAGCCCTACAGTGATTTTTTTTAATGTAAATTGTTTTGCCATACTACTTAAGTAAGCATTGATACTGTAAAACTTACTTGATTTGTGTTTGCCAAAGAATATTAAAAGGTGAACATGGAACAGTAGTATTACCAAAAGTATAGCTGAAAAAAATCTTTAATAACCGTATAATTTTCTTTTTAATCATTTCCTTCCCCTGTATATGTGATAAAATTAAATGGGTTTATCTATTTTTTTCTGTTGCATCTAATTGTTTTCAATTTTCCCTTAAATGTTACTAGATCTTCCTGTATACTTAGAGAATAGATACCTGCAAGTTGCTTTAGGGTAATGCTTCATTCTTTCATGTCTGTGAATATTCCAGAAACCTAAAGCTTTTCTCTTTGTGCTCTATAAAGTATGTAACAATGGACTCATATCATGTGTAGCTTTAACTTAAGGGAATTCAGCTATAGGCCCCTGGAGAAAAAATTAAAATTTTAGTAGTTCAGATATTATACAGGATTCTAAATAGAGTGGAACTAAAAGAGTGAGCCACGCTGGGAACGGGAGAAGTGAGTCTATTACTGTTCCTCTTGCTGCATCAGTGCCTGCATTGCTGCCTCGCTCTGTTAAGCATCTCATCTTGTCAATGTAATTGTAGTTTTAAAGATTTTTTTTTCATTTGGTATAGCCCCCAGATACAAACCAAACTGCTCCGTCTGGTATTCAGCCACAGAAACTCTGATCTAGTGTGATGCCGGGGGAAACATGGCTGTGTCGGGCTTGTTAAAAGGAGGAGATGGACCCATTGTGGTACACGCTAAAGGAATTTTTTTTTTTTTTTTTTTTTTTTTTTTTTTTTTTTGCGGTACATGGCCCTCTCACTGTTGTGGCCTCTCCCGTTGCAGAGCACAGGCTCCGGACTCGCAGGCTCAGCGGCCATGGCTCACGGGCCTAGCCGCTCCGCGGCATGTGGGATCTTCCCAGACCGGGGCACGAACCCGTGTCCCCTGCACCGGCAGGCGGACTCTCAACCACTGCGCCACCAGGGAAGCCCTAAAGGAATTTTTTAGGCTTAATTTTTACCACACTGACTGTAGAACTTAACCAGTCATTACATGACCTACGAGTCAGCTGATATACTTGCCTGCCGCCTAAGCCAAATATGTGGGTTTTGATTTAGCCGTTTTTGATTATTCTATCATTGTTTTAAATATTAATATTTATGTGTATGCTGTGACATAGTGACGCCCTCTGGACTGATTGTCCCTTTTCTAAATAAGCCTCTATAAGGGCCTGTTCTCACTTTGAAATAGGAAATTCTAATGAGGCTGTCAGGAGCCATTGTTTTTGGTAAAGGCCTGAGTTCTAACACGCCAGCTTTCGTAGCCTCTGTGTCCGCTGCTGCTTGGAGTCTTTTTTGCTTGCTTCCCTGTCTTGACCATTTTGCAGAGTTGTGCAGTCAGACCAGTAGCCTGGTTAGTCAGTGCTAGAGTGCTTGGGCCTCTGGATACTGTACAGCAGAATGACACAGTGTTAGAATTTTTAGGACTGGATTTGGATAAATTGTGTATTTTAAATAATCTTTAGTTAATATGTGATTTGGACAGTTTCCAAATACATTTTTCTAATTTTTTTTTTAATCTACAAAAATATCTTTGGGGAATTCCCAGGAAGTTCAGTGATTAGGACTTTGCACTCTCTCCCTGCCGAGGGCCCGGGTTCAATCCCTGCTTTGGGAAGTAAAATCCCACAAGCTGGGCGGTGCAGCCAAAAGAGAAAAGAAAAAAAAAAAAACTTTATAAAAAAAATATTTGAAAACTTAGTGTTTGTTCAGTGACTAAGTATTCATTTGCATTTGTTTGAGGGGATATCAGATTCAGAATTAATACCTTTTTTCATAATTAGGAAGGAATCTGTAATTCAGAAAGACTGAAAACAGAAATGTGATTTTTTTTTTCCAGAAAAGTGATTTTAAAACCATTATATGTTCAGGATTTGAATTCCTAGTTCCCAGTGAAATTTCATCAGCATTTTAAGTCATTTTTCCAAACTCCCATATCTATAGTATAGATTTGGTTTATTTTCATAAGTCAATAAGAAATTGTAGCAAGAATGATAGGTTCTAATAAGCCTCAATATCTGTAGCTTACTCAGCAGTGCGGTTTACTTCTATTTGTAGCATAAATTAAAAAAAAAATTTTATTGGAGTGTATAGTTGATTAACAGTGCTGTGTTAGTTTCTGCTGTACAGCAAAGTGACTCAGTTATACATATACATATATCTACTCTTTTTTTTTTGCGGTACGCGGGCCTCTCACTGTTGTGGCCTCTCCCGTTGCGGAGCACAGGCGCCGGACGCACAGGCTCAGCGGCCATGGCTCACGGGCCGAGCCGCTCCGCGGCATGTGGGATCTTCCTGGACCGGGGCACGAACCTGTGTCCCCTGCATTGGCAGGCGGACTCTCAACCACTGCACCACCAGGGAAGACCCTATCTATTCTTCTTTAGATTCTTTTCCCATACAGGTCATTACAGAGTATTGAGAAGAGTTCCCTGTGCTCTACAGTAGGTCCTTATTAGTTAGCATAAAATTTTAATATTACGGTAAAAAAGGAACTCTAGATTTGAACACTGAATATTTTCATTGTTAGATTTTGTAGATTTGTGTGGGACCTTATCCTTACCCAGATGTGCTTCAAAACTCAGAATTACTTCCTCAGCAGATTCTGGAGTAACACCCGTAGTGAAATACATTAATAGTTCTACAGTTGTGTAGTGAAGTGCGAGAATAGTCACACTCAGTGGAAAGTTTGACCACAAATAACTTCATGTTCAAGACGTTTGCAGCCAAATGAATTCAGGTTTGGTCGTGTTTTGCCGTCATATGAATTACAACAAACTTTTGTTTTCAGATTGGATGTTTTAGGTAACTGATATGTGCTCACGAACCTCCAGTCTATCAGTTCAGGCTTACTGATCAGGGGATCGTACTGTAATACTGTCTGGAGTCATTTCAGCTTATGTTTTTTTCTTTATAGTTACCCTTCTCTCCTGTATTAAAATAATTTTCTGCCTGTGTACTGCTCAGAGAAATTTCTAATTGAGGAGTATCTTTTAAAACAGGTGTTTGGGTTTGTTTTTTTTTTTTTTTAACAAAATATACATTTTGGTAATCTAGAAACCATCTTCTCAAACTGAATTTTCACATTGTTTACTTTTTCCTAAGTACCTGTCACCTCCCTCCCCCCACAGCCCTGCCACCCCCAGTCATTCCATTGATCTGCTCCAGCTACAGGAATGTGACTTAAAGGCCAGCAGGCTGAACACTAGGCCATTCCCAGCGCTGGTGTACCTACCACATGATAGGTCCTTGCATAAGACGTGGACTCGTAAAGTTTTAGATTATTTCATCTAAATTCCTACCCCAGAGGATTGTTAGAAGCTACCCACACAGCGGTGGTTTCTGGCCTCTGCCTCGGCACCTCTAGGGACAGATTAAAATTCAGCAACTTTCTAGATGAGGTTATTCTGCAGTTGGGAGTCTTGTTTAGAAAGTTTGTCCATATATCGAGCAGAAGCTGCCTCCTTAAATTTAAATCCGCGGGTCCTGTTTGCCCTTGGAAGCACACTGAGTACGTTCTCTTGATCTCCCACATCATAGTGTCCTCCAGATATTTGAAGGCCTGTCGTGCTCCTTCCCTGTTCTCAGCTTTTAATCTTGTCCCTCCTGTGCCTCTGCTCTCCTCCCTAGACCCCTGTCTGTCAGATGCTCTGTAGATGAGATTTCTTTTAAAGCGTGATGCACACTGTTGGTACATTAAAAGTTTGATTATTTTTTGTAAATAATATTAAATCTAAAACAAACTTTTGTCTATTTCTTTTTATATTTAAAATCTCATTGGTTTGGGGGTAGTTTTGTTTCCCCTTCCACTACTAAATATCTTTGTGACCTCAGATGAAAAGTTTCTTCACCTCTAGTGTGAGATGATAGAAGGAAATCACCAGGAATCCCTCCTGATCTAAAATTGTTTGGTCCTTTGAAATGATTCTGATTCTAGGTCTAGTGATCTGTCCACGAAACTACCTTGTCCATCTTTGTGTGAATTGCAAACTTGACTACCACACAATATCTGGAGGTAGACATAGAACCTAAAAACTTTACCTTGATAGAGATACAGGGAAATATGCTCATTTTTGTTTATTTCCACTTAGCATTTGGTTAGACTTTGCTCAGTTTCCTGTGTAAGTAATAGTGCAAAACCCAGCTCAGATTTTATTTGCCCAAATGTACTGCCTTACCTTTGTCCAAGCTTTCCTACGCATTCATACGGCCTTTTGGATTGGAATTTTATTTCTCAGAAGAAATATAAAATCTTAGCATCTCATGGCTTGAAAAGGACTTTATTGGTGACCTAATTTAATCTCGTGTATTTCAGATGAACATACTGAGCCCCCCAAAATTAAATAACTTGCTCAGGTGGACTCAGCCAGTTATGACAGAGCTGAGAATGAAAGAAAAATCAAGATCTCTTGGCCCCTAGACCCATGGTTTTTATTACCATCACTTCTAGCTTATATGTTACTCTGTGCATTTCTTCTAGAACATTTATCAGAAATGTCCAGGGGAAATTTTTATAACTAGACTCTGGAGTGTAGAGATATGTAAGAAATAGGCTAACATAGGGATCTAAAATCTCAATGAGCGTTAGTAATCTAAAATGTCAGTTGCATTTTTATTTCTAAATCTGTATTTGGAGGAAGTTAACAGTTGTTAAAAAAAAAGTGAAATTCACAAAACCCTCAGAGACTGAGGACTGAAATGTTGATTTAAATAGGGCAAAAATATTTGGAACCTTTATTCAAATCGATTTCCAATTTAATATTGCTAATGTTTAAATTAAAACAAATACCAGCAGAATTCTGCAAAAGAATATTTTCATTCATATAAATGGAGTTTTGTATATAGATCTTTACAGTGAATGCTAAATTATTGTTTTCTAGATGTGTAATGACGTGACCTTCCAGAAATGGTCCTTTTTTCTTCTTCTTCTTTTTTTAAGTTTATTAAATATCTCCTACCCGGAAATTCAAGATTTAGGCAACGCACTCAAGCTTAGGAAATTAAAGTAGAAATCGCAAAAACATATTAGCAAACCTATCTAATAAATTAAGGATCTTTAGTTTTAAACAGTTGCTTTTATGGATTTTTTTTCAACATAGAGATATTGTTTTAATTATAATCACTCTTTTAGGACAGCATTTTTTTTTTCTTCAAGTTCTGATTTAACATGTTTCTGTTATATGGAAATGGTCACGTTGACAGAAAGTTTATGTCAATATTTATGGATTATCCTATTATCAATAAAAGCTTTTTCCGGTAGAATTCAGATCTGAGAATTACAAACATAGTAGGAAGAGAAACTCATCAAAGGACATATATCAACTAAACAGATTTGTAACACCCAAAATAAGAAAATGGAAAAGTAGAATTTTTCCAACAAGAAATTATTTTTTGCCTTTGTAACCCAAGAAATTAGTTCAGCGCAAGTATAAAAGCCTGTGTAAATACCAATAACTTCTGAGGTTTTCTTAAACATTATTTCCCAGTTTTCTGATTCGTTCAAAATATGGTAGAATTTCTACTTAACATTTATCTAAGCATTTTGTAGGTGTCCTAGGCAGAAGCTGTATCCTGGGGGATAAAGATTCTTACGAGTTATAAGTAAAAATTGCAAAACTTGATGAAGTAATATTCTAAAGAAATTATCAAAATGTCTTTAAAGACAACAACAAATTAGCTGACAGAATTTTGAAAACATTAAACTTTAGATTGAGGAAATATGCATGATTTATAGATTCCCTAGTACCCAGGGATGCATGATAACCCTTTTTTTTCTGTTTTAAATAGTTCTTATGCAACCATCACAGGCTTCTTAAAAGAAGCCTTAAAGTCAGATGTTGTGAGATTGTATGTGCTTTTTTTTTTCTTTATTTTTAATTGGCAAAAAAAAGAAAAAGAAAAAAGTTTTCCTTTTTAAAAACTGCACACACTTTTTGGGGGAGTAATAAATGAACATTTTTTTGTTTGTTTTTTTTAGAACTGAGCTCTCCATAGACAAACATAAGTAGCATAACACAGTGTCTTTCCTCAGACATCATTCTGTACAGTAAACCAACATAAACATCTCCGTTCTTATTGACTGGATTTTTTCCAGGTGGGTTAATTGGGTGGGGAAAATTAATTAACCTTTGGAGCCTCTTTTCTTCCTGTTAAACTTAAAGGATGGGTTCTTTAAAAAAAAAAAAGTAATAAACCAACAACCTTATATTTCATATGAAGGAAATTTTTGTAATGACTAAAATTAGAAAATATGTAGAACAATTAGTATTTCTACACAGAACTGCTAGGGATCATCTGAATGCATTGGGACAGTAGTATGAATAAACTAGAAACTAAATGGTGATTATCAGATTTCTTCTCAAGCTCAGTGCAAAGCTGAATTTCAAATATGTGGATGAAAAAAGCTGGTATTACCTTTTACACTGTCTAGCACAAGTGTCACAGCTTACAAAAAATAATGGTTTTGAAACTTGGGAAGTGAGCACTGCTTTTTCCTATGTGCAACTCGGAAAGTTTCATTTTGTTTTTCTTTAAACTCAAGCCACTCTCGATAAGTGTGGTTATAAAAATGCTGAAATTTTCTTTTGGAACTGATCTTTAACAGGATGCTAAAATGCTTTAATTCTGCACAAATTTTTTCTTAAATGCTAAAATTTGTTTTAGTGTACTGTAAGATGTGTGTGATCGCTGTGCCTTTTTATAAAGTGTTTTCTCATTTTATGTTCAGCATTTACAGCCGAACAATACCAGCAACATCAGCAGCAGCTGGCACTCATGCAGAAACAGCAGCTTGCACAAATTCAGCAACAGCAAGCAAGTAGTAATTCCTCCACCACCACGTCACAGGTGAGGGATTTGTCTGTCTTATGATTATCCCTCATGGTTTCCCACCAGAGTTCATCTCTAATTACCAACTGTTGTCATAGAGCCTTGCATCTAACCAGCAGAAAAGTGGCTTTCACCTGAATCTACATCATAGCCATTCTAAACAGGGTTTAGAAAGAATGTTACAGGTGAGTATAGAAGCTGTTGCCCCCTGCTCCCTATTTTAAAAAGTAAAACTAAAAAGCATAGTCAGATGAGATGGAGACCCTGTCTTCAAGTCTGACCTGTAGTCTGTGAATGTACCTCTTTAATATACAACCCCACCCAGCTCTCTATGTGGAGAGTTTTAATTATTATTAAAATTTATGCTAAAATAACCTCTTTTACTATTAAAAGAAATCACTTTTGAACTTGAAGCATGTAGATGTTTGCCACTTAAACATATTTAAGGCTTAACTAAAGGCTGAGATTCGTGTCTCTAAGCATCTTAGAGGAAAAATTCATTTAAAAAAACTCAAGGCGCTTCTTTACTTCTAGGCTGAGTTAGAATGTGATGTTTTGCTCCTTCTGTTCTAAAGGGGTAGTTACCTTACTGTCCCAAAGGTGCCTTTGGTCACATGTGTATATGTATGTGTAAGTTAGATGAAGGAAGTTTTACATACTTACTTATTCAGATTATATGAATTTATTCATTCATTGATTCATTCATTGCAAATCACTGAAATGTTTTACTAGCATATTTCGTGTACAACACTTTGTGTTGGAGGTTTACTGTTTCCACATTATAAAAGGCTTATTTTGGTAATTCCATATTATATATTGTCACATAAGAAGATCAAAATTCATAATCCTTGAGTTATAAGATGATTTGAACATTAATCAAATTTACGCCTGTTGGAGAGATGAAGATATTTCAGTGGTTTGCAACTTTCATTTATATTCAGACTGATTTTGGTAACCTGTGTAGCTTTAATAATAATTTGAGACTAAGTGATGCTGATTAGATTTGTTTTGTATTTTCTTTTTAGGGTTTTGTTTCCAAGACTTTGGATTCTGCTAGCGCTCAATTTGCTGCTTCTGCTTTGGTGACATCAGAACAACTGATGGGATTCAAGATGAAGGAGGATGTGGTGCTTGGAATCGGGGTGAATGGCGTCCTTCCAGCCTCAGGTAAAAGGACAAAGACGTTTAAGGTGTTGTGATAACGTTTGTAACGTATGTCTGTAATAAGCAAGGAGCGGAGTTGCAGTCGTTCAGCTGCTTCTCTCCTTTTCCCTAGGAGTATACAAGGGCTTCCACCTCAGTAGTACTGCACCCCCGGCACTTGTCCACACGAGTCCGTCGACGGCAGGGCCAGCTTTGCTACAGCCTGCGAACGTGACGCAGACCGCGGGTTCCCACAGTGCGCCGAGTCACCCAGTGACTGCTGCCAGTTCTGCAACAACTCAGGTTCTGATTGGGAACAACATCCGATTAACTGTACCTTCATCAGTCGCCACTGTAAACTCTCTCGCCCCCATAAACGCACGACACATACCTAGGACTTTAAGTGCTGTCCCATCGTCTGCCTTAAAGCTGGCTGCCGCAGCAAACTGTCAAGTTTCCAAGGTCCCGTCTTCATCCTCTGTAGATGCAGTTCCACGGTGAGTCGTTATTTAAGCCCAGAGTGTTTGAAAAATATGAAATCTGACTTAAATTCTCTGGCATTTCTACTTATTTCTTTGTGTTTTTTGCTCTTTTCCTTATATACATTAAAAATGTATAGATGAGAATTCCTTATTTATGTAAGAACTAAAAGATAGATGTTGTAATTCAATATTGCTGAGGATTTGAACTTTAAAGGGAGTATAGTGAATATTCCATGTATGATTGGGACATGACTTAGTATAATAAGAGCTTATAATATTCTCACTCTTTATTTCACCTTTGGATCGAAGGAGTTCTCTTTAGAATGTTTCTTTTGCTTATGATTTCTTCCACAGCTTCTCACGTAGACAGAATTGATAAAACCCACCATGGCTAGTGCACTAATTAAGCCTCTCTTAATAATGTAAATAATGTAAAGGGTTACAGTATTCATGCCAGGTCAACTTTTAATCAAACCATTATTTTCTATGCTAACTTGTTTTCTTAGGTTTCAGTAGACGGTTTAGAATGTTTGCTCAGGCTCTATTCTGTTTTAAACATTGACAGGAATTAAAATCTTGCTGTCTACTTGAGGAGAAACAAAAAGAGAAAGACGGGAGTTTTCAGTTGAGTTAGAAGATGAGCATAAAAGTGTGAAAAGTTAAATAATATTAATTGTAAGTAATAGGTAAAAATTGTTCTAGAGGTGTCACGAAATATAATATGCTTGTCAAATTAGCATGTATAGAGTGTGGCTCTAATTTCCATGTAAGAGATATTTTTTACACCAGGGATATTCTGGGAATGTTCTACCAAAAAAGAAAAGAAAATCCGATTTCGTCTTGGCTGGGCAGAAGGGAGGAAGAAGAGTTGGGGAAATCCGTATGTGTTTCAGGGGTTAACGAGTAACCTAGTTTGTCTAGAGACTTGGGAAGATTCGTAGTAGAAGCTGGAGGGGTTGGCGGCTGGACTTTGAGGCGTCTTGGCTGCCGCTCTGACACGTAGACTTCCTCAGCTGGGAGTGGCCCAGGGCAGGGAGCAGGCTTCGTAGCAACAGACTGCAGCTATTAGTTTCTGGACCCGTGCATCCCTTCTGCTTCTCAACTTAAGTGGTAGTCACATCTGAGTGGTAGTGCTCATCCATTCTTAATATTCTGGATCTAGTCATAGCTAGCCAGACAACTATAGCTCTTACTTAAATACATAATACGTGGTTTTCATCACTACAGAATTATGTAACCGCGGGAGACTCAAAGTGTAAGGGAAACGTTCACATCACTTACTTTAGCCCCCCTGTTTAAAGATGAGGGAACTGAGGTTGCAGGGCAGAAATTGAGACACAGATGTAGAGAACAAACGTATGGACACCAAGGGGGGAAAGCTGCGGCGGGTGGGGGGATGGTGGTGTGATGAATTGGGCGATTGGGACTGACATGTATACGCTTATGTGTATAAAATGGATGACTAATAAGAGCCTGCTGTATAAAAAAGTAAATAAAATAAAATTTTAAAAATAAATAAATACATAAATAAAGACGAGGGAACTGAGACCCAGAGGAGGAGCTGAGCTCTCCGAGCACGTGGGCAGTCGAGGGGTAGGGGCAGCGGGGACCCTGGTCTTCTGATTGCTGAGCTCCACGTAGAGAAAGAGCTCGGACTTAGAAGTCCTGGCGTGAATGAGCTTCACTCACGTGGTTCCTTTTTAAAACTCTCAGGAAAGGTTTAATAGAGGAGGAGATTGAAACTCTAAACTAAACCTTGGTTATTCTTTATGTGTTGTAACATCTCGGTTGCTTGGGTGCTACTACAGGTTTGTTGGTAATGTAGTTGACTGTGGAATGTGCAGCGGACACAAGCCTGACTTCTGGTTGTGTGTTCCTAATAATAAATCGTAAAAGTTCATATTTCTCTACTTGCTATCCTGCCCCAAAAGAGTCAGATCTCTTTCTATTATTAAAAACATTTAAACTTTTTATTGGGAAGATCATCTTGATTTGTTAAATTGATTGCAGATAAGTAATTTATTGAACTTTTTTCAACAGGGAAAATCATGAATCAGAAAAGCCAGCACTAAACAACATAGCAGACAATACAGTAGCGATGGAGGTGACGTAGCTTCCTCAGGAGTGGAGCCGCAGCCTGGGGACTTGATTAGGTGCTATGCATCAGTAGCATTTTGAATGCAAGGGATGATGGAATGCAGCACATGCGTTTCTGTGGCAGCTGTGGGGACTTGACAGCAATGCTCATCTCTCATGCTTCAATTTTTCTTTTCTTACTGTTAATAGGGAAAAAAATCAACATCTGTAAATTAAGAATACAGCAATTATCTGTACAGTACTGCATATTTGTAATACCCTTGTATATATGTTACTTGAATACAGAGATGTTCATTTGTGATGCTTTGCACTTGGGGGGTGGGGGGAGGGAAATAAATTGCAACAAAGAGTGTGAGATGTGAGAGTGTGTAGAGATGAGGTGTCATCACATCATGTGCATGGTGCAGAACCTGCTGTTTTATCTATTTATTGTGCCGTGTTTACAGTTTTGTACACTGTACCTTCATTGGTTCCTGTGCTGTAGTAAATGTGTTAGGTAGCTGTGGACTCCTTGGTATTTTGTAAATGGTATAACATAACTTGGTTCCCCTCTGGGTCCCTGAGTTTTCTGTGTATCGTGAAAAAAAATGGTGACATACATACAGAATTTTACAAAAAAAAAAAAGGCATCAGTTTTTTAAAAATGGGGAATGTACTGTTAAATGGGGATCTTCCTGGTCTACTATCATTAGGACAAGTAACGAGCTAAAAATGAAGTCTCTTGAATCTTCCCATCCCCACCTGCCCACAGAGCTGTGGGTAGTTTCTGGTACTTAAAGCACTAATGTTATGTTGCTGCTCTGCAAACAGCCCAGTAGTCCCATTTCCTTCCACACCAGAAAGTGTTAAATCAAGTATGCAAATGGAGTCCTTACAACTGGAGTTTATGTTGTCTTGCCCTTTTTTTAGCACAAGAAAAAAATTGTACTTTTTTATTGTCGAATTGTTTCAAAGACTTCATTCTTTACTTGTTCTTACAAAAAGGATATAAGGGAGAAGAATGCAGTAATTGCTGTACGTGTATCATCATTCCAGTTTCTAAAAACAGCCAGCCAGCTTTTTTCCTTCTAAGATTCTCCAGAAGGCTGCGAGGCCAGAACCACAAATATCGGGTGCCTTCCTTTGGAAATATTTGACCTCTCTTCTGTGAAGAGAATGGTACTTAACAGACTACTACTAGTGCTTTGTCAGTACCGAAGTCTGAATGCCCAGTCCAATGGCATACATTATCCTTAAGGTTTTTAATCCCACCTGGAAAAATTGTGATAGAATTCTCACAAAATAAACCCAGGGCATTACATGTTGACAAACTAATGTGTAGTGGTCGTTTGCTTTTCTTTTCAACCCAAGAACTTTTGTGTGACTTTAATTAAAATCATTTAGTAAAGGGGTGGGGGACAGGGCCGGTCATGGGAACGTGAGCAATTACTTTCCAGTTCATTTTTTTCAACAATTATTTATTGAATGATTACCTAGTATGCCTGGGACTGTTTTAGGTCCTACTACAGTGAAAAACATTCCTGCCCTCCTGGAATTTATAATTTCATTGAGTGATAAAAACACAATGAATATGTAACATTTAAATTGTATTATGGTAAGTATTGGGGGTGAAAGTAAAGCAAGGAGAGGGGAGAAGCCGTGCCAGGACGGGGTGGAGGTTGCCGCTTCCAGTAGGGTGGGCAGAGAAGCGCCCACAGAGATGATGGGGCAGGGTGGGTGGAGAGGAGACATACAAAGGTCGGGGTGTGCCTGGTTTGCTGAAGGAACAGCAGTGTGGCTCTGGCGCAGAGGCAAAGAGGAGAGGAGTAGGTCAGGTCAGAGGGCATCGGGGAGGCTGCTCGTGGCGGGCCTGGTAGGTGACTTTAGGGACGTAGGATCCTGGAGCAGAGGAGTGATGTGGTCAGAACAGGCTCACCCTGGCTTAGGTGTCAGAATACAGTAAAGGACCAACACGTCTCCACATGTGACGAAGACCATCCACAGGCCTCAGGAAATCAGCGAGCCACAGGCACACACACGGAGAAAATTCGTTAAAGCGTATAATCAGATTGTTAAATATCAATGATGAAGAGGAAAATCTTAAAAATAATGTTTAAAAAGACGTATTACAGAGAAGAATAAGAGCGACGGCAGATGTTCACTGGAAGCCATGCAAGTGAAAGGCAGTGGAGCCATATCCTTACTGAACAGAAAGCTCTCAACCTAGAATGCTAAACCTAGCAACATTGTTTTTCAGAAACGAAGGTGAAATATTTCTTCATACCTACAAAATCTGACAGAATTCATCGCAAGCAGACGGCCAATAACCAGAAATGTTAAAGGATGTCCCTGAAGCAGATGAAAATGGTATCAGAGATCTGGGTGCACACAAACAAAGACCATCAGAAATGGTAAATATATGTGTACGCATTAAAACTCTTTTCCTGATCTTTTAAGTCTTTAAAAGATAATTGGCTTTTTGAAGCAAAAATAATAAGTGTATTATGGCATTATAACACAAGGAGAAGGAACATATATGAGAACAGTAGCACAAAGGTCAGGGGAGGAAGAGGGCCTAGGGGCCTGATCCTGCACTCAGAATGGTATAATATCCCTTGAAGGTAGACTGTGCTAAGTTAAGGATGTATACTTAAGTCCTAAAGCAACCACTAAAATCACAAAACAAAAAGGTACGGCTAATAAGCAGGAAAGAAAGTAAAATCGTAAAAAATATTCTATTGACCCAAAAGAAAACAGAAAAAGGAAACAGAGGACAGAGTAAATATAAAACAAATATGAACATGGTAGATTTAAACCCAGCCACATCAATATTAAATGCTAATGGTCTAAACAACCCAAGTGAAAGGCAAAGATTGTCAGATGGTGTAAAGAAAGAAAAACCCGTCTGTATACTGCCTTCAAGAAACCCACTGCAGGGCTTCCCTGGTGGCGCAGTGGTTAAGAGTCCGCCTGCCGATGCAGGGGACATGGGTTCGTGCCCCGGTCTGGGAAGATCCCACATACCGCAGAGCGGCTGGGCCCGTGAGCCATGGCGCTGAGCCTGCGCGTCCGGAGCCTGTGCTCCGCAAGGGGAGAGGCCACAACTGTGAGAGGCCCGCCTACCGCAAAAAAAAAAAAAAGAAACCCACTGCAAATCTAAAGACACAAAATAGGACAAAAGTAAAAAGATGGAGAAGGATATACCATGTTAACACTCATCAGAATCTAGAGTGGCTATATTAATATCAGTACATTTCAGAGCAAAGAATATTACCAGGACTTTTAAAAGGTCACTTCATAATGATAGAAGGATCACTTTATCAAGAAGACATAACATTCTTAAACATTTATTCATCTAATTACAGAAATTCAAAAATACATGAAACAAAAATGATGGAATTAAAAGGCGGAATAGGCAAATATACAATTAAATTTAGAGGTTTCAGTATCCCCTTTCCAATACTTGATAGAGCAAGTAGACAGAAAATCAGTGAGGGCTTGAACCATGTTATCAACTAAGTTGCCCTAATTGACATTTTTAGACCATTCTATCCAACAAATGCAGAATACACATTTGCTTCAAATGCACATGAAATGTTTAGCAAGGTACACCATACTGTGGGCCATAAAGCAAATCTCAATAAATTTAAAAGGATTTAAATCATACAATGTATTTGCTCTGACTAGAATAGAATTAAGTTAGTATTAACAGAAAGATCTAGGAAGCCCTTAAATATTTGGAACCTAATAACAAACTTCTAAATATAATATGGGTCAAAGCAGAAGTCAAAAGGGGCATTAGAACATATTTTGAACTGTGGACACTGGAAAACTATGGAAAATGGAAGTATACATATCAACAGTTGTGAGATGTAGCTAAATCAGCACTTGAAGGAAATTTATACCAAAAATTAAGAAATAAATCAATAACCTAAACTACCTCCTTACAAAACTAGAATAAGAAGTACAAATTAAACCTAAAGCAGACAGAAGAAAGGAAATGATGAAGATCAGAATGGAAGGAAAATTTAAAAAGTGAAACAGTAGAGAAAACCAATGAAACCAAAAGCTGGTTCTCCGAGTAGATCAATAAGATTGATAAACCTCTAGCCAGACAAATTAGAATAAAAAGAAGATACAATTTACCAATATCAGGAGTGTAAGAGGAAACATTACTACAGATTCTACTGAAATTCAAATACAAGGAAATATTAAAAACTATATGCCAATAAATTTGACAACTTAGGTGAAATGGAAAAAATCCCTTAAAAGACACAAATTACCAAAGCTCTCTCCAGAAGAAATAGATTTAAAAACAAAAACAAGAAACTACAACAAAAGAAAACTACAGGTTAACGTGCCTCATGAACATTGACACAAAAAATGCTTAACATTTTTTAGCAAGTCAGTTGCAACAATATATACAAATGATACGACATTATGACCAGTAAGAATCAAAAATAACTGTGTGGCATATCTAGGTGACTAATGCCTGAGATACCTACATAGTTTTTCATGGTCCAGGAGTGGCATCGTAAAGCAGCTGAAATTTACCCCATGCTTCTAAGGAGGTGTGGATATAGCTTACTTAGATGGAGCCAGAGCTGTAGAGAGTCAGCACCGGAGGACAAGGGACACAGTTCTGTATCAGAAACCAAGGATCAGATGGGGCACCATATAACCTAGCATGTGCCAATGTGTGTTCAGATGACAACTGAAGCCCAGGCACCTCTGGTTCAAATTCTGGCTGTACGCCTGTGTGACGTTGTGTAAGTTACTTAACCTCTCCCAGTGTCTTAAACTCTAAAACGAGGAAAATAATAGCACCTACATTGTTGGGGGATTTAAACGAGACCATGCAAGTACAGTACTCACTCAGGCCAATGTTTAAGAAAAAACAAAAAGATAAAGAATGTAGTGCCTTCCCCTAAAAAGAATTAAATTTCATTTTGTCAAGATGATGCAGTCAGGTAGGAACTGGGAAAATAACTCACAGCTTAATACTTGTTCTGGTGTTTTTATTTTTTGCCAAATAAGTTGACACACAGAAGTACCCTTCATGTCTTGCCCTTCCTATTATGAGAAATTAAGTAAGTCTCTCAATTTACTGTGGCCTAAATTGCAAAAGGAAAAGACACATGAAAAGTCTGGACAGTAATATGCTGGAACCAGCTCACATTGACTCATGAGAATCAACTGTTAAATTTTCGGGAATTTTATGAACTGGTTGTTAAACAGCCATTATTAGAAAGTAAATTATATAAACTTACAAGTAAATAAATTATATAAAAACAAAGATAATGATACAAAAAAAAACTACAGAACAATATCCCTGCTGAATATTAATGCAAAATCTTCAACAAAATATGAGCAAACAGAATTCAATAGCACATTAAAAGAATTATACACTATGACCAAGTGACCTGAAATGAAGTGAGGGTTTAACATACAAAAGTCAATCAATATAATGCACCACATTAACAGAATGATGGAAGAAACACACATGATCATCTCAACTGATGCAGAAAAAGCATTTGACAAAATGTGACACTTTTTCATGATACAAACACCCAACAAACTACGAATAGAAGAAAACTATCTCAACATAATAAAGGCCTATGGGACAACCTCAGAGCAAACGTACTCAGTGGTGAAAGACTGAAAGCTTTTCCTCTAAGATCAGAAACAAAACAAGGATGCCTGCTTTCACCACTCCTATTCAATATCGTACTGGAAGTCCTGGCCAGAGCAGTTAAGCAAGAAAAAGAAATAAAAGGCGTGCAAATTGGAAAAGAAATAGTAAAACTATCTCTGTAACAGATGACATGACCTTATATAGAGAAACCCCTAAAGATTTCTCAAAAACACCTGTTGGAACTAATACACAAAAGTAACAAAGTTGCATGATACAAGATCAAAACACAAAAGTAAGTAGTGTTTTTATACACCGACAATGAACAATCTGAAAAGGAAATTGAAAAAAAATTCCATTTACAATAGCATCAAAAAGAATACAATACTTAGGAATAACTTAAACAAGGAAATGAAAGACATACACTGAAAACTACAAAACGTTGCTGAAATAAAGACATCAATAAATGGAAAGAGAGCCTGTGTTCATGGATTGGAAGACTTAATATTGTTAAGATGTCAGTTCAACCCCAAACACCCTACAGATTCAAAACAATCCCTATCAAAATCCCAATGGCAAATTTTGCAGAAATAGAAAAAATCCATCCTAAAATTCATACAGAATCTCAAGGAACCCTGAAGAGCCAAAACTATCTTGAACAAAGTTAAAGGTCTCACATTTCCTGATTTTAAAGCTTACCACAAAGCTCTGTGATCCGGCAATCCCACTCCTGGGCATATATCTGGAGAAAACCATAATTCAAAAAGATACATGCACCCCAATGTCCATTGCAACACTATTTACAATAGCCAAGACATGGAAACAACCTATATATCCATCAACAGATGAATGAATAAAGAAGATGTGGTATACATATACAATGGAATACTACTCAGCCATAAAAAAGAATGAAATAATGCCATTTGCAGCAACACAGGTGGACCTGGAGATTATCATACTAAGTGAAATAAGCCAGACAGAGACAAATATCATACGAGATCAGTTATATGTGGAATCTAAAAACTGATACAAATGAACTTATTTACAGAACAAACAGACTCACAGACATAGGAAACAAACTTGTGGTTACCAAAGGGGAAAGGTGTGGGGGGAGGGATAAGTTAGGAATTTGGGAGTAGCATATATACACTACTATATATAAAATACATAAACAACAAGGACCTACCGTGTAGCACAGGGAACTCTACTCAATATTTTGTAATAACCTATACGGGAAAAGAATCTGAAAAAGAATGGATATATGTATATATGTATAACTGAATCACCTTGCTGTACACTTGAAACTAACACAACATTGTAAATCAACTATACTTCAATTATAAAGTATTTTTTAAATAAAAGAATATATAGAGAACTCCTATAACTTAACAACAAAATAACCCAATAAAAAAATGGGTAAATGATTTGAATAGACATTTCTCCAAAGAAGATTACAAATAGCCACAAGCGTATGAAAAGATGCTCGACATGCCTAACCACTAGAGAAATGCAAACCAAAACCAGAGTGAGATACTACCATCTCATACCCACTAGGATAATGACTGTTAAAAAAAAAAAGAGGGCTTCCCTAGTGGCGCAGTGGTTGAGAGTCTGCCTGCCGATGCAGGGGACACGGGTTCGTGCCCCGGTCCGGGAAGATCCCACATGCCGCAGAACGGCTGAGCCCGTGAGGCATGGCCGCTGAGCCTGCGCGTCCGGAGCCTGTGCTCCGCAACAGGAGAGGCCACAACAGTGAGAGGCCTGTGTACTGCAAAAATAAATAAATAAATAAAAAATAACAGGTGTTGGTGAGGACACGGAGGAATTTGAACCCTTGTGTACCGTTGGTGGGGATGTAAAGTGGTTCAAATGCTAAAGAACAGTGTGATAGTCCCTCCAAAAACTAAAAACAGAACTACCATATGACCCAGCAATTCTACTTCTGGGCACATATGTATAAGAAATTAAAAGCAGAGTCTAGAAGAGCTATTTGTACACATTTACAGCAGCATTATTCACAATAACCAAGAGGTAGAAACTACCAAGTGTTCATCAACAGAAGAATGGATAAAGAAGATGTGCTATGTACATACAGTGAAATACTATTCAGCCTTTAGAAAGTAGGAAATCCTGTCACATGCTACAACATGGATGAATCTTGAGGACATTATGCTAAGTGAAATAAACCCGCCACAGGGCTTCCCTGGTGGCGCAGTGGTTGAGAGTCCGCCTGCCGATGCAGGGGACATGGGTTCATGCCCCAGTCCGGGAAGATCCCACATGCCGCGGAGCGGCTGGGCCCGTGAGCCATGGCCGCTGAGCCTGTGCGTCCGAAGCTTGTGCTCCGCAACGGGAAAGGCCACAACAGTGAGGGGCCCGCGTACCGCAAAAAATAAAAAAATAAAAAATAAACCCGCCACAAAAAGACAAATACGGTATGATTCCACTTACATAAAGTATCCAAAGTAGTCAAACTCATAGAAACAAAGTAGAATGGTGGTTGTCAGGGGCTGGGGGAAGGGAGACATGGGGAGATATTCTTCAATGGGTACAGAGACTGGGTTTTACAAGATGAGAACAGTTCTGGGGCTTGCACAGCAATGTAAATATACTTAACGCTACTGAAATAAATGGTTAAGATGGTAAATTTTATATCGTGTGTTTTATCACAAAAAAATTTTTAAATCAAAGATAATAAACAAACAGACCTCATCATTTCCTAGTTACTTTGCTCTATCCAGTTTACACTCTTGAGCTTACTTCTACTGTGTTTATGAGGTAGACATACTATGTACAGCTGGGCCTCTGCACATCACTTCCGAACTCGGCGTTCAATGATATCTCTTTGATAGCTTGAAATCGGCCATGATGGGACTATTTACCCCCGCAGAGACTGGGAAACACTAAAAATTGTTTGTTTGTTGTTTGTTTGTTTGGAGTGCTGGTTGCTGAGCATGTACCAGCCACCACTAGGCTCAGCATAGATGCTGGTCTCAGTCCTGTCTGCCACTGAACGATAAACTCGCCACTGGCACAGTGCTCAGGATAGTGAGGGTGAGTGTTGAGACGTGTAAAGAGCTTTACTTCTGCCACTGGCCCCGGGGGAAAGGGATGTAAAAAGAAAAAGATCACAAGGACCTGATGGAGAGAGTGTGTCAAGCCTGCAGTTGTGTGTCTCAGCCTCTACACAACTGCTGCATTACTCACAGTGGCCTTGCTGCACAGGACAGCCCAGATCAAACCCCTGCGAACCGAACCAAGCCTGCACACCCAACTCTATGCAAATAGATCTCTCTATGATCAGCGGGGAGACAGCCCAAAGCAAGTGGTTCTGTATTCATCCTAATGCCACCAAAGGCAAAAAATCCAGATCATTGAGGACATAGGTGGTAAAGTCCGGCTAATAAGGTGTCCTATGACTCTTTCTTCAAAGACTTGCTACTTGTTTGCTAATTTGGCAACTTTGATGAGCACTATTATTACATGAGCACTAGGAGGAAGTCACTGGTGCCCCCTTGTGGCAAACTTTGCAAAAGCGCAAACCCCCAACTGCCCAGAAGACGCGGAAAAGGAAAGGTGACAACACCAAACGCAGAACAGGGCGACCTGCTGCTCTGGCACTTGTACTATGAATGGGGGCAGTGGTGGTACGCAGGTCTACACTGTCTCTAGGAATGTGCTGAGTCAATGTAACGCTTCAGAAAATGTTTTTAAGAAATAGAGGCAGCTTGTCCTTGTAGAAGGAGGATTGCACTTCAAGTGTTAACTGAAGCTGTGCCAGCCTCACCTGGGCATGTTTCTCAAAGTCTGGTCCTCCATCCGACTGCCTGCATCATAGTCCCTAGTACGCTGATAAAAATGCACATTCCGGGGACTTCCCTGGTGGTCCAGTGTGTAAGATTCTCGCTCCCAATGCAGGGGTCTGGGTTCAATCTCTGGTCAGGGAACTAGATCCCACATGCATGCTGCAACTAAGAGTTTGCATGCTGCAACTAAAGACCCCACGCAGCCTAAATAAATAAATAAATATTTTTAAAAAAATGCACATTCCCAAACGTCACCCAAACCCTACAGATTCCGTTTCTCTGGGAGTGAACATGCTAAAACAAGCTCCCCAGGTGTTTCTTATGAACGCTGATGTTTGAGAACCACGTGAATTCAAAGATGAGCAAGAAATTCAAGTGGGTTGTCACTGTTGTCATAGCCACCTGTCACTGAAAGCCTCTCATTGACTCTGTCCCTGATCAAAGGAAACTGAAAGGGCAGGACAATTAAGTATGATATGAGCTCTTGGATGGATCCTGGTCCAGGAAAAGGATATTCGTGAGGCAACTGATGACATTTGAAAAATGTCTGGGGCTTCCCTGGTGGCGCAGTGGTTGAGAGTCCGCCTGCCGATGCAGGGGACACGGGTTCGTGCCCCGGTCCGGGAAGATCCCACATGCCGCGGAGCGGCTGGGCCCGTGAGCCATGGCCACTGAGCCTGCGCGTCCGGAGCCTGTGCTCTGCAATGGGAGAGGCCACGACAGTGAGAGGCCCGCGTACCACACACACACACAAAAAATCCATCCAAACCGGGTGTGTAGAGTCAGCGCCACCTAGAATCCCGCCTGCACAGTTTCACTTCTCCCTCCCTCCTCCCCACCTCAGGAGACCTCACATTCTAGAACCCCGTTTCCAAAGGGGAGGGCTGGGCTGGGAGTAGGGGAAGCCGAATCCTCCAGCGAGTTTTTAAGCTGCTTTTGGGGGAGAACTACAGCAACAGTTCTCACACTGCTTTGCCTAAGAATCATAAGAGGTAGTTCTCCTAGTTCTTGGGCAGGATCCAAAAAGGAGCATTTTAAAAAAAAATGTTTTATTAGAGTATAGTTGATTTACAATGTTGTGTTAATTTCTGCTGTACAGCAAAGTGACCTGGTTATACTTATATATACACACTCTTTTTCATATTCTTTTCCATGATGGTTTATCACAGGATATTGAATACAGTTCCCTGTGCTGTAGAGTAGGACCTTGTTGTTTATCTATTCTGTATATACTAGTTTGCATCTGCTAATCCCAACCTCCCACTCCATCCCTCCCCCAACCCCCTCCCCCTTGGCAACCACAAGGCTGTTCTCTATGTCTGTGAGTCTGTTTCTGTTTTGTAGATATGTTCATTTGTGTTGTATTTTAGACTCCACATATAAGTGATATCATATGATATTTGTCTTTGTCTGACTTACTTCGCTTAGTGTGATAATCTCTAGGTCCATCCATGTGGCTGCAAGTGGCATTATTTCATTCTTTTTTATGGCTGACTCGTATTCCATTGTATATATGTACCACATCTTTATCCATTCATCTGTTGATGGACACTTAGGTTGCTTCCATGTCTTGGCTATTGTGAAAAGTGCTGCTGTGAACATTGGGGTGCATGGATCTTTTCGAATTAGAGTTTTGTCCAAGTATATGGAAGATGCATTTTTAATAAATATTCCCAGGCAGTTCGGCTGAGGGGGGTCTGAAGAGCACCCTCTGAGGAGCAGTGCTTCTCAAACTTTAACATGCATTCCTAGGGAATTGTTAAAATGCACATTCTGATTCAGTGGGTCTGGGTGGAAGGTCCTGCATTTCCAACAAGCTCTGAGAACATGCAAATACTGCCTGACACAGAACCTGCTCAGAGAAGCAGGTTTCCCTGGTTTGCAGTGTTGGTCTGTTGTACCCCTGACTGCTGTGTTCTTTGATACCATGGGCTTTGCTCTGTTCTAAGCTTCCTGAGTTCTCAAAACTACAACTCAATCTAGGAAAGCTATGACAGTAATTTTGTGTAGCCTTCTCTCTGCTAAAAAATAAATAAAATGTTGTGTGATGGCTTGAGCTTAGATAAAATTGTGTTAGACAACCAAACAGAACGAAATCTTGCCAGTCAGCTCAGAATGAGCCTATTTTTGAAAGCCATATAAAATTCAATAGAAAGTCTGCTGGGACCAGGTGCCTTCCGGTTTTTGGAGACAAAACTGCGAATTCAGGCTCCAGCTGCGAACATATTTTTCTTCTTAATTTTTCCTTCCCTCTTGGGAAAAAGACTTTTCAGTTCAGTGACAGCAGAGCTCCAGAGCCCATTCAGAAAGAACTTAAACTGTTCTCCAGTTTGTTATCTGCTGAACTGTGTACCTTCCAAAGGCCCTAGTAGGGGGGCAGCTTCACTGTGTCCATGGCCGTGGGAGAGATGCCACCTTGGCCTTGGATGATCATGCAGAATCAGGGTTTCAGAAAGGCCACAAGAGGCCCCTGAGATTCTTTAGTTGTTAAGGTTGTTGGAGATTTTCCTCCTGTTTTAGAAAATTTTTACTTTTTCAATTGTGGCAAAATATACATAACAAAATTTACCGTTTTAATTATTTTTTAAGCATATAGTTCAGTGGCGTGAAGTACATTCACATTGTTGTGCAACCATCACCACTATACAGCTCCAGAACCTTTTCATCTTCCTAAACTGAAACTCTGTGCCAATCAAATGAGAACTCCCACTTCCCCTCCCTGCAGCCTCTGGTAACCACTGTTCTACTCTCTATCTCTATGAATTTGACTACCTAGATACCCCATATGTCTTTGTCAGCTCAGGCCACCATAACAAATGACCACAGACTGGATGGCTTATACAGTAGACATTGATTTTCTCATGGCTCTGGAGGCTGGAAGTCTGAGATCAGGGTGCCAGGATGGTTCTAGTGAGGGCTGTCTTCCTGACGTGCAGATGGCCACCTTCTCACTCTTCCTGACGTTCAGATGGCCACCTTCTCACTATGTCCACACCTGGTAAGGAGCGGGAGAGGGAAGGAGAGGGAGAGAGAGAACTAACTGGTGTCTTATAAGAACACTAATCTTATTGGATTAGGGCCCCACCCTTACCTCATTTAACCTAAGGCCACGCCATGCAGCATGCGGGATCTTAGTTCCTTGACCAGGGACTGAACCCATGCCCTCTGCGTTGGGAGCGTGGAGTCTTAACCACTGGACCACCAGGGAAGTCCTGTTTTTTCTTTTTTTTCCCCCCTCATTTAACCTTAATTACCTTCATCAAGGCCTCATCTCCAAATACAGTCAGATTGAGAGTTGGAGCTTCAACATGAGAACCGTGGGAGGACTCAGTTCAGTCCATAACATCATGAAAGAGGGATCAGACTGTATTTGTCCTTTTGTGTCTGGCTTATTTTGCTTAGTATAATGTCTTCAAGTTTCACCCTCAAGTTTTCACCGTGTTATACCATGTATCAGAATTTCATTCCTTTTTAAGCTCAAATAACATTCCATTGTATGTATATACCACATTTAGTTTATTTATTCATCTTTTTAAAAATATTTATTTATTTTTGGCTGCGTTGGGTCTTTGTTGCTGTGCACGGGCTTTCTCTAGTTGCAGCGAGCGGGGGCTACTCTTTGTTGCAGTGCGCGGGCTTCTCATTGCAGTAGCTTCTCTTGTTGTGGAGCACGGGCTCTAGGCGCATGGGCTTCAATAGTTGTGGCACGCAGGCTTCTGTAGTTGTGGCATGTGGGCTCAGTAGTTGTGGCACACAGGCTTAGTTGCTCCGTGGCATGCAGATCTTCCCGGACCAGGGCTTGAACCCGTGTCCCCTGCATTGGCAGGCGGACTCTCAACCACTGCGCCACCAGGGAAGCCCCAAGAGGGTCTCAACTTTTAAGGGCTCATGGAATTAGATTACGTTCATTCAGATAATCCAGTTTAATCTCCCATTTTAAGGTCTTTAACCTTAATCGCATCTGCAAAATCCCTTTATCCATATAAGGTAACATATTCACAGGTTCTGGAGATTAGCATTAGGACATCTTTGGAGAGTCATGATTCTGCCTATCACACAGAATATATTTCAAATGTTCAATAACTGTCTTTTTTGCCATAATTCTTTACAAGTGTGAGAGTGTACCACAGTGTGTCCAGTTCACTAGGAGAACTGCTATGTCAGTGACCACGTGTTAAACCCAGATAGAGCTAAAGCCAAGAGGACTTGTTCCATCTATTCAAGCTATCATTCCAGAATTAAAATCTAAAATCTATGCACTAAGAGAAACACAGAGAAGCCCTCAAATGTCTGGAGGTAAAGAGAAGTACTTAGGTATTTAATCAAGATGTTTAAATGGTTAAATTTGTCCATTTTAACTGAATTGTCAACTTTTATTTTTAGCTTTCTGTAGAGATGGGCAGTGACTCCAAACAGGTACTGGTTCGCATTGAAGCTTTTGGTTTTTCCCAGTGTCCATCCAAATCAAAAAGAGAAAGTCATTCTGAAAGATACCTTTTTTTCCTCTAAGTTAATATGCATGATTGGATGACTTTACAAAGCACCATAACCTGCAGATACATCTGCTCATCTGAACAACTTGAATTGATTCCTACAAAGCAGTAGTCCACAGGTGAGGCAAGGTGTACACAATGGCCCTAAAACTGGACCCAGGGAGGGGCACTCTGATTACGGTGTGCTTGATTCCTCTGGTTAATTGACCACATTGGTTTTGAACTCAGCCCAAGTTCAAATCTCAGATCTTGCTGAGAAAATTTTGAACTAAAAAGAGACTCTAACAACTTAATAAAAAGAGATTCTCACAAGTGTTTTTCCAGTCCCCTTGGCAGCCTCAAGTGAATAAGGAATGTGTTTTCCATCACTTTGGGCGTTATTACCAAATAACTCTACACAAGTACAAATTTTGGCAATCTCTTCATATGGCTTCTTTTAACTAAAATTTGTTGAACAAAAATCGCTTTCATCACTTTTGTTAGGAACTGTCAAAAGAGTAATTATATGTAATCACCTCTCAAACTATGAATGCACGTGAATTAAAATTCTTTTTTTTTTTTTTTTTTTTTGCCACCAGGGAAGCCCCTGAATTAGAATTGTTGGTGCAAGTTTACATCAAAACTGAAACATTACTGTAGATCCTCATACTTTTTTCTTAAACTATGAGAAACTGAGCTGAATATTTATTTCCTGACTGATCTTAAACACTTTTCTTCTTCTCATCGGAGAACATTTTGACAAATTGATTAAATACACTTCTGCTTATATTACATGGCTTATGTCTTTATGTTTGTTTATGGCAAGTGATGCTATTTTTTCACATGTGGTAGTCATATACCTTTTTCTTTTAAAATACATTTATATTAGTAAACATGAGTCAAGTTAAAAATATATATACATTGAAATTTGGGAAACACTGACAAAACAAAATAAAAAGTATTGGGACTTCCCTGGTGGTGCAGTGGTGAAGAATCCACCTGCCAATGCAGGGGACACGGGTTTGAGCCCTGGTCCAGGAAGATCCCACATGCCGCGGAGCAACTAAGCCCGTGCGCCACAACTACTGAGCCTGCGCTCTAAGGCCCGTGAGCCACAAGTACTGAGCCTACGTGTCACAGCTACTGAAGCCGGCGCGCCTAGAGCCTGTGCTCCGCAACAAGAGAAGCCGCCCCAATGAGAAGTCTGCGCACCGCAACAAAGAGTAGCCCCTGCTCGCCGCAACTAGAGAAAGCCCACGTGCAGCAATGAAGAACCAATGCAGCCAAAAATAATAATAATAAATAAATTTTTTTAAATATGAAAAAATAAATAAACAAATAAAAAGTATTAACCCAAGTGCCTGCAAATAGTAAACACACAATGAAAGGTAGCTACTATTTTTTAAACGTTTTAACTTATTTTTTAGTTAAATTATGGTGAAATTATACATTTATACTATTTATTTACAATTTAAAGTTGACCCAACAAATAGATATTGCCTGCCCGTGGCGTGCCAGGCCATGGGAATTCAAAGATGAAAATGAAGGAAATAGCCCCTGCTTTCAAGAGGCTTTCATTTTAGTGGAGAGAGAGATACTAAACAACTAGTGACGTCACAGGGTTTTATTTCTTATTATGGACTATGTACTGTGAAAGAGAAGTACAAATGGAGTGAGTATTGGCAAGAGAGCTCCTCTAAGACGGAGCCAGGAGGCCGTCAAGAAAACATGACCCATGTGGGTCTCAGCCTGGATGGAATCTGACCTTTTGACCTGATGAAGTCATCCAGAACATCTGCCAGAAACCCCGACCACCTATCAACTTATCAGACACTTACCCTAAAATAATAACTCATGACAGTCTTTCTATTTATCAGACACCTACCCTAAAACAACTTGTGATTCCTTAAGGACAATATATTTTCTGACTTACGTCACAGTCCATCACAATTATTGTCAGGCAACTTTTAAACAACTCTGCGGCTTTTGGCCTTTATAAGCTCCTGACTGTTTCTCTTCCCCAGAACACTCTTTTGGGGTTACCCGAATCTGTCTTCCGAATTGCAGTTCTTAAGATCTTAAACTTAAACTCTTCTGATTTGCAGCCTCTTGCATTATTTTTTTGGTTGACATGACAAAGTGCTATAGGAGCACAGGGGAAGTGGGTCTGCCGGGGGGTCCGGAACTCTTTCAGGAGGAAAGCAATTGAGCAGAAAGGTGACTAGAGGGAATGAAGTTTCTGGACGGGGACAGAGGGGGATGAGGCTTCACAGGAAGGAACCCTGAGGGCCTAGCGTGCCAAGTGCCACATTTTCAGTTGCCTCACTGTGGCTAGCGGAGAGCCGTTGAATGATTTTGTTCTGGGAGGTAAAATAATCTGCATGTTAGAAAGTTCACTCAGGCAGGAGCCATGTGGAGAAGCCACTGGAGGGGACAAGGCTAGAAGCAGGAGCGGCAGGCAGCTGTGTAACAGCCCACGTGGGAACGGATGCGGCCACACCAGGGGAGAACGAAGAGGGGGGGCAGGTGGCACGCTGGGCCAGTGGAAAAGCTGGCTCCGTGGCAGCTGGGAGATGCGCGGCAAGGGAAGGCCCTCTCCGGCCCTTCCCACAAACCTACCAGATTTCTAGAGAAGCCTGCAGTCAGTGCCGCTTTCTCTTAGTCAAACCAGAACAGCATTCTTTGCAGCCACAGGATGACAGTGTCATGCAAAATAACAGGAACTGTTTGGTTTCCAAATCAAGCAACTGTTGATTGCCTTGTCTTTGGAAATCAGTATTCCATTCACAATACTGCCAATGCCTGCTAATGAATGTGACTTGAACAGATGTTAACATAATGTTTTGGGCAATGAGCGTGCTCTGTGAACAAGGTTAGAATCTTCCCATTACAATTTTCCAACACCGCACACCTGGCATCTTTGCTAATTGAAACTGCTGGATATCATTTGCCATGAATCCTCCTCACAGGGCTAATGTAGCATGAAATTATGCCAATCGAAGCAAAACAGAACGCATAATAAACACTGGCAAAAACAGTGATGGGGATAGCAGCTTTGCATATGGAGAATAAAATCAAGTTTTCTTCTTGGAACATGTGGCCAATTCTTTTTTTTTTTTTTTTTTAAGTAGAATGCACAAAGCAAAATAAGGAATGTTTACTAAATTGCATTGTAAGGTAAAAATTCACTGGTTATGGAAACAGCAATAAGGATCATAAAAAGGATTCTACCCAAGATTTTCTCTGGTTTCTGGAAGGTGTTTGTGACAACCTGGTGCAGATCTTGCACGTTAAATACTCACGGCAAATCTGGCTGTTTAGGGCCCAATCACCAAAGACATACAACTCTCCTATGAGCTGCAGTGCTTCTCTGTTTCTTTGCCCTCACCTAAGGGTTAGGTAAACCGTAATAATAATAATAGTAGTAGTAACTAATATTTACTGAGTGTGTGCTATGAGCCAGATATGGCCTCAGAGCTATGCATATATTATCTCAATCCTCTAGACAATCGTATGAGGCAAGTACAATTTTTTTTTTTTTTTTTTTGTGGTACGCAGGCCTCTCACTGCTGTGGCCTCTCCCGTTGCGGAGCACAGGCTCCGGACGCGCAGGCTCAGTGGCCATGGCTCACGGGCCCAGCCACTCCGCGGCATGTGGGATCTTCCCGGACCGGGGCACGAACCCGTGTCCCCTGCATCGGCAGGCGGACTCTCAACCACTGCGCCACCAGGGAAGCCCGAGGCAAGTACTATTATTATTCATACTTTTTAGCTGAGGAAACCAAGGCACAGAGAAGTTTACTAATTTACTGATTTGCTGAAAGTCAGACAGGGCAGAGTCAGGACTCAGACCTGGGGACTCCTGACTGCCTTCTGCACTGCCTCTAATCGGGAGGAGAGCTTGGTGTCATATCTTGGGTTTATACCTTAAGCAGAGTCTCCTGCCTGTGAAACTAGAAAACCTATCACACAGTCTTCATGTCAGTGAAATACAGCTAAAAGATATAATTAAAGGTAAGATTTCATTCACAGTGATGACCTTACTGCCACCAAAATAAGGCTCAGAGTACTTGGGCATTAATTTAACTTAGGAACCAAGAGAGCTAATCAATGAAAACTGCAAAACCAAAGTGGAGACTTCTTAACCTGAGTCCATGCTCATTAGAGTATATTAAAATATTTAATATTCGTTCTTGTTTTTTTCTGGATAAACCTCATCTCAAATTGATAAAGTTCTAGAAAATATTCTTTGAGAATTTTAATTAAAATGAATACTACAAAGAGAAAAATCATGTCTTCTCTCAGTATCTGGGGGGATTGGTTCCAGGACCCCTCGGAGATACCAAAATCCATGGAGGCTCAAGTCCCTGATATAAAATGGTGTATATTTGCATACAATCTACATACATGCTCCCTTATACTTTAAATCGCCTCTAGATTCCTTGTAATAGCTTATACAATGTCAATGCTATGTAAATAGTTGTCAGTGCACAGAAAATTCAAGTTCTGATTTTTGTCACTTTCTGGATTTTTCTTCTGAATACTTTCAGTCCACAGTTGGTTGAATCTGTGGATGTGGAACCTGAAGATACGAAGGGCTGACTGTACTTTAAAATCACAATTAAAACTAAACAGGGCTTCCCTGGTGGCGCAGTGGTTGAGAGTCCGCCTGCCGATGCAGGGGACACGGGTTCGTGCCCCGGTCCGGGAAGATCCCACATGCCGCGGAGCGGCTGGGCCCGTGAGCCATGGCCGCTGAGCCTGCGCGTCCGGAGCCTGTGCTCTGCAACGGGAGAGGCCACAACAGTGAGAGGCCCGCGTACCGCAAAAAAAAAAAAAAACTAAACTAAACAAGGCTCTCCAGAAATTAACTTCAACCATTACTTGGATGTAGGGAATTATAAACCCAGGAGTACCACAGCAGAGGGGAAAAGGAAACTAATAAATACTGTTGGAACAAGTCTACAGCTGGGTAGCAGATGGACACATCTGTCTGAGTCCCCAAACTGCAAACTATTGCAAGTGGATTTTTAAAAAGTTAAAATATATAAAATCTATAAAGCACTAGCACAACCAGCTGGAAAAGATAAATAAACTTATGAATGAATAAGTCAAAGTTATTATCAGTTCTAAGATGTTTGGATATTTTAAAAATTTATAATCGCATAATAGAACATTTTGTACATGTCAAAAAGAAAACAGCAGTCAAGAAATTACATATGTGAGAATACAAGTGACAAAAGTGTCTGTTAAGTACATGCAAATAGCAGAAACAAAAGTATTTATTAAATGCCCATATTTCATTCCAGGAGTGATTCAAAGTAGATGAATTCAGAGTGTACAAGGAGGTAAATCAACTATACTCCAATAAAAATTAAAAAAAATAAAAGTGTACAGGGAGGGAAACAGAAAGATAAAATCAGTACTAAGTAAACTATAAGCATACATTTTACTTTTTCATAAGATTTAGGGTTTTTTTATTTTTATTTTATTTATTTATTTATTTTTGGCTACGTTGGGTCTTTGTTGCTGCGTGAGGGCTTTCTCTGGTGAGCGGGGGCTACTCTTCGTTGCGGTGTGCGTGCTTCTCACTGCAGTGGCTTCTCTTGTTGTGGAGCACAGGCTCTAGGCGCGCAGGCTTCAGTAGTTGTGGCTCACAGGCTTAGTAGTTGTGGCGCACGGGCTTAGTTGCTTCGTGGCCTGTGGGATCTTCCTGGACCAGGGCTCGAACCCGTGTCCCCTGCATTGGCAGGTGGATTCCTCACCACTGCGCCACCAGGGAAGTCCCTCCAGGACTCTTTTTAATCCATGCAGACATACCTATGAGAGCAGATTGCCAACCCAAGACCCAGCCACATAAGAATCAATTCCATAGGACTGAACTGAGGGAAATTTCACTCTGGTATTTTGTTTAGAATATTGCTGGTATTAGTTTTAATACTCTAATTTCCATGCAAAGACTAGGAAGCCCTGTCTCTGTCTTTTTAAGTTATAGCTCTCAATTTAGTATCCCATGCTTTGGTAAACTGAAACATTTATACATTTTTATTTATTTTGTTATTTATTTTATTATTTATTTATTTATTTTTTGCGGTACACGGGCCTCTCACTGTTGTGGCCTCTCCCGTTGCGGAGCACAGGCTCCGGACGTGCAGGCTCAGCGGCCATGGCTCACGGGCCCACCCGCTCTGCGGCATGTGGGATCCTCCAGGACCGGGGCACAAACCCGTGTCCCCTGCATCGGCAGGTGGACTCTCAACCACTGCACCACCAGGGAAGCTCTGTACATTTTGTAAAAATGTACAAATTTTGTACATTTTTAATGGTATCTGATTCTCACTCACCGCTCAGAATTCAGAAAACACTTTTACTGAATCACCTCTCTTTTTACACTATCATTATTTGTATAGGTTTAATAACAATTTGTCCTCCTTTTTACCAGAAAATAGTGGAAAACTCACTTGTGCAATCAGGGTCATATCCAGACTGCTCTATTTGAGAATGATTCTGATTCAATCAGGTCTGAATAGGTGTTGCTGGTGAAATCTGGTAAGTAGAGTGGCTTAGGAGTGGTAGTTGCCCAGTAGTGTATGGTTCTGGGTTGCAGAGTAAACTCAAGTTGGCCTGATAGGTAATTAATTTTCTCGCTACACGCACGTAAATAATTAAGCCAAGCAAATCTAATGAGACCAGCTTTCTCGGATCGAAAACAATCTTTGGCGATTATTTCTGATTGCAAGTGAGGGAAACTGTCAGAATATTTATGCAAAACTTGGAAACAGACAAAAGAGGTTTCCGGGTGTTCTTTCAGTGCAGTGCTAGGTTTGCCCTTTGATTTTCTTTCTATTAATTGGGCTGTTTTGCAACTCTTTAAAGGTTAACCTAAAGAGGTCCGGTAGTGATGCAAATTATCTGGTGGAAGAGATAAACACGAGTTCCAGTCTATTGCCCTGTAGCATATTAAACAGTTTTTAATCTAACCCAGCAATTTCATCCTAAAAATCCTTTATTCAGTTGCCTGTAAGTGCCCCACTCTGCAAATGCTCCTGGAGCCATTATTAACATCTTCTTGGATTCTTCATTAATTAATGAATTGGAAAAAAATCTTTGAAATGTGTTTTTATATATTTGCATTAAGGTTATGATTTTACCTATTTTAGCAGAGATTCAAAATGTTTGTTAAATAAACGCACAGCCCCACAGATGAAGAGTCAAGCTGTGCACTTTGAAGACAGGAGAAGGGAGCTGAAGCCTAGCCCAGGCTCCCACCACTAATCCTCTTCCCTGTCATGGGGCTGCATCCATCCACAGGAAGGGCATCTTTTCTCACACAAAGATGTGCCTCTGAGGATGAACATATACCCACTGCTATATATAAAATAGATAAACAGCAAGGACCTACTGTATAGCACAGGGGACTATATTCAGTACCTTGTAATAACCTATAATGGAAAAGCATCTGAAAAGAATATAAATATATATGTATAACTGAGTCACTTTGCTGTACACTTGAAACTAACACAACATTGTTAATTAACTATACTTCAATTTAAAAAACTAAAAGAAAAGATATGTGTACATAACAGCACATTAATAACATCAAAACATTCCAAACACTATATGTGGTTACACAATGGACTGTGTCAATGCCTAGGAGTGTTTCTATAAAGCAGTAGTACATGAAAAAGAGTAGAATAAAAAAAAAAAAAGTAGGGGCTTCCCTGGTGGTCCAGTGGTTAAGACTCCGCGCTTCCACTACAGGGGACGCGGGTCTCGGGTTCGATCGCTGGTCGGGGAACTGAGATCCCACATGCCACAGGGCGTGACCAAAAAAAAAAAAAAGTAAATTACTTGATAGCAAGGTCCTGTGGCCCCAGCCCTGCAGCCCGTGGCACCTGGCAGGCATGGTGCTCACTACACACGTGATAATAGAATAAATTTGTACGGGATATACACACTAAAGAGCGTATTGTAAAATTATGATGTGTGTGTAACAATCCAACTCCAGCGAGGCTGGAGAGGATCAGAGCTGTGCTGTCAAGGCTCTGATACCAGACTGTGGCGTTTGAACTTCACGCCGTGTCTAAGGAGAGCTGCAGAGTGTTTTTCAAGAAACAATTTGATGACAACAGTATTACTGGAAGTCGTGGTGACCATTTGGACAAAGATGAATGTGGGGATGAATGTGGGATAGAGTTGGCTCCAACATTCCCAGTCTTGAAAAGTGGCAGAAGATTGAGAGTGAATGATTCTCCATTTATACAGTAAAGGGGAGTTTGAAGTAATGTAAATAGCAACAAGATTGACGTTGATTCTTTTTCTGTAAAGTTGAGTAAATTTCTAATTAACTTGGTGGTAACAATCTTTTATATATATATATTTATTGAAGTCTAGTTGATTTACCGTGTTGTGTTAATTACTGCTGTACAGCAAAGTGATTCAGTTATATATAGTGATAGATAGATAGATAGATACATTCTTTGTTTAAAAAATAAATTTATTTATTTATTTGGCTAAGCCGGGTCTTAGTTGTGGCACATGGGATCTTTAGTTGCAGCATGCATACGAGATCTAGTTCCCCGGCCCCCTGCATTAGGAGTGCAGAGTCTTAACTACTGGACTACCAGGGAAGTCCCCCTTTTTAATATTCTCTTCCATATGGTTTATCATAGGATATTGAATATAGTTCTCTGTGCTATACAGTAGGACCTTGTTGTTTTAATAATCTTAATTTTTTAAAAAAAGCAACACCTTAATTGACCTGGTTCTCTGTTCAAGTGGCCTTGCACGGGATTATCACTAGAGGGCACCCTCATCACATGCACTTGACATCTTTAGAGCTTGCCTGGTCCAGTGCAGCCCTCGGACCAGCAGCATTAGCCCCATCAAGGTGCTTATTAGAAATGCAGGCTCTGGGGCTCCCCCAAGCCCCACAGAATCAGAATCTGTACCTTGACAGGCTCCCCGGTGACTGGGATGCACATCAGAGCGTGAGAAGCACTGCCCGGGGCACACAGGTCTCTCCCACCGTTTTGTTAATGATGTGCCAGCCTCAGTCACTCGTTTGCTTTACCTTGCTCATCCCTGCCCTGTTCCTCCACGTTTTCCTGTGGCCTTTGTCCACGTTCACTTTTATCCCACAAACGGTGGCATATGTCCACGGAAAAGCAGGACAGGAGCAGGTTTAAGAGCTGAGCCAGCAAAGCCCACAGCTGTGCAGCCCTTTACGAGGACCAGCGCTTTTTTAAGGCCAACACAGAACAGCTGTTTCCACCCTCTTGCATTTCTTCGGGATAAGAAGATCAATTCTGTTTTTGATTTACCAAAACAGAAATAGACAACAGCTGCCTTTTAAAGCGTGTTTACCACGGAGGTCACATTTTAAAGTCAGATTTAGCTCTTGAAACCAGTTTGTCCGGAAAACCAAACAGTATAATCAGCCAAGCCCCCACTCTAAGGGCAGGGCAGGAGGGGTCTATCTCTGGAGGGGGCGCGACCGGATCTCGGTGCACGGGAGCCTCACGGGGGACCGGCTCGAGGGGACTCTGCCCTCGTTACCCTCCACCAGGAGCTGCCAGGTTTAGGGCAATAAGGTAACTCGGCTCCATTTCTGCCTTTTAGGCTAGTGGAATCCTACCAACCCACATCCGTGTTTCCCCGCATCTTACTGCTCTCAAAGGGGCAGCCTTGCCCTCAACGCAGGGAGGTGGCCTTGCAGAGAGGGGTGGAAACAGCATACTCCCAGGGCAGCAGCTAGAGCCTTGACCCGTTCCGTCCGTTACAGTTCAACTCCATTCTCAAAATCAAACACAGCAGTTCTCAAACTTTCTGGGGCATCAGAATTCCCTAGAGGGCTTGTAAAAACACGGGTTGCTGGACCCTACCTGCAAAGTATCTGATTCAGTGGGACCTGGTGCATTTCTACCACATTTCCAGGCTGGCGATCACATGTTAAACACCTAAAGCATCTTTTTTTTTAGACCCATCTCTTGGCTTGTGGGATCTTAGTTTCCTGACCAGGGATCCAACCCGGGTGCCCGGCAGTGAAAGCGTGGAGTCTTAACCACCGGACCTCCAGGGAAGTCCCCGAGATGCTCTAAAGCATCCTAATGCACTACTGTATGCTCCTACAGAGAGCTGAAGATTGTTGGGTCAGGCCTGGGGGACTCAGGTAGACATGAGCCAGCAATTCTGGCTTTTGTTCCCCACTGAGAAGCCCATTTAAAACTGTCTATAAGAAATAGAGACACAGATGCAGAGAACAAATGTATGGATACCAAGGGGGAAGGGGGGTGGGTGGGAGGAATTGGGAGACTGGGATTGACACATATACACTATTGATACTGTGTATAACGTAGACAACTGATGGGAACATACTGTAGAGCACAGGGAAATCTACCTAATGCACTGTGGTGACCTAAATGGGAGGGAAGTCCAAACGGGAGGGGAGATCTGTATGTGTCTGGCTGATTCATTTTGTGCAGTGGAGGCCAACACAACAGTGTAAAGCAACCACACTCCAATAAAAATTAATAATAATAAAAAAAGATCACCACTAAAACTGTCTATAGAACTAAGTACAGATACACTATGACCAGATTTAGCCCAAGCCCACCAAGGGCAGGATTACTCTCTGAATTTCTGTCTTGTTTCCAGGCAAACAGGCCTCCTGCTAACGAACCTGCCTCTTGACTCTCCCTCCATAGCCCACAAGATGGGACTACTGGGCTGCCACAAAGAAGGCTGGGAAAATCCCCATGATATGAGGGCATCCATCATGGTTCTAAGGGTACCAAAGGCATCTTAGCTTCAGCTTACAAATGTAACTGTTTCAGGTTACCCATAACCAAAGCACAGTGTGACTCCAAGAACTCCTGACGGCCCTCCTTCCATCAGGAGGAAGGTAACTGAGTGATCTGAGGTCAGCAATCTCCCCAGCATAATTACTTCAAAGAATATATTCCTAAAAAAAATGTATATCTATAGATATAGATAGATAGATATAGATATAGATATATAGATATAGATATTCCTGCAAATACGGTTAGCTCTTAAACCTGAAATAAGCATTGTCACCAGTTAATGCTGAAGACATTGTGAGATAAACAGACATTTAACATTCAATAAACAGTGATCACTCCTGTGCAGAGTTATGTGCCTGGTACTGGCCAGGGCATAGCTTTAGACAGTTTTCCCGCCTAACAGCTCTTTGCTGCCCACATATTTACCTTTGCCATTATTTGGGACACAAACAAATGGATTTATATTACTTTGGCACATTAAAAGCCACCATGTATTACAGGTAGGCAGAACCCAGGAAATCTTTTAAGGTATGAATTTGTCAGAGTAGATTTTAGGCCAAAAGTCTGCCATCTAGTGGCATGAATGATTAGTGCAGACACAGCCAAACCAGTTGTTAAGAAAAAGAAAGGGAACAAAAAAATTTTAAGGGCCTGTTTTGCCAAGCATTGCAATAAGCAGTTTATTTCTTTACATCTTCCAGTCTCCCCTAGTCTTCTTTGTTATGACTATGTCACTGCTGTAACTTGTCTTCACGAGCAGAGGCTGAAAAGCAAAGGAGAAACTTCTTGTAAATTTATATGTAAGTAGAAGAGAGAAAAAGCAAGAGAGGGATACAGAATTAGGGAGTTCAAAGGCTCGCAGATGTGAGAACCTTTTTCCATGACGATGTAAATTAAATGAATTAACAGATATAAACGTTGTCTGGAACATAGGAACTTCCCAAAGGGTAGCTATGATGTTGATGATGTTGATGATGATGATCATGATGAATGATGGTTCTATAATAAGCTTCTTTTTTAATACAAATTTATTTATTTATTTTTGGCTGCGTTGGGTGTCATTGCTGCACGCGGGCTTTCTCTAGTTGTGACAAGCACGGGCTACTCTTTGTTGTGGTGCGCGGGTTTCTCATTGCGGTGACTTCTCCTGTTGCAGAGCACGGGCTCTAGGCACACGGGCTTCAGTAGTTGCAGCACGTGGGCTCAGTAGTTGTGGCAAGTGGGCTCTAGGCATGCAGGCTTCAGTAGTTGTGACTCATGGGCTTAGTTGCTCCGCGGCATGTGGGATCTTCCCCGAGCAGGGCTCGAACCAGTGTCCCCTGCATTGGCAGGTGGATTCTCAACCACTGTGCCACAAGGGAAGCCCCTAAAATAAGCTTCTTGAGGCAGAGACCACATCATATATGATTGCATTCTTTACTCTCCTCCCTTGAGCCTAAGCAAGACAGGTGTGGGTTTTCCTCTTGATAAACCTTTAGCTGAAAGTCATTTCTTCCCTGACCTACTCACATTTCCAGCAGATGCTCAAATGACATGTCTTTCCTCAGAGGGAACTGTGCTTATTTTTTCAGGACAGATTTCTGGGGAATTTTTTTCCTAAAGTCACTATTACTGTAGCCTTCTCCTTCCAAATCAAAACCAGAAATTACATCACAGCCTACCTCCCTATTATATATTTAGCTACTTTAGACATATAGATATTTGAGATGATTTAATCCAGTTTTCTCATTTTACAGGTAGAGACTGAAACCCTGAGGTTAACTTAACTCCAAGGTACCACAGCTTATCAGTGGTACCTGCCTCTGGGCCTCCAGCTTCATGTCCTGCCCTGTAATCCACACAGCCTCCCCTGGGATGCTAAGGGCTGGGATGGAACTGCTATCCTGGGCCTCTCTCCCTGGTAAAATAACAGGGCTCTGCTGCACCTTGATTATTTATTGATGGATCTGGAATCTTTAGGGGTAAAACTGTAATGGACCTGGCAAATGTCCATCCTGGAAGCCAGGATCATAAGTCCCTTTGACTAAGTTTTTTTGGATCATAGATTTTTAAAAAAGGTATTTGAAAAGGGAAAATTAAAGGGAAGAAGGAGAAAAAAAATCCGGGGAAATAAAGTCAATTAGTTTAACCTCAGGAGCTGGGAAAATAAGATATTGATTCTATAATCACCTTGACAGGAACCGCATGAAATGAAGGAGGCAGCATTTTCCCAATTAGACAATATATCGTGTTAAATTAACCAGATTTCTTTGATAGGATGACAAAGTGCCACATAGAACAGCGTAGAACAGCATGTTAGATACTGCACTCCTGTATGTGGTGGATTTCAGAGAAATGGAGGCAATTCTCATCTCGTGTCATGTGGATTTCAGCAGGTGCCTCAACTCACACCTAGATAGGAATTGCTTGTAATCAGATAATCCTTCAAGTACAAGCAGGTGGCTGCCCCTGCCCAGGGTTAGGTTAGTAAGTGATTGGCAGTGAGGAGGCCGGCCTGTCCTGGGCTGGGCCCCGGAGCACAATGTCTGTGGCCTTGTGGCCACAGAGGGAGAACTAACTCCTCTTGTGCCCCTGCCCCCAGCCCTGCAGGGGCTGCCTGAGCAGTAGCTGAGTCTGTGGATGTGAAGTTTCCAGCTGGCATCTTTCTACCCACCAAGGGCTTCTCTCCTAGCAACCATTTGGGTTCATCGTCCTGCAGTTCCCTGATGGGCTGGTGTAGGTCACCCCACGTTGGGAAGGTATTCTTTTTTTCTTAATTAATTAATTGATTGACTGGTTGGTTTTTGCCTGCATTGGGTTTTCGTTGCTGTGCGTGGGCTTTATCTAGTTGCGACGAGCAGGGTCTACTCTTGGTTGCGGTGCGCAGGCTTCTCATTGCGGTGGCTTCTCTTGTTGCGGAGCACGGGCTCTAGGCTCGTGGGCTTCAGTAGTTGTGGCGCACGGGCTCTAGAGCGCAGGCTCAGTAGTTGTGGTGTGTGGGCTTAGTTGCTCCGTGGCATATGGGATCTTCCCCAAGCAGGGCTCGAACCCATGTGCCCTGCATTGGCAGGTGGATTCTCAACCACTGTGCCACCAGGGAAGCCCGGGAAGGTATTCTTGATGCAGGGAATGCCACTGGAACCTTAAAGGTAAACTATGTGTGATGCTGAGCCAGGCAGGCTGTTTACATCATGATGTTTGGTTGTCTGCTTCCCAAGTCTCACAGGTAAATACTCAATGATACACTTTGAGGTTTTCATTTACCAGAAGCAATATGACTGTGGATCCTAGCTTTTCTTAGGTTCCTCTTTTTTTTTTTGGCCATGCACGTGGCTTGTGGGATTTTAGTTCCCCGACCAGGGATTGAACCCGGGACCTTGGCCATGAGAGTGCAGAGTCTTAACCACTGGACCGCCAGGGACATCCCGGGAGTGTCAACTATTGAAAGAATGTGGAGAAATCAAGGGAAATATGATGCAGAGGGAGGATTTGGGTGACCCCAAGGTCTCCTTCAAGGGAACAGCTTCCAGGAAGCGGGAAGGGAGATGGGTTTTAGAAGATTTAGGAAGCGGGCCGGCGAGGATGCAGTACGAGCAGGTCCGGATGGAGCCAGCACGCCAAGTGGCTGGAGGTGACAGACAGACAGGACCCGTGTGGAGACGGTCTTGCGGGCCTGTTAGCCGGGTGCTGAGGGACAGGAGCCCCTCGGAGGAGACCTGAGGGCTCAGGATGGAGGGGACACTCCTGCCGGGTCCCGAGAGGGGACAGCATGTGATCGTGGCCAAATTCTGCCTCATGCGACGTGCAGGCGGGAGGGACGGGACTGGGCGGAGTCTGGGGAGGAGGCGGAGGTCCACTGTGGTTTGAGTTTCCCCCCAAACAGGCCCTGAGACGAGGATCCGGGTGCAGTGTATACATGCACCACATCTTCTTTATCCATTCATCTGTTGATGGACACTTAGGTTGCTTCCATGTCTTGGCTATTGTGAATAGTGCAGCTTTGAACACTGGGAACCATTATCTTTTCAAATTAGAGTTTTCTCCAGGTATATGCCCAGGAATGGGATTGCTGGACCATATCAAGCCACAAGTTTAAACTCACACTATAGTGCTAACTACTGAGCGCAGACAAGAGATGCGCAAAGAGCCTGGGGTACCCAATCCAGTCTTTGCTGGCCTTGTCGAGAGCAACATATGTCACGTTTCATGGCCGGGCTTAGCAAGGGTGTAACTGAAGGAGAAGTGGTCAAAGTGCTTCAGAGGCCAGCGTGGGGAGGACCGAGACACCGCCAGGCGTGAACTCCTGACCATTAAAGCTTCACCTTGAGGCAAAGCTCTCCTTCCTTAACACCCTTCCATTCACAGCTGTCCCTCCTCCTCAGGGTCTCTCCCTCTGATCTTCCTCATTCTCTGCTTCTCTCTTGGGAACTGGCTTCGGGCCGGACGTTGCTCCTACTCTCACCTGAGAAGGGTGAGCAAATGCTCCTGGAGCACCGCCATCCCCAGCTGCCCAGTTATCAAGAGGCTCCACAGCCTTCCCCAGCCCACCCCTAAAACGCACAGCGGGAAGAGAAGAGGCCACACAGATGTCATCGATTCGCCAACAGCTATAGGACCCTCACCACACCCTCATTCCCTGTGACTCAGATACGTGATGGAACAACACAGTAGCAGGTTTTAGACAAGATTCTGTGTGGTTTTGCTGGTGAAACTCTCCAAGGACTCAGCTTACTCCGCCCTCTGAATACCCGTGGCTTCAATTCTTTCAGAAGCGGGAACTGGGAGCCTGGCCTCCGGGATCAGATGCTCCTGAGTCTGTGTCCTGATTCTCCCACTTGCTGTCTCTGTGACCTAGGCAACTGACGAACCCACTCAGTTTTATCCTCTATCAAGAGAGAAGAAAATGGCACGTACCTCCTTCGTTTGTTGGGAGGATTGAATTAAATAATCTATTTCAGGCACTCAGCACGATTCCTGGCACATGAGAAGCACACAATGTATCTTCCTTATTATATTATTTAGAGAAGTAGGTTGACCCACATTTTTCTTCAAATTTCATTAAACCATATTCATTCTACCATTCCTTCACCTACCCAAGCCCGGGCCCCACCGAGCAAACCCAGGAATTGTTGTTTGTTTTTTCTTTAATTGAAGTGTAGTTGATTTACAATGTTGTGTCAATTTCTGCTGTACAGCAAAGTGACTCAGTTGTACATATATAGATATTCTTTATTTAATATTCTTTTCCATTATAGTTTATCCCAGGAGGTTGGGTATAGTTCCCTGTGTTCTACAGTAGGACCTTGTTGTTTATCCATTCTAAATTTAATAGTTTGCGTCTACCAACCCCAAAGTCCTGGGAATTGCTTTTGAACCCAGTTAAGGTCCTTGATGTCCTGTATGTTCCCAAAAGTGTGATGCAGAACTCTTCTGAAATTTTGTTCCAGTTTCTGCTTTTTTCTGGTCATCAGGATAGATGACCACACGCAAGTGGCCTTGTGTTCTTTCCCAGAAAGCCCACAGGCCAGCGTTGCAGTTACAGGTTTAGGTTCTCTAGGGTAGGGTGGGGTTGGGCACCTCTGGGCAGCTGATGCTGGCTGTAGCATCTCCTCTTTTCCAGGAGGTTCCCTCTGGGCTGATCCAGTTCTGTTGGAGGGTGGGCAAGTCTAGAAGAAACATTTTTGGGAATTCCCTGGTGGTCCTGTGCTTAGGATTCTGCGCTTTCACTGCTGAAGGCCCGGGTTCAATCCCTGGTCGGGAAACTAAGATCCTACAAGCTGCATGCATGGCCAAAAAAAAAAAAAAGAAAAAGAAGAAGAAACATTTTTGAGATTGTTTATGTTGTGACCTACCTGAGACAAATTGGCCATTCATAATCATCAGGCCCTTGTAAGAATTCAGGGTTGTGGGTCATCACACAAAGACAGAGGTAGGTGAGTTTGTTCCATAACACCACTATCTATGAAGCTGGTGGTTACAATAAAGGCAAGTCTCAGAGAACAGTCACACCTAAATATTTACTAGCGAGCTGGCAAATCCTAGTCGTGGAGCCTGTTCTGTAAGTTCCATGAAATGGCAACTCTGTTTTCTGAGACATACCATCCAGGACCTTGCATGAAAAGTTTGCCTAAGGTGGGCTCCATGATATCCTAGCAGAAGGATTTGGCAGACGTGGTCAGGACCGGGTGTCTGGAAGCCTGGACACAGGACTGCATCTGGAACCTTGGGCTCTGTTCCAAAGTATGCAGCAACAGGCTTGCAGGGGCAGGAGGGTCCCAGCAAGGCCACGATGTTGGAAGCCGGTCCACGTGGCTTCACCCCCGTCATTTCACCAAATTCAAGCCAGTTATAAAACCCATTATGCTAATTATCAAAGCCCCATGATGATCAGAGAAAAAGCTAACTGAAAGGCCCAGAGATTTCCTCTCTGGAATATGGGCTTCTGATTAGTCTTTCAAGCTAAATAAACACCCCTCAATTGAAACCCCAGTTAAGAATGGTGGAGATCAGGGACATCCCTGGCAGTCCAGTGGCTAAGACTTTGCCTTCCAATGCAGCGGGTGCGGGTTTTTTTTTTTTTTTTTAAAAGAAGATGTTGGGGTAGGAGTTTATTAATTAATTAATTAATTTTTGCTGTGTTGGGTCTTCGTTTCTGTGTGAGGGCTTTCTCTAGCTGTGGCAAGAGGGGACCACTCTTCATCGCAGTGCGCGGGCCTCTCACTATCGCAGCCTCTTGTTGCGGAGCACAGGCTCCAGGCACGCAGGCTCAGTAGTTGTGGCTCACGGGCCTAGTTGCTCCACGGCATGTGGGATCTTCCCAGACCAGGGCTCGAACCCGTGTCCCCTGAATTGGCAGGCAGATTCTCAACCACTGCACCACCAGGGAAGTCCGGGGGTGGGGGGTGTGGGTTTGATCCCTGGTTGGGGAGCTAAGATCCCACATGCCTCATGGCCAACAAAACAAAACATAAAAAAACCCAGAAGCAATATTGTAATAAATGCAATAAAGACTTTAAAAATAGTCCACATCAAAAAAATCTTTAAGAAAAGAATGGTGAAGATCAAAATTCACACACACACACACACACACACACACAAACCCCACCTTTGCTGAAGTACTTAAAAGTAAATTATAGACCGTATAACAGCTTACAGCTCTTCAAATGCCTTTTGTTGAAAAGTTTGTTTTATTGAAGTATGTTGAATTACAATGTTGTGTTAATTACTGCTGTACAGCAAAGTGACTTGGTTATACACATATACACATTTTTTTTCATATTCTTTTCATTATGGTTTATCATAGAATATTGAATATAGTTCCCTGTGCTATACAGTAGGACCTTGTTGTTTATCCCAAATGCTTTTTGTGCTATCCAAATCAGGAAAAAAAAAAATGGCACTGCTTACATTTAGCTACCAATTAAAAGACCTAGCCACAAAATCAGAGAATGAAGGTCACATCTGGGCTCAGTCTTGTGCCCAATAAAGTAGCTGGCTGCCTGCATGACCCTCATCAGTCGGTCAGCTGACCTGCCCTCTCTCCAAGTGTCCCCAGAATGACTACACATTAAGATGTGGAAAACTCTAGGGGCCTTTGACAAGGTAGAGCTTGGGGCCCTGATCATCTGCTGCAATGGCTCATGGGAAGCTGATGGGGGAAAGATCCTGAAAAAGGAGCCCGGGGGAGATAGTCCCTGCTCACGGAGGAGTCATGAATGAAAGGAGGAGGCTAGAGCTAACAAATTCGACAACCTAGAAGAAATGGACAACTTTCTAGAAACATAGAGCCCACCAAAACCAAATCAAGAAGAAATAGGTAACTTGAACAGATCAATCAGTAGAAGTGAAACAGAAAGGGGGCAGCCTGGCAAGACAGAAAGCTTGCAGAAAGTGACCACTCAGTTCCAACCAAACACCACAGAGGAAACTGTGGTTTCACCTTCACTCCCACCAGCAAAGGCTGAGTGGGGAGCCTAGACTACTACCCTTCCCGGGTTTGGGGTAATGAGACACCTCCTGGGGTGGTGTCAGAGGAAGCCCATCAGAGAGTCAAAACTTTCACCCCTGCCCAGAGGTAATGAGGTCACCCGTCCTGGTCTCATCAGGGGACACACAGGGAGAGTAACAAGGCATCCCTGTGGCTCCCACCCAGGGTGGTATCAGGGAGGACTAGCGGGGGCCTAAACTCCCACTCCTGCTCTGCAGTAGCAGGGGTCCTCTCTCCCCCAGGTGTCAGGGGAGAAACAGTGGAAAACCTGAAGTTCAACACCAGGGCAGTGTCGGAGGGGCCTGCTAAAACAGAAGACTTAAATAAGATCCAATATTACTCAGCCATAAAAAAACAAAGAATGAAATAATGCCATTTGCAGCAACATGGATGGACTTAGAGATTGTCATACTAAGTGAAGTAAGTCAGAAAGAGAAAGACAAATATCATATGATATCACTTATGTGTGGAATCTTAAACAAAAATACATATATATATATATATATACACACACACATACACACACACACACACACACACACACAAATAAATAAGATCCAGAGTGTCCCATCATAATACCTAAAATACCTATAGAAGTGAGGGGATGATAAGGTTTTGAAAGGAGAGTAAATAGGGCTCCTGGACCTCATTCCGTGTGTCTGGAGGCTCACCCACACCAGCAAGCAATTCGTGGATGCCAGCAGCTTGTCTGAGAATGCAGCTCAATTCTGACACCATCTACCCTGGGATAGAATCGGATTTCACAGGCAAGGGGCTCAGTCCCACAGGACCACCCTCTATTATAGATGCAAAGTGACTTGGTTATACACATATACACATTCTTTTTCATATTCTTTTCATTATGGTTTATCATAGGATATTGAATATAGTTCCCTGTGCTCTACTGTAGGACCTTGTTGTTTATCCCAACAAGCTTGGGTTGTTACCTGTACTTCTAACCCACTGGTTATAAATCAGAAGTTCCCCCGACCCCCTCTTTGGATTCAATTAATTTGCTAGAATGGCTCACGGAACACAGGAAAACCCATTTACTCCCTAGATTACTGATTTATTATAAAAGGATGTTGAAGGATACTAGTCAACAGCCAGATGAAGAGATCCATAGGGTGAGATCCTGAACAAAAGAGCTCCTGTCCTGGTGGAGTGTGAGGCCAGCACGGTGGCATGTGGAGGTGCTCTGATTCCCCCATATGGAAGCTCTCCAAAAAAAAAAGAGCCAGAGGGCTCCCCTGGTGGCGCAGTGGTTGAGAGTCCGCCTGCCGATGCAAAGGACACAGGTTCGTGCCCCGGTCCGGGAAGATCCCACGTGCCATGGAGCGGCTGGGCCCGTGAGCCATGGCCGCTGAGCCTGCGCGTCCGGAGCCTGTGCTCCGCAACGGGAGAGGCCACAACAGTGAGAGGCCCCGCGTACCGCAAAAAAAAAAAAAAAAAAAAGAACCAGAAAACTGTCTTTGGGTTTTGTTGTGTTTTTTTTTTTTAATGGAGGCATCATGACGTAGTCATAAGTGACTAAATCATTGGTGATTGATTCAACCTCCAGCCCTTCTCGCCTCCCTGGAAATCGGGAAAAGTTCCAACCCTCTAATCACAGGGTTGGTTCTCCTGGCAACAAGTCCCCACTTAGATGCTTCTAAAAGTCACCTCATTCACATGACACTTTTTTTTTTTTTTTTTTTTTTGCGGTACGCGGGCCTCTCACTGCTGTGGCCTCTCCTGTTGCGGAGCACAGGCTCCGGACGCGCAGGCTCAGCGGCCACGGCTCACGGGCCCAGCCGCTCCGCGGCATATGGGATCCTCCCAGACCGGGGCACGAACCCGTATCCCCTGCATCGGCAGGCGGACTCTCAACCACTGCGCCACCAGGGAGGCCCCACATGACACTTTTATCACTCTCGACACAGGAAATTCCAAGGGTTTGAGGAGTTGTAAACCAGGAACTGTGGCTGAAGACCAAACATAGATGAAAAACATATTTTTGTCATCTGAATGACCAAATATATATATTTTTATAAATCATAGTATTGCAGAGAGAAAGACCACAAAAGACATAAAACAGGGCACAAAAGAGGTAGGAGGGTAAATATCAGAAATGGGAGAGGAAGCAGCAGGGCTGGCAAATGGCTCCGGGTCAAAGCTTCTTCAGGCCCAGGAGGGGAACCCATCCAGCTTTCAGGGAGGTATTTCAGAAAAGAGTCAAAAGAGTTCCTTGGAACTTTGAAGAATTTTTGTGAATTCCCTTTTGGAATTCAGAAACCCAAGCAAGTTGTAGGCAGACAGTAAACGTGAATGATTTAATTTCTGGTTAGAGGAAAGACAAGGTGAAAACCATAGGAAACTGTTTTTGCTTCATGGACCAGTCTTCAGATAACACAAAGCTGAGAGCCAAATCAGATGGATAAACAGGCAGAGAAATAATAACAATAAAAGGAAGAAAGCAGAGGGGAGAGGGTGGAGTGATGTGAGCCTGTGTCACTGGAGGAAACACGGTGAAGGCCGCCTGGTGTGAGTTTAATTCTTGCATCTCACAGTTACTTGTATCAGAGAAAGAAGATGCCCCTGGGCCTTAGATCCCACAGCCTCTAAGGGCAAGCCGGGTATACAACACTCCCATTAAATGACTTGGCTGGAGGGTTCGACACGCTTTCCAGAAACTCCCAGGTGTTCAGGTAGCTATAAAACCCCCCACCTGCATGAAATTATAACCGCAGGACCAATGACTTCCTCTTCTTTTTTGTTTTTTTGGGGTTTTTTTTTTTTTTTTTGCTCTGAACTATGTGTTTACAAACAGAAGTATAAATAACAATTGCCTGCCTTTTCTGTACGCCTACCATGCCGGAAATTTTCATCTCTTTGTATCACTCCAGCAGCCCTTCGAAGTGGGTCATATGATTATTGCCACCTGCAGAGGAGGGCACTGGGGTGGAGAGCCCGTATTCAAATGTGGATCTGATGCCACAGGCTGCATTCTCAGCTTCCTCCCCAAGGCTTTCTGCTGAAGAGGAATCCTAAGCTATTTTCCCCCCAATGCACGTGAATCTGCTTTTTCACCTGTACACAACTGGCACTTTCTTGAGGCAGGGGGTAAATTAAGGAGAACTTTGTAATGCATTAGGATATTTTCATACCAAATAGAAGCTAAGTTCCAATGATTTGCTGTTGGTTATCAAAACAGAGACGAACAGTCTGAGTCATACGGTAATTTCTTTCCAATTTGGCTTCAGCGCCCACTGCTAAGTAATTTCAAAAGTGGGCCAAAGGCGTGGGAATGACCTAAGTGATGTCATGATTAGGCAACACGATTACCACCCTGGGAGGCTGAGACCTGGATGCTAACGTGGCGCTTACTTCTTGCACCCCTCCTGACCCACCCATCCAAGTTCAGATTAAGCGGGTTGCTCCCCATTTTGTGGTTTTTATCTCCTAGCCGTGCAGCTGCCTGACACACTCTCATCTTTCAGGCCGAGCTGCCAATTTTCCATTCCGGGTTCCAGAATTAAGACAAAGAATCACCCTCCAAAATGATGTCGGAGGTTTCTCTCTCTCTCTCTCTCTCTCTCTCTCTCTCTCTCTCTCTCTCTCTCTCTCTCTCTCTCTCTCTCGGCATCAGTGTTTTTAATGGAAACCTGATTCACTTGTCACCAAAAAAAAAACCCAGAGTGCTGCATCAGAGGATTTGGACAAAACCTCCGTCCTGGGATCCTATTTCTCAGCACACAGCTGATCACCCTGTGTGCTGAGAAGAAGGCGTCAGAGAAAAGCCCAGAAAGGCAGCCCCTCCCAGGGGTTGGATGGAGGTTCTCTGAGACCCCAGGGGAACATTCTTTTTTTTTTTTTTTTTTTTGCGGTACGCAGGCCTCTCACTGTTGTGGCCTCTCCTGTTGTGGAGCACAGGCTCCGGACACGCAGGCTCAGCGGCCATGGTTCACGGGCCCAGCCGCTCCGCGGCATGTGGGATCTTCCCGGACCGGGGCACAAACCCATGTCCCCTGCATCGGCAGGCGGACTCTCAACCACTGCGCCACCAGGGAAGCCCCCAGGGGAACATTCTTGAACAGACAATGTTCTGACACATGAGAGCACCTAACTGTGTCAGTTCTGGGGGGTTCACCATCTCTAGGATGAAACGTCCACAATTCAACAGTATCAGATAGAACAATATTAAGATTCAAAGTGTTCTGAATACATACATACCATCTTCTTGATTGTTCTCAGAGATGGGCTCTGCCACTAACCAGCAGCTGGTCAAACTATAAATTGGGAAAGATTTTAGGAATCTCTACTTCATGGGTTTTAAGTGAGAGAAGGGGCGTGGATCAGAGGCCCGGCCCACAGAACGCAGTAGAAAGAGGTAGCTTATGGTGGGAATGCTCGTTTCAATTACATGCGTCAAAAATCTGTTTCTACCATTTACTAGGCAGGTGAGTGGAGTTAGTGACTTGACCTCTCAGTGCCTCCCATGTCCTCACCCAAAATGGGGTGGAAATGATAATAATAGCATCTCCTCATAGAGCTGTTTTGGGTATCCAATGAGTTAACATGTGTGAAGCATCTAGAACCACCCTAAGCACATAATACGTCCTTTATAAGTGTTTTCTACCATTCTTATAGTAAGTGTCCAATAGATGGTTTGTAGGAATGTATTATTAGGGGAAGAGTGGTCCCTTTTATGTAACTCTATACGTGGTCTTTAACCCTACAGGTTAGCATTTTTTTTGAAAAAGATAATATTTCTTTTCTTTTTTTAAAATTTATTTACTCTATATTTATTTATATATTTATTTATGGCTGCGTTGGGTCTTCGTTGCTACACGCGGGCTTTCTCTAGTTGTGGTGAGCAGGGGCTACTCTTTGTTGCTGTGCGTGGGCTTCTCACTGCGGTGGCTTCTCTTGTTGCGGAGCACGGGCTCTAGGCACACCAGCTTCAGTAGTCGTGGCACGCAGGCTTAGTTGCTCCGTGGCAGGTGGGATCTTCCCCAACCAGGGATCAAACCCGTGTCCCCTGCATTGGCAGGCAGATTCTTAACCATTGAGCCACCAGGGAAGTCCCCACATTAGCTTTTTATTATTTTTTTAAATTTTTATTGGAGTATAGTTGATTTACAATGTTGTGTTAGTTTCTGCTGTACAACAAAGTGAATCCAGTATACATATGCATATATCCACTCTTTTTTATAGATTCTTTTCCCATATAGGTCATGGCAGAGTACTGAGTAGAGTTCCCTGTGCTATAGAGTTGGTCCTTATTAGTTATCTGTGAAGCCCACGTGGTAGATTTCTATTGCTGCAAATTACCACAAACTTAGTGGCTTAAAACAATACCCATTTATTATCTCAGTTTCTCTAGTCCACCTGTCCGGGTGGGCTTACCCAGGCTTAGGGTCTCACGAGGCTGAAATCAAGGGGTCGCCAGCCTGGGCCCTTATCTGGAGGTCCTGGGGAAGATTTGCTTCCAGACTCACTCAGGTTGTTGACAGAACTTAGTCCCTTCTCATCATGCATTTTAGGACCGACGTCCTGTGTCTTGGTCAGCTGTCAGCCGGGAGCCATTCCCAGCATCTAGAGCCCACCCGCTTCGCTGGCTCACGGTCCTCTCCATCTTCAAACCAGCACCAGTGCATTAAATCCTCATCAAGCCTCAGACCTCTCTCTCTGACTTCCTGCTTTCCTCTTATGCTAACGACTCATGGAATTACCCTGGGCCCATCTAGATAGTTCAGGATAATCTCCTTATTTGAAGGTTGACTGATTAATGACCTTAATTACATCTGCAAAGTCCCATTTTCTGTGTAATGCAGTACACAGGCTAACACTAGGGGCAAAGATCATGGGGTCAAAATTCTGCCTACCCCAACAGACTTTGGAAGTTGACGGCTATTCGGGTTAGGGTTGGACAACTTCCCAAAGCAGAAGCAACTTCCTGCGATATTGGGGGCTACAAGTGCTCACTTATGCACTGCTGTTCCAGCGTGAAATAATCAAGGTAGAACCGAAGGAACTCTCTTCTGATCCCAGCTCTGTATCTGCCAGATCAGGTGAACCTAGACAAGGCAGCTAAAGTCTTGTGTCTCCCGCTACTTTATCTGTCTGATGTGACAAACTGGAGGAAGAGTCTACCTCTTGACCAAACACCCACGTGTGGGTTTTAGGCCTGACCCTCAGGCTCTACCGGCCAGGCCTCATGCATTGCAGCCTCCGAGGGAGCTGAACTGAAGGACTCTGTGCCCTGGCCTTGCACTTGCACTCATCTGTATTCCCAGGCCAGATGCCTCTATATGGAGGCATCTTTATTGGGGAGCCTTCAGCAGATGTCTTCTTCAGGAGGCTGCTAAGCCCTCGTAATCGAGAAACCTTGAAGACACCTCTCCGTGCTGACTTAGTAGTCAGAACTGTTCCACGCCGACCCCCATCCCAGCCCGGGTCCACAAAACTGCAGGCACCTTTTGCTCAGGTCTTTCCCAGGAGTGAGAAATGCCCTATCTGTGCTGCTACTCTTGATCCTCACTTGGTGCTGTTCAGGGGGAGATGGAACAGGAGGCCCCAGCTCACTCTCCAACCCAGCCTCCTGCTTTTACTATGGCAGTGAGTAATCAAAGCCTTGACTGTGACTTTCACTGTTACTTTCACTTTCCTAATCGGTTGCTCCTAAAGACACCTGGCAGTCCAGCTCTCTCCAGCTCAGCAGAGCTCTCTCATGCGGGATCTTAGTTCTCTGAGCAGGGATGGACCCCGAGCTCGCTGCAGTGGAAGCATGGAATCCTAACCACTGGACTGCCAGGGAAGCCCTTCCAGCCCAGCAGAGCTCTTGACAACACTGGTCAGCCCAGTGGTCCTAGAAGCAACATGAGCTACATGACTCATTCATTCATTTATTCAGTAACCTTTATTCAGCTCTGTAATGGGTGCGGCTCTGGCTGGGTGCCGGGTGTACACAGATGAGTGAGATCTGTTCCATCACTGGCAGGAAGGTTACACTGCTGTTGAGGCATGTGACCCATGAATTATGACAGTGTAATTAATTCTCCCATCAAGTATTTGCTGAAAGCTTAACTTCTCACTTGAGATCTCATATAGTCCTCAGAATGACTCTTTGAGATAAATTTTATGATTATCTTTACGGATAATTAAACCAAGACTCAGAGAATGAAATATTTTGCTCAGGGCCCCACAACGGGTCAGTGACAGTCAGGATGCAAACTCAGGACCTCATTTAACTTCAGTGTCCTCTCTCCTTCATCCCAGCTAGAGATATGTCCTCTTAGGACACATAAGACGGGGCTCATTCTTCCTGGGGTTAAAGAAGGAGAGGAATGTTATAATACCTCAGGACTTTGAAAAAATAAAGTGCTACGTATGATGGTTGCTGCTACATCCTCATCACAATTTACACTCTTAGTACTTCTTTTTTAAAAGTGTAGTTGATTTACAATGTTGTGTTAGTTTCAGGTGTACAGAACAGTGATTCAGTTGTTTTTTTTTTTTTGCGGTACACGGGCCTCTCACTGCCGTGGCCTCTCCCGTTGCGGAGCACAGGCTCCGGACACGCAGGCCCAGCGGCCATGGCTCACGGGCCCAGCCGCTCCACGGCACGTGGGACCCTCCCGGACCGGGGCATGAACCCGCGCCCCCCGCGTCGGCAGGCGGACTCTCAACCACTGCGCCACCAGGGAAGCCCTGATTCAGTTTTTTATATATATATATATATATATATATTCTTTTTCAGATTCTTTTCCATTATAAGTTATTACAAGATATTGAGTAGAGTTCCCTGTGCTCTACAGTAGGTCCTTGTTGTTTACCTATTTTATATATGGTAGTTGTGTCTGTTAATCCCAAACTCCTCATTTATCCTTCCCTTCTCCTCGCCCCTTTGGTAACCAACCATAAGTTTGTTTCTATGTCTGTGAGTCTATTTCTATTTTTTAAATAAGTTATTTGTATCATTTTTTTAGATTCCACCTATAAGTGATATGATATTTGTCTTTGTCTGACTTACTTCACTTAGTATGATCATCTCTAGGTCCATCCATGTTGCTGCAAATGGCATTATTTTACTCTTTTTAATGGCTGAGTAATATTCCATTGTATGTATGTACCACATTTTCTTTATCCATTCATCTGTTGATGGACATTTAGGTTGTTTCCATGTCTTGGTTGTTGTGAATAGTGCTGTTGTGAACATTGGGGTGCATGTATCTTTTCATATTAGAGTTTTTCTCTTTTCCAGATATATGCCCAGGAGCAGGATTGCTGGATCATATGGTAGCTCTATTTTTAGTTTTCTTAAGGGCCCTCCATACTGTTCTCCATAGTGGTTGTACCAATTTACATTCCCACCAAGAGTGCAAGAGGGTTTCCTTTTCTCCACACTCTCTCCAGCAGTTATTGTTTGTAGACGTTTTCATGATGGCCATTCTGACTGGTGTGAGGTGATACCTCACTGTAGTTTTGATTTACATTTCTCTAATGATTAACCATGTTACTTTTAGTACTTTTAATAAGTAAGATAAAATAAAAGGTCCAAGTCATCTGTAAGCCATCATGCAAAGACCTGCGTCCTCTCTGTGGTGGAAAGTCCCCTGCGGTCTCTGTCACCCACTGACCACAGTCAGTTCCTCAGAGGCGGTACGGAGGACACCAATATTCAAGACAGTGGAGCAAACGGCCTTCTTCAGGAGGGATTTTGGAAAGTCCGTCTTTACATAAAGACCCATTAAACTCAATGACTCTCAAAAAACACTTTCTCGGGTTTCCCTGGTAGCGCAGTGGTTGAGAGTCCGCCTGCTGATGCAGGGGATACGGGTTCGTGCCCCGGTCCGGGAAGATCCCACATGCCGCGGAGCGGCTGGGCCCGTGAGCCATGGCCGTTGAGCCTGCGCGTCCAGAGCCTGTGATCCACAACAGGAGAGGCCACAACAGTGAGAGGCCCGCATATCGCAAAAAACAAACAAACAAAACCAAACAAACAAAACAACAAAAAAAATGCTTTCTCTTTAATGAGGTCCTTTAAGGATCAGACTCCTCTCTGGACATAAAAGAATTCACTTATCCCATCTCACCAGCTTGAAGGGAAAAGCAAAACATGGGTGTTGGCAGAATGCAGGGTGACAGTGCAGGGCGCAGCCCTGAGCCAGGAGGAGGACAGCAGCCAGCATGATGTAACCACCTCCTCCCTAGAACATTGCCTCTCAGCTTCCAGCGAGGGTGAAGTTGTTGGCAAATATTTCAGATAAGTGCTATCGTCAGGATCCATTCACTGGTGCTCTAGAGCGTGTCTGGGCAGAGACGGATGCCACGGGGCCCAGCCCTGGCCTGTGCCCTCCAAAGGTGGCGTTGGAATCTCACTGGTTTACTCCACCCCGACCTCTCAGCCTTCTTCCTTTCCAGGTTGAAAAATGCAGCAGTCCACACCAACTCTGGAGGCCCTGCCCCCTGGCTTTGTTTCTGCCCCTGAAACATTCTGCAGCCACAGAGCAAATCCAATGTTTTTTTTTTTTTATTGGAGTATAGTTGATTTACAGTGTTGTTAGTTTCAGGTGTACAGCAAAGTGAATCAGTTATACATATACATATATCTATTCTTTTTCAGATTCTTTTCCCATATAGGTCATCAAAGAGAATTGAGTAGAGGTCCCCGTACTATACAGCAGGTCCTTATTAGTCATCTATTTTATATATAGTCGTGTGTCTATGTCAATCCCAATCTCCCAATTTATCCCCCCGCCCTTATCCCCTGGTAACCATAAGTTTGTTTTCTACATCTGTGACTCTATTTCTGTTCTGTAGATAAGTTCATTTGTTCCCTTTTTATTAGCAAATCCAGTGGTCTTGTCTCAGGTCACCCTCAGACGGACATAAATCAGTTGGCCGCAGTGACTGTTTATGATACCCTTTTTCCTCTTAGATCTCAGTTCCTCCTGGACTATAGAGGTTCAAGGTACAAACAAAAAAGACTGAATTTTATTCTGCCAGGTTCGATGGTAGCCACATCATAACCTCACTTAACACCAGCCTTCCCAGTTATCAGATAAGACTAGTATATGCATTTATCACCTGAAATTTTATAGAGTACTTTAAGTTTATTGCAGAAGGCTCCTAGAGGGCTACAGAGTGTCGTGCTGCTCTTATTGGCTATTGAGTAGTAACAGCAATCATTGGAATCCCCATTCATTTGCATTCCTTCTCTTAATAGACATCTATTGAGCACCCACTGCATGCAGGGCCCTCTGCTGGACGCCCACGGGGTACAGAGACACCATCTCTGTCCTTCCAGAACATACCATTTCCTACTGAAAGCAAGCCAAGCAGAGTACAGGAGGGGAGGAAACTAAGGTCCTGGGTAGTGTGTCCTATTGGTTCCACAAAACTTGACACTGTGAATAACCACACAACACTGATGCTGAGGCAGGTCCCTCTTTAGCCATGTGAGAGGCAAGGCCCTGGCAAGCCCCCAGTTACCCCTCATTGGGCTTTAATGCATGCAGGTCGTTTGGTGTCTGCCAAAGGCTGACAGAGTTAATTTCAGGTCTGTGGGCGCTTTGGGGCTTTAAGTGCAGTCATTTAAAATTCATGAGAGGCAAAGGAGAAATAGCTGGCTCTCCAGCCTTACTGGGCGGCCTTACTGATCACTTACTGGTAAGGGATCAGAGGAGCCACGCCCTAGTGGGGCTGGGGAGAGTGATGACTCATCCTGAGCCATTAGGCAGGGCAGGAAACAGCTGATTCTAGGCGGGGCCTGCATTCCCCGGTGGACAGGTTGCATTAGGATCTTGGCAGGAGTTTAACTGCAGCTCTCCATCTTTCCTGAGTTCTTCCTGGGAATTTGGGGAAAGAGAGTTGAGCATTAGGATGCGCTAAGCTAGACAAAGAGGAAGGAAATGTGGGGTTTTGCCAGCCATCACCTTAAAGTAGGTGACAGCAAATCTGAACTGCGGAGCCTCTCAGGGAGATAAGTGGAACCAAAAGAAACACAGGACAAACAAGTAACCCTTTCCACCCCTTTGGCTTTGGAGCTCAAGAGCACCTGGTAAGAACCCCCAAAGTTGTAGTTTTCCAGGAACTGCCAGCAGCCTGGAGAGACCCTCTTGTGTGAGGTCCATGGAACCTTGGCTTGGCCATGGTGACCTTAGCTTACTTCCATTCTCTGCATCTCGAAAATCCTCATTTGTAAAATGAGGTTAATAACATAAGCCACCTATTGGGTTGTTTGTGAGGGTTAATGAATCAAAACGGACGAGACACCTAGAACAAGGTATAGCTCAGAGTAAGGGATTAATCAATGTTTGGCTCTTTTGAGGGGATCAAGAGGAAGGAAGGCATGGATCAACACCAGCAACTGGTAGGGATGTTGATTGTTAAATTATGGCTGGAAGTAACCTTATGTTCTTCCTGGTGTTAATAAGCCACAGTAACACATCTTGCTGCAGAAAGTGACCCTGCACCTGGTGAACCCAACCTGGATACAGTTCTCTCCTTGTTCTAAACCTGAGGCTGTGCTTCCTTCATTGTCTAGAGCAATGCATCTCAAACTTGAATGGTGCATAAGTCACCTGGCAGTCTTTGTAAACTGCAGATTTTGACTCAGTAGATTTGGGCGTAACTGAGACTCTGCATTTCTAACAAGCCCCTGGGTGATGCCACTGCTGCTGGTTCACAGACTTTGAGTCCCTAGGATCTAGCTAGCACAGTCCAACAGAACTTCCCGTGATGATGGAAATCTGTATCTGCACTGTTCAATACAGTAGCCATGAGCCATAATCATATTTGCCTGTGGGGCACTTGAAATGTGGTATTGGAAACTGAAGTTTTAAATTTAACTGAAGTGTAAATAACCACAAGTGGTTAGTGACTGCAGTATGGATCAGCATAGCTCTAGACCCTTATGTCCAGGAGGTCAAGGTCATAAATTGGATCCTCGTTAGAGTCACAGACAAGACTGTGTTCAGGACCACATATTATGTATTGGATGACAGTGGGAACTGAGCAAAAGAGGAAAATAGCTCTACCCAGACTGTCTGTTACTGAACCAAACTGGGGTCCACTCACCTGCTGCCTGGCAAAGCCAATCTACTGACACCGGGTTGTGGTAAAGGAAAGTAGAGCATTGATTGCAGGGCACCAAGCAAGGAGAATGGGCAGCTAATGCTTAAAAGACCCAAAATCCCCAATGGCTTTCAGGGAAGGGTTTTTTTGTTTTTGTTTTTTTTGGTTGCGTTGGGTCTTTGTTGCTGTGCACAGGCTTTCTCTAGTTACGGCAAGCGGGGGCTACTCTTTGTTGTGGTGCGTGGGCTTCTCATTGTGGTGGTTTCTCTTGTTGCGGAGCACAGGCTCTAGGCACACAGGCTTCAGTAGTTGTGGCTCGTGGCCTCACTAGTTGTGGTGCATGGGCTTAGTTGATCCGCAGCATGGGGTTTTTCCCAGACCAGGGATTGAACCCGTGTACCCTGCATTGGCAGGTGGATTCTTAACCATTGTGCCACCAGTGAAGTCCCTGGGGAAGGGTTTTTAAAGGCAGCATTTAGGGTGAGTGTTGCAGCTTTTGGACTTTCTTCTGATTGGTTGGTGGTGAGATAACAGGGCAATGTTTCAGGAATCTTAACCATCAACCTTCTGCTTCCAACCAGTCTGGTGTCTGTGTGCTTGTTGTCAGCATGTAGTCAGCATCCTCCACATGGGTGGGAGTCTTAGTTTCTGAAGAACAACTCAAAGAGATGCCTAAGACTGATATATATATCTCTTGAGGAGGAACTCTGTTTTATTGCTGAACTATTGTTTAAGGTATCATTACTTTTTTTGCTTACCTGCTTTTCCTTTGTTTCTGCAATCCCTCACTTCCCTAATTAGTAACTGCTTGAGTCTGCTCTTTGGAACTCAGGGAAGGCCTAGGAGACTACAGCGTTTTTCTACAAACAAGAAATGGGGGACACAGAGGGGCTTTTGTACCCGGGAGGGCCCCACAGTGTCCTGCTCGATTTCACACCTACACACCCAGAAAATACAGTCAAAATATATGCTCTGGCATCTGTAATTGTTGGTAAAAATAACCTTCCTATTTGCAGACAAACTTCCTGGCAGAGCTGTCTGATCAACTCCCTTCCTTCACCTCTGGACCTGGGGCTAGAACCACTGTTTATCATCTTTGTGTTGGTAAAGAAAAAATAAAAAGAAGGTACTTACTTAACATTGAATCAGTGATAACCTCAGCTCCATAATTTTAAATCCTTAGTTATTTTTCCTGCATGTCTTCAGTGGGTGCCCTTGATATCCACACACATAATAGAAATAGACATTCTCTGAACTTAAAAAATGGAAAGTTGAATGAAATTAAATAGGTGAAAAGATCTTTCTCTGACTATATTGATAAATAATAATGTAAGAACTTGGAATGTTTGGTGAAGAGGAAATTTCTTCTGGTTAAAAATTACATCCAAGGGCTTCCCTGGTGGCACAGTGGTTGAGAGTCTGCCTGCCAGTGCAGGGGACACGGGTTCTTGCCCCAGTCTGGGAAGATCCCACATGCCGCGGAGCGGCTGGGCCTGTGAGCCATGGCCGCTGAGCCTGTGCATCTGGAGCCTGTGCTCCGCAACGGGAGAGGTCACAACAGTGAGAGGCCCGCATTCCGGAAAAAAACAAAACAAAACAAAACAAAAAATTACATCCAAGTCTTTAGCTTTCTTCCAGAGTGTTCCAAATAATCTTTGATTTCTGCCAGCACTTTCTTGGATGTGGTTCACTTGTCAAACATCATGGATAAATAGTGATGAGCCTTTCACCCATATCGGTGACAAAAACTGAGTGTGATCCAGAGCACGGAGCTGGATTCTGAATAGATGTTTTAAAATCGATATGAAAAGAAAGGCAGCCCTGTGTTTCAATGCATCTTTGTGAGAAATATGTCCATGCTCTTACCTGCCTTGGATGTGATATGTAAGAGATCAATTTCAATTGTCTCCGAGTTACAGTACTGATTTTAGGAATGACATGGCATTTTTTTGACACTTTGCATTTTTAGCATGTGAATATTTGGAAGTATAGGCATCACTGTATAAATAGGTCAAAGTAAAGAGCTATAGTATTAGCTATAGTTATATGTTACACATAACCACAATTATGAGAAATCTCTACTGCAAAAAAGAATACCAACTTGAATTTAATAGCAACTAGGTCTTTAATGTTTACCTTTAAAAAATTTTTTTTATTAAAGTATAGTTGATTTACAATATTGTGTTAATTTCTGCTGTACAGCAAAGTGACTCAGTTAGACACATGTAGACATTCTTTTTTATATTATTTTCCATTATGGTTTATTATCTTTTATTTTATGATACTAGAAAGTACTTTCTATACCTGCATTGCTTTTATTAAACATGTGAATGAGATATATTGAGAGACTATCCAATATATGCCCTCATACTATGCTACCAAGATATGTGTGTTGAATAAGAATGATTCTTTTTAAAATAAATTTATTTATTTTATTTATTTATTTTTGACTGTGTTGGGTCTTCACTGCGGTCCGTGGGCTTCTCATTGCGGTGGCTTCTCTTGTTGTGGAGCATGGGGTATAGGCACATGGGCTTCAGTAGTTGTGGCATGTGGGCTTTGGAGTGCAGGCTCAGTAGTTGTGGCACACGGGCTTAGTTGCTCCACGGCGTGTGGGATCTTCCCGGACCAGGGATTGAACCCATGTCCCCTGCATTGGCAGGCGGATTCTTAACCAGTGCACCACCAGGGAAGCCCCGATTCAATTCTTATTCAAGAACAAAATTGCGTTTCCTGCTGTAGTGAATAGTGAAAGGGGGACCTTTACAATCAACATCACATAGAAATTACAGTGGGATTAAACATTAAAATGCCTTAGAAATGGACTATAAAATATAGGAAGCTTGAACATTTTGTTTATTATGACAGAGCACCTACTAGATTAACTCTCAGATGAGGAAGAGTTCTAGTGGTCCAAGGAATAAAGGTGCAGTTTTCTCTTTTCTTTTCTCTTTTTATTGCCTCCCCGTCCTTAATTTCCCTTTCTAGCTATCTCTGTTCTTCAGCTGTTAGAAAGGTTTTCTTTATTTCTTTGTCTATCCAATATTTTCTTCCACTGGAAAGATGTCTCCCCTTAACTGGCCATCAGATGTACCCACGCAAGCTGTGACAGAGAGATATAAACAACACACCCAGCATCCCTTCCCACAGGCAATTTAGACTATATTTGGGGAGACAACGCTGCATGTACGAAGCGATGAGCAGAAGTAAATATGTGACTGAAAACCACTCACCACTCACATAGAAAAGCTGGAGTGTTTGACCACAAGAAGGATAAGGGAAAAAAATCTCCGTGAGGATTCGTGATGTAAGGCTAAGGGCTGGGAAGTAACTGCAGGAAATCAGGGCAATATATTGAGCGTCTGGGAGAGGCTAAACTAAGCCTCTAAGACTAAAAGTTTATTTGGCAATAATAGCTCATTTAGGCAGAAGCAGTCTGGGCACAAGGCCACAAATGTGAGCGCTCCTGAAAAAAAGCCCTTGACAAAGCTTGTATTGTACGCCTGTTGGGTATGGACAGGCTAGTTCTGGCTCTTCAGTGATACCTGGACCTACAAATGATAACCTGGACATCTGCTTAGAAGAATTAGAGAAGTACTTATATGGATCACAAACTCAGGAGTAATGCAGGGACCTGGGATCTGGTGCCTGGACCAGAATCAGGCAGAGCTGGGTCATCAGGATCTCATCCAAGCTCTTCCGTGTCATTTGAAGCTGCAAGTTCCTTTTGTTTCATTAATTGCCTTTCAGAGAAAGTGCTGGGTAATGTTTGGCCAGGTCTAAGTAAGGATACTTCTTTGACCATCAGCCTTGGGGAAAATGTTGGACTAAACCTATGGTGATTTTACATAGTACTTTTGGAGTTGTATCTTGGCATTGTGAGTTGCATTCTTGATAAAGTGTGTTCTCAAAAGCATGTTGCTGAGGGTAAGAGAAGAAGACAGAAGATAAAAGCCCATGAACAGTCAAGGTCTTAGAAAATGCTACAGGAACTGACGAATAAGAAACAAGAGTTTGGTCTTGACAAATAATGAAACTGTAGAGAATAAACGAGAGAAAAATATTGAATGCTATGATCACTTAAGAATTTTTTTAAAAAATTCACAGCTATAAGTTAATGAGATCAAATTGAAAATGACCCATGTTGAAATCTACAATAGCGGAGATAAGAAGATACAAAAACATCTTCTTCAATTCTTCAAGTCTGAGAACTAAGGGGCACCAGTGAGATTGTGTCTGCATGGCAACACAAACAGATTTGAAAGGTTAAAAATTCACACAAACAATTATTTTCTTCACTCATGCAAATGCCTAGATTGCTGCCTTTCCCACTGCATTGGTGAATAGGCCTTTGTCTCAAGGTCCTTGAGACTCAGCCTTTGTTGAGAATCCCTGGGGAATGGGGAGGAGCAAGTCGGGGCAGTTTAGAAGACAATCCTTTTTTTCTTATGGAACAGATTTTTATTTTTATTTATTTATTTATTTTTGCGGTACGCGGGCCTCTCACTGCTGTGGCCTCTCCCGTCGCGGAGCACAGGCTCCGGACGCGCAGGCTCAGCGGCCATGGCTCACGGGCCGAGCCGCTCCGCGGCATGTGGGATCTTCCTGGACCGGGGCACGAACCCGTGTCCCCTGCATCGGCAGGTGGACTCTCAACCACTGCGCCACCAGGGAAACCCTCTTCCTCTTCTTACAAGGACACCAGTCCTACTGAACTAGGACCCCATCCTTATGACTTCATTTGATCGTAATTACTTCCTTAAATGCCCTATCTTCTCATGGAAGTTAAGGCTTCAAGGTAGGGATTTGGGGGGAACACAGTTCAGTCCAAAATACAACGGTTTTTTAAATGTAAACACAATACCATTATCGCACCTAAAAATAGTAACAATAGAGGTACCAACTACTATGTATAAAATAAATAAGCTACACAGAAATATAGGGAATATAGCCAATATCTTATAATAACTATAAGTGGAATATAACCTTTAAATATTGTGAATCACTATGGTGTACACCTGAAAGTTATATAATACTGTACATCAACTATACCTCAATTTTTTTAAAAAAGAAAGAGGGCTTCCCTGGTGGCGCAGTGGTTGAGAGTCCGCCTGCCGATGCAGGGGACACAGGTTCGTGCCCCGGTCTGGGAAGATCCCACATGCCGCGGAGCAACTAAGCCCGTGCACCACAACTACTGAGCCTGCGTGCCACAACTACTGAAGCCCGCGTGCCTAGAGCCCATGTTCCGCAACAAGAGAAGCCCGTGTACTGCAACAAAGAGTATCCCCTGCTCACCGCAACTAGATAGAGCACGTGCGCAGCAACAAAGACCCAGCACAGCCAAAAATAAATACATAAATACATTTATTGAAAAAAAATCATAGCAGAGGAGTTCCAACTTGATTTGCTTGGAAATGGAGAGCCTTTGAAGATTTCTGAATTACATGATAGCAAAATGAACTTCAGCTTCTCCAGTGAATGGCCACTGGACAGTGGCAATTTCCTTCACTTCACATAATGCTTGACTCCTAGGATAGTTGAGAGATCAAGTAAAATAGAGAGCATTCTACACAGACCTCAGCTGTGATGATGAAAGTATAAAGATTCTATTTAGTTTACAGAAACTTGCCTTTAATTGTCAACTGATTATAATACACATATTCTGCAAAGCAAGGGATATATATATATATACATGTAAAGCTCTATTTCAACACTCAGTAAGAAGTTTGTTTTTTTTTAATAAATTTATTTATTTAATTTATTATTTAGGCTGCGTTGAGTCTTCATTGCCGTGCGCGGGCTTTCTCTAGTTGTGGTGAGTGGGGGCTACTCTTCGTCGTGGTACGTGGGCTTCTTATTGTGGTGGCTTCTCTCGTTGTGGAGCACGGGCAGGCTTCAGTAGTTGTGGCGCGCGGGCTCAGTAATTGTGGCGCACAGGCTTTGTTGCTCCGCGGCATGTGAGAGCTTCCCAGACCAGGGATCGAACCCATGTCCCCTGCGTTGGCAGGTGGATTCTAATCCACTGCACCACCAGGGAAGTCCCTCAGTAAGAAGTTTTAATTAAAGGTGTTAAAATTGTAAAATAGCCATATACATAATATCAATAAGAGCATCCCTGATGGCCAGGAGAGATAGAGTGAAAGAAATTAACTTTGAAGACTTAGACATTAGACCTTTTCTAAATATACCTTTAGGTTTTTAAATTGTAGTCTTAACCGATACTATTGATATAAAAGCTAAGTATAGAGACAAATATTGTATAAAGGAAATTTAACTCGTTATTTTTAACTAAAGGGATTATAAAATAAACCTAAGACCTCATTAGAGGCCAAGTTTTTGCAAAGATAGACAAATTAAGCTATGGCTGGCAGGGATGCATGTGATAGAATTTTGAAACACTTGTAATCTATGAGTCAGTACCTCTGGAATGTTGGAGAAGAAAGAATGGCAGTAATCAACCCAAGAGGACACAAAGGTATGTGCTCTGTGAGCTGTTCCAAGTCTATTTTAGCAAGTGCACATGTCTGCAAAATGAAAGATACTCTCCAAGTGGTCAAATGGCATCTGAATCATATAGGTTTTTTTTTTTAAGTCTTTTAAAATCATTTCAAATCCAACCAGACTCTAAAAATCTTCAGTAGAACAAACAATTTTCAAATTTTAGAAAGGGGTTTAAGGGAAAAGATATACTAGGATTAAAGTTTATAATTTATAAATATTGCCATTATCTGTTTTTAGTATGATTAAATCACTATATTCCATAAAAACACATCTCTGATCACTAAAAAAGCAGAAAACAGCCCACAAGCTGTTTTCTAAAACTTCACTGACGTATAGTTGATTTACAATGTTGTATTTAATTTCTGCTGTACAGCAAAGTGACTCAGTTATACATATATACATACATTGTTTTTCATATTCTTTTCCATCATGGTTTATCACAGGGTATTGAATATAGTTCTCTGTGCTAGACAGTTGGACCTTGTTGTTTATCCATCCTATATATAATAGTTTGCATCTGCTAATCCCACACTCCCACCCCTCTCCCCTACCCTCCTTCCCCGTTGGCAGCTACAAGTCTGTTCTCTGTCAGTGTCTCTTTTTGTTTCGTAGATATGTTCATTTGTGTATTTTAGATTCCGCATATAAGTGATATCATATGGCATTTGTCTTTTTCTGACTTACTTCACTTAGTCTGATAATCTCTAGTTGCATCCATGCTGCTGAAAATGGCATTATTTTATTCTTTTTAATGGCTGAGTAATATTCCATTAAATATACATACCACATCTTCTTTATCCATTCATCTGTCCATGGACATTCAGGTTGTTTCCATGTCTTGGCTATTGTAAATAGTGCTGCTATGAACATAGGGGCACATGTATCTTTTCAAATTATAGTTTTGTCTGTGTATATGCCCAGGAGTGGGATTGCTGGATCATATGGCAACTCTATTTTTATTTTTTTGAGGAACCTCCATACTGTTTTCCATGGCTGCACCAATTTACATTCCCACCAACAGTGTAGGAGGGTTCCTTTTTCTCCACACCCTCTCCAGCATTTATTACTTGTAGACTTTTTAATGATGGCTATTCTGACTGGCATGAGGTGGTACTTCATTGTGGTTTTGATTAGCATTTCTCTAATAATTAGTGATGTTGAGCATTTTTTCATGGTGCACAAACTGTTTTTGAAGTTACTAGAAGACTGTTTTGTTTGGTGACTCACCAGAAGAATTCATAAGACTCAGTGGCAGGTTACACTCATGGCTAAAATGTATGCAGAGCAAAGCATGCAGAGCAAAAGCAGCAGGAAACAGATGTGCATCCGTGTGTCCACAGAGGTTCAGCACAGGCTTCTGATGTCTCTCCTTGAAGATCACACAGGACCACTTTCTCTCTGGCAGAGCTGTTTGGGATTATGTGGAATGTCCCTGTCCCTTTATAGAGGGCAGGTCACATAAGTCTATTCTGCTACACAACCCGCCATGACAACCAAAATCAAGACTCATCAACACAGGTACACATCATCACTCTTGAGATCTGTGCAAAGCAACCTGACCAGCCAGTAAAGCATGATCCATTATCTCCAAGCATATATAACAAAATTATCAATGGCTAACATAAAGAAGATTCCAGGGGTCGCATTCCTAGGTGTTGGTCAAAGGTCAGTCATGGCTCCTTTGGAGACATATAAGGAGTAAGCATACAGACCTGCTGTGAGAACTCTTCTGTCAGTGATATTTTGGAATGAACCAAAGGGAGCAAGCCTGCAACATTGTATTACTGCTGAGAACATGGCTTGTCAGCTCTATCACTCGGCCTTCCCAAAGTTTCTCCCCTGGCAAGACTGTCCTCCACTTCCTCTCCTGTCCTCATTCCTAAATCCCACATCCCCTTAAATTCCCAAGGCATTGGTTGATGACCCAGGGACCCGTGCCCAGATGGAAGTCATCATTTGTGCACTCAGGACCAGCAACCTGATCTGTGGGATCTGCTGAAAACATGGAAATACTGGGCCTCTTGTTCAAAAATCCTTAAAAATTTCAAGACAGTGACAGCAAAGCATTAGACCAAGAGGCCTTTCCAAGCACAGAGCCCTGGGGAACTATACTGGTTATATACCCATGAAGCATGTCCTGAGTGCAATGATAATCTTCTGGAGGTTGGCCTCTCCCAAGAGACCACATTACTGATCAAAAGGTGACTTGGTGAGCCTAGAGTCAGATAGGAAGATGGGTGTTGCCGAGAAGCTGTGCGTGTCCCACTAACTTAGGGTGGTGGGATGTTCTGGTGGATGCTAGACAGCTAAGGGGTGGTGGAGAGGAGTCTTGCAGTGAAGTCAGATCACTCCCCCAAGCAGTGTGACCTTGGAAAGTCACTTAGCCTCCCAGCCTCCATTTCCACCTCAATAAAACAGACCTGATAATGGCACTGAGTTCATGGGGCAATTATGAATGTTGAAAGAGATAATGTACAGGAAGCCACTTCATAGACTAAAGCACTCTGCAAGCATTATTAGCCTTGTCTCTGGAGGTATCTCCATCTAAATAACTAATATTCATGTATGATTTCCTCTTCCCTGGACAGCACTGGAGTCACGCAGGTAAATACTTTTCTTTTCCAACTTTTTTTCCCAGACACTAATGCTTCTGTCATTATGGTATTACAACACAGCCTCGTGTTCTGTTTCCCCAAGTCACAAATAAAGTTACAGTTATAGTGGATATTTCAGGGGAGACTGATACATCCATATCATCCAGGTGGAGTAACTTCTGTCGATGGCTAATCTTAGGCATTTTATGTTTGTTCGAATTAACTTCAAATTCGGAGAATGTCACTGTCAAAACTTGTCCCTAAATTGTGGGTTTGTCACACTCTATAATTCCTGCTGTTACCTATGTACAGAATACATTTTGCTCTTGTTAAACCTTTAGCTTCTTTTTTTTTTTTTTTTTTTTGCGATACGCGGGCCTCTCACTGTTGTGGCCTCTCCCGTTGTGGAGCACAGGCTCCAGATGCACAGGCTCAGTGGCCATGGCTCACGGGCCCAGCTGCTCCACGGCATGTGGGATCTTCCCAGACCGGGGCACGAACCCGCGTTCCTTGCATTGGCAGGCAGACTCTCAACCACTGCGCCACCACGGAAGCCCAAACCTTTAACTTCTTAATTACTGCTCTGTGCACATAAAGATCTTGATAAATATTTGCTAAGTCAATGAATTAGTGAAGGAATAAATGCAAGGAAGAGAAGATCATCACCTGGAGATACCAAAGGATTAAATGCTGAAACTTGTTTCTGAAACAAACACAATTTCTTTGATGTCTGAAATACTGGTTCTCCTACTAGCGCCCTAAACACTCCGAGTGCAAGGAAACACACTCTCGGCAGGTGAAGTATTGATCCCAGGAAAGAGGCGGTGCTAGTGTGAGCAGCTGCCTGGACTCATGTGAAATACAATGGAATGAGATGAGCCTCCGATCAGCTTTCCCTGGATGGGAAAAGAGCTCCAGCCTCGGTGTTCTGAGTCTGTTTCAGTGTGGCCCCAGGGGTCCTCCAGGCGACAGATCTGGCATTCAAACCCCTCCAGGAAGGGACTGTCTGGATGTCTGTGGTCCTTTCACTTCCTGATTTCCCTCCTTATTCTGCATCTCCCCTTTCTTTTTCCTCCCACTGTATAACAAACACACAATCAGGGCCACTGCTGATCTATCCAAGGCCAGATTCAAACCATGAGTCATCAGGAGGACTGACCCCGTTCCCACGGAACACTGAGCAGTTGAACTGGTCCTCTTAGAAGTATTGTACTGCATCCTTGGCTCTGAAAGACTAGGCTAGCTTTTGGAAGTGTCTTAGAGGAAAGAAAAAAATGGTTTTCATCTCCCAACCTCTATTTCCTATATATATTTGGGCCAGGAGTGTTATAAAGGCTCAATAAGTGTGTGTTGACAGGCTGAAGAGTGCCCCCCGTCTGGGCAACTCACAGCAATGGAAGATCGCAGTTGAGAATGTGGCTGTGATCTCAGTTAGTACCTGATTCCACGTCTTGGGGCAAGAAAAATCAGGATGGTTTTGGGACATCATGTTTTGCCAAAAAACAAGAACACCTGTAAGGAGGCCAGAAACAGAGCTAAAGTAAGTCACTTGTCCTGAAGGCTGGGAGACTACCCAAGAAATGCCAATAGAAGTAAATTGCCTGCTCTAAAAATGGAAGTGTTCAATTTTTAATGTTATGAAAGAGACATGTGAATGATTCAGAGCGTTCAGCCTTTGGATAATGAAGAAACCCCAAATTAAGATGACACAAAGCCCTTAAATGAGAATTGAGAACCGTCTGCAAAACGTTTGTGCAAGCTAAAGTTTTCATTGCTTGTGCCCCCAAGGTCCCTAGAAAACAGAGGGAAAATCATTTAAGCTTGGTTATGGTAACACTGACAGCGCTCGTGCGCTGATTTTGGAGATGATCTTCGGCCCCAGAGAGTTCAGAATGCTCCAGTTATGGTACTGGTTTAATTAAATAGGGTAAAGAAGTCAAAATGGATGATTTTGGAGGAGCTAATGTTCCCCAGGAGTGGTTCTGGTGAACTGAATTTTCAGCAGTTAGAATGAGATTTTCCTTCTTGTTGCTAAGGAGTGGCTTTTCTTCACTATACGAAGATGAAACTCCCCTCTGGTAAGAAAAGGAAAGTATAGTAACAGATGTAAAGATGGAAAAATCATCCTGGACTCTGGTTTTAAAAAAGACATATATTTTCTAGCTCTGTGACAATTAAATCTGGTCCCACAGCAATGGCAGCTTATTTATTTACTTAATCACAACTGTTGGGTCCTAATATTATTCTCTACTAATAGGAGAAAGGAATCCTGGAGGGTACCTGATTCCATGTCTTGGGACAAGAAAAATCAGGACGGTTTTGGAACATCATGTTTTGCCAAAAAACAAGGATGCCTTTAAGGAGGCCAGAAACAGAGCTCAAGGGCAAAGCAATTTGCTTTAAAGAGTCTCCCACTGTGAAAAGAGCCTCTGGAACAATACACGTTATCATTAATGTAGTTAGGACAAGTTGAATCCAGGAAAGACCATGAGTTCAGGATACCCGCAAAGAAACAGCAACATAAATTATACAAAAGGTAATTGTAGTACACTTTCCAAGGACTAGGTAGTTGCATTGTATGGCTTGGCAAGCAAGAAGAATGGCGATTCTGTATTCAGAAGTACCTCCTTCCGCCAGATAAATAAAGCCATTTCTTAGGCAGTTCTAAGTGACACTGCACACTGACTGGTGGTGGCCGCAGGGCAGAAGTGACCTGTTTCTCCTCTAGCTCAGCTTTACTGGTGGAAAAGCTGCTAAACTTGGGGCAGCTTGGAGATGGATGTTGGAGAAAGGAGCGAGGAATGTGGGGCTGGGGCAAGAGGTAGAGTGAAAGGTCAGACCGCCAGGTGATGTTGCAGGCAGAGTTGTGTCCCTCTCAATTCCACAGGTGAAGCCCCAACCCCCAGGACCTCACAGTGTGACTGTATTTGGAGATGGGGCCTTTAAAGAAGTTATTCAGTTGAAATGAGGCCAGAAAAGTGGGCTCACGTGCAATCTGACTGGTGTCCTTATAAGAAGAGGAAATTTGGACACACAGAGGGACCCCAGGCATGTGTGTACACAGAGGAAAAGCCTTGTGAAGACATGTTGAGAAGGTGGCTGTCTGCAAGCCAAGGAGAGGGGCCCCAAAAGAAACCAACCTGCTGACACTTTGATCTTGGACTTCGAGCCTCCAGAACAGTGAGAAATAAATTTCCAAGTCACCCAGACTGTGATACCTTGTTATAGCAGCCCTAGTAATCTAATACAGGTAGGATAGGCTATCAGAGGGCCTCCAAGACCACAATTAAAAATGAATATGGGGCTTCCCTGGTGGCGCGGTGGTTGAGAGTCCGCCTGCCGATGAAGGGGACACGGGTTCGTGCCCCGGTCCAGGAAGATCCCACATGCCGTGGAGTGGCTGGGCCCGTGAGCCATGGCCGCTGAGCCTGCGCATCCAGAGCCTGTGCTCCGCAGCGGGAGAGGCCACAACAGTGAGAGGCCCGTGTACCGCAAAAAAAAAGAAAAAAAGAAAAAAGAATATGTGTCTAAAATTAAAAAGGAATGAGGAGAAGGGTCAAGATCACCAAAAACAAGGAAAGTCTAAGAACTAGTCACAGTCAATAGGAGGCCAAGGAAATATGACAAACAACTGTCATGTGGTGTTCTGGATGGGATCCTGGAACAGTAAAAGGGTATTAGGTAAAAACTAAGGAAACCTGAATAAAGCATGAATTTTAGTTAATAATAATGTATTGATATTGGTTTGTTAATTATAACAGATATGCCATATTAATGTAAGTTGTTAGTGATGGGGAAAATGGGTCTGGGGTATATGAAAACTCTTTGTACTAGCTTTGCAATTCTTTTGTAAATCTAAAATTTTAAAGTTTATTTTTTAAAGGTAACGGGAAGCTGGGGCTTCCCTGGTGGCACAGTGCTTGAGAATCCGCCTGCCAACGCGGGGGACGCGGGCTCGATCCCTGGTCCAGGAAGAGCCCACATGCCACGGAGCAGCTAAGCCCTTGCGCCACAACTACTGAGCCTGTGCTCTAGAGCCCATGAGCCACAACTACTGAGCCCCCAAGCCACAACTACTGAAGCCCACGTGCTCTAGGTCCTGTGTGCTGCAACTACTGAGCCTGCATGCTACAACTGCTGAGCCTGCATGCTGCAACTACTGGAGGCCATGTGCCTGGAGCCCGTGCTCCACAACAAGAAAAGCCACCGCAATGAGAGGCCCGCACACAGCAACGAAGAGTAGCCCCCGCTCGCCGCAACTAGAGAAAGCCCGCACACAGCAACGAAGACCCGACACAGCCAAGAATAAATAAATAAATAAATAAAGGTAATGGGAAGCATTTATATAAAATTCTAAGAAACTATAGTGACAGAAAGCCCACCAATGTTTGCCTAGAGGAGGGGGTAGGGAGAAGCACCCAACTACAGAGGGGCAGTGGGTGCATTTTGGGGGGACGATTGTGATGGCGGTTACACAATTACACACAATTACCCAAATTTGTCAAATACCTTAAAATACATGAATCTGACTGCATGTAAGTAATACCTTCATAAAAGAGGATGTTGAAAGTCTCTTAAGTTGTTGTGTAAGAGTTTGTGGAACATTATTTCAGCAGCAGGATAGGGAATGGCTTGGTGTGAGATCAGCAAGGAAACTGTCGCAGGAACCCAGGCAAGCACAGGCCAGAATCGGAGCAAAGAGCTGGGGGTTTGAAACGGGTGGCTTCAAACTGCACCAGAGAAGGGGGTGGTGATCGAAATAGCTCTCATTCACTCAGTGTGAACATCCATTGTCTCTTTTAACCCCCACTCAGTCCCTGAGAAGAAGGGGATATTATTCCTGCTTCACAGAGAAGAATTGACGCCGAGAAGTTAGGAAAGTCCTAGGAGCCTGGAGAGACGTCCCAGATGGGGCTGCTGTCAGATATCAGGACCCTTCTTTTCCTGGTAGAATTCATTCCACTGATTTTCAGGTCTTAAGATCTTTCTTGGTCATAATGTTTGTTTATATTATAGAACGGGTTAGTTACATAAAATACGACAGGATTAGCTATCAGGCAGTCTTCCATGTGAAAGTTTACAGACCATACGTCTCAGAGATGAATAGCAAATTGTTCATCAGTCTCCCGACCTAGACTATACACCTCACATCCACAGGAAGGGAAAAGAGAGCCAAAACATGCCCCAGTCAGACATTCATAATGGCTTAGTTTTCAAAGCACCTGATACCTGAAAGCCCTGGATTTCATGCTTCCCTCTATCTCCCATGGTGTCCAGCCCTGGGCATTACTCTTACCTGAAGTACAACAATTATTTCTTGGTTGGTTGACCTTGACTAGAGTCTTTATTTGTTTGATTTGGAAAACCATGAAGGCATTTCTCAAATTAGAGCAGACTTACAGTCACCACAGAAGTTATTTTTTTTATAGGTGCCTCTGTAAGATCATGGGAAATGGGAGTCATTCCTGTTCACATGTATCTGCACACACACAATGGAGGGGATGGCTTCTTATATGAATGTGGAATGGCTCCAACATTTACTACATGCCTATTTATGCAAGTTTTTTGTTTTTTTTTTGTTTTTTTTTTTGCGGTACGTGGGCCTCTCACTATTGTGGCCTCTCCCGTTGCGGAGCACAGGCTCCGGATGTGCAGGCTCAGCAGCCATGGCTCACGGGCCCAGCCGCTCCACAGCATGTGGGATCCTCCCGGACCGGGGCGCGAACCCACGTCCCCTGCATCGGCAGGCGGACTCTCAACCACTGCGCCACCAGGGAAGCCCTATGCAAGTGTTTGTTTTAAAGCCTGCCCTGCTCACTAGAGGGGAGAGTGTCTCTTATTTAACGTGGTTCCTGGCACGTTTAGAAATCAATAACCAGCGGTTGACAGAATGTGCTTGGTGCTGCATAATGAGGTCGGCATTTTGTGTGTTATTTCATTGAACCCTCTCAATAGCCCAAGGGTATGAATCATTCTCATTAGACAGATGAGTAAACTAGAGGGTTGCAGTGACTTATTTAAGGTCCTGCAGCAAGTAATTAGCTTCATCCAATAGAAGTTTGAAACCAGGGCTACACAGCCCTGTAAGCCTGAGCTCTCTCCATTGATTAAGGGCAGGGAACCTCCCAGGAACCACATAAGGGCCTGGAGACACTACAAAATCCTCTATTCTTCCTACCCTTCCCTCTCTACCCTCGCTAAAAAAAAGACCCACATACATAATGTTTTCAACCACTCACTGGATGATAATTGTAATTTCACGTTTAGATTTTCTTTGTTGTTGTTTTTTAAATTAATTTTTATGGGAGTATAGTTGATTTACAATGTTGTGTTAGTTTCTGCTGTACAGCAAAGTGAATCAGGTATACATATACATGTATCCACTCCTTTTTAGATTCTTTTCCCATACAGGTCATTACAGAGCATTGAGTGGAGTTCCCTGTGCTAGGTTCTTATTAGTTGCCTATTTTATTTACAGTAGTGTATATATGTCAATCCCAGTGTCCCAATTTATCTCTCCCCCACTCCACATTTAGATTTTCTTTAACCCACGAGTTATAAACCAGCAGGCAACAAACTGAATCTGGTCCAGCAACATGTCTTGTTTAGCATGGTGATTTTTAAAAACTTGAGCTTGAAATTTTACACAGCTTCCACCAGACCCTGTGGTCTTGGACTAGGCTGTTTTGCTCACTTGTTTTACATGTTACAGGCAGCCCCGTAGAGTCTAAATTAAAATTGAATCCCAGTTAAAGTGAAAACACCCCTTGGGGAGGCTAATACTTCAAACTGTTATTAGTTCGTACCTTATTGTGACTAAGCTTAAAATCCTCTACTGGGGACTTCCCTGGTGGTCCAGTGGCTAAGACTCCATGCTCCCAATGCAGGGGGCCCAAGTTTGATCTCTGGTTGGGGAACTAGATCCCGCATGCTGCAACTAAGACCCAGTGCAGCCAAATAAATATTAAAATGTATATATATATATATATATATATATATATATATATATGTTAAATAAATAAATAAAATCCTCTACTGAGGAGAGGTTTTGAAGGGGAAGGAGAGGAGAGGGTGGGAGCTTGGGAAATCTGAGTCCTTCCATACTTTTCCCATAATTTTTTCTGTCTCCCTCCATGTCCGAAAGCTCTCCTTTGTTTATCCACCTAACTCTCAACCACAAATCCCTAGCCAATAGTTTCCCAATAGGTAGCATTCCTTTCTCTGAAAAATTAACCATAATAACTAGACAATAAGGCACTAATATTCTGTAATAGTCTGTGACTCAGATGTGCCCAGTGCCTCAACCTGGTAAGACTTCCCTTCCTTTATGCCAAAATAGGAATAGTCTGAGCTTCCATTCTGTATCATCAGTGGAAGTCCAGGATTCTTATTATTAATAATAATTAACTTTTATTGAGGACTTATTATGTGCCGGGTACTTTGATCTTAGTTTAAACAAGAACACACAGACACACATATACATCTGCATGAATACTCAGTAATTTTCAAGGACAGAAAAGAGCAAACACACATTTAAGAAAAAAACTGAAGGGCTTCCCTGGTGGCGCAGTGGTTGAGAGTCCGCCTGCCGATGCACGGGACATGGGTTTGAGCCCTGGTCTGGGAAGATCCCACATGCCGCGGAGCGGCTGGGCCTGTGAGCCATGGCCGCTGAGCCTGCGCGTCCGGAGCCTGTGCTCCGCAACGGGAGAGGCCACAACAGTGAGAGGCCCGCATACCGCAAAAAAAAAAAAAAAAGAAAGAAACTGAAAATGGATAAAAGCGATCTCCTAAATGCAGCCGGGAAAGCCCTGAAGGGGGCGCACTTCAGTGCAGCTGCCCACCACCTGCAGCAAATGAAAAACCACCCCAGGCCTCCCCAATTGCCTCTTCCGCCTATATGAGCAAGCCCCTCTCCTGTGTTCTCCCACCATGTCTATGGTTTGCCATTACTTTTCTTGTCCCAAATTACAATTCTCTGCTATTCCTGAGTAAACTCATTTTGGTGGTTATTTTACCAGCATGGTTCTTTTGGTCAACATTAAATTATCCTAAAGAGGGACTTCCCTGGTGACGCAGTGGCTAAGAATCCACCTGCCAATGCAGGGGACACGGGTTCGAGCCCTGGTCCGGGAAGATCCCACATGCCGTGGAGCAACTAAGCCCCTGTGCTGCAGCTACTGAGCCCACGCACCTAGAGCCCGTGCTCCGCAACAAGAGAAGCCACCGCAATGAGAAGCCCACGCACGGCAACGAAGAGTAGCCCCCACTCGCCGCAACTAGAGAAAGCCCACGCGCAGCAACAAAGACCCAAAGCAGCCAAAAAGAAATAAATGAATAAATAAATATTATCCTGAAGAAATCATATTTCTTTATAGAAAAGAATGGAAAGACTCAGATTTGTAGGGATGTAATGCCCACAATGAAGACAAATGTTGGAAATATCAATATTACTCAGAACAGTATAGCTCCTCATTTTCTCGGATCTTTTTATTACAAAATAGGATATTTCTTTACCAAAAAGTCCATTAACATGTTTGTCCAAGAACAGGGGAACAGGGGAACAGTCTGCCCTCAGAGTTAAGTTCAAGCCTCCTCCTCTGGCGACGTGAAACTGAATCTTTTAAATTACAAGTATCTCACAGTTTTTAAGATCCCAGGGACCCAGATAATCAGCGTAAAGTTATCTGAGCTCACCTCCTTCCAGTTGGTCTAGAATCAAGAGAGCTTGAGAGGAGCATAAGCTCCATTTACCCTGACCCAGCAAGTCGTCAAGGTCCCAACTATTTCACTTTTCAAAGTCTTAACAGGAAATTACTTTAAATATCAAAATTTCTGAGACATAATTGAAAATTTCAGTTGTGGTAGCAGTGAAACTATAACCTTACTATAAAATTATAATTTTTAAAGTGTGGTATTGTATTTAGGGAAAAGTGTACTGATATCTGCAATTTATTTGGAAGTACACCAAAAAGAAGATGGATCAATGGATGGATGGATGGAGTAATGGACAGCTGGATGGATACATGATAAAGTACAGCAAAGTGTTTGTAAATGTAGCATCTTGATCGCAGCTATGCAGGTGCTCACTATATAATTCTGTTGACTTTGCTGTAAGTTTAAATTTTTATTTTTATATTTTAAAACTTGCTGTACGGCTTTCCTGGTGGTGCAGTGGTTAAGAATCCACCTGCCCCATATATGACAAACCCACAGCCAACATTGTCCTCAATGGTGAAAAACTGAAGCCATTTCCACTAAGATCAGGAACAAGACAAGGCTGCCCACTCTCACCACTCTTATTCAACTTAGTTTTGGAAGTTTTAGCCACAGCAATCAGAGAAGAAAAGGAAATAAAAGGAATCCAAATGGGAAAACACGAAGTAAAGCTGTCACTGTTTGCAGATGACATGATACTATACATAGAGAATCCTAAAGATGCTACCAGAAAACTACTAGAGCTAATCAATGAATTTGGTAAAGTAGCAGGATACAAAATTAATGCACAGAAATCTCTGGCATTCCTGTACACTAATGATGAAAAATCTGAAAATGAAATCAAGAAAACACTCCCATTTACCATTGCAACAAAAAGAATAAAATATCTGGGAATAAACCTACCTAAGGAGACAAAAGACCTGTATGCAGAAAATTATAAGACACTGATGAAAGAAATTAAAGATGATACAAATAGATGGAGAGATATACCATGCTCCTGGATTGGAAGAATCAATATTGTGAAAATGACTCTACTACCCAAAGCAATCTACAGATTCAATGCAATCCCTATCAAACTACCACTGGCATTTTTCACAGAACTAGAACAAAAAATTTCAAAATTTGTTTGGAGAAACAAAAGACCCCGAATAGCCAAAGCAATCTTGAGAACGAAAAACGGAGCTGGAGGAATCAGGCTCCCTGACTTCAGACTATACTACAAAGCTACAGTAATCAAGACAGTGTGGTACTGGCACAAAAACAGAAGGATAGATCAATGGAACAGGATAGAAAGCCCAGAGATAAACCCACGCACATATGGTCAACTTATCTTTGATAAAGGAGGCAGGAATGTACAGTGGAGAAAGGACAGCCTCTTCAATAAGTGGTGCTGGGAAAACTGGACAGGGACATGTAAAAGTATGAGACTAGATCATTCCCTAACACCATACACAAAAATAAGCTCAAAATGGATTAAAGACCTAAATGTAAGGCCAGAAACTATCAAACTCTTAGAGGAAAATATAGGCAGAACACTCTATGACATAAATCACAGCAAGATCCTTTTGGACCCACCTCCTAGAGAAATGGAACTAAAAACAAAGATAAACAAATGGGACCTAATGAAACTTCAAAGCTTTTGCACAGCAAAGGAAACCATAAACAAGACCAAAAGACAACCCTCAGAATGGGAGAAAATATTTGCAAATGAAGCAACTGACAAAGGATTAATCTCCAAAATTTATAAACAGCTCATGAAGCTCAATAGCAAAAAAACAAAGAACCCAATCCAAAAATGGGCCAAAGACTTAAATAGGCATTTCTCCAAAGAAGATATACAGACTGCCAACAAACACATGAAAGAATGCTCAACATCATTAATCATTAGAGAAATGCAAATCAAAACTACAATGAGATATCATCTCACACCAGTCAGAATGGCCATCATCAAGAAATCTAGAAACAATAAATGCTGGAGAGGGTGTGGAGAAAAGGGAACACTCTTGCACTGCTGGTGGGAATGTGAATTGGTACAGCCACTATGGAGAACAGTATGGAGGTTCCTTAAAAAACTAAAAATAGAACTACCATATGACCCAGCAATCCCACTACTAGGCATATACCCTGAGAAAACCATAATTCAAAAAGAGACATGTACCAAAATGTTCATTGCAGCTCTATTCACAATAGCCCGGAGCTGGAAACAACCTAAGTGTCCATCATCGGATGAATGGATAAAGAAGATGTGGCACATATATACAATGGAATATTACTCAGCCATAAAAAGAAACGAAACTGAGCTATTTGTAATGAGGTGGATAGACCTAGAGTCTGTCATACAAAGTGAAGTAAGTCAGAAAGAGAAAGACAAATACCGTATGCTAACACATATATATGGAATTATAAAAAAAATGTAATGAAGAACCTAGGGGTAAAACAGGAATAAAGACACAGACCTACCTGAGAATGGACTTGAGGATATGGGGAGGGGGAAGGGTAAGCTGTGACAAAGCGAAAGAGAGGCATGGACATATATACACTACCAAACGTAAGGTAGATAGATAGTGGGAAGCAGCCGCATAGCACAGGGAGATCAGCTCGGTGCTTTGTGACCACCTGGAGGGGTGGGATGGGGAGGGTGGGAGGGAGGGAGATGCATGAGGGAAGGGATGTGGGAACAGATGTATATGTATGACTGATTCACTTTGTTATAAAGCAGAAACCAATAAAAAAAAATAAAATTAAAAAAAAAAAAGAATCCGCCTGCCAATGCAGGGGACATGGGTTTGAGCCCTGGTCCAGGAAGATCCCACATGCCGCGGAGCAACTAAGCCCGTGCACCACAACTACTGAGCCTGTGCTCTAGAGTCCGCAAGCCACAACTACTGAGCCCATGTGCCACAACTACTGAAGCCTGTGCACCTAGAGCCTGGGATCTGCAACAAGATAAGCCACCACAATGAGAAGCCTGCGCACCGCAACAAAGAGTAGCCCCCGCTCGCCGCAACTAGAGAAAGCCTGTGTGCAGAAACGAATACCCAATGTGGCAAAAATAAATAATAAAATAAAATAAATAAATATATTTTAAAAAACTTGCTGTAAATTTAAAAATTAAAGGCAAAGGAATACACAAATAGATCAATGGAATCCTTAATCATAGAGAGCCCAGAAACGTACCCAGGAGTATATGGGAGCTCAGTGTATGACTAGCAATATAAAGTAGCAGGGAATGATTAACTATTTCATAAATGGTGCTGTGAAAAGCAGTTGTCCATAAAAAAATGGATCCCTACCTCAATTATCCCCATGGTCTAGTCTTTTGCACTGAACTGCTCCAGGCCTTTTTTTTTTTTTCTCTGTTGTAACTCCAGGGCCTGGTGTCTACTAGGGGGTGAGTAAATATTTGTTGAATGAAGACCTCAGTCCTGGGAGATACGCTGTGGATCGGAGGATTTCTGTGATCTGTGCTGTTGCTGAGGCTTGGAGCCAGGGAGCTGAGTCCCGAGTCCACCCTCTTTTCTGTTCCTCATCAGCTGAGCTAATGCAACTGTCACACTGACTTCTGATGGCAAATAAACAAACTCAATGATGAGTGATGAGTGATGCGAGGTTAGCCTGACTTCATTCAGTAGCTGACAGAGCTCCCTTGAAGATTTGCAGGAACAGAATTTGTGGCTGTTTGTTCTTCCAAAGGTTATTACAAGTGGGACAGGGAAGTAGGATTTGAGGGGGTCAAGGAGGAAATAATAATGTAGAAATAAATGATGGAACCCAAATTACAGATTATATGCACATAAAGTATGTATCACAGTTATGTGTGTAATAGAGAAAGCCCACGTGCAGCAACGAAGACCCAACGCAGCCAAAAATAAATAAATTTATTTAAAAAAAACTCTTCCCTTTATTTTAATACATAAATCTATATAACCTTTAGAGTATATCAAAGAAGATGAAGAGTTGCCAGTAAAAAAAAAAAACCTTAATACCAGAGATTCCTCCTACCTAAAATCTTTGTTTTTACTGTTGATTTCAATGAAATGACACATTTTCCTTCTAGTGGTTTCCTCATTTATCAGTAGTAAAGTAGCTCTTTATCCTCATGAGCATGAGAACTACCAACAGCAAATGGGCTGAGTACAAATCACCTTTAGAAGCTTCAAACAATCACATCCATTTAAATGTTGTTGAATAAAAGGTTTGAAACCTAACAGGTTCATCCAGCCAACAAGCTATTATAATACTATTTTACTGCAGCTTTATTTAATTACCACCCATACAGGATATATTTACCATCCCGGATCTTGAAAAAGACCATAACCCTTATAAAGATTGTATTTATACAGCTTTGTAAGTAACTTGATTACTTTGCATATTTGTACAGGTGAAACCCAAAGGTAGGACACTCCTGCAAAAGGTTTAACCGGAATAGACATGCTACAGCATGATCAGGATTAGGGTAAGAGATACGTCATCTTCTTGACTTAAAGATTCTCCTTGTTTAATCCTGTCTGTAACTAAGATGCCTACGATAAAATATCAGACTCTATTCTTGATAATTATCATACTTCAGGGCCTCCAAAATTAGAGAGAAATTTTCATTACCTTTCCAAATAGGCTTTGTCCTGACTTCTAGTCTTGTGGAGTGACAGTAATGAACAGAATTGAAAGGCAGGTGGGCAGTGGTGACACATCAAGGTTCAAGGTTCCAAAGGTTCTTCAACATTAAGAAACATACTTGGGGGCTTCCCTGGTGGCGCAGTGGTTGAGAGTCTGCCTGCCAATGCAGGGGATGCAGGTTTGTGCCCCGGTCCGGGAAGATCCCACATGCCGCGGAGCGACTGGGCCTGTGAGCCATGGCCGCTGAGCCTGCGCGTCTGGAGCCTGTGCTCCACAACGGGAGAGGCCACAACAGTGAGAAGCCCGCGTACCAAAAAAAAAGAAAACAAAAAAGAAACATACTTGGAAGGAGTTGATTCTGCTGACCTGCTGACCAGTTAGAAAACCTGGAAGTATCTGAACTCCGCAAAGGTATTCACTGAGAATGGATTTCGAGTTGTCTGCCTTGTAATTCAGCTTATTCAGACATTTGTTTTTGTTGTGTTTTTGAAAAAGAAAAGAGCAGTTGATGGAAGGGCACAGATTGACTGTCCTTACTATGTTAAAAATCAAGTCTTTAACAGAAACGGACAATATAGAGACTTCCTAAGTGACCTGAAACATTGGTGTAGTGGCTGCTGTGATGTGCCATCCAAACTCCCGAATTTCCCATTCTTGCCTGAGGCTGATGGTGGCTCAGCACATCTGTGGGAACTGCCCTCCACAGAGGGAGCTGCCTCACCTAAGATTAGGCCCCCTCCCCAGGGGCAGCCAACATCCAATGATCAGCCCTTTGTCTCAATTAGAATAACTCCCTGCTCCAGAGCTTTGCCATAAAATCAACTGAGGCCTCTGTTGCAACAGCACCCCAGGTCAACTCCCCTTAAACCTGCTTCCCCCATTCCCTTGCAGGCAGTGCTGTCAAGAGCACTGCCCAATTTACCTCCTGTGAATAAATTTCTGCCTCAGAGACTTTCCCCCATCAAACCCAGCTAAGACATAAGGCAAAGTTCCTTGGTAGGATTAAAGATAACCATTTTTATGTCATTGCAGATTATTACTCAATTAAGTTGAATGGACTGGCTGCAATTAAATTCCTGATGGCTCTCTTGTGGATCTGTTCTGCCTAATCCTAGAGGTACAGACTTGGTTGTATATATGTTCACTTGAAAAGGAGTCTGCAAAAATAAAAAATTGTAGACTATATACAAGTCTGGTTTTTAGAAAATAGAATTAACAAGCTTGTCAAATCACAGTAAATATATGAATGAATAGGAGACACTTCAGCTTCTACTTTCTCAATTATGTGTATTTTCCTTATAATACAATTAATTGTTAATATGGAGTGACTCTGAAAAAGAATGAGACCTTGGGCATTGAAGACATGACCAAGATGTACCTGCTCAAATCATGGTACATCCAGCCCAATGTTCTGGCAGATTTTGTGAAAGATCTTGACAGTCATCCCTGATATCAACTTCAAAATGTCAGGAAGTTTACCCCGAATATCCATTCTTTGTGCTGTCGTGGCACTGCTTTTACAGAACCTATCCCTGTGATGTATACTTATTCTAATTCCCCCACTAGACTAGGCCTTCCTCAATGGGAAATTATTCACATCTGTATCCCTCTATCTCTTGAGCATAGTAATTAATAGGCCCTTATTGAATTCCAGTTTCAATCAATGGAGGATTTATTAGCACTTATGAGACCTTGGGCGCCAAGATAAACATTGTTTGAGAAAATGAGTCACAGTTACTACCCTCCAGGAACATGTTATATTCCTGGGGTTATAACCCACTTAAACAGCTAGAGACCATTTAAGGGTGGCCAATGAAATATGATAACCTAAATATTCACATTTATCTTTGATTTCCCCTGACGCTCCACTAAAGTAACAGTACAGAATTACAAAAATCCTAAAGCCATAAATGTAGAGAAAACTTGAAAAAAGATCATCAGCAAACAGGATTTCAGCAAAACACTGGAAGTGTGTAACTGCCTAAAAAGCCCCGAGGTTGCTAAAACCTAAGCTTGCAGGGCAGAGAGCCAAGAAGTCAGTCAATTCTCCACACAGAAAACCAGAAAGCTTGCAGACATCAGGAGGCAGGGGTGCAGTGTAGAGCTGAAAATAGGAGGATTTAGTTGGAAGTTTATATAGGGAGCTGTTAAAATGCAATTCCCCCAACCAAAGTGCCAGAAGATTGCAGCTTCCCCAGCACAACACGGGGAAGAAAGCTCACTGTGGAGAAGTCGAACCAGAAAATCTGTGGAGTCTGGGCCACCAGACTCTGCTGAATAGAGGGGTGAGTTGCCTGACTGAAAATAGGGAGACACAATAAAAGTATACAAACTGAATGTTGCCATCACCCAAACCTACTCACCTCAAAGAAAACTGGCCACGAGACTCATGTTCACCTCCCAAGAAATTGGAGAATTCCTCTCTCGGGAAACTAACCAGTCCAAAAGAAATGTCTACGTAAAATGACAATTTAGAGTTTCCATGATGAAATTGCTAGGTCCTGCCCAATCACACAGTGGTGAGAACCATCAATCTCCAAACCCTACTCATATGTACAGAGCTTCTAAGTGTTTGAGTTTCTCACTCAGTGTATTAGGACACCAAGGTCCACCACACATTTGAGAAAATCCTCTAACGTGAGTGACAGAGACCAAAACAAACTACAGAAAAAATTTAGAAAATTAAAAAACAAAACAGAGCCTCAGAATAAGAGAAGATATTGTTCTATGAAGCAAGAACCAATTTCACTAAAAACATCCACTTAGAGAATAAAAATTCAGAAAATTATATCTATATAAATATATAATTATATATATATATATAATTATATATATATATATACACACACACACACAACAGAAGAGTTGAAAGTAAAGTTGAGAGAATCTCTCAAAAAGGAGAACAAAGGACTTCCCTGGTGGCGCAGTGGTTGAGAGTCCGCCTGCTGATGCAGGGGACATGGGTTTGTGTCCCGGTCTGGGAAGATCCCACATGCCGCGGAGCGGCTGGGTCCATGAGCCATGGCCGCTGAGCCTGCACGTCTGGAACCTGTGCTCCGCAACGGGAGAGGCCACAGCAGTGAGAGGCCCGCGTACCGCAAAAAAAAAAAAAAGGAGAACAAAAACTGAGGAAATGGAAAATAGGAAAGAAAAGAGAAGTATAGATAAAATGACACTAAAAGCTGCCTGGAAGAAAGATGCAGATCACGCACAAATGATCAGGACTCAGGGGAAATCAGACTTCTCCACCACTGCAATAGGAGCTAGAAGACAGTGGACAAATGCCTTCAGACTATCAAGAGTAGCTTTATTCTTCTAATGAAGATTTGGAATGTGTCAGCAGCAAATGACTGGGGGAAAGTGAGGCAATTATTAACTCCAGAAAAACAAAAAATTGTACAAGATAGAAAACGTAATCGTAGTACATTACATGGCTAAGCTATGAATAACAATTATTTAGAATGTAAACACTGTACACTAATTTTAAAATGGTGATAGAAATACATTGGGAAGGGACTTCCCTGGTGGCGCAGTGGTTAAGAATCCGCCTGTCAATGCAGGGAACACGGGCTCGATCCCTGGTCCGGGAAGATCCCACATGCTGTGGAGCAGTTAAGCCCATGCGCCACAACTGCTGAGCCTGTGCTCTAGAGCCCGTGAGCCACAACTACTGAGTCCGTGTGCCACAACTACTGAAGCCTTCATGCTCTAGGGCCCATGTGCTGCAACTACTGAGCCCACATACTGCAACTACCAAAGCCCGCGCACCTAGAGCCCATGCTCTGCAACAAGAGAAGCCACCGCAATGAAAAGCCCACGCACCGCAACGAAGAGTAGCCCCCGCTCGCCTCAACTGGAGAAAGCCCGTGCACAGCAATGAAGGCCCAACACAACTAAAAATAAATTAAATTAAAAAAAGAAATACATTGGGAAGATAAAGGGAAGAAAATGTGTGTGTTGATTCAGATGCAGGGCAGTGCAAAGGAGTTATGACTTCATTTAAAAATAAAAAACAGGGCCTCCCTGGTGGCGCAGTGGTTGAGAGTCCGCCTGCCGATGCAGGGGATACGGGTTCGTGCCCCAGTCTGGGGGGATCCCATATGCCGCGGAGCGGCTGGGCCCGTGAGCCATGGCTGCTGAGCCTGCGCGTCCGGAGCCTGTGCTCCGCAACGGGAGAGGCCACAACAGTGAGAGGCCCGCGTACCGCAAAAAAAATAAAAAAAATAAAAAAAAAAAATAAAAAAAAAATAAAAAAAAAAAATAAAAAACAACAAATCAAGAAGCAGCAGTAGGGATTTCCCTGGTGGTCCAGTGGTTAAGAATCTGCCTTCCAAGGCAGGGGACTCGGGTTCCATCCCTGGCTGGGAACTAAGGTCCCACATGCAGGCAACTAAACCTGCATGCCACAACTAGAGAGAAGCCCACACGCCACAGCTACTGAGCTCTGGTGCTCTGGAGCCTGCGCACTGCAACTAGAGAGAAGTCCACAACGAAGAGCCCATGTGCCGCAACGAAGACCCAGCGCAGCCAGGGAAAAAAAGCAGCAGCAGTAAAAGAATGTTATTTAGAAATATGAAGGGATTATCATATCGATACTAAGTAAGCCAGAGAAAGACAAATATCATACGATATCACTTATATGTGGAATCTTAAAAAAAAAAAACTGACAAATGAACTTAGTTACAAAACAGAAGGAGACTCACAGACGTAGAAAACAAACTTATGGTTACCAAAGGGGAAAGGGTAGGGGGAAGGGATAAATTAGGAGGTTGGGATTAACATATACACACTACTATATATAAAATAGATAACCAGGGACTTCCCTGGTGGCACAGTGGTTAAAAATCCGCCTGCCAATGCAGGGGACACGGGTTTAAGCCCTGGTCCGGGAAGATCCCACGTGCTGCAGAGCAGCTGAGCCTGTGCACCACAACTACTGAGTCTGCGGTCTAGAGCCCATGAGCCACAACTACGGAAGCCCATGTGCCTAGGGCCCGTGATCCGCAACAAGAGAAGCCACCACAATGAGAAGCCCGTGCACCACAACAAAGAGTAGCCCCCGCTCACCACACTACAGAAAGCCTGCATGCAGCAGTGAAGGCCCGATGCAGCCAAAAATAAATAAATAAATAATTTAAAAATAAATAAAAAAAATAAAATAGATAACCAATAACCAACAAGGATTTACTGTATAGCACAAGGTATTATTGAGTACAAAAATACTCAATATTTAGTAATAACCTATAAGGGAAAAGAATCTGAAAAAGTATACACACACACAGAGACATATATATATATATATATATATATATATACACATATAGCCGAGTCACTGTGTTGTAACCTAAAACTAACATGATATTTTAAATCAACTATACTTCAATAAAGAAAACAAAACAAATGAAAGCAGTTGGCAAAATCTAAAATAAAAAAAAAAGAAAGAAAAGAAAACAAATATGAAGGGAAATACCAGAAGAGATTGCTCAGAGTTAAAGTGATTGCTTTGAAAAATAGAAATGGGGATTGGACTGGGTGGAGGAAGAACTTCTGTTTTTCATTGTTGTAATTTTACTTTTAAACTAGAACGTGTTATTTTTATTAAAATATTTTAGGGACTTCCCTGGTGGCACAGTGGTTAAGAATCCTCCTGCCAGTGCAGGGGACACGGGTTCGAGCCCTGGTCTGGGAAGATCCCACATGCTGTGGAGTAACTAAGCCCGCGAGCCACAACTAGTGAAGCCCATGCACCTAGAGCCCGTGCTCCGCAACAAGAGAAGCCACCGCAATGAGAAGCCCACGCACCGCAACAAAGAGTAGCCCCCACTCTCTGCAACTAGAGGAAGCCCTTGTGCAGCAACGAAGACCCAACACAGCCAAAAATAAATAAATTAATTAATTAAAAAAATTTTTTTAATGTCCTAAAGAATTAAACTATGATAGTAAATAGAGTACAGGGGTTTTCTATCTGATATGTGAAATAATTCTGTGCTGAAAAGCCATTTGCAGAAGGGGGGACTTGACCAAAGATGGGTAGGATTTGGATGACACAAGGGAGAGACATTCAGGGTGGGATCAACATGACCTTGAAATTAGCACATTATAAGGCGGGGGGGGGGGGGGGTTGGTCAGTGAAATGGCCAGTTGCCAGGAATCAAGAAAGTAAGTTGTGGAACAGTGGGAAAATCCTGCTTACATAAGGGGAAGTCAGATGGAAGAAGGACTTGGGATTTAAGTAGAGGAACTTGAACTTGTTTGAGAAAAAAGGGACTTGTAGATTCTTGGGAAATAAAATGATGTAATAAAAGCAGTATTTTAGGAAATTTAATCTGAAAATTGTATGCAACTAGTTGATATGGGAGGCAATTGGTTAGTCTTTTTCATCATTACATCCCCAGCACCTATTGTGGTGCTCATAGGAGCTCAACCTGTATTTCCTGAATGATCAAATGTGAAAGAGGCTGGAAGGTGTTGGAGGAATATAAGCATGAAGTAGTGGGGCCATGGACCAGGAATGAGTAGTGGCAATGGAAAGGAACAGGTATTTCCTGAACACATTTGAAAAAGAGAAATACTCTAATTTCCTATTCAAAATGCCCATTTTTAAAAAAGTCACTTCACATTAAATATGAAACAAATTTTCTTATAGTAATGTTATAAACAGTGGTTATGTTCTCAGACCCCCTCCAACTATTTATAATTACTCTAAAATACAGTCCAACCTAAATACACCTATTATACATAAGTAACATTTTATAGGATTATTTCCAGGAGATAAATTTTAAGTTCCAAGTTGTAGGTGATTATTCCAGTTATCTATTGCTATGTAACAAATTTTCAAAATTGAGTGCCTTAAAACAATAACCATTTTATTACATCTCATGATTCCATGGGTCAGGAATTTGGGCAGACCTCAGCTGGGTGATTCTTTTGCTCCAAGGGTACCAACTGGGATTACTCACTGGTACTCAGCTGGTGGGTGTGCTGGTCTGGACTGTACAAGGTGGTTTCCCTCACAAGTCTGGTGCTTGGGTGGGGATGGCTGGAAGGCTGGGATCAGCTGGGTTCTATTGACTCCAGCCTGGTGTTCTCAGGGTAATTGGTCGTCTCATGTGGCATTTCAGAAGCCCCTGAAAGAGTGTTCCAAGAGAACTAAGTGGAAGCTACAGGCTTCTTCTCAGCCAGTTCCAGATAGCCCACAGGATCACACTTCTGCCACCTTGTACTGCTTACAAGTGGATAAAAGGGCCAGCCAAGAGTCAAGGAGAGAGGCTACACAACAGTGTGATCCAAGTAGGCATGGTTTACTGGAGGACATTCTTTGGAGGTTAACTTCCACAGTGGAGACTTAATGTTCTAAAACTGTATAGGTGGGGCTTCCCTGGTGGTGCAGTGGTTAAGAATCCAACTGCCAATGCAGGGAACACGGGTTCGAGCTCTGGTCCGGGAAGATCCCACATGCCGCAGAGCAACTAAGCCCGTGGGCCACAACTACTGAGCCTGCACTCTAGAGCCCATGAGCCACAACTACTGAGCCCATGAGCCACAACTACTGAAGCCTGCGGGCCTAGAGCCTGTGTACCTAGAGCCTGTGTACCGCAACAAGAGTAGCCCCTGCTTGCCCCGCTCACTGCAACTAGAGAAAGCCCACGCACAGCAACAATGACCCAACGCAGCCAAAAATAATTTAATTTAAAAAAATCTGTATAGGTGAAAGTACCACTCACATTTTCGTAAGAAAAAAGTTATGTTGATGAGTGTCAAACTATACCCTCAAGGAAAGCTACTGTTTCACTGCCAATGTTGAATAATGGTGGTCTTTTCTATATTTGGAAGAAAAACTGAGATGAACCATTTTTTAAAAATCATTCTTTTATTTTCTTATGAAAATATTTCTTAAACCCTTTTGCTTGATAGTCCTCACTTGTGTGATAGGGCAATTTTAAGAAATATTTTGGTTTTGGGAATTCCCTGGTGGTCCAGTGATTAGGATTCGGTGCTTTCACTGCCATGGCTTGGGTTCAATCCCTGGTCAGGGAACTAAGATCCCACAAGCCACGCGGTGCAGCCAAAAAAAAAAAAAAAAAAAAAAAAAAAAGATTTTGTTTCTCACATAGCCTTCTTCTCCTTCCTGGTTCTCTGCAGTCAGGCACTTTGTGCTCCCTCGCACAGGAGAAGTGTGTATGTCAGACCTGAAGGCAGAAGACTCTTGCAGACACTTCCCTTTCTGGATTTTGTTTTCATAAAGCCTGCGTTTCCAGAATCTGTCGTGCCGGAAGAGGGGAAAGGCGAGAGTCGAAAGGCAACCAAAGGACCTTGAACAGCAGAGGTTCCCAGAGCTTCACGGCTTAGCCTTTCCATCCACCTCCATTCCCTCACCAGACCCGTGAAACCTCCTGAGTCACTTCTTTGGCTCCTCCACCCCATGGAGCAGAATCTGAAAATCGCTGCTGTAGAACAATTATTCCTCAGCTCTTCTGAGTTGGGGAACAGTCGGGAATGGTGGAATGGAAGTTGAGGAACTTCAGATAGACAGATTCCCATGTTTCTCTTCTGCACGTATAGGGGATGAGGGAAACATTGGAATGACAGGTGCTTGGAACTTTTTAAGCCTGGGAGTACGGAAGAATGCTGATGCTGGTCATCAAAAATGGAGAGCTGAGTAGTTGCACTCAGTATTGGCAGGGAGCCGAGGATAATTAACTTCATCTCTGGAATGCTAAATTGGAGGTTAAGGTAGGGCATTCTACACAAGGTGGCCTAGAAGCAGCTGGAGAGATGGGAATGCCGCACAGGTGAAAAGGTCAGGGCTGTAGATAAGAGATTCCAACAACTGTTGAAGAAGTGAGTTCGGAGAGAAAAGAGCACAGGGCTGAGAGCAGAAGCTTTCTGAGACCCTGCTACGAAGGATGAAAGCTGGTGACCTGCCTGCCACGTCAACCTCCTTGAGTGACTGTTGCTTTCTTACTGAAAACATTGTTCTCTAAAATCACAGACTATCAGAAACTGCCCCTTGAAAGTACATCAGGAAGAAGAAAACGTCCCACTCTTGCCGAAGAGTCTCAGGCACAGAGGGGCAGCCTTGACTGATTTCTAAGCCAGGTGCAGAGCTGTGGGTAAGGGGTTTCTGGAGACAACGTTCCACATCTGTCTTAACCTTGTAGTTCCAAGGAAACGAGATTTTGGGTCCACCTGTAGTCCAGACATGATGCCACTCACAGCTCTGCTTTGTTGGGACCGATCAAAACACAACTTCATTTAAATTTTACCTAAACTCCACACTTCCCCGAAAGTCCTGTAACAACGCCATCTTTTTCTGTGCTTGGTGAGATGCCCCAGGGCTCCTTAGATGTGAACTCTCCCCCATTACCGTGGATCAATAAACCTGAATCTGTGGACTCTAGATTCATTTCTGGGGGTATTAGGACGATCGGGCGGGGACAGAGAGCATCGGAGGCTTTCACAGTACACTCCTCCATTTCACAGACAAATCCTGGGGACCAGGAGAAGGGTTTCTAGTTGTCTTTGCAGTTCTTCCGTCTTTACACTCTAGGTACCGAGACTGACGAGTCTCATAACGATTATTACGGGGTCACTGGGACCCCCAGTTCCCCGAGGGCCTTCTCCCACCTCACCCTACTGTTCCACATTTCTTCAGCACCTTGTATTCCTCAGACGAAATCTCCTTTTTCTTGCTTAGTCCTGTCTTCCCAACCCACTCTCTCGGGAATGAGCGACCGCTTGAATCAGAAGCCAGGTACCGCCCTTCATTCAAATCTTCCTTTTTCTGGCCAAGCGCTCTAAAAAGGTGGGCTAGGAATCAATGTATCTCCAGACCAAATAGAAAGCAAACACTTTCCAAGAGGAATATAGTGTTTTACTTAAACCACAACATCAAGCAGTCTTAACAAGTCCCTTGTACTCCAAAGGAAATAAAGTTAGCGCTTCAGCCAACTCGGGCGAATCCTCCGGCGGGATCCACAGGTCCCTCTGCGCGTGCGCCTCGGGAAACTTGGCCCTGCGACCCCGGCGCGGAGCGGCGGCGAGGGCGCGGATTGGTCGCCGGGGCGCCGGGCCCGTCGCGCGTGCGCAATGCTCCTCCCGCCCCGCACCGCCCCTCCCACCGCCCGTCGCCCGTCCGCGGCCTCTGGAGTGAGCAGGCGGTACCCGGCGAGCCGGCGAGCGGACAGCAGCGCGGGCCCACGGTGAGCGCGGCCTGCTCTCTCCGAGGAAGAAAGAAGAGGTCGTGTTCCCGGTCTCCGGGATCCCCTAGCCCCGCAACCTGCCCCGCCGGCGAAGGAGAAGCTGAGGAGCCGCCGCCGCCGCCCGGCGCCGCCGCCATGGCTGCCATGATGGGTCGGAAGTGAGCCTGCGGGCGACGGTGCCGGCACTGGCGCTGCAGCCCCGGTCCTGGCCGCTCCGCCGGGGAAGCGCGACGCCGCGGACCGCGGGCCCTCGGCCTTCGCGACCCCAGCCCTTCGGCTCGGCCCGTTTCCTCCAAGACTGAGCGGCGGGGAGTGGCTCCCGGCCTCCGGCCCCGGCAGCCAGGAAGATGGCGGACCCGGCCGAGTGCAACATCAAAGTGATGTGTCGCTTCAGACCGCTGAACGAGTCCGAGGTGAACCGCGGCGATAAGTTCATCGCCAAGTTTCAGGGAGAAGATACGATCATGATCGCGGTGAGTGCCCCCGGCCCCCTCCTTCGAACCCGGCCGCTCCGGGAGTTCAGGGAAGCGGGGAGCGAGCTTTGGGGGCCCCGATGGCCCCGGGGAGGGGCGCGGCGCCTCCTCGGGTGCTCCTGGGTCGCCCCGCCCTGGTCTGCGGCTCAGGCGACGGGAAGCACCCGCCCTGGGTCCGCGGCCCTCCCGCACCTGGGGCGCGCGCGGGAGGGGCGGGGCGGGGCGCGGGTTGCGGGCACCGGGGCCGGCTTGCGTGCGCATGCGGGTCCTGGTGCAGGTGCTGTCGGGGGGTCGCGCCGCCGCCTCTCCCCGACTTCGCATTCGGGCGCGTTGAGCTCTGAGACCTGCCCTCCATACCTTAAATAGTCACAATGCGTGGTCTCGGGGAAAGCCGTATGCGTTAGACTGCATCGTCTCCCCTGCGGGGAAAGGGAAACTGCACCAAGCGCAGTTGGACCAGTGCCCTCGGTGGTCGCCCAGCCCGCCTTCGGGTTTACAGTTACACACGGCGAACGGGGAGGGCTGCGAAAAGAAGTAGGTGTCTTTTGAACTCGGAGCGCTCGACTTCGTTTCGTCTTGCATCGGATCTGGCCGATTCACTCTGGGTTATAAATGAGTCTCACTCTCACTGGGTCTTACGGGGTAACGGTATGGGAAAGAGTGTTAACTCTTTTGTGTGTATATCAAAGTAGTATAACAGCAGTCTTTTTGAGAAAAAGGTAAAATTGGACCAGTAAACTAGGTTTCTTGTTAGTGTCAGCTTCCTACGTCTACGGTGAGGAGGTACCTTGAAGAACTTGATAATGCCGAGGACGGTGAGATGCTGTCCTTCGTGGTATAAACCATGACATGACTAGAGTTGGCGGATCATTGTCAACCTCTGAGAGACCAGAAAGTAAGGTGGGGGTTGGTGTTTGTTTTTTTCGGTTTTTTTTTTTTTTTTTTGAGGTCTGATCTCTGGTATTGAAAGGCCTCTGAAAATAACATCCCCAGCTCAAGGAGATTAAAATGGGTGGCAAGATACTGCCCACAGAACGGTGAACTGTGACTGGAAATGAAAGTCATCTTTCTTGGTGATGTCATTTGACAGAACTTGCTTCTACATGGCTGTCATGCTACCCAGTGTTAACGTTGACTTTTTCTCTAGTGGTATTCCACATTTGGCATATGTTTGGATAGCTTAATTTGGAAACCGGACAAAGGGATCACAAGTGATGGAACATTGAAGATGAAAAGCATTGGCATGTAAGACAGAACTCAAGTTCTTTAGAGTTTTTATGTGAACGTTTCCAAAGTTCAGCTCTAGAATATGAATGTCATAGCTCCACGTGGCTCAGGAGGATTTTGGCAAACAAGTCATTAGGTTCCTAACAACTGCCAGCTACTACTGTGTGAGGACCGTCAGGCTGGTTCTTTGTTAACAAGTCCACAGAAAAACTCAGGCTATAAATGACATCATGGTGAGGCCAAGAAGTTAAGCACGAAAATAGTCATCCTTTTCCTTTAGGGTGATATATTGTACGCGCGTGGAATCAGAGGACGCTTGCAAGGCCTGGGTTGTTGGCAAACACTAGTAGGCTGCTAGTTTCTCACAGAGTTTTTATGATTATTCAGCCTCCCAGCAGTGGTTGAACATCAAAGCTGTCTTCCTTTCACATTTGTAGTAAGAATGTCTTATTTCTTCAGATTTTTTGTGTGTGCGTATTTACACAAATCTATAAGTATTATCAAGATTTATGTGTTGGAATGATAGAATTTAGGATTCACAAAATGTTTTATGATTAGGTTAGAAGGCCACCTTCTAACGCAGGCCAAATGTGACATAAGATACGAGGAAAGAGTTAAAAGAATATAAACAGTTACCACAGGAAGCATAACGTTTATTTTAGGTTGTTTCCTTTTAATTTCTTTACTTAGGTTTCCTTAACATTTAAATAAATTTAAGTGATAATATTAGAAATCATGGGTGAATGATTTGAGTTGTGAATCAGTAACGAACAGTTAATTGGTAAGCATTTTAGTCGTTTGTTTTTGTTTTTTGTTTAAGTATAAGCAAAAATACATTACAACTGAGTGTGATACAGCTTTAAAAAGTGTAAGGCAACATGTTTAATTCATTATTTTCTGAAACCAGTGTTTTGCATATAGTAAGTCATTAATTACTCTGAGGTCTTTTTTTTTTCCAATTTTTTAAAGTGCTTTATCTTTTTAAAAAGTTGTCTGGGAATTTATAAGGGCAGCTAGGAGGAGTGGAATTAGAAAATCTCTAGGTAAAAGTCATCTCGTGGTTTGTTTTGTTCATTTTACTGGATCCTGATCCTGATTCAAAGTAAATAGTTTAAGAAGGAATTGCTGCAGTGCAGCATTTAAAATTAAATTATCTTAAACCGTTTTACAACAGCTTTCTGGTTAAATCAAAATTTAAAAAATAAGTATTTTAGTTTACAGTGTTAATTGTACGTGTAATCAGTGCTCACGTAGAAGATAATTTTTTAAGATTCTGATTTTCCTATAAATTCAGTTTCCAATATTTTGTCCAAACTTTTTTCCTGTTACTCATATAATCAGTGATTTTAATGTAATGTGGCCCCATGGCAATGTAATATGTAGTGTTTCTCTGTGCTTTACAGCCTTTGTACAGATTTTTTTTTGTAATTAAGTGCTCAGTGAAGTGCTATAAATATCACATATTGAATGAAATAAATGCATATTTTTTGAACAACTTTGAATGATACAGATAGAACTATTTGCTTTAGATATGCAAACTTCTTATCACAAAAACTGGGGGACCAGGGCAACATGGTTATATAGTTCAAAGGAGCCTGCTGAAAGCACCAAATAAAAAAATCAATAGAAAAAGTTATTCCCACATTTATTTATGCATCGTGAAAGTGGAACATGCATATTTGCATCGTTAAGCATCTTTACTAATAATCATCATTCCTTACGTGGTATACTGTAGAGGACAGAACCCAAAACAGGCTGTTGTAGTTCATTGAAGTTAGACCCAGTTCCTTACCTGTAGCACAACACGATTTCCCCTTTCAAATGTATGATGATTTGGTGTTTAATCCTGATTACCTTAAATACGAAAATTAAAAGAGAAGGAGCCATCATAATATACCTTTACAGTTGTGGAATGTTCACCCATAATTTATCTAAGGAATCTAACTAAGGAAAATCTAATATGATGTAATCCCATGTGATCTGAAAATCACTATTCAGAATTCCAGAGAAAGACATATTCCTGCCAGAGGGTGTCCTTTGTAACCAAATTTGGTGTTCAGCCTGGTCCGTGGAGATTCAGATAGGAACCACTTCACTTAAGAAATCTAAGGTAAGGGCTTCCCTGGTGGCACAGTGGTTAAGAATCCGCCTGCCAATGCAGGGGACACGGGTTCGAGCCCTGGTCCGGGAAGATCCCTCATGCCGTGGAGCAGCTAATAAGCATGTGCACCAGCCACAACTACTGAGCCTGCACTCTAGAGCCCACGTGCCACAACTATTGAAGCTGGCGCGCCTAGAGCCCGTGCTCCGCAACAAGAGAAGCCACACAATGAGAAGCCCGCACACCACAACAAAGAGTAGACCCTACTCGCCGCAACTAGAGGAAGACCACATGCAGCAACGAAGACCCAACACAGCCAAAAATTAAACAAACAAAATCTCCCCCCCAAAAAAATATTATTTGCCTTATTTTGGAGAGATGCAGTTGTCACACTATTACCTGTTTTTTGTTAACTTGTTTCTTGAAAGTAAAATTAAAATTAATCATGAGGGCTTCCTTGGTGGCGCAGTGGTTGGGAGTCCGCCTGCCAATGCAGGGAACACGGGTTCGTGCCCCCGTCCGGGAAGATCCCACATGCTGCCGAGCAGCTGGGCCTGTGAGCCATGGCTGCTGAGCCTGCGCGTCCGGAGCCTGTGCTCCGCAACGGGAGAGGCCACAACAGTGAGAGGCCCGCGTACCACAAAAAAAAAAAAAAAAAAAAAAAAAAATTAATCTTGAGTTCTTTAACCCTAGAAGCTGTCTCCATTTCGATTTAGTTAACATTACTTGATCACTTATATTCGATCCTAGTATATAGCTGTTTAGCTTAGTATTCAAGAATCTATCCAGCCTTATCCTCTGTTATTCTTTGAACCCTACTCTCTGTACTAATTAATATCATTTCTAAAATTGTTACTCATTTACAATATCTGATACCTTATAAGGTGCTAAATAAATGTTTGCTGGATAAGTGAAGAGGGAAAATTACTTTATTTTTGATAGAAAAAATATTAGTGTGGTTTATTTCTGTTATTTTGACTGTACTTGTGTTTGTTTTCACAGTTGTTCATCATGAATACATCTTCAGTGAAACAATAGATTATCTTCTATTAGCCACACCTGTAGATTTGAATGTTAATGTCTCAGAATCTTAGGAAAAGGACACTTTTATGTATGTCGTAGTCAAAGAATAATCAGACATTGAGATGCCTACATTTAATTGATGCCAAAGTGAGGTCATCTGAGTATATCCTTCAGGAATGCTTTCAGCTGCAGAGGGAAAACAAACTAATAGTGGTTTAAATAAATAAGAGGTTATTTTTCTCACATAGGAAGTCTGGAGATGGGCCTTTAGTTTTACTTGCTGACTCTGTTACCCTCTGTCATCCTAAGTTAATGACTTTCCCTCGTATTTGTCGTGTTTGCAAGATGGATGTTCCAGTTCCAGACCTTCATTCCAGAAAGGAGAAAGGGTAGCTTCAGCTGAGGTGGTCCTTTTTATCAGGAAAACAAAACCCTTCTCTAAAACCTCCCAGCAGACCATCACTTCATGGTATCTAGAGCTGGGTCATGTGACACTAGTTGCAAGGAGACTCAGCTAGCAGGTGGTTAGCTTCCAGCCTGTCTGGTGGGAGGCTGGAAGGGGATGGGGAATTGGGAATGGCTTTGGACAGGCCTTTAGGGGCTGTTTGCGTCATCTTTACTGTTGTTCCAAGCTTTGGGGAGAGGAATTGTGGGGTAGAGTTTCTAAAAAGTATGGTCTTTTTCAGCTAAGACCTAGGAAGTATTCGATAATATTAAGGATTATTTCTGGGGTCGTGATTGTTTATTTTGGGGCCCAGCTCCCTTCCTTTACTTTAGAAGAGACTAGAGAGCTGTCATACACTTACTTGCTCCCTCTCTCATCTTTAGATGCTCACTTTCTCTCTTAGATCACTAGATTGTTCCTGCCAGCATTTAAACTTGCTCAGGTCTTGTCTATCTTAAAAAACAGCTTTCTTTGAGCCACAGCCAGATTTCTGTTTGGTTACCTCCTATTCTTTTTTCAACCTTTTCCAATCTGATCTTTGTGGTGGTTGGATACTTTGCAGTTTTGCTTTGTCCTCACAGCTGAATTTGACACAATCACTTCCTCCTTGAAAATTCTTCCTTGACTTGCATGGACATCATACTCCTGATTTTTTTCATTTCATGTCTCTGGCTCCTTCTCAGGCTGCATCAGCAGTTCTCTAAGTGTGTCCCCAAAATCCTTTAAGGGGCCCACAAAATCAAAACTGTTTTCAAAATAACACTAAGATGTTACTTGCCTTTTTCACCGTGTTGACATTTGCATTTGATTTTTGCATCCTTGCACTTCAAACTTACAACATCCTTTGGTTTCTTGAATGCTACAAGCTCCCTTCAGCCTCAGGATCTTTCAGCACCCTGTTCCCAATGCCTGGAGTACTTCCCCATGCTCACCCTCCCTCATGAGTAACATTGAAGAGAATGACAGTGAGCTGGGTGCTACTTACTCTTCAGTTCTTTAACATCCCTTGTCCAGAGTGTGTCTCCGGCATTCTTCTGCCTTCCCCAGTCTCAGGTTCTCCTCTAAGTGCTCTCATAGCACTTCGTTAGCACTCTGTTGCGGAAGTCGGAATTCTAGTCACTTAATCATTTGTCTGATGTCTGCCCCACCGTTACTTAGGTTCCACTAAAGCAGAGAATGAATCTGTCTTGGTCATCATTCTAGCATGGTGTCCGGCGTAATTGGCACTCCATAAATACTTATTAAGTGGATGAACGGTTGAAATGCTGTTGCAGTAAACTGAAAAGCTGAATGGAATAGTGGAAGGAGCCCTGAACCGAAAGACAGGAGATTTGGGTTTGAATTTTAATTTTGTCATGTACAACTTTTGGACCTTTCACGATTCTAATTCCTTATCTGCAAGATGATGTTAGTATTGAAAATAGGGTCTCAATATCTGCCAGAAAAGATATGCATTAAATAAAAATTCACTCAGCAAAATGAGTGCCCACCACAGTAGTGCTAATTTCTGTGCTAGGCTCTGGAAATACAACAAAGACTAAAACAGACATGCTTGTTTTTGTGGAGTTTATTCTAGTGGATTTGTTCTTGGGCCCTAAGGTCCTTTCTGCAAAGATTCTGTGACATGAAGTGAGGCATAGTAGGTATCCTATTTTGAAGGTTAAATATATGATGACATCTTTAAAGGAGCTTAGAAATGTCTGTTCACCTTCAATCTGTGTAGTTGAAACCCTTGTTTCTGTTTTTCAGTCCAAGCCTTATGCATTTGACCGGGTGTTCCACTCAAACACATCTCAAGAGCAAGTGTATAATGACTGTGCAAAGAAGATTGTTAAAGGTAAATATATTTAACCTGCTGAGTTGTTCAGCAATAAGTCAAATTTTGTTTGTGATCTCTCCTGTTTACCCAACGTTCTCTTTTTCATTTTACATTCCCTTTCCCTTTAGTTAATTGCAGAGGTTGTTTAAATAATAAAAAGGTTAAATATAGTTAGTAAACCTATTGCTCATATTCCATGAACTAATTTATATACAATACCTATTAAAGGGTGTTATGAGAATTATAGTGTTACACACATGTCCTTGGAAGATGCGTTTCTATTAGATATTCCCAGGAGAGTTTCTAAGGTAGCAATTGTAGAAACACAGCAGCATAAGGATGAAGACAAAATTGCTAGACAAGTTTCTATAATGTATTAGGAAATGGCAGTCTGTCATTCTCCCATTCCATTGTTATTCCTTCCCCAGGGACTTACCTTGTAGTCAACTGTGAAACCCTTGAGGAATTCAGCAGGGGTTGCCAAGGATGAGAAAAGTGTACATTCCAGTTAATACTATTAACCTATACTAAGGTATTTTTCAGGTTTATGTTTTCTAAAACCATGGAACCTTAGAGCTGAGAGGGTGTTAAGTGATTATCTGGACTTATTTCCAGTTACTGCAGAAATATCTTACATCAAAGGGATCTTATGATTAAATAGCCATTACTTCGTGAAGTGCTTTATATCACTTTTTGACAGGTCTAATTGTTAAAGAGTATTTACGAGGGGCTTCCCTGGTGGCACAGTGGTTGAGAATCTGCCTGCTAATGCAGGGGACACGGGTTCGAGCTCTGGTCTGGGAGGATCCCACATGCCACGGAGCAACTACGCCCGTGAGCCACAGCTACTGAGCCTGCGCGTCTGGAGCCTGTGCTCCGCAACAAGAGAGGCCGCGATAGTGAGAGGCCCACGCACAGCAATGAAGAGTGGCCCCCGCTTGCCACAACTAGAGAAAGCCCTCACACAGAAACGAAGACCCAACACAGCAAAAATTAATTAATTAATTAATAAACTCCTACCTCCAACATCTTTTAAAAAAAAAAAAAAAGAGTATTTACGAGATTGAGGCAACATCTGTCTTCCTATAGTGTTCACCAGCGTAGAGGGGTTGGGATTCAGTATCAAGTGGAAGGTTAGGATTAAGTAGGAGCACAGACATTTCATCTAATAACAGGAGGAAATGTAGAGTTTATGGATAGAAGTGGGTCCATTCGTGTGATGGAGGGAAAATGTACATGTCCTTTTCATATTAATTCCAGTTTGTCTCTGATGTAGGGAGCGAAGTCATCACAGAGAGTGAGGATGGGAGAGGAGGTTCTAGGAAAAGGTACAGAGTCTTCTAGCAGTGTGGAAGTGAATGGACTAGGGAGGGGTGGCAGCATTGCCAGGCAGCATTAAGAGCCCACTTGTGGTTAGCTGCCAGAGCGTTGAATTTACCCAGTTGTATTTTGCCAGGCAAGTACAAAAGAGGGAGAGAAGGGCAAGCGATGTAGTCGAGAGTGCTGCATTGTAACAGTGAACCCTGGAGTCTAAGCTGCCTGGGGGGGTGGGGGCAGGCAGAATTTAAGGGAAAGGTGGTACGGTTAGTGTGTTATAGTCTCAGTGGAGTCAAAGGTTTTTTGGAATCAGGGTAATAGAAGGAGTAAAAGGAAGTGGATACTTGGTGTTAGGAAGGCAGTGCAGTTAGTAATGAAAGGTCTAGAGTGTGACCATGGACTTGGCATCTGAAGGAGAAAAGGATAAGATCATGGAGAAAATTAAGTTCAAGAATCTAGAGGCCAGAGTATCATCTAGTACATGGATGTCTAGTAGTGGGATCACCCACTACGTGGACATGAAACCACCAAGAATTACAACAGGTATGGAATTGGTGAGAGACAGTGGACTGGAGGGAGAATTAATGGGTGATTCTGTAAACGACTGCAAGAAAGAGGAACAGGCAGTGTCATCTTTTCTCGTAAGCATCAAATAGTTTTCCAAATGGATCTGTCATGGAATGCAATTATACTACATTCTTTGATTTTGACTTAACTTTTGTCATCAGTACAGCAAAAGATTGCTTTTTTAATAACATGAAGTTGTTGATTCATGAATTCACGGGCAGTTTAAATGTATGAATCTTTTTCACATCTGCTGCAGCCAACGTTAGACCCCAATCCACACTTAAATATTGAAGTTTTTTTCATCAGGCATAGAACCAGCATTGCATATTTTTTTCATCTGGCATCTGCACAAGCCTTTAAAGTGAAGATTCCATTTTGTTCATTTTAGCTCATAATCCTATTTTGAGTTTTGTTTTTACAGTTGTCTTACAAGGGATCTGAGTTGGCTATTAGCATGTTTTAATAAGTCTGTTATGGTGACAAAGATATTGAAGGCTTTTTTTTAAGGTCTTTATTTAAGCACAGTGGAGTTTGGAAAGTATTACTATGAATCATTTATAAAGAACTTAATGGGCCATGGTTCTTAGCCTAATCTTCTAAAAATGGAATAAGGTTGTTGGCAGTTATTAAATCATACTTGGTATTTAACCAACTTGAGATTCTCTTACCTGTACAGTTGTCTAGTTCTTAGCTTACCAACATATCCACAAGAATATGATGAAAAGCTTGCATCCTTTTGTGAAATCATGGTGCATGACTCTGGTGTTCCCCCAAGGTACTAGTTGAGTGACCCAAACAGGAAATGAGATTAGTTCAGCCATAGCTTTTCCTCAGTGAAATTTTGGTATATTTGTCTGAGGTTCCCAGAATCTATTGACTTTTTGCTTTTTGAAAACGAGTGTAGCATTTACAAGTTAGTCATCTTCTTTTTTTTTTTGCGGTACGCGGGCTTCTCACTGTTGTGGCCTCTCCCGTTGCGGAGCACAGGCTCCGGACGCGCAGGCTCAGCGGCCATGGCTCACGGGCCCAGCTGTTCCACGGCATGTGGGATCCTCCCGGACTGGGGCACGAACCCGTGTCCCCTGCATCGGCAGGCGGACTCTCAACCACTGTGCCACCAGGGAAGCCCTAGTCATCTTTTACCTGCATTCCCTGTGGCTTTTGTGAAATTTTTATCCATGGGATGTAATTCTCTTACAACTAGAAACTTGGGCTCATTTAAAGCCATTCTTTGGCCATCCTACCCACCTCAACCCCAAAGGCGCTCTCAGCAGTGTTTTTTCTGTTGTTCATTTTGCAGATGGTGTTGTAGAAGATGGTAATACATCGTTTGTTGACATAATCACCTTTTCTAGGCAGTGCAGGTCTACTCACTTCTGAATATTTTAAAAGCTCTCTTTAGGGCCTTACTTTTTATTTTGTTTTGTTTTTATAAGACTCAACTTATCCTGGGCTTTTACCTTTCTCATACTGTTCTAGTGATTTTTATCTCTTTTGTACATCTTCAGTTATGTAGTCTCTTAACGATAGGCTCATACCTACCTTTCTCAGAACTCTGCAGTCTGTGGTCCTGACATCTAGGGTACTTGTTTCTACTACCTTTTGTACTGTTTCATTACTATTTACAACTCTGAGATGACATCATTCTTTTTTTGAAATCTTTCTCCTTTTCTCAACATTTTGATCCCTTTTACTTTTTACCTTTTACCAGCAGATTCCTGCTTTACTGTTGGGAACCGAGTTCTGGATAGCAGTTCCCTTCTTTGCAGTATGGTTAAGAGCATAGGCTTTGGAATCAGACAAACCTAGGTTGAAGTCTAGGCTCTGCCACTTTCTAGCTTGTGACCTGTGGCAAGTTCCCCAGCCTTTCTAAATCTCCATTTCCTCTTCTGCAAAATAAGGGTACTGTGAGGATTTTAAAAGATGATTCATGAAAAAGTACTGACTCGCCCTGGACAAGACAAATGTGGCAGAGTTACCAGTAAACACGTAGCTTTAAGGAGAGTGATGGGGGTGGGGGGCTAGGTGAGGTGTCGGGGCAGGAAAGCAGTTAAATACATGGTGCGCTGGACTTGGGATTCTCACTGGCACACAGATCAAGTCGAAGGCCATGGTAAGGAACTGGTAGGCAGGGATTGGCAAACTGATGGGCGAGCTGGTGTTTCTTCTGAGATGCGGATTCGACGAGCAGGCTGCCGGGACTGAGGTGAGAGCAGCTCGTGTGCTCTGGACTCCTGACAGCCCACCGAGGTTGCAGTGTTTCATAAATATCTGTACAAGTATATAACTTACGTATAGGGCTGTTACCTTTTCCTTTTTGTAGATAAGTCAGATAGATTTTTTTTGTTTTCTTTTGAGCATGCTTTATCCACTTGTATTCTCTTGAACTCTGAACCCAAGTGATGTCTACAAGTTGGTCTCCCTGGTATAAAGTAATTGTCGTTTATTCAATATTTGCTATATGCCAGGCATCTTACCAGGCCTCCAGGGAGTCCCCAGTTTCCCGCCATAGCTTCCTGACCTGGACTGTGTGCCACTGTATCCACCTTAATTTTTCCAGGTGTAGCCTCTGCCATGTATTTATTTTGGTTCCTCTGTTCCTTGAGAATATAATGTAGTAGTTAAGAGCTTGTCTTTGGAACCAAGACTGTCTGGGTTTGCATCCCAGCTCTATCTTACTCGCTGTGGAACTGTAGGCCACAGTTTCTCAGTTTCCTCATCTATAAAATGGGACTAAAAATAGTACCTTCCACAGGGTTTTGTGAGGATTAAGTACATTCATATATGAAAGATTATTAGAGCCTGGCACATAATGCTTTCAAATGTTAGCAGTAATGTATATATTTTTTTAATTAATTAATCTTATTGATTTATTTTTGGCTGTGTTGGGTCTTTGTTGCTGCGTGCGGGCTTTCTCTAGTTGTGGCGAGCAGGGGCTACTCTTCGTTGCGGTGCACGGGCTTCTCTCTGTGGTGGCTTCTCTTGTTGCGGAGCACGGGCTCTAGGCGTGCAGGCTTCAGTAGTTGTGGCGCAAGGCCTCAGTAGTTGTGGCTCACAGGCTCTAGAGCGCAGACTCAGTAGTTGTGGCACGCGGGCTCAGTTGCTCTGCGGCATTTACCGCCAGTAGGGAAGCCCATCAGTAATAATTTTATATGATGACTTCTAATTCTCACAGCCTTCCCCTAAGCAGACATTCTGCTGATGAGGAAGCTGAAGTTCAGAGAGATTAAGTGACTTTTAGAAAGTGATAAGCTGTTCCTTCACTTGCTAAATATGTTTTTCTTGTTTACAAAGTATGAAAGTAATATTTGTCCATAGTTCCACCTCTTTTTCTCACAAGAAAGGCAAAAGTATATTATAGAAGGGGAGGGACACTTTAGAAAGATGCTGTATGAGTAATAGTAGTAGTCATTCAGCAAGCATTTGAGTTCCTACTAAGTGCCAGGCATTGTGCTAGGAGTTAAGCACAGCCCTGGCCTCAAGGATTTTACAGGCTAGTGAGGAAGGCAGACAAGTAAACTGATGGTTGCAATACACAGTGATCAGTATTATGATTAAATGCAAGTGCTACAAGAACACATAGGATGGGACTCTTTCCCAGATTCGTTTGGGGGTGGAATTGGATTGGAGAGAAGTAAAGCCTAAGCTAGTCTTAAGGATGCACAAGAGTGGGAAGGAGAGAGAGGGATTTACTCCAGACAGAGAGATGCATGTGGGCTAACTGAGGCAGCCCACATGAGAAAAGTATCACCTGTGTAGGGAAGAACATACATTGTGGTATGACTGTGACGTTGAACCGTATGAAATTGTCAGATTCAACCATTCTTACCAACAAAAACAGCAGTGTGAGGGGAAGGATGGTGGGAGATGGAGCTGAATAGGCAAAAAAGAGCCAGTTCCAAAGGTGCCTAATTTTATCTGATTACAGATGCGTGCTTTCTGGGATTTTCAAAGAGATGAGTATTATTTGTGTGTGTGTGTGTGTGTGTGTGTGTGTGTGTGTGTGTGTGTGTGTGTGTTTAAAAGAACTGTACTTTTGGGGGCTTCCCTGGTGGCGCAGTGGTTGAGGGTCCACCTGCCGATGCAGGGGACACGGGTTCGTGCCCCGGTCCGGGAGGATCCCACATGCCACGGAGCGGCTGGGCCCGTGAGCCATGGCCGCTGAGCCTGCGCGTCTGGAGCCTGTGCTCTGCAACGGGAGAGGCCACAACAGTGAGAGGCCCGCATACCGCAAAAAAAAAAAAACAAACAAAAAAACCTGTACTTTTAAGGTATGTGCATTTCATTGTATGTAAATTTTATCTCTGAAGAATAAAACTGCAGAACACTGAATTCTAGCCAATGGTGTATGCATGCTGGAGTATTTGGGTGGAAATGAAGTCTGCAGTTCACTTTGAAATGCATTAAATAAATAAGACAGATTAAAATGATTAAGGCAAACAGTAAAATGATAAAATGTTAATGATAGAATCTTGGTAGGGGTTATAGGGGTGTTCACTGTAAAAATTCATTCCGTTTTTCTGTATGTTTAGACTTTTTTGTAATAAAGTGTTGGCAGTTAAATCACTATAGAAAGCAAAGGTCAAGAACAGATTTGAAGGTAGGCAAGAAGGGATTATTATTTTCCTAATTGATAACAGTTATTACTTTAATGATAGCCTGGTGCCTCTAGAAATCACCTAGTCACTGTTACATCCCTGCTCCCAGAACAGAGAGCCTGGATCGGAGTGCTCAGTAAATACTTGAACATTGACTATTCTGTAATTTCTGTAATCATATAAAATTTTTGTTTTGCTTGAAGTCCCAAATACAGACATGTGGCATACATTGATTATCCTATGAGCCCTCATATGATGTATTTCACCTAACAAAATTACCGTAATATCCTATAGACACATGCTACTAATATGATCTTGGGAAGGTCACTTATTCATTCACCTACCAGTATTTATTAAGTACTTATTATGGTAGTTGCTAGGTAATTGGATGATACCATGAATGAACCTTTCATGTATAGATCTAACAAAATTAGGTTTTATGTGATTGATTAAAAGATCTTAAGCAGAGGGTATGATACCGACATGCTGAGAACAATTATATGTAAAGGAAGTGGATTGGAAAGGGTCTGGTGCTTTTTTTTCCCCCCCAGATTATTGCTTCTTCAGAATTACAGAAATATTGTAATCTTATCTATTTTATTCTTTTTTTAATTTTTTTATATTGCTTTGGTAATTGTAACAAATGTACCATATTTTTATTTATTTTTGGCTGTGTTGGGTCTTCATTGTTGCACGCGGGCTTTCTCTAGTTGTGGCTTGCGGGGGCTACTGTTCGTTGCGGTGCGCAGGCTTCTCATTGTGGTGGCTTCTCTTGTTGCGGAGCACGGGCTCCAGAGCGCAGGCTCAGCAGTTGTGGCTTGCGGGCTTAGCTGCTCCGCGGCATGTGGGATCTTCCCGGACTAGGGCTTGAACCCGTGCCCCCTGCATTGGCAGGTGGATTCTTAACCACTGTGCCACCAGGGAGGTCCAGTCTTATCTGTTTTAAATGTGATTCTTGAAATTATTTTCCTTCCCTTCATAAAACTGAAAAGATTTTGAATGAAAGTTTCAAATGTTTGAGATCTCCTAAAATCTTCCCAGGGAAGTAAGTACTAATACCTTCTTTTCCTTATTAAATATTTCTGTAGCAAATCCGTTATCTAGTTAGCTGTGCCCAATGTTGGGACCTTTAAATTTTTTTTTTCTTTTCTTTTTAAAAATAATCAATTAAAAAAAAGACAAGAATTGACTTGCTTACTACAGGTTTACTTTCCACTGTTACCATCTGCTGTTTCCAACTGAGATTTCTCTTTTTACTTTGGCTTCCTCTAAAATAGAATGTAATTTTTTATATATATAAATTTATTTATTTATTTATTTATTTTTGGCTGCGTTGGGTCTTTGTTGCTGCACACAGGCTTTCTCTAGTTGTGGCGAGTGGGGGCTTCTCTTCATTGCGGTGCGCGGGCTTCTCGTTGCGGTGGCTTCCCTTGTTGTGGAGCACAGGCTCTAGATGTGCAGGCTCAGTAGTTGTGGCTCGCAGGCTCTAGAGTGCAGGCTCGGTAGTTGTGGTGCACGGGCTTAGTTGCTCCACAGCATGTGGGATCTTCCTGGACCAGGGCTGGAACCCGTGTCCCCTGCATTGGCAGGGGGGTTCTTAACCACTGCGCCACCAGGGAAGTCCTAGAATGTAATTTTATAGTACTTTTCTTTTCACCAAAACAAACAAAAACAAAAACCAAACCAAACAAACAAAAAAAACAAAACAAACTGAATCCCTGAAAACTGGAAATTAAAGGTCACATTGTTCACTCACATCCCTCCCAACCCCCCCTTTAGCCTAGTAAAGGAAGATGCTTAAATGTTAATGTTAGGCCTTAGGATACACAAAGGGCTAGAAAAGTTTTTCCGCTGTTTTTTTTTTTTTAATTCCACGGGACCTCCCTGATAATCGGTTTTGAGGTAGGACTGGGCTTGTTACAGTTTGTATAAGGAGGTATGTTGTGTGGGTTTGTGAGGCTTAACCACCAGTTAACCACCAATCAGTCCTACTTCTAAAAGCTATTTCATATCTGTATGCAAGCTGCCAGAGCACTTTTTTTCTTTTAGGTCACATAAAGCTTTGGAATACAGGTGTAATGACAGATGTACATTGACAGGAGAGATGATTATAAGCAGTGGAATTTAAAATTTGCTTCTTACTGTCAACAGAAAGTAATCTGGGCTGGAGAGAAAGGAATTCCTTAGGTGGATCATCACTAAAAGGATTACTATTAATATATTCTTATTTCGTTTAATGCCTTGCTTAAGGGGAAAAAAAAATCCCTAATGTGTAAAATCTCTTATTTTTTCATAGATGTGCTTGAGGGGTACAATGGAACCATATTTGCATATGGACAAACCTCCTCCGGGAAGACACACACAATGGAGGTAACATCTCACAGTCTGTACTTAGATGTAGTTTGCTGCGCACAGTGCACTCATTCGTTATTTGTGACATCGTTTTACCATACGCTTAAGCAGCTTTATTTACTCTATTGCTTTGTCTCATACACGTTATACATGAGTAACATCGATGTTGCAATCTAATCAGTTCCTGAGTTTGAATGGTGAAACCGTATATTTGAAATTGTATCTAGCTTTGTTTTATCCACATAACCACAAAATTATGAATGTTTTAGAATTAAGTAAGAATTCTCTGTCACCTTATAATGGGAAATTTTGAAATTTTTAATATTTGTGTGCTTTCAGTTCTATTCAGAGCACTTAATTTTTTCCTACTCTCCTTGGTCGTGTCCGTGTGTCCGTCCCATTTCCCCACCCCCAGCCAAATACTTGCCCCTCTTCTCTGATAAGAAGGTCTCCAAAATTATCAGAGCTGCTGTTAATAATAAATGTGAACCTGCTCAAGCTTTGCTTCTAGAACACAGCCTGTAATTTTCTGCCACTGCTACAGAGTATCTGCTTTTATCATTTATCTGAGCATTCCATATAAAGTAAATGACTGCTTATTTTAGTGTCACTCATGTTACTCATTTCCATAACGTCAGAGAACAAGCACATTCCTAGCATTTGGATGAATTTGACTTGAAGTAGATGCAACAATGCAGATTTATATGCCGAGCAACTAACAAACGTTTTCCTAGAATGTGTTCATTTACAAATGTGCATAATCTGATCTAACAATTTAAAAAAACGCTAAGATCAGTTGGTAACCCATATGGTTGGCATATATTATTTATGTGTAACTTACGAAAATATGTAACAGTTGAATTAGGTTATTTTTAGGTATTTTGTACAGCCACATTTTTTTTCACCAAAAAATGGCAACAATTAGAATTCTTATCCTCTGTTGACTGTAAATTATAGATTAAAAGTTTTGATTTTTAGGGCTTCCCTGGCGCAGTGGTTGAGAGCCCACCTGCCGATGCAGGGGACACGGGTTCGTGCACCGGTCCGGGAAGATCCCACATGCCGCGGAGCGGCTGGGCCCGTGAGCCATGGCCGCTGAGCCTGCACGTCCGGAGCCTGTGCTCCGCAGCGGGAGAGGCCACAACAGTGAGAGGCCCGCGTACCGGAAAAAAAAAAAAAAAAAAAAAAAAGTTTTGATTTTTAATTTGTGTGTCACAGTTTAAGAACTGGTTTTGTTTTCTGTTTAGGGTAAACTTCATGATCCAGAAGGCATGGGAATTATTCCAAGAATAGTGCAAGATATTTTTAATTATATTTACTCCATGGATGAAAATTTGGAATTTCATATTAAGGTAAAATCATTGAGGAAAGGTTGTATTTTATTTTATTCCTAGAATAATTCTGTTAAGTACTTTTTCTTTTAAAAAAGTATTTTTAAATATTTTAAAAATTATCTTACAGGCAGGTGTAGCTGAAAGATTATTAGAATTAGTAAACTCACATCCTTCATCTGCCGTGGTAAACAAGTAAGCTGAGCCTCTCTTGCCTTAGCTGCCTTCTCTGTAAGATAAGGGAGTTTGGCTACAAAACTCAAAAGTTCTGCCTAATTACACCTAATTAGTCTAATTTTAGGAGAAGATACATAGTGGAAAATGTACTTTAGTTACATAAGGGGTTTAGTGGATTTAGGGCTTCTCATTAGAATAAGAGCTGTGGCTGAGTTGTCCCTGTAGTCTAGATGGTACCTGGAACTCAGACCCTAGTAAATATTTAATGAATAGGTGAATAAATTACTTTGTAATTTTAAGTGGCTGATTTTTCTTTTCCTTTATTCCCTCTGCCCTTTAGGTTTCATATTTTGAAATTTATTTGGATAAGATAAGGGACCTGTTAGATGGTAAGTTAAATTCTTGCTCTTCGATTGTTTTTCAATATACCACATACTGCTTCTTTTTAGTAGTAAATGTGAGACCATTTCTTAGTAACCTATATGAAATTGACTTAAATTATAGGAAAAAGTTTTAATTGAATGCCTTTGGACTTATTGAAAGCATATATTGTGGGCGCTTTGTAAGTAGTAATTAGCACATTGGACACAGAGTCTGGGAGCCTGAGTCTTGAGCGCTCATCTTCTGTCAGCTGTCGGGCAGAGACACTGTCCTTGGCAAACCATTGAACCACTCCAAAATGTGGGTGGCAGACGTTGGCCTGGACCTAAAATTCTATATTGCTGCATTGGTTTCTATATAAATCTCCTACTGTTTCTATAGGCTCTTGCTTTTATAGTGATATTTACATATTTTTGAAGTTTATGTATTATTATTATTATTTTTTTTTGTGGTACGCGGGCCTCCCACTGTTGTGGCCTCTCCCCCTGCGGAGCACAGGCCCTGGACGCACAGGCTCAGCGGCCATGGCCCACAGGCCCAGCCGCTCCACGGCATGTGGGATCCTCCCGGACCGGGGCACGAACCCATGTCCCCTGCATCGGCAGGCGGACCCCCAACCACTGCACCACCAGGGAAGCCCCGAGTTTATGTATTATTAGTAGGCTGCTTGGGGAGAGAAACAGTTGATTGACTATTTCATAGCCAGTGTTAGAGTTTAGGGAAATGTTGTTAGTGTTATTTATTTTTCTTTTTCAGTTTCAAAGACCAATCTTTCAGTTCATGAAGATAAAAACCGAGTTCCCTATGTAAAGGTACGTATAATACAGAATATTTAGTAAAGCCCTACAATAACATTTTTTTAGGATAGTGACATACTTTAAAAATTTGTTTTACAGGGGTGTACAGAGCGCTTTGTATGTAGTCCAGATGAAGTTATGGACACCATAGATGAAGGAAAATCCAACAGACACGTAGCGGTTACAAGTAAGTAGCCTATGTATTAACACTAGTTAATGTACAAACTGCCTTAAAATATCTTTATCAAGTTGATTAATTGTAAGATTTTTCTTAGGTGAAATAATGCTTTAGAAATTATTAGTAAGGGAAAGCCGTGTTTGTTGATAGTTGTGTGGTTTCTTTGCAGATATGAATGAACATAGCTCTAGGAGTCACAGTATATTTCTTATTAATGTAAAACAAGAGAACACGCAAACGGAACAAAAGCTGAGTGGAAAACTTTATCTGGTTGATTTAGCTGGTAGCGAAAAGGTAAAATCTTTATATTCTGATAGATATCTAATCATTTTTATGAACTTTAACTCAGATTTGGGCTTGTGCATTATTTATTGTTATATATTGAAAATATGTATCAAATTGAATTTGGTAGCATTTTTGAGAGTTATAAGCATTTATGCCAGTGCTTTGTCATTACAAATTTACTGTCATTTGGGCCACAGTCCAGTTCAACCAATAAGTGTTATCCTTGACTTAAGGTGTGTGCTTTTATTGAGAATGTGTTGAGTGTATGTCATTAAGATTTTACTGGGTATCCTCTTCCTAATTTTTGGTATCTATTTTATTCATATTGGCAGTGAGCTCTCTCTGAAAACTGGTAACTATCCATTAGTCCTTTTGGATTTTGTTGTACTTCTTTCTTTCCGACGATTATTTATTACAGTCATATACAATCTGATTCTAGTTTATGTCAAAATCAAAATAAGTGCAAATGTTTTAATATTGACCTATATGTGAGACTTTTTTGCTGTTCTGCTAATCTGTTGTTTCCTCTGATTAGAATGACATACCTGCTCCCTTCTACGCAAAGTCTTATACACATACTTCAAAGCCCGTCTCTAATTTTGTGAATACTGAGAGGCTGTTTTTTCAGCCATCATTGCTAACATATTATTCTATTATCTTTAATATATATATTTTATATTTTTTAATAGAAGCAAGTTTGCTTATATAATATAAATTTGGTCTCTCTCTTTAACAGTTACAGCATCAACATTATGCTTCAGTAAATTTTTTAAAGTTTCTCTTTAAAGGGGGTTAACAGGCCTCCCTGGTGGCACAGTGGTTAAGAATCCTCCTGCCAATGCAGGGAATATGGGTTCGAGCCCTGGTCTGGGAAGATACCACAGGCCATGGAGCAGCTAAGCCCATGCACCACAACTACTGAGCCTGCACTCTAGAGCCCGTGAGCCACAACTACTGAAGCCCGTGCACCTAGAGCCCGTGCTCCACAACAAGAGAAGCCACCGCAATGAGAAGCCTGTGCACCGCAATCAAGAGTAGCCCCTGCTCGCCGCAACTAGAGAAAGCGTATGCGCAGCAGCGAACATCCAATGCAGCCAAGAAAGGGGGGGTTAACAAATTAGTAAACTACAAATGTACATGTAAATTGGTTAATTTCAGGAGCACACCTAAAAATAAAATTTGGTATCTTCTTAATCCCATTTTGTCATGCAGCTAGTTACTTGACCTAGGTCTCAGAAGAGTCATACTCGATAAATAATGATAACTTACAGTAAATACTTGGCAAATAAAATCATGAACCTTTCCCTTTTCTTTTTTACTAGTTACTGATGACCTCTGAGCTTTTTAGAAAATCAAAGAAAATCACCTAAACTCGTAATTTTTTGAAATCTTACGTATAGGTTAGTAAAACTGGAGCTGAAGGTGCTGTGCTGGATGAAGCTAAGAACATCAACAAGTCCCTTTCTGCTCTTGGAAATGTCATTTCTGCTTTGGCTGAGGGTAGTGTGAGTATACTTGTCTTCTATTTCCCTGTCGTTAGTTAGCGGAGAATTACAGATAGATACATACATGTGCATGGATGTGTGAGTGAGAGAGGGATTCACTGAATCAGTACGTATGAATAAGTTGTCTTTTAGGGATTTATTTTATAGTATTAGTATGTATATCCTAGTTTCCATCTTAATAACTAGCATTTAAAACAACTGAAATCACTTTGTAGTTATTGTAAAGTAGCATATTTCTACAACAAATTTTATTACATAGAAACCCATTGGTCCTCTTTGTTTTTTTTGTTTGTTTGTTTGTTTTTGTACGTAGACATATGTTCCATATCGAGATAGTAAAATGACAAGAATCCTGCAAGACTCATTAGGTGGGAACTGTAGAACCACTATTGTAATTTGCTGCTCTCCATCATCATACAATGAATCTGAAACAAAATCTACACTCCTGTTTGGTCAGAGGTTTGTTGTTAAGAAAATGTCGTCTATACGCCTCCTTCTCTGCTGCCATTGCTGCTTATCTTTTTAAAAAAATTGTTTTATTGAAGTATAGTTGATTTATAATATCATGTAAGTTTCAGGTATACAGCACAGTGATTGTTATATACATATCTTTTTCAGATTCTTATCCCTTATAGGTTATTACATAATATTGAGTATAGTTCCCTGTGCTATAAAGTAGGTCCTTGTTGGTTTTTTATTTTATGTATAGTAGTGTGTATATGTTAATCCCAATTGCTTCTTATCTTGTTATATGTGCAACAGAAGTCTTTATGTGATTGATATTATCACCCATATTTTAACTTACTGGTTTATATTTTTGTCTCCTGGACTAGAATCACCTGAAAACCAAGTATTACATTTACATACCCTCTGTAGAAAATGCTTGTTGAATTAAATAAAATTGAATGGGATATCAAAAAAAAAAGAAAATGTAGTCTAAATGTAGATAGGCCTTTTGTTTATTAAATCTAGGAAAGTTTCACGTAGATATTCAAATCATTGTGTATCGTTAGTGTGCTAGACACAGTTTTTTAATTGAGAGGCAGATAATATAACCAAGGTCCATCTTGTAGGCTGCTTGGGTTTGAATTAAGTTTTAGTACTTAAATTTTAGTACTAAAATTAGTACTATTAAGTACTAATTTTACTACTTAAGTTTTAGTACATTACAGTCAAATGTTAACTTGAGTCAAATTTATGTGAGAAGCTTCAATTCAGCATTAAAGAAAACAAACATTTGAATCAGATAATAAAGCAAAACCTGACACATAATCCTACATTAAGCCTGTTGACATATGTGACCTGTTCACATAGTGAGATAACCATATATGAGATGGCTATCCTGGGAAAGTCAATAATGATGACTCTGTCTCTGACCATCATTGATAATTGCTTTTCTTAATTCAGCCTTATAAATGAATTGGAGAAATGATGGGCTCGTGTTTTTTTATACTCATCAGGTTTTGTTGTTGTTGTTTTTTAAGTTATTTACAGATGTTGGGACTGACCCAAATTTAATGGATTGTGAATAAGCACCATACTAATCATAGCTCTTAGGATTTAGTGAAAGATGACTGGACAAGACTAGTTCAGTTAAATTACCAGCCACACACGCATATGTTACAGAACTGTAGATACCAGTGGAAAGTAATTGTCACATTCCTCCCCTCCCCTTTCCCCAACTACTTCTCTTAGGGCCAAAACAATTAAGAATACAGTTTGTGTCAATGTAGAGTTAACTGCAGAACAGTGGAAAAAGAAGTATGAAAGAGAAAAAGAAAAAAATAAGACCCTGCGGAACACCATTCAGTGGCTTGAAAATGAACTCAACCGATGGCGTAATGGTAATAACTGAGGAATTTGTCGTTTTGAGTTTGCTGAATACAGATTTAGACCTGTTTTATAAATTTAAAAGGCATTAGGGATCATCAGATAAAAATGAATAAAATCTTTTACATTAAATTCTGATTTTACCTGAAATAATAAATAGAGGCATAAAGGCCAACTAGCTAGCTGTAGAAGTCTCAGGATGGCGAGATGCTTAGCTTAGGGTGAAATCAATTACAGTGATAAGAGTTGGTGACTGGCTTTAGAAGATGGGGGAGAGTCAAAGGTCATTCCAGGGCTTCCCTGGTGGCACAGTGGTTGAGAGTCCACCTGCCGATGCAGGGGACACGGGTTCGTGCCCTGGTCCGGGAAGATCCCACAGGCCGCGGAGTGGCTGGGCCCGTGAGCCGTGGCCACTGAGCCTGCACGTAGATAAAGTTGGTAAGAGCTGCTGAAATTGAGTAAAATTGAAATTAGTTTTAGACAGATGGGTTTTATTAACCATTCTGTTGTCTTATTTTAGGAGAGACAGTGCCTGTTGATGAACAGTTTGACAAAGAGAAAGCCAGCTTGGAAGCTTTTGCAGTGGATAAGGATGTTACTATTACCAATGATAAACCAGCAGCCACAATTGGAGTTACTGGGAACTTTACTGATTCTGAAAGAAGAAAGTGTGAAGAAGAAATTGCTAAGTTGTATAAACAACTTGATGACAAGGTAGGTATTGTTCATGTTCAATTCTGTTTTAGAACATTTTTGACATAGGTATTTTTATGTTCTAATTTCAATATTATGGGTCCTTGTGACCTATATACATCTTCCTAGATTTCTAACTTTTTCAAGATCATTGTATTAACAAAAAATTTAAAATCACAATCTCTGTTTGTATGTAGAAACTGTATATGAGGCATACGTTTTTTTCCCTTTAAGCTAAAAGAACTTTCAAAAGGAAATTTGGCATGGGTCCTTGGAGAGCCTTAATGTTCTTAGAATCAGGGATCTGAGGGCTCTAATAATAAAAGTGATGCAAGAGATTAGACAGAGGGAAAAGAATTGAGTGGAAATAATATCTTTTGCTCTGATTATATCAGTAGTGTGAAAAATAGCACAATTTTGAACCAAGTAGAGAGGGTGGGAAAAACAACAGTAATGAGACCAGAAGAAAATTGTTCTGGCTTTGTTTTTTGTTATTAGGTGATGTTTTTGTTGTATTTTAAACAGAGAGTGTAGGTAGGTTTGAAGTGGCTACATGGTTTTATTTTCAATACAAAGCTTTAAACATGTTTATTACTTTTTAGCATTTAAGGTATTTAATGAATAGCTTTCATAAACATAAGCCTTTTTTCTTATTGTGTGATAAGTATGTTACTATGATTGATAATTGAAATTGCATCTGTTTCAACACCGTCCTAAGATAAGAGATTGGAATAACCTATGTTGAATTTGGAGAAAATGACTTTGAAATATTGGGGGGTGGGTAGTAATCACAATTTGTGTCAGGAATCAGTTAGAACCAGGTTGTGAGCTACTTTGTTAACCTGTTACTAAAAATTCTAGGATGAAGAAATTAATCAACAGAGCCAATTGGTGGAGAAACTGAAGACCCAAATGTTGGATCAGGAAGAGGTAAACTGAATACCTGTCATATTGCTTCCAGAAAAGCTTTATAGTCTGTCATTGTCACTGAAATATAAAAGATAAAGGCACATACAGAGCTCGGAATATACTTGAATACATTTTTAAAAATTTTTGAGTATGTTTGTGCTTCACTGTGGATATCCTATGAGACCGGTACATCATACAGACTGAAGCAAAGATCGGCTGACTTCCTCTTAAGGTTTTTTGGGGTTGGGTTTTTTGGGTTTTTTTTTTCAGTTTGAGTTCTAACTGGAGGGGGGAGGATGACTTTTTTCTTTTTAACTCTGTCTTCTTCTTTCCTTGTACAGTGCTGTTTTGTCTTATTTTCCCCAAAACATTTCTTTTCCTTTTTTAAAAAAATTTATTTATTTTATTTATTTATTTTTGGCTGCGTTGGGTCTTCGTTGTGGTACATGGGCTTCTTGTTGCAGAGCACGGGCTCTAGGCACACAGGCTTCAGTACTTGTAGCGCACAGGCTCAGGAGTCGTGGCCCGCTGGCTCTAGAGCGCAGGCTCAGTAGTTGTGGCGCACGAGCTTAGTTGCTCTGTGCCATGTGGGATCTTCCCGGACCAGGGCTCGAACCCGTGTCCCCTGCATTGGCAGGCGGATTCTAAACCACTGCGCCACCTGAGAAGCCCCCCAAACCATTTCTTACTGATCCTTGGAAAAGACTTACTACACTGAGCTGGAGTAACCTTAGATTCCCCCTCCCTTTATGAAGTGTATTTCCTCATGGAAATGATGAGGGAAGGAGTATAAAAAACAGTTAAACACAGATATATGTCTAAAGGGATTATTAAAATACTGATTTCTGAATTGTATTGGCTTTGTTTTTAGTAATTTGTAGTTTAGGGTATGACTTTTATCGTGGAAATGAGAATGTCAATGAATAAGATCATTTTTTACCCCTTCACCATTTCTACCCTCATCTAACCTGTTGTTCATTTCTGTCATCTTCACTTTCATCTTATTTCTTTCAAGTTCCTTCTCTAGTTTTATCTCACTTGGCAGAATGGGGGGATAATTGAAAAATGGTCCTTTGTTTAAGGTTTGTTCTGGGGATGGGAGCAAAGACTATACAGCTTCAGTGAGAGATACCCAGCATCAGTCAAATTAATCCTGGTCTGATCATCTTTATTCTTATTTGACCTCTAGCATTGTTTCTCAAAGGAGCACTAATAATATTTCCATAATTCTTCATTTATATGGTTCTGTCCTGCACATTATAGTAGGACAGTTGGCGTCCCTGGCTCCCACTTCGAAGTGCCATTGGCATTCTGCCCCGTTAAAAATACTCCTATACATTTCCAGATGCCCCTACTTAAAAGCCACCAACCCTGGGTGATCACAGTATTCTCCTAACTAGTCTCTTGGCTTCTTCCAGTTCAAATTTTATTTACTGATAACATGTTTTCCTGAGGCATGGCTCAGGTGCCACCCTCTGTTGCCCAAAGAAAATCTAAACTTTTAAAACATTACTGATTTCTTTCTTTTTCTGTGCCCACTGTTGTGAGCCTTGTATGCCTTTTCTTTCTGTTATGTTAGTTTGTACATGAGAAAAATCTTCCTGTCATAGCCACCTTCTCCATGAATACCTGTCCAGAAATATCCGCCCCCCCTTTTCCTATACTACCAAGCACTTTGTCATGTCCTATCTCCTTTATGGCTCTTACATTTCTTCTTGTATTGCATTTATTTTTGTACCTGTCTTTCTTCCACTAGATTCCTCAAAGAAATCTTTGATTTCTTTTCCATCTCCCACAGTGTCTAGCACAGAGCCTGCACATAGTAGGCATTCAGGAAATCGGTTGAATGAATAAATGTTACCATGCATAATAACATCCACATTTCATTCCCTTTGTGATTTGCAAATGATAACGGAAATAGGTTATTTTTAACTTGTATACATTTTAAAAACCTGTGTACTTTGGGTAAAACAGATATTTTTATTCCTTTGTATAGCTTCTGGCATCTACCAGAAGGGATCAAGATAATATGCAGGCTGAGCTGAATCGTCTTCAGGCAGAAAATGATGCCTCTAAAGAAGAAGTAAAGGAAGTTTTACAAGCCTTAGAGGAACTTGCTGTCAACTATGATCAGAAGTCTCAGGAAGTTGAAGACAAAACTAAGGAATATGAATTACTTAGTGATGAGCTGAATCAGAAATCGGTAGGATATAGTTTTCTTTCCTAATACTATACTACAGGTATTCTTAATTGAAAAATTACCTAAGTAACTTATTTCTATATAAGCTCAAAATTGATAACGTCAGTTCTTAGGGAACTCAAGTGTCAACTTTATTTCCTCCCATATATGAAGCCTTAAAGGTGGAGGGAGGAGGGTTATCTTTTTAGTTTCTAAACATCTATTAATACGTAATTAAATGCTATTTTAAAACATTGACTATTCCAAATACTATTCTGTTAAAAAAGTAAAAGTTGGCTTCTAGTTGCTCAGTAAAGTTATTAGCTAATTGTTCAAACTAGAATTAAAAATGTGCACATAAAAATAAAACAGCAGGATATGTAACTTCATGTAACTTATGTTTTGTTCACTGTTACGTTTTCAGCACTCGGACCAGTGCCTTCCTAGGACAGTGTGGTTGGATCTTCCTTGTGATCCCCAGGGGATGAGGGTTTTGTTTTCATAGCTGTAAGGCGGGAATTGCTGCCCCGCAACAGTGACGCCAGAAATAGTATATAGCTGTGATTGCTGCTGCAGTATTTTGAGTATCACCATGGATGAGCTCTTTTCCTTAAAAGTTTTCTTGTTGTTAATGCTAACTTCTTGTTTAGGAATCACATTTAGAGTTGCACCCAGGATCACTGCTCACTGTCTCCCTGTCCGTGTCAAGTGTCTAAAGGAAAGCAGTCAGCACTATGAAATGGCATTTTTAAAAGGCTTCCTGCCCCTGGAGAAGTTTCTTTTCCCTTTTTAACCTCCCAGCTTACAGTTAGCTTGAAGTTACAATTTAATACCATGGAGATCAAGACACCTTTATAACTCTTAACTGAGTTGCATTATTAGCAAACCTAATTTCTGTTTGGAAGAACAGTAGAGTTTCTTACAACTCGGTAAACTGAAAGTGGGTCCTTGGTCACTGATTTCAGTCTTTAAGACAGTTCTGTTTGTGTCCCAGTTTATATATCAGCACTGTATTGGTAAGGAGTTAGAAACCCCTAGAGCATTCTGCATCTTTTTATATGCCTACAATATTGCTGTTCAGCTGCTAGAGAAAATGTCTGGTAATTTAGACCTGGTATTACACTGTAGGTCAAACTGAGTGAACACACAATATACTGCTGTTGAGATACTTAAGGAAATGAGCAGCTGAAATGATGGTATCTTTACTAAAAGATATTGACTAAAAGTCAGTAACTTGCATTTAAAATGCAGTATCTGATCTGTGATATAATGAATAGTTTTAAAGCAACCAGATTCGGTTGGGTTTTCAAAATTGTGGTGACTTTGTTGCTGGTAAGCCAGCTAATATTTTAAATTTATAATTATAGTAATTAAACTCAGATAGTAATGCTACTTTATCACTCTCTCCTGGATAATTGCTTGTATCATAGTACAAAAGTAGTAGCAATTATCAGGTGGATTCTTTTCAGAAACTAAGTAGTATATAAAAAGCAGATGAAGAAAACATACCAGCCATCTAGAAAACTGTCAATTGCATTCTAACATTTATTTTCTCAGACTCAGTTTCCACAAACATGCCATACTATGGTCATAAATGAAAATCAAATATAGTTAATTTGGAAGTTTTCATTTCTAAGTAGAAAACATTACCCAATCTCAAAAATGAGTGAAATAACACAAACTGTTTGCCCTTAGTGGAATTACAATATAGCTACTTTACATGGTCTCTTAGGCCTAAAATATTTTTTAAGTTTGAGCTGGGAGCTTTCGCAGAACTCAGTAGAGAATTCAAGAAAATGAAAGCAGAAAATAATGGTTTTGTGAGTACTAGGTGAAAACTTGTAATACCTGTCAATATTTGAATTGATCTTTCATTTAATAGATTTAACAGTACCTTTTGTTTTGGTTCTGTTAGGCAAGTTTAGCAAGTATAGATGCTGAGCTTCAGAAACTTAAGGAAATGACCAATCACCAGAAAAAGCGAGCAGCGGAGATGATGGCATCTTTACTAAAAGACCTGGCAGAAATAGGGATTGCTGTAGGAAACAACGACGTAAAGGTAACTGTAACTACCAAATATTAAGCATGATAATCTTTACACAATTCATACTTTCATTTTTCACAGAGTTCTTTTCATACCCATTATCTCCTCCTCACAACAGCCATTTGTAGTAGATGGTATTAACTTCATTTTAAATAGCCGAGGAACAAGGAGGAGAATAAGGGGTGCTTGGGGAGACATGCTCAGTAAGTAACATTTATTTGGACCCCATGTTTGGTTTTTCCTCTGTGTAAAGATTTTGCGCTTAGAAATTATGTTGATAAATTACCACACAGGAAGTATGTAATTGAAACAACAGTGAAAATTAGCTCAAGGAGTAAACTGAATGAATTTGATTGCTTTAAATGTTTAAAAAGATGAAAGGTAAGCACTGCTAATTAATGCTCTCTCTCTCTTTATTTTGAAAAAATTCAAACATATAACAGTAGAGAGAATAATATGAACCTTAGAGTTAATCAGTAATCAAAATTTTGCCACACTTATTTTTTCTTTTCTAATAATCTTTTTCAGGATGCTAATACTGGTTATATTAGCACTAGCTTGTGGTAAAAAAAAAAATTTGTGACCTGGTAGATTTTAAAACTTAGACCAAAAAACCAAAGACTCTTAACTGCAAAAACATACACATAACATGAAAGATTTGTATGTTGCAGTAGGTATTTGTTTAGACGTCCTTTTTTGATTAAAGTCTAGTTACAGTAACAAAGAGAACAAACTTAAACTTGGGTTTATAGTGAGAACCAACTAAGCAGCCCGGTTTAACAGTAGTCGGAAATGAAATAAAAGTTTTCACTGTGGAGCACACGTTCCTTCTGTTAGATGTTATTCAGAGCTACTGTTTGTTGATGGAGGCAGGCCTTCGTTCTCGTAATCATGTCATTTTTTAATGCTGGCTCACCTCATCGAAACAGAGCAAAGTGTTGTTATTAAATACTGGATGACATGGCTTGCTCTTTCTTCCCCATCAGTCTGAACATCCTGCCCTGTCCTGTTTATGGTGAAGCAATGTGAGATTGATCGAGCTCTGTGGGAATCTTCTGGGATGAAAAAGTAGATTTCCTTCATATTACTGAACACTAGAAAGGTGTTGTTCAAAATTTGCTTTGTAGATTTGTGACTTGTTTTTAGAAAAATCCTTCCATTTCATGTTCAAATAATCTTAATTTAAGTGAAAAAGTGGTAAAGATAGAGAAAATAAAGAGGAAGACTGGCTTATGTCTAGTGGCAGAGTGATAATAGTACAGATACCCTGACACCTAAACTGCTTTGTTCACTGAACCGTTACAGTATTTTGAAAAAAGGTCAGCCTTGCAAATAGGTTCTTTAAAAAAAAAAAAAAAGGCCTCTCGATATTTTTGTGTTTTGCATGTAGTTCTTTTCCTGTTAATAAACATCAGTAAGTGCTGCTTGAGCTCTACTTGTTTTGTGTTTTTTACATTATGGTTCACTAGATCATATGTTAAGACTATGTTAGCTTTGTAAGAAACTCCCAAACGGTCTCCCAAACTTATATAGCATTTTTTGTTCCATCCAGCAGTGAATAAAAGTTCTGTTTATTCACATTCTCACCAGTATTTGAGGTCATCAGTTTTTTTAGTTTGAGCCATTCGAACAGATGTGTGATATTATCTCATTGTTGTGGTTTTTTTTTTTAATTGATTTATTTTTATTTTTGGCTGCCTTGTGTCTTTGTTGCTGCGCGCGGGCTTTTCGCTAGTTGCGCCGAGTGGGGGCTACTCTTCCTTGTGGTTCCCGGGCTTCTCATTGGGTGGCTTCTCTTGCTGCAGAGCACGGGCTCTAGGCGCGTGGGCTTTAGTAGTTGTGGCACTCAGGCTCAGTAGTTGTGGCTCGCAGGCTCTAGAGCATAGGCTCAGTAGTTGTGGTGCATGGGCTTAGTTCCTCCGCAGCATGTGGGATCTACACCGACCAGGGCTCGAACCCGTGTCCCCTGCCCTGGCAGGTGGATTCTTAACCACTGTGCCACCAGTGAAGTCCTCATTGTTGTTTTAATTTGCATTTGGTTGTTGGTTTTCTTACCTTCAGTTTTAAGAGTTCTCCTTGTATGTTTTGGATAATAGTCCTTCATCAGGTATGTGTTTTGCAAATATTTCTCCCAGTCTGGCTTATCTTTTCATTCTTTTAAGTGTCTTTTGTAGAGCAGAAGTTTTTAATTTTAACAAAGTCCAACTTACCATTTTTTTCCTTCATGGATTGTGGTTTTGGTGTTATATCTAAAAACTCATCTCCAAGCCCATGGTCACCTAGATTATCTCCTGTGTTATCTTCCAGAAGTTTTTTAGTTTTGTATTTACATTTAGGTTTATGATCCATTTGGAGTTAATTTTTCTGAAATTAAATTTTTCTGTATTTACATGTGGATGACTAGTTTTTCCAGCACAATTTATTGAATTGAATTCCCTTTGTCAGAGATTAATTGACTGTATTTGTGTATGTCTATTCCTAGGCTTTCCGTTCATTTCTAATGACCTATTTTTCTGTTCGTTTTTCAATACCACATCATCTTGATTACTAGCTTTATAGTAAGTCTTGAAGTTGGGTGACATCAGTCCTCCAGCTCTGTTGTTCTTTAATATTATGTTGGCTATTCAAGGTCTTACCATTTAAACTTTAGAATCACTTTGTCAATATCTACAAAATAACTTGGAGGGGGTTTGATTAAGATTATATTATATCTATAGATCAAGTTGGGAAAGACTGACATCTCAATATTGAGTCTTCTATCCATGAATGTGGACCGTCTCCCATTTATGTAGTCCTTCTTTGATTTCTTTTGTCATCTGGATCTTACACATACTGTGTTACATTTAAACAGCCGTGTCATCTGCAGACAAAGACAGGTTTATTTCTTCCTTCTCAAGCTCCTTATTTTTTTCCTCTCTTTTTTTAATTTGAAGTATAGTTGATTTACAATGTTGTGTTAATTTCTGCTGTACACCAAAGTGATTCACATACACACACACGCACACACACGCACACATTCTTTTTCATATTCTTTTCCATTATGGTTTATGACAGGATATTGAACATACATCCCTGTGCTCTACAGTAGGATCTTGTTTTTCCATTCTACATGTAATGGTTTGCATCTGCTCATCCCAAACTCCCAGTCCTCTCTCCCCTCCTGCGCCTTGGCAACCACAAGGGGATGCCCAAGAGTGGGATTGCTGCATCATATGGCAACTCTGTTTTTAATTTTTTGAGAAACTGCCATACTGTTTTCCATAGTGGTTGCAGCCGCTTACATTCCCACCAGCAGTGTAGGGGGGTTCCTTTTCTCCACACCCTCTCCAGCATCTGTTATTTGTAGACTTTAACGCTGGCCATTCTGACCGGTGTGAGGTGGTACCTCATTGTAGTTTGGATTTGCATTTCTCTGATAATTCATGGTGTTGAGCATCTTTTCATGTGTCTTTTGGCCATCTGTATGTCTTCTTTGGAGAAATGTCTGTTTAGGTCTTCTGCCCATTTTTTGATTGGGTTGTTTGTTTTTTTGATATTGAGTTATGTGAGCTGTTTGTATATCTGGGAAATTAAGCCCTTGTCAGTCACATCATTTAGAAATATTTTCTCCCAGTCCATAGGTTGTCTTTTCATTTTGTTTATGGTTTCCTTTGCTGTGCAAAAGCTTTTAAGTTTGATTAGGTCTCATTTGTTTATTTTTGCTTTTATTTCTATTGCCTTGGGAGATTGACCTAAGAAAACATTGGTACGATTTACGTCGGCGAATGTTTTGCCTATGTTCTCTTCTAGGAGTTTATAGTGTCATGTCTTATGTTTAAGTCTTTAAGCCATTTTGAGTTTATTTTCATGTATGATGTGAGGGAGTATTCTGACTTCACTGATTTACATGTGGCTATCTAACTTTCCCAGCACCACTTGCTGAAGAGACTGTCTTTTTCCCATTGTATATTCTTGCCTCATGTGTCAAAGCTGTGTGATTGACCATAGTTGTGTGGGTTTATTTCTGGGCTCTCTGTTCTTTTCCATTGCTCCATATGTCTGTTTCTGTGCCAGTATCATGCTGTTTTGATTACTGTAGCTTTTGTATTATCTGAAGTCTGGGAAGGTTATGCCTCCTGCCTTTTTCTTTTTCCTCTGGATTGGCAGTTAAGTCTTTTACCTGCTTGGTCAGGTTTATTCCTAAGTATTTTAATTTTTTGGTGCAATTTTAAAAGATACTGGTTTTTTTACATTCCCTTTGTGATGTTTTATTGTTAGTGTAAAGAAATGCAACCAATTTCTATATGTTTATCTTGTATCCAACTACCTTGCTGAATTCCTTTTATCAATTCTAGTAGTTTTTGTGTGGAGTCTTTAGGGTTTTCTATATATAGTATATATCATGTCATCTACATATAATGACAGTTTTACCTCTTGCCTTCCAGTCTGGATACCTTTTACTTCTTTTTCTTGTCTGATTGCTCTGGCTGGAACTTCCAATACTGTGTTGAATAGAATTGGTGAGAGTGTCTTGTCTTGTTCCAGATTTTAGCAGGAAGGTCAAGCTCTTATTTTATTGCCGTGCTGTGCAGCTTGCAGGATCTTACTTCCCTGAACAGGGCTTGAACCCATGCCCCAGCAGTGAAAGTGCTGAGTCTTAACCACTGGACAACCAGGGAATTCCCCTGAGCTCCTTATTTTTGACACTGAATATTGTACTGGAATTTTGTAATGAAAGTTACTAAGGAATGTACACTGACCACAGTTCCTCCTTGGAGAACTTAAAAGTCATCATTTCCCTGCCACCTAAACATCAATATTTGTTAAGTTTTGAACGGGACGTATACATGATTAACAGTGAATTTACTGTAGAGGGCCTTTGAGGAGGAAATCCAAAAATTGAAAGAGGCAGGGTTCATTAGTGTTGTTTGTTTGTTTGTACCCTTAAATCCATCTTCCTTGCAGGCATGTATTAACATTAAGTTTTAGAAAGTAAGGAAGGCAAAAATTAAGCTCTGCTTTACTCACTCTTTATTAAAAACAATATTTAATAAAAGAAAATCTTCCAGACTTCCTACAAATGTTGAGTAGTATTAAAAATATTTAATTTTGTTTAAGATTTTAGAGTCTAATTGGGTAAACACAAACTAGACATTTCTGTCTTTCATTTCTGTTTCCCTTTTTCTCACAGCAGCCTGAGGGAACTGGCATGATAGATGAAGAGTTCACTGTTGCAAGGCTCTACATTAGCAAAATGAAGTCAGAAGTGAAAACCATGGTGAAGCGCTGCAAACAGCTAGAAAGCACACAAACTGAGAGCAACAAAAAAATGGAAGAAAATGAAAAGGAGTTAGCAGCATGCCAGCTTCGTATCTCTCAAGTATGTGTTACAGAACCAAGTTTCCTCATTTCTTGAACAGCCGTATGTAAATTTTATTTATTGTAAACGTTTTAATAAAAAATGACCTTCCGTAGGTTATTTTGAGTAACAACATTCAAAGGTTAATTCAATTAGTTTTTCTTACTCTAGCTGCAGTAAAATAACATGAATGATTTAAGTGGGTTATATTTGGTAACGTGTATGTTACATATAGGAATTTACTAGAAAGCTGTGACTATTGAAGAATCTAGAAGAATTCTAGGGTGAATAAAAATGCAGGGCTGGTTTTGTGGCTTTGGCAACTAAATGGGTGAGACCATTCACCAAGACAGGAATTGTAGCAGGAGGGATGAGGGTAATAATGTTAGTTGGAGATAACAGGAAGAACGTTATCTCATATGTCAGCCTTTAGTGCCTTATTTAGTAAGTGTTAAAAAAACTTGTACACATGACCATTTCATTGATTAAGTTCTTCATCATTGTAAATCTTGCCCCTGAACATTTTAGGTTTAAATATCTTATTCTGTAAATGTATTATATGTTTAGATAATGTCGATAAAACTTGCTTACTTTCAAATATTTTGGACAACAAAGTATGTGTCAGAGGTTTTATTCCACTTCATAGCAGTATATTTTTCCCAAAAGCATGAAGCCAAAATCAGATCATTGACTGAATACCTTCAAAATGTGGAGCAAAAGAAAAGACAGCTGGAGGAGTCTGTGGATTCCCTCAGTGAAGAGCTAGTCCAGCTTCGAGCACAAGGTACTCACTTCCAGTTATTTATGAGTTATATCTCTATTGTAAGTTACTACCTACTTTAGTATAATTGTAGTCAACATTCACACTAAGAGATTAGGAGGAATACAGGTAACTTGGAATAGTAACACATTTTAATGTGGCTTTGAAACATATTTTTGAAATCGTGTTTGAATATTCAAGTGGCCAGTCTAAGAATTTCCCACAAAGTTATAAAGTGGGGTGTGTGTGTGTGTGTGTGTGTGTGTGTGTGTGTGTGTGTCCTGACATAGGGAAAAGCTGTTTCATTTCCCTACCATGTGCTAACCCATCTGTTCCAGGATTCGGCAAAGAAAGTAAAGGAAACCATAATATCAACACAAAGAATATAAGGTTACAAGTCAGTATGTCTTGAGCATAGAGAGCAAGATTTACCTTTTGGCATTTGGATAATTTAAAGTCAAGTACTGTTAAGGAACATAGCCTCATAAAATCCATTTGCCCCTTGGTTTATATCAAGAATTCTAAGGCTCATTTCCTCTCTTCTGTTTTCTCTCCCTACCCAAACAGAGAAAGTGCATGAAATGGAAAAGGAGCACTTGAATAAAGTTCAGACTGCAAATGAAGTTAAGGCAAGTTTGATGTAGCATTGGATTCTCACAGTTTTAATTCATCCTTGTTAATCTTGAGTAATCTGACTTAATATCTTTCCCCCCAATGATTTTAGCAAGCTGTTGAACAGCAAATCCAAAGCCACAGAGAAACGCATCAAAAACAAATTAGTAGTTTGAGAGATGAAGTCGAGGCAAAAGAAAAACTTATCACTGATCTTCAAGAGTAAGTATGCTTTCCTCTGAGATAGCAGAAAGTACTGGTGGACAGTATATCCTTATTAGAAACCTGCATTTTTCTTTGAAACAATTTTTGACTTGAAAATAAAGAATCTTTTCATTTATGAGTGGAGCTTCTAAGTTCCATAGGAAATTTTCGAAAAATGTTCTTAGGTCTTTTGATGTAAATATTCAGTAAAAAGTAAAGAATTCCCAGCTTCAGCCACTATTACAAATAGATACCACTGTCTCCTCTGAATCATTTCCTTAACTTTTAAAAAGTACTCTTAACTAAGAAAAACTTTATTGGAAATTGTGGGTTTTGGAAATACGTGTTTTAATAGGAGTTGTCATCTCCATTTTTCTGGGACACATTTTCCTACTTCCAGAACCATATGCGTATAGCACAGCATTTATAGAAATTTGAGATCTGTAACCAAATCATGATTTGAGTAGGAACCAGAGGAGAGTAACAAAAAACGATGGCAAAGTTTGGGACATGGGGCTTATTAATGGATTTAGGGACAAGAATTCAGGGAGACGAAAGATACAGAATCAAGTTATGGTTTCAAACCAAAGTATAAAAAGTACTGTGTAGCTGAACGTAGCCTAGTCCTCTTTGCTGCTGGGGGGCACATCCTAACAGAGGAGGCCTGCCGTGTTTGAATGGTGAGACTATGGAATTGAAAAGTTGGAAAGCTTTAATGGCAACATCCAGAAGATGGGGATGTTGATGCTGCGAGGTTTTTACTTTGTCAGCCAGAACCAGAAGATGGCATTAGAGCAAGGGCGCCTGAGAGCGGAGCACGAGAAGCTGAAAGCTACAGAGCAGGACAAGAGCAGAAAGCTACGTGAACTTACGTGAGTAGACCCTTAATCCAAGTATAAAAATAAAAACTAAACGAGAGAGTTACTGGCATTACACTCAGAAATACCCAGTGGGTGAAGTTTTCACTTCGTGCAGGCTGAAGGCTGAAGGGTGCTTTTCTTATTAAACCCTCTGAGTTGGTTTGATTTATACCTAAAAACTTGCAATACTTTCTTGTACTTTAGTGAAAGCCAGGTCTTAATATTTCACTGGTAATCACCTAAAACGTGACATTTGGTAATTTAGAAGATTTCAGGATCTGCCACAAAAACTGAATTTTTGTCAGATTTGATCTTGCATAAATAAAAGACCATTATTGTTTAGCCTTGCCTTTTGAACAGAGGTTTTTGCCATTTATTTTGTTTTGATTTACTGACTAAAAGTATAGTCAGCACACAGTTTCTATAATCTGAGCAGGTAGAAAACTCACGATTATAACTTTCACATACCTTGAATTTATCAGAGGCAATTTATAAAGGAACAGTTAGTTAGGATGGGCACACCAACAGGACCAGCTCAGAGTTGATTTTTTAACAATTCTACTGAATCTCAGCCATAATTTTGTTTAGAGTAACGTTAACTTAAAATGCATAAAATGTTTTTGTCTGCTATAATCTCTGTAGTTTTCAGTTAATCAGAATTATTTTGGGTAAAGATCGGTATGCTATATGATAATGCATATTCTTAAAATATAAAAAGAACCACTCCTTATTCCTTGAATTCTACCACGTTTTCTTTCATCGCTTCCGTTGCTATATTAGGACAGTTTTTCCCTAATAAACCATAGATTTAGAAAATTACAAGGCATATAGAAATTTCTTTGAAAGACACGACATTGGTAAGCTGTTTTTTAAAACTATGATGATCTTTTACTTATTTGAATGTAAGCATTGATCCTGTTAGATAAAAATATTTGATTCAATATTTCTGCTAAATATAGAATTTATGGACTCAAAGTTGAAAATGTATATTCTTCCACTGTTTAGGGTTATGCAAGATAGACGAGAACAAGCAAGACAAGACCTGAAGGGTTTGGAAGAGACGGTGGTAAGAAAAACTTGGATATAAATAGGATTGGGGAATATTTAATGGGTTCTTCCCCTGGTTATACTCAGTTTGAAGACCTACTTCTAACAATACTGCTTTCTTAATTCAAGGCGAAGGAACTTCAGACTTTACACAACCTGCGGAAGCTTTTTGTTCAGGACCTGGCCACCAGGGTTAAAAAGGTATTAAAATAATACTGGGTCGGTGTTACTGTGCTTACTATGTCTAATTGCATTCTGAGTGGTGTAGCCTCACACTGTCATAAGAGTGGGGAGGTAAGCGTTGCGCTTATTTGGTCTCATAGCACTTGCCTGTCTTCTCTAGAGCGCCGAGGTTGATTCGGACGACACCGGAGGCAGTGCTGCTCAGAAGCAAAAAATCTCCTTTCTCGAGAATAATCTTGAACAGCTCACCAAAGTCCACAAACAGGTAACAAGGAGAATATTTTGTGTTCGCTGCAATAAAATCTGAGGAGTGGCACGTATTTGAGTCTTCAGAGTCCTAAGGATTTTCATACCCTGAGCCATTCCATTATTTTATCACGCAATTGTGTAAACAAAAACAACTAGCAGTTTTTATGGGAGTTAATATTCCTAACAGCCTTTAGCAAGAGGTCAGTGAAAACATGTGTTGTTTTCTTTGTAGGGTTTCAGGTCTGTTAGTTTTCTTAACTTATTCATGGTCATTTTTAAATCTCTGGTAGACAAGTCTTTGAGTTAAAATACCGCCCCCCTTTTTTTGGTCTTTATACAATTTTTTTAAAAATATATGTTTATACTCTGTGTACCTTTAAGCCACTTTGTTAATTTATTTATTTGTTTATTTTTGGCTGTGTTGGGTCTTAGTTTCTGTGCGAGGGCTTTCTCTAGTTGTGGCAAGCGGGGGCCACTCCTCATCGCAGTGCGCGGGCCTCACTATCGCAGCTTCTCTTGTTGCGGAGCACAGGCTCCAGACGCGCAGGCTCAGTAGTTGTGGCTCACGGGCTTAGTTGCTCCGTGGCATGTGGGATCTTCCCAGACCAGGGCTCGAACCCGTGTCCCCTGCATTAGCAGGCAGATTCTCAACCACTGCGCCACCAGGGAAGCCCCAGTCTTTATACATTTAATGCCCCGGAAATACTACAATAATGAGGCAGTTCGTATTTCTTTAAAAATAATGCTTACTGTGGGGTTTTTTGCTTATTTTTTATTAAGGCTTGATATGTGATTCAGTTACTTTTTAAGTTTCTTGGCATACTTTATTGTTGTATGTCTTTGTTACTAGAAACCTGATGTTTGCACTAGAGTGAGGTTAAGGGAATTTTAGCCTTTTTTGCTTTCAATGCTTATTAAGGGACTTGCCAAGTTTATGTGTACTTGTGGGTCTTGCTGTATCTAAAAGATATTTGTTTCCACCAGATTAGTATCTTAATGAAGAGACGTAACACTGTGTTGTAGCATATTGTCATAGGGAGAAAGAAGAGTCTCCCCAATCCCCCAGTATTGAATGAAATTATATTTTGGGGAGAAACATATGTGAGGATGATATTTATGGGTATATGTATTCTTTGTTGCTGTCTAAATTATTTAAATTAGCTAAGTGAGAAAACCTTAATATAAAATGTAGTTTTTCTTTCAAGAGAAATTATGGAATGTTTCTGTTTTTTCAAATCATCATTAAAGTCAGAATCCTTATTTTTCCTATATACCTTTAGCTGGTACGTGATAACGCAGATCTTCGCTGTGAGCTTCCTAAGCTGGAAAAGCGACTCAGAGCTACAGCTGAGAGAGTGAAAGCTTTAGAGTCGGCGCTGAAAGAGGCCAAAGAAAATGCATCTCGCGATCGCAAACGCTATCAGCAGGAAGTAGATCGTATAAAGGAAGCAGTCAGGTCAAAGAATATGGCCAGAAGAGGGCATTCTGCACAAATTGGTTAGTAGGACACAATAAAACCTTTAAACCTTGCTTTGGTTTGAATGCTTTTATTTACTTGAGAATAATCTGATTGATTTGTTATGTGATGTCACGGTGGTTTTTGTCTGTATTTTCTAATTTACCAAAGAGTGGCATTGTTGGGAATGCAGAGCATTGAGGAATAGCCACCTTAATTAACAGGACAAGGAGATAAATCAGAACTAGACAAGCAAGACTGGTCAGGTGTAGGAGCAACTGTGTAGAGCGATGTTATGAAAGCAAGAAGAGACTTGCAAGAAAATGTCATGCACAGTATTTCATGCTTTAATTGCTAGGCATTGATGCAGGAATAAGGTTTTTAAGAGGCTAAGGATTGTATAGGTCCTGGAGAAAAGGATGTAACTGAAAAGAAAAAGAGATAGAGGGATTCGCTGAGAAACAAGAAGGCAAAGAAAAACAAGACGTTTGGGAATTTGTTGTAAATAAGAAAAGAGAGTTTAACAAGTCATTGGGGTCGTGTGTTATTTGTTCTGAAGTCAGTGTTTGTTTTTCATCCCAGCTAAACCTATTCGTCCTGGGCAACATCCAGCAGCTTCTCCGGCTCATCCTAGTGCAGTTCGTGGGGGAGGTGCATCTGTGCAGAACGGCCCGCCGGCCGTGCGCGGCGGAGGAGGTGAGCAGGCGTGGCCTCACGCAGCGCCCTCGGGTCTGTGCTCTCTGTCTGGCTTCGGAGTCGCAGCTGTCCGTGGGGATGTTCAGCCATTGGTGGCTAAGCAGTGTTTTGGATTCTCACAGTAGTGTTATGATGTCTTCATAATGTGTGGGATTATAAAAGTAACTTAGCATGGTTTCGTCTAGTTTTTTCATAGTTCAGATCATACTATATGTATATTCAAATTTGTGCTCTTACTGTTTTTAACGTAATATTGGGTCATTTTTCAAAGCTCTGGGTATTGTCTAATGAATATACCGTGGTTTATAACTATTTTACTGGACATTTAATTATGTCAGTTTTTCCATACTTGAAATTTTCCAAAATTGAAATTTCCGTGTGTGAAATCTGAAGTATGAGACATCTTTTTATACCTCCTCACTTTCAGATTATTTCCAGAAGATTCCCATAAGTGGAATTATGAGAAAATGAACATTTTTAAGACTCTTGACACATACTAACACACTGCTCTTCAGAAAGACTGCACCAAATTGTATTTAGCCAAGGACACTGTGCATTTTGTTGCATCTTTGCCAGTATTGAGTATTAATAGTTTTTAAGTTTCTAATTTAATAGGCTAAAATAAGCATCTCATTGATTTATTAATGAATTTGGATTTTTTCATATATATATTGGCCCATTTATATACATATGTTTTTTATGAATTATTTCTGTGTCCTTTCCCATTTACCTGTTGTGAGTGGTTTTTCTAACTGATTTATAAGTTCTTGTTTGTTTCTTTCTAAATACAAGTAGTATCTGTTCCCTGTAGGGGGATGAAGAATTATCAAAAAGATAAAATTATCAAGAAGTTAAATGTCATCTAGAGACACCACCCAATATATTGTATATATTCTTCTGGAGCTTTCTTTACATATTATAACTTTTAAATTAGAAAGTTTAAAGTGTCTAATAAACATTCTAATATAACATACTACCAAGATACTATGCTATTCTATATATGTTACTTTGTAGCCAGCTTTTTTTAACTTGGCAGTATATTCTGAACATTTTCTTACACAGCATGACTGATTATAGCTGCCTAATATTTTATCATATGACAGAACTCAGATTAAATTCTTCAGCAAATCCCAAGAGTGTAGGTGGTTTGGAAACTAAAAGCAGTAGATAACTCTGAGATAGGGACTGGGTTTGTTTCTAACAGTACTAAAGTCAGTTTATTTTAATTCTGCTTTTTACTTTGTCATTTTTGCATAACATTGGCTCTCAGTTTGAGTGGAAAATTATGCAATATTCTGGAGGAATCACATTTCCATAAATTTAATACAGTTTTTTGTCCACACGGTGGAGGATTGATACAGTGAAAAGAGTACAGATATTGGAGTCCCATCTAAGTTTGCATCCTGATTTTTCTACTTTTATGAGCTTGAGCAAGTTACTTTTTTTTTTTTTTTTTTTTTTTTTTTTTTTTGCGGTACGTGGGCCTCTCACCGCTGTGGCCTCTCCCGTTGCGGAGCACAGGCTCCAGACGCGCAGGCTCAGCGGCCATGGCTCATGGGCCCAGCCGCTCCGCAGCATGTGGGATCTTCCCAGACTGGGGCATGAACCCGTGTCCCCTGCATCAGCAGGTGGACTCTCAACCACTGCGCCACCAGGGAAGCCCCGAGCAAGTTACTTTTTAACAGTTAATTTGTCTCGTTTTGATTCCTTTTAAAATTCTTTAAAAAATTCTTAAGTGTAAAAGTAAATTACAGATTTATGACCTATTTAATGTATCTCTGAAATAAAACATTTTTCTGCATACCACAATAACATTATCACACTTGACAAAATATTTTTAACATTATACCAATCCATATTCAGATTTTTCTAATTATTTATTTGTGGTTCAGTCTTCTACAGCTGGTTTGTCTACACCAGGGAATAATCCAGGACTGATGTTTACATGAGGTTATTCCCCTTAAGTCTCTTGTAATCTAGAGTAACACCCCTCCCCTTTTCTAATGACACTGACTTACTAAATAGACTAGGCCAGTTTCCTTGAGCGTATGCCTCCTCGGATGTGTTCGGTTGTTTCTGTGTGTAGTTGCCTTGTTCCTCTATTCCCTGTTTATTAGAAGCATTTATTGGATTCTTTTAAACATGTTTACAGACTACACTGTGGTTGATACGTGTTTAATATTGTGTCACATCAGCAGACATTACAGGAGTTTTCCTGCCAATTAAGAGATGGCCTCTGTTTTTCCCCCTTTGGATTAATAACTTGTTGAGTCCCTTTACTAATAAAATGAAAGTCATTCTTGAGAATTACGCAAGTTAAGATGTCATTACCTAGTATAGCACGGGTGCTGAGTAGATGCAAGCTGCCTTTTCTGGAAGTGGAGCTGGGCAAAAGAATTTTCAAAAGATAATTATAAATACAGGTAAAAGTTTATCCGTTTTGGATATTGTCTTCGTTAAAATTCACATGTGAACTTTGAAATCCTATCTCATTTGCAGAGAGGATAATCCATGGCCTTTGTTAAATATAGCTAGGTTTTAGCTTGAAAGTAGAATGCTGATTGCAGTGTAGTGACAGCACTCAAGCACATGAGGGAGATGGCTAACCTAGCTAACCCAGGTTTTCAAGACTTCAAGTAACTATCAAAGTATAACCACTTACAGGTTTGTTTCATTGCTGGTCCAAAGGATAATGGTTATTATTTTTTAAAGTCTTGCATCGCTCAGTCTTAACCCATGATTGAGGAGTATATGATCTACATAAGTGATAAATTGTTGAAAAAATTAGATACTTTGTAGAGATTTTTAAATTATTTTTTAATTATTAAGAAAAACATTTCAAAACACTGGGTTTATTTTGGGAAAAGATGGCAATGTATGAATGATACTGATACTTTCAGTACCTAGTTTTACATGGCTGGTTCTAACTGCATAATGCTTTGGACAGGTGGAGGTTTTCTAATAAACATGGAGGTAAATAAGCAGCTGAACACAAGGATGCCTCTAGGTAACACCTGCTGCTGGGATTGTTTATTTTATTTTATTTTATTGGCCACACCCGCTCGGCTTGCAGCTGCTTAGTTCCCAGACCAGGGATTGAACCCAGGGCACAGCAGTGAAAGCGCCAAGTCCTAACCACTGGACCACCAGGGAAGTCCCTGGGATTGTTTATTTCACTGTCACTTTCCCCACCACATGTACCTCTTGCTTATCCCTACCCCACCCCTTTTTGTTTCTTACAGCTACCATGTATATAACATTGCTAGTTAGTTAGTGGTCCTTGGCTTAATGTCACTGCCACTGTCTACTGGCTGCCATTTTATTAATCATCTTTTTCTTTTTTAAAAAAATCTAACTTACACATCTGCTCACTCATAGCTCTTGCGGGGAGTAAAAACATGCAGGGTGACCTCCTTTCAATATTGTACTGTCCCTAAATGGCTCTGCTTAGGAGGCATTAAAAAAGGAAAAATTCAGTCATTTAATGTTGCCATCTTTTCAGTTTTGGGGAAAGTGGTCGAAGATGTTGGCTAAATGTTTTTAAACTCATTGGTATATTTTATTTAATTCTTTTCATGATTATCTCAAACAAGTTTTGTATAAATAAAAATATTTTTCTCTGTGCTTTCTTCCATCTTCAGGTGTTAAAAGTAATTGAAGTATGAAGAGGACATGATATCAATGACTATAGCCTGTATCCCTTGGGAACTTTAGAATTATAACCTTATTTTAGTGTATAAATTGTACCTGGCCTGTACAGCTGTTTCCTGCCCTCTCTTCTCGTAAACTCTGCTGCTTCCCAACACAACTAGAGTGCAATTTTGGTGTCTTAGAAGGGAAAAACGACAGTTTACAACTGTGGCCCTATTTATTACACAGTTTGTCTTTCATGTCTTAAATTTAGTCTTCACTGTGCCAACCTAACTGTGTCATACAGGACTGTGCTTTTTGTACTTGTTGTTTGTGTTTATTTTTTAATCTCAGTTTAAGTTACCTAGCTGCTACTGCTTGTTGTTTTTCTTTTCTTATTAAAACAATATTTTAGGGGAAACGGAACCTTTAGATTAAATGTCTTAAATTTTACCACTTATAACACTACATGCCCACAAATTATATCAGGTCAGTACTGTACATTAAAATCCCTTGAAATGACTTCGGAGTTAAAAATTATCTTTATCATCTCTGAAGTTTGCTTCTGAAAACTACTCTTTGAGCACTGAAACCTTTAAAACTGCCTAACTAGACATTTGAGACTGAGCAAGGCTACTTAATTATCTCATGAAATGACTGTTGTTGAATTATCTTGAATAGAAATACTTTACAGTATCAAAAGCAAATCTTTTGCTTTTGTTTAAGGAGAGTTTGGAAAAGGAATTTATTTCTGTTCTTCCCGGTGCTTTAATCCACATAGATTGATGGAATGAAAACACCCCGCTTTGTTTTGGTGAGCCCACTAATTAATATAAGAATTGGACAGATAATGATTTGTCATCTTACTATAGTGAAGTGAACTAAGATATTACAGGATTAAACATAATTTTATATTGTTAGCACCATATTGGTTGATCTAAATTTATAGCCTATGGAAATTGAGAAAAAATGTGGAAGGACAAGACAAATATATGGTAAATTTATAAATATATAGGTTAAATTTTGGTCTGAAATCCCTGAGGTTTTTTACCTGGTACACTAAGGCATACACTATAATTTATTTCTTGTTTAGTCTAGAAGTAGTAAATTATTTGCAAGTCACTAACAATCCTCAAATAAATTATTTTGTTGGCGGTAGCTGGTAATTTTGTTGTTAAGTGTACCTGTTCTTCTTCTTCAGATGATTGAACTAAGTCAGCAGTTTGTTTTAGAAGCTATAAAAGTAACAGGGAAAGAGATTTCAATATTTGCTTCATCAGTTGGGTGTGGGTAACTGCAACTGTGTTAGCAGAAATTTGCAGAGAATGGGGATTTAAGGTTACTCAGAAGAGAAAGTTGGAAAGTTCTGTGTTAGGATCTGGGTGGCAGAATTAACTTTTTGAAAAAGTTTTATATACAGATATTTGTATTAAATTTGGAGCCGTAGTCAGAAGACTCAGATCATAATTGGCGTATTTTTCTATTTCCTTAACTGTTGCAATTTCCACTTTTATAATAGTTTTGATTTAAAAGATAAATTTATTTTTTTAACAGTCAAAAATCCTTGCTGTTACGATCTGCAACCTTAAAAGTGATTGTATTGTTTTTAGGAATGATCAAAAGAAACACTCCAAAAATTGAGATGAAACCTTGTAGAGCAGCAAGATTGAAGCAGTGCAGTTCACTAAAAAAAAGTGCTACCGCCTATTTGTGATGATAGTTTTCTAAATGGAGAAATGTTTGGCTGCATTCACATAGACATTTGTATTCTGTTTTCAAACGAAAGCTTGCTTTTAGGGCAATATTCTTAAATGAAGCAGAATTATTTTTCTCTCTTTTGTCTGAATATGGTAGTTTCATTCTTATAAGATACATCATGGTATTGGTACTGTGTAACAATGAATTGTAACTAGCATGTGGTTCAGAGTATACAATGCTAGGGTTTTTAAAATATCTTAATGGTTCTTTTCTATTTATAATTTCAAACTTTCACAAAATGTACAGAGAATTTCCTAAATTTGTTTTCACTGAACTGCTTTTGCTATGGTAGGTCATTAAACACAGCATTTACTCTTATAAATGAAAATTTCTGATCATCTGGAACATTGACACTTATTTCAATTTGCAGTGTCTTTTTTTTTTTTTGACTAACTATATTAATGTTCTTCTGAGTGGTATTGATAAATGGTTCAGAAGAGAAACTCAGTGAAGTAAAAGTAATATTTATTCATGGTGATCAATTAAATTATTTGCCTAATTTAAGAAAACTGTGCATAACTCTCAATTTGACAGGAGGTGATAGAGTCTGAGTCCACCTGTGGAATATGTTGGTTTCTTTTCAGTGCTTGAAGATACATTCAAAGATAATTGGTTTGGGAAGGCACCATATAATTTTAGTTAACCTGCATGCTGTAAATGTCTTCTGTGTTTAAATAAAGAAGAAAAAATTTTTTGAAATGTAATGACTTTCTTAAAACTCAATTCAGTGACGTATTAGGTTGATTTTACATGACCAAGTGGCCTTCTTTCTTGACAGAACAGTGACTAATATGTCATTATATTCATGTGTATTTTGTCTCCTAATGTATTGCATATGCTTTGGACATCAAGTATTAAATATGTAGGCTGAAGAATTAAGAGCTAGAGATGAACCATCAGTCTCCCTTAGGTTATTTTACATTAGTGTAGCCTGATACGTGATGAGGACACTTCGCCGTGTTATTCTTCCCCCAAAACTATTAACCCCAGTCTGATCATGAGAAAAACATCACACTAACCAAATAGAGGGACATTCAACCAAATGCCTGACCAGTACTCTCCCAAAGTGCAAAGGTCGTGGAAAACCAGGAAGATAAGTCTGAGGAGACTTGGGAGACTTGACAGCCGGACGCAGTGATGCAGGGCGGTGTCCTGGGTTGGACCCTGGAGCAGTAGAAGGACATCAGGGAAAACTGGTGACATCTGTTGGCAGTAGTGTGCTGGTTAATTTCCTAGTCCTGACAGAGGTGCAGTGGGGATGTGAGATGGTGCATTAGGAGGAAGAGTATGAGGGCGACTCCCTGCATTGCCTTTGCTACTTTTCTGTAAGTTAAAATTATTCTGAAATGGGCTTCCCTGGTGGCGCAGTGGTTGAGAGTCTGTCTGCCGATGCAGGGGACATGGGTTTGTGCCCCGGTTGGGGAGGATCCCACGTGCCGCGGAGCGGCTGGGCCCGTGAGCCATGGCCGCTGAGCCTGCGCGTCTGGAGCCTGTGCTCCGCAACGGGAGAGGCCACAACAGTGAGAGGCCCGCGTACCGCAAAAAAAAAAAAAAAAAAAAAAAAAAGTGACCTTCCTTGGAGGTAGGGTCTTTTCAGGCGTAATCTAGTTATAGGTCATCAGGGTGGCTCTTGCCAATGTGACTTGTGACATTATAAAAGAAATTTGACGGGTGCATGGACGGAGACACAGGGAGAAGATGGCCATCTACAAGCCATGGAGAGACTGAAATAGTCCTCCCTTCATAGCCCTCTGACGGAGCCAACCCTGCCAGCACCCTGGTTTGGGGCTTGTAGCCTCCAGAACTGTGAGACCATCCATTTCTATTGCCTCGCCTAGTCTGTGGTGCTTGCTTTCATCAGCCCGAGCAGACTAATGTGATTGCCGATGCTGGCAGTGAGCTGGGCCCTCTGAGCATATTCCTCCTTTCTTCCCTTCGGTTTGCCTCTTGTTAATACCGTCCAGTTGTCAGTGTTGTGAAGGGGTCCAGTGGAGGACACCAGGCGTACACGGTCCCTTAGTGAGCAAAGAGCCCGGGCCACATGGCCATCTCTCCAGCAGCAGGTGGCCTCCCTCTGGGAGCCTGCGCTTCAGCCTCAGAAGTTTCCTGCCCACCTGATCTGTGGTGGCTGGTGGGGGACGGGCAGCCTTGGCCCACTAGGATCCAGTGAGGTGTTTCCTATCCCCCAGTCCCAGCCAGGGTCTCGACCTGGCCTGCCTGCACCCCAGAGGGATGCTTCCCGCTCACCTAGTGATTGGACCAGCTCTAGCCTGGGAAACCTAGCAAGCTTCACCATCCATTGGGCTGCAGCCATGCCTTTGCAATGAGATCTGAACCCCAGACATGGGGAAGGAGCCCCTTCCAAGTCTGTTCCTTCCCTGGGTACGCTCCCTTAGCCCTGGACTATTCTTGAAAGTTCTCTGTACCCATTTATAGTTAATCCCCTTGGACCTGGCCTGACACTGAGGGTAATATGAACGTTTGTAATCAGAATACTTAGAACCCCAGCCTTTTTCCATTGCTTGGTTACCTGAATGCTGGCAACCAGGCTTATGCTTTCCAGCCAGGAGATGAGAAGACTTCGGTGAAAAGTTTGACAGCTGATACAAGGAGCACCCAAAGAAGCAGAAATGCCACAGTCAACAGTCCTCCTCCTGTGAACCAATTGCTTCCAGTCAGCTTCATCGTGTCCCCACCTTAAATACGTACAGACAGCCAAGGATCACGACACATGTGAAGAAAGCCTTTATGATGACAGGATCAAAACAGAAAAAAATAATATGGAGGAAAGTGGAACTATGAAAGGGGAAGAAAGCATTTTTTAAAACTAATACTAAATTTAATACCTTACACTTCCACCTTGAAAAGCATGGATATTAAAGTGCTAATATAATTACCTTCCCTAGTATATCTTTTTTACTTTTTGTTATGTATAAAAAACAACTAAAAACATGCCCAGTTTGTAAGGAAATGACAAATTTCAGAAAATTCAGAATCTGAATACACTCTATACATAGCTTCTAGATAAAGACACAAAATTGCCAGATACTCAGAGGCCCCCTGGTCCCATTCTGGTGACTCCCCTTAAGGTTTAGTATTGTTCTGGTATCTAACAAAAAGATCACTTTACCTGTATTTTGTATTTTATATAAATGTTATGACACAGTATAACCACTTTTGGATTAGGCTTTTTTATTTCTTATGTTGCTTGTGAATATACCTATATGGTTGCCTGTTGTGATCATGCATTGCCACTGTTGCATAGGATTCCATAGTGTAAACATTTAACAATTTATTCCAATGTGTATTACAATATGAGTGATTTTCAGTTTGTGTCTATTGAGAATAGCACTGGTATATAAATTCTAGAACTTGAGGGGGGAAAAAAAACCTAATAGTAAAAGCCTCAAGATTTTGACATAGTGAAAAAAGAGTTTGTCTCCACTAAACAAAACAAAAAACCAAGGGGTCATAAGAAAGAAATACTGAGAAAACAAAAAAGGTCTTGAAAATAGAAACAATAGGAAGGTTAGAAGATGAAGCTGAGAAAGTTGCCAACAAAGTCATATGCACAAAAAAGTCAGAGGGCTTCCCTGGTGGTGCAGTGGTTAATAATCCGCCTGCCAAGGCAGGGGATACGGGTTTGAGCCCTGGTCCAGGAAGATCCCACATGCTGCAGAGCAGCTAAGCCCATGCACCACAACTACTGAGCCTGTGCTCTAGAGCCCACAAGCCACAACTACTGAGCCTGCACTCTAGAGCCTGTGAGCCACAACTACTGAGCCCACGAGCCACAACTACTGAAGCCCATGCACCGAGAGCCTGTGCTCCACAACAAGAGAAGCCACCACAATGAGAAGCCCACGCATCGCAATGAAGAGTAGTCCCCACTTGTCACAACTTAGAGAAAGACCAAATGCAGCCAAAAATAATTTTAAAAAAAATAAATGGTCATTTTTTTTTAAAAGTTGGAAAATAGGAAAGAAATTAGAAGACCACAACACAAGGCTTCAGATCTGAATAAGTTAAATAAGAAAATGTAACTGAAGGCCATCTGTTGCCAATGCCCAGAACACTGGATAAAAATAGAACCACACTAAGGCACAGTACAAAGAAAACCCTAAAAAAAAAAACAAAAAAAACCCATTTTGTATAGAGGTCTGAGAATCTGAATGTATCGAACAACACTGGAAATTAGAAGAAAATGGATTAGTACCTTCAAAATTCTGAGGGAAAGTGATCTCAAACCTCAATTGGTATAAAGGTAGGTAAAATAAGGTTTTCAAACACAAGTTCTCAAAAAATTTACTTATGTATCATTTATTGGGAAGCTATTGCTCAACCAAGTGAGAAACTAAGAAAGAGGAAGATGTGGGACATACAAAAGAAGAGACCAACAAAAGAAGGGAAGCACCAAGGTGACAGCATCAAAAGCAACCTGTCCAGATGGGAGTCCGTCAGTCAGAAGACTGCCAGAGATATGTTTCCAAAACAAATCAGAGGGATTGATGTGTTTGAAGATTTTGAGAAAAAAATTTATATAACTGAAGATGAGTTTAGGGTTGACTAAATGATTGGTACATAAAACACTAAGGGAAAAAAGAATTACTGAGGGACTTCCCTGGTGGTGCAGTGGTTAAGAATCCACCTGCCAGTGCAGGGGACATGGGTTCGAGCCCTGGTCCGGGAAGATCCCACATGCCGCGAAGCAACTAAGCCCATGTGCCACAACTACTGAGCCCACGTGCCACAAATACTAAAGCCCGCGCACCTAGAGCCCATGCTCTGCAACAAGAAGCCACTGCAATGAGAAGCCCGCGCACTGCAACAAAGAGCAGTCCCCACTCGCCGCAACTAGAGAAAGCCTGTGCGCAGCAATGAAGACCTAACGCAGCCATAAATAAATTAATTAATTGATTTTTTTTAAAAAAAAGAATCTGGGGGTGGTGGTGCTGGGATGAACTGGGAGATTGGGATTGACATATATACACTAATACGTATAAAACAGATAACTAATAACCTGCTGTATAAAAAAATAAATAAAATTTAAATGATAAAAATAAAAGACTCCTAAATATAACCCAAAAAAGTAGACTCACAGATATAGAGAACAAACTAGTGGTTACCATTGTGGGGGTGGGAGGCACAAACCATTGGGTGTGAGATAGATTCAAGGATATGTTGTACAACATGGGGAATATAGCCAATATTTTGTAATAACTGTAAATGAGAAGTAACATTTAAAAATTGTATTAAATTTTTTTAAAATAAGTGCCCCCCAAAAAAAAGAATCCTAAGATAAGCAAGAGAGGAAAAGTCACCATAGTATATTACATGACTCAGCTGTGATTGGCACATTTCATCATGGTGGTAATGGAAACATGGATTAGTAACTAAACTTACAACATGACCTTATTGAGAGGAAGAAGGGTTGTGGCTATGTGTTGATGGTGGTGAAAGAGGGTTCAATCCTCATCTTCCACAGGATAAGACAGCTGGCACCACTTAACCATGACTAATCAATAAGTAGCAGAGATTTGGAGATGAAACAAAATGAAAGTGGCTGCTTCTGGAGAGTGGGAAAGAGGTGAAGTGGGGCAGGGGACCGCTGTTTTGTTTGGGGTGGAAGGAACTACTGTTTTTGAAACAAGTTTTCTAGAGCGTGTTTGACTTTTCAGGACTCAGTTTGTATCCTGTTGTAGCGTGGCTCTCCTCCGAGGATGGCTTCAGAAGCATGTCCCAGGTTCTTGACCCAACCTAGAATTCAACTTGCCCATTTGTAGAAAAACACTTGAAAACCTCAAGGTGACTCTTAGGCCTCGTGTTCTGTTAATTCTGAGATGCGAAGTAATCTGGTCTAGAGTTATATAACATCTGGTGCTCGCTTCAGGAGTACACATGCTAAAAATTAGAACAAAACAACAAAGATTAAGTAACATGGCCCCTGCACAAGGATAACACACAAATTCGTGGAGCTGTTGCCTACTTTTAATTAAATGTCCTCTTGAGTTCAAAAATATGTATATGTAGATCACATCTGAAAGGTTTGTTTATTTTAAATTAAGTCTTCAGGGACTTCCATGGTAGTGCAGTGGTTAAGACTCTGCGCCCCCAAGGCAGGGGGCCCGGGTTTGGTCCCTAGTTGGGAAACTAGGTCCCACGTGTATGCCACAACTAAGAGTTTGCATTGCTGCAAAAGAAAGAAAGAAATTAAGCCTTCATTATCACTGACTTTATGTGGAAATAAATCCACAGGTCTCTCAAACTGAAGTAAGAAGTTCTTTTTTTTTTTTTTTGCATTATGTGGGCTTCTCACTGCTGTGGCCTCTCCCGTTGCGGAGCACAGGCTCTGGACATGCAGGCCCAGCAGCCATGGCTCACGGGCCTAGCCGCTCTGCGGCATGTGGGATCTTCCCAGACCGGGGCACGAACCCGTGTCCCCTGCATCGGCAGGCGGACTCTCAACCACTGCGCCACCAGGGAAGCCCAAGAAGTTCTTGAAAGTACTTTTTTTTTTTTTTTTTTGGCCGCACAGTGCTGCTTGCGGGATCTCAGTTCCCTGACCAGGGATTGAACCCGGGCCTCAGCAGTGAAAGCGCCAAGTCCTAACCACTGGACCGCCAGGGAATTCCCAGAAAGTACTTCTTTCTTCATTAAATGAATGCTTCCAAATTTTGAAGATTTAGAAGAGAAGTGGATTTTTTTTAATTGTGGTAAAATACACATAAAATAAAATTTACCATCTTAAGCTTTTTTAAGTGTACAGTTCAGTAGTGTTGGAAGAAAAGTGTTTGCTTTGGGGGTTTGTGTGTGTGTGTGTGTGTACACAGAAATTAGCTCAGGACTGGAAGTATTTGTGTCATGATCTACACCAAAATATTTATTTAATGTTCTTCATATAAGCTTGATGGAATGATGTTATTAACATTATAAACTTCCAGATGTTTCCACTGTAGGTAAAATCAGAACTGAGGACAACTATTTAAAATATTCAAGAAATTAACTTATTTTTTTCACCCACTTAACAGTCAAGAGCCACTGGAAATGAAAAATCAAAATACTGTAAGTAAATCTGAGAAATCCCAAATAAGTGCCCATTGTTTCTTGAGAGACAGACATCACTAGTATGAGCTCCAGGAAACACCCACGTTACCATCTTAGATATATTCTTTTCTTGCCGAATAAAAAGTTAGGCACACAGCTTTTCTATACAATAACTGGAATTGTGCACAGCCGCCCTGCATACTGCTCTGAAAATGAACTTTTGTTTTATGCAAATGTAGGCGAATTAGAATGAACAAAAGGCACACATTTTAAGGCTGAGAACATTCAACTGAAAATGCAAAACGGATTTTTCTTCTGATAGAAAACCAGCTGGAAAAATTTTGCAGCAGGCCGGTTGGGGGCAGACCTGAGGCCTCTCAGCAGTCCCCTCTTTGCAAGGCGGCTGCCCACTGGCAAGGACTTTCTAAATGCCCCTGTCAGGGGTCCCGAGGTGGCCCCTCTGCAGGAATAAACAGGAAGAGGCGGGGCCCTCTATCTGGTGCCCCCGGCCCCGTGTGGGGATGATGAGGGCCAGCTGCTCCCCGCACCCACCACTGGAACTACCTGCTTACCCCAAGGTCCGAGCCGCCTGCTGGACAGCGGGGCTCACAGAGGTCTGACGGGGCTGGGACACTGCTGCAGACCCCTTCTTTTTTTTTAAATTTATGTAATTGAAGTATAGCTGATTTACCGTGTTGTGTTAATTTCTGCTGTACAGCAAAGTGACCCCATTATACATATATATATTCTTTTCCATTATGGTTTATTACAGGATATTGAATATAGTTCCCTGTGCTCTACAGTAGGACCTTGTGGTTTATCCATCCTATGTACACTAGTTTGCGTCTACTAACCCCAAACTCCCACTCCATCCCTCCCCCACCCCCCTCCTCCTTGGAAACCTCAAGTCTGTTCTCTGTGTCTGTGAGTCTGTTTCCATTTCATAGATAGGTTCATTTGTGTCATATTTTAGATTCCACATGTAGGTGATATCATATGACATTTGTCTTTGTCTGACTTACTTCACTCAGTATGGTCATCTCTAGGTCCATCCATGTTGCTGCTGCAGACCCTTTAAGAGGACTTCCACAGGAGAGGAAGGAGGGCTGGAGACCCCTGCTTCGGAAGCCTGAGGAAATGATGCCTGGTTATTCAGGAATGTTGAGGTCCTGGTTCCTGAGCCTGGACACAGAGGCAACCATCAGAGAGCCTTGCTACTCTGCCCGCCACACACACTCCAGGGTCTGTTTTCACTCTGACGTCTAACAGTCGCTCCATTGAGAACTCTGCGGCTGGCAGCTCCACTGCCGTGTCTTCACGGCTGCAGCCTTGGGCCCAGCCCAGAACGAGGGCACCTCTGCCCTGTCCAGTTCCCACTTTCCTCGCCACTCTTCCCTCTGTCCCTTTCCCCCAGGAACTCCTTCATCCATCCTTTGGGTTTGGATGTTCCCATTGCTCTTCTGGCAGAACATGCCTTCTGACACATACCCTCATGACTTTAAATATTATCTATATGCTGATAAAATTGGATTCCTAAAATTGGAATTCTACTGAACTATTGTACTATTTATAACCAACTGTTTTTCACCTAACAATGCACCGTGATCATTTTCCATGCCATTAACTGTTCATCTGCAACGTGATTTTCAATGTTGGGGTGGTCTTTCTTCTCTGTATTTATTTTAAGTCACTTAGGCAATTTCTCTTTTACTTTTCACCATTGTAAATGATGCTGGGCTGAACATATATTCCTTGTTTTTTCCCTCTTTGGCTTATGTGTACTGAAACCCGTCATGTACCAGGCACTGTTAAGTTTTTCGTGGGCATTTTCTCATTTACTGCTCACAGCATCCCTGTGTGGTAAATCCTATCATTATCACCATTTTACCATGAGGAACACGCTGCCTGGAGGCTTGCCTAAGGTCACTTGCCTAAGGTCGCACAGCCGCTGACAGTCACCGGGTAGCCTGCGGGTCACACAGACGGCAGATGTAGAACCTGTCAACCCCGGCTTGTCTGCTTCCAGGCTCAGGCTTGAACCTCCTACCTTCCTTTATATGTAGAAATAGTTGGGCAATCCACGAGTATTTCCTTAGGGTGCTAAATCCGGAGATGTGGAACTGAGGGAGGGAAGGCTTTCGACACGTACTGTCGTCTGCTGTCCTGAAAGTTACATCAACTCATACTTCTCCTTTCCCACACCACTGGCCAGACCTGGTAGGCATCGTGTTTAGCAGAGAACCTTTGCCAATCTAGCTGGTGCAAAAAAAAGGTATCTTGATTTTTATTTTCTTAAATTGACGTATAGTTGATGTATAACATTATATAAGTGTACAATGTAGTAATTCACAATTTTAAAAGTTATAATCCATTTCTAGTTATTAAAAAATAGTTACTATATTCCCTGTGCTGTACAGTATATCCCTGTAGCTGATTTTATACATAGCAGTTAAATCCCCTACCCTTATACTTCCCCTCTCTCCTCCACTCTCTCCACTGGTAACCACTAGTTTGTTCTCTATATCTGTGCATCTTCTTTTTTGTTATATTTGCTAATTTGTCGTATTTTTTTAGATTCCACATATAAGTGATATCATACAGTATTGGTCTTTCTCTGTCTGACTTATTGCACTTAGCATAACACCCTCCAAGTCCATCCATGTTACTGCAAATGGCAAATTTCATTCTTTTTTATGGCTGAGTAATATTCCATTGTATATATGTACCACATCTTCTTTATCCATTCATCTGTCAATGGACTTTTAGGTTGTTTCCATGTCTTGGGAATTGTAAATAATGCTGCTCTGAACATTGGGGTGCATGTATCTCTTTGAAATAGAGTTTTTGGTTTTTTTCAGATAAATACCCAGGAGTGGAATTGCTGGGTCATATGGTAGCTCTCTTTTTTGAGAAACCTCCATACTGTTTTCCATAGTGGCCGCACCAATTTACATTCTCGTCAACAGTGCAGGTAGGGTTCGTATTTTGGTTTTTAAATTGTGCATGTTTTGTATTATATCATAACGCCAGCTACATTTTATGGTTGTTTACTATGTGTCCGTAGAATGTGAGCCCAGAGAGGGTAAAGACTGGCATCTCTTTTGTTCACTGCTGTATCCCCAGCACCTAGCAGAGTTCCTGGTACCCAGCAGTCACTCAATAAAAATTTGCTGAATAAATGAACAAATAAGCGAACGTGTGAGGTACCAAGGGCAGCCCTCCACCTGGGTTATCTCTTCCGGTCCTGACAACTCTCTCTGTTTACCTGGTGTGAATACCACGCTCACAGGCGTCTCTGACCAGGGTGGGCCCCAAGAGCCTTGCTCTGAACCTCAGGTTCGGCTGCCATAAGCAGGACTGCCCACCTCCCTTGGCTTTCCCCAGGGTCCTCCAGCTGGGTTCCTGGTGTAACACATAGGCTACTTTTAAAGTCACATCACCCCAAACATATCCCCCAATTCGGTGAAAATATGCCCATCCACTTTCCCGTGACTTAATTTTTTTTACAAGCCTTTTGATTTAAAAAAAAAATTAGTATTCAAAAAAAAGCTCATTTTTAAATTTAGCTTTTGGTGACACACCATAATGGAAAAGAATATGAAAAAGAATATATACGTATAACTGAGTCACTGCTGTACAGCAGAAATTAACACAACGCTGTAAACCAACTCTACATCAATACAGTCTGTGAAGAAAAAACACTTAAATTTAGCTTTTCTGAGTCTGCGCTTGTGCCTGCAATACTTTCCTAGTGATTTTCTGCTCCTCAGAAGAAAAGGGCACTTGACCCTGTTACCGACACGCTTAGCAACCGGGAGTGGGCCAGGATGACATGGGTTTTTGTTTTTGGCATCTCATAGGAATGCTCAGTCTCAGGCACGAACCCCTTGGGGTTGACCCGGGCACAGGGCACATGCGGATTCTGGTGCTGCCCCACTCGGCCTCGTATAAAAGTAAACAACGCTAATGCCAGGGGCTCAGGACCATCTGATTCGATGAGCGGTTGTGTCGTAAGCCGGCCTAGGACTGTCGCCAAACGTAGACCATTCCACCTGCCTCTATACCCAGAAGGCGAAAAGAAACAGAAACCTAATTTTATTTATAGAGGTTGCAAAGAACTCTCTATGTATTAAAAACATTAGCCCTAATCCTTTGCCATACATTTTGCAAATACCTTCCATCATTTTCATTTGCCTGTGAGTTTTATTTACGATATATTTTTTTAAAACTTGCATATGTTCTTCCTCTTTTTGTAGCAAAATCTTGTCTTCCCCTTTATGGTTTTTTTCTTTCCTATTATATATAGAAGTCTTTTCTGCTTTAAGTAGGCTAATAAGCATACATAATAACCATTTCTCTTGGGAATTCTCTGATGGTCCCATGGTTAGGACTTGGCGCTTTCACTGCTGAGGGCCCGGATTCAATCCCTGGTCGGGGAACTAAGATCCCCACAAGCTTCACAGCAAAAAAAAAAAAAAGAAAGAAAGAAAAAAAAGGCCATAACCAACTCTCTGTGGAATTATCTGGAGTTGGGATAAAAAAACCTTAGCTTTTCAATGTAAAACCAAGGTGGTGGTTCACAGAATCCCTCCATAATGGGGCTGTGCTGGCGCCAGATTAGCTTTGCAACGATTCTGGGGCAAACTACCCACTCCCAGGCTGGGGCGTCAAAGTTCTTGGATCTGGGGAAGAAGATGGATTCGTCGGTTCTGTTTCTTCTCCGCGTCCTACAGACTGCAAAGCATCTACCATCACAAATGCTGTAACCGAAAGTGGGGTCCGGCTGCTCCGGCTCAAAAGCCAATAAAGAGGCCAGGTTGGTGGAGAGGAAAGGTTGCTTTATTTCAGAGGTGGGCAACCGGGGGTGGGGCAGACCCCTGTCCAAGGGCGACTCCCCCCACTGACAGCCAGGAGGCAAGAGCTTCTCTAGACGGAGGGAGGGGGCTGCGTGCAGAAACAGCACGGTCAGCTCTGCCAGTCTTCTTGACATTGGACATCGGGGGTCTGACCAGCGTCATCTTGATTGTTTCAGGTACAGTTAATCTTCAGTTCCAGGGTCGGTTTGTTTCCATTTCTTTGCAACCAGTTCTCAGAATTGTGGCAGCTTAGGTCATGGCTACAGTCTGGTCATCATGGAGTTCACTTCTTCCACCTGGTGAGGGTTTCGGTATCTGTAAGACAGCTCACAGGGTATGGCTCAGATTAGTATCTATAGCCCTTGAGAAGGAACGGAAGGTCCTTGACTATGCTTGATGACTAAACTGTTACTATTTGGTCTCCTATGACTGTTTTCCTTTGTTTCTGCATTTTCTCACTCTCCGATTAAACTTATTCTTTGGCTAAAGTTGTTCCACAGACAGAAGGCCAGCAGAGGACATGGGGGGCAGGGGTCATAGCATCCTGCTCCGTTTCAATACCACTTCAGTTGCTTGGGGTCAGTAACCTTGGGTGTTACCTGGCACTCTTGTAGGCAGGAATGAGGTATGTTTGCATGAACATGTATATATTCATACAATTTTTCTCATTAAACTTCTAAGGACTGAAAAACAACAACAAAAATTAAATAGCTTCAAAACAGCCCTCTACACTCGTAGAAAGTTAGATAAGGAAGGAAAAGGAAAAACATACATAAAAGCACAATTCACCCGAATGCGATATATGTTAAAACATGGAATTTTCTATGCACATGAGTGAGAACTGGTTAGGATTGAAGGAATTTGCTCCATAAAATGAGTTTACTGGTTACTTGTAATAAATTCTAAGTATTCATTGAATTCCCATGAATTCCAAGTAAAGGGCCCTGCTTCCAGTTTCTTGGAAGAAAACCTGGATCCCATAAGAAGGTGGGAGGCATATTAGGGGTTTATTTTGAGACACTGGTCTCCCCAAATATACAAGCAAATCAACTTTGTTTTGGTTCTACGTTGAGCATGCTAATTGTCTGGATACAGCTATATCTTACAGAAATCACAGCAAATGCAATTTCGTCCCCTGGGCTATATAATTATCAAAAGCACCTTCAGAACTTGTTGGAGCCTCCCTCTGTCATATTTGAAGAAATAAAGTTACAGCAGCAGCATGAGGTTATGTGGTGACAGGATGGAATGGTACTCAGCTGCTAATTAGAATTTTCTGAAATATTAGGACAAATATCACAGGAAAATCCCACTCAACGTTATACGTAAGTTTAAAATGCCCGAGGGTAGCTATTAACTTCCGAAAATAGTAGCAGGTATAAGCCCTTGCACTGAGGTTAATAGACACATCTATGACCTACACAGTTTGCAGAGGCTACAGCTTGATATTTTTATAGAGCGATGTCAGTCTGGTTTTTATACCCAGGCTTATGGATTTATACATTTAAAAATATCTTTTATTTTTATTGTAAAGCTGCTGCTAAAGAAAATTGGCTTCAGTAAACAGTCTTTTGATATTGGATTCCGTCCTCTTTCTTTTTTCCTTGGAGATTATTTTAGGCTTTTCATCAGGGAGAGGTGCTTAGGTAACCTACAAACACAAGACATAAACAGATCTCAGAGTCATGTTGACCTTATACGGACCTTCACTTCATGAAGATCTGTTTCAGATCTTTTATAAATTTATTTATTTATTTATTTATGGCTGTGTTGGGTCTTCGTTTCTGTGCGAGGGCTTTCTCTAGTTGTGGCAAGCGGGCCTCTTCATCGCGGTGCGCGGGCCTCTCACTATCGCGGCCTCTCTTGTTGCGGAGCACAGGCTCCAGACGCGCAGGCTCACTAGTTGTGGCTCACGGGCCTTGTTGCTCCGCGGCATGTGGGATCCTCCCAGACCAGGGCTCGACCCCCTGTCCCCCGCACTGGCAGGCAGATTCTCAACCACTGCACCACCAGGGAAGCCCCTGTTTCAGATCTTTTGAATGAGTCAAAGGAAACTTGGCAAAATGATTCTTTTTAACATCAAATTACAATTGAAAACCTTATTTGAACCATGAAAAAATTAGAGAAACAGTACAGAACATAGCCAAATAATGTAGTCTTTACCTAGCTACAGATGCTGTAACTGCTGAATCTTGATTTAAGATTTGTATTTAATAAGATGCGTGCAGCTACTATAGAGTCAGCCTACTTATAGATAAAAAAAAAAATACCCCATTGTTTCATCCAGGGAAGAAAAGTTTATTTTCTTCACATTCAACACAGAAAATATTCAAACATATGGCAGAAATCACATATGACATTTTAACAGATTCTTTTGCCTGATCCTGTATGCATTTACCTATTTTTGGTCATAAGAACATAAATATTATCTTATTGCACCAACCCCAGTGTATTAGTTATCTATTGCTGTTTAACAAATTGCCCCCAAATTTAATGGCTTATAGATTAAAATGTCGATCTTTCCGTTTTTGTGGGTCAGGAATCTGGGCACAGCTGAGCTGAGTTGCATGAAGTGGCAGGTGACCTGACGGCCAGGTCTGGGGTCTCATCTAAAGACTGGACCTGGGCGGGGTGGCGGGGGAGGAGCCACTTCCAAGCTCACACACCTGGTTATTATCAGTCTCAGGAAATCGGCTTCCAAGCTCACTCACCTGGGCCTCTCCATGGGGCTGACTCACAGCATGGTCGCTGGCTTCCCCAAGTGAACCAGGCAAGAGAGAGCTGGAAAGAGAGCGTCCAAGATGGAACCTGCAGTCCTTTGTCACCTAATCTCTGCACTGAGGCCATCGCTTCTGCCATGCTGTCTTCTCTAGAAGTGAGTCACTGAGTCTAGCCCACGTGGAAGGGAGGGGGGGGTCAGAGGGGGATTATTTCAGAGGCTCCACCGCGACCAAAATCAGCCTATGATGACCTTGTGGAGAGGAAGTAGCGGGTTGTGCTGTTATTTTTGTCTGCTTACTGTCTACTTGGGAAATGACCTCTTCCTCCTCCTCAGGCTGTGCGGCTCTGGAGACTGAAAGCTGCCCTCACCCTGGCTCTTGGGGGATGGGCAACTTTGTGGCCGGAGGGAGTGATTCAAGGATGAGCCTTTTTCAGGAACTGACAGGGGTGCTGGAAGAAACAGGGTCTCCTAAGATCACAGGTGCTGTGAAACATGGAAAACTGGAATTCTTCTGTCTTCTACGTCTATATATAGGACTCCATTGCTCCATGTGAAAAACTTCTTGGTAAAACAGAGCTGAGAGGACCAAATCCTCGTAACATCTCCTGCCCCTCTGTGCCCAGCTTTGCCTGAAGTCAGGCTGAACTTTTCTTCTTGCAGTTAGTTTTTTTTTTTTTTTTTTTTTTTTTGCGGTACACGGGCCTCTCACTGCTGTGGCCTCTTCCGTTGTGGAGCACAGGCTCTGGACGCGCAGGCTCAGTGGCCATGGCTCACGGGCCCAGCCGCTCCACGGCATGTGGGATCTTCCCGGTTTGGGGCACGAACTCGTGTCCCCTGCATCGGCAGGCGGACTCCCAACCACTGCGCCACCAGGGAAGCCCTGCAGTTAGTTTTGAATTGGGTTTTTATCACTTGCAACAGCAATAGAAAAATGGGACCCCATCAATAACATGGTGGCGGTCCCAAATACTCTATCTTCCCTTAATAAAACCATCATAGCAGTACCTTTTGTGGAATTATCTAAATACTTAGAGTATATTTAAAATTTTCAACCTTATCAGCATAATGCTTGGAAAATCAAGCTCCATGTTTTTCCTATTGTGTGAACCATTTCCTTTATTCACCTTAAATTTACTTTTCTCAAGATTCAGGAAATGTCTTCTTGTTCCATTTAAGTTTCCTAAGAGCAGGGAGAAGTGCCCTCTTCATTATTATTTCCTGTCCAACTTGTAGCGCAATAGCTGGCCACATAGCAGATCCTCAGTAAGTGTTCAATGAATGAATGAGTAAACGAATCTTTTAAGTATCCTTGAGGTTACTGTTCCCTAAGTTCAAGACTTTATTTTTGCCCATGTGAAGACCAGTTCAACATTTGCACGTTAACTTCAGGTTATTCCTATATACTTAGGCTTTTCATAATCACAGCTCCAAATAATTCACAAAAGCATTAAGCAAGACTAATCATAGGAGAATGCCAATGTTTACACTTCTTCCCCCAAGAAGTGCCCTGAATCCTAAACCATTGTTTCTCATCTCTAAGCAACTTTCCTCTGCGTCACCCCAGTCTCCATTATACCACGATGACTCAATATTTAAAATAGCCTTTTGTGTGGAACTTTGTGAAAGGCTTTTTGAAAATCTTACTGGATGCCATTCATGAGCTTTTGTCCATATGCATATGCCCCTCCTACAAGAGCTTTGTTAGATCGATGAGGCCTGATTTTCTCTTGGAAAACCATACGTTCCCCTCCAGCTCCTTCCTTGCCTCCCCGAGGTGAATTGGTGTACAACTGTCTTTGGGGGAGAAGGGCTCAGATCTTCTCTGTGGATCTGCTTTGATGGGTCTTTGATCCTTGTCAGGTATTGTAGAATAATGTAAGGTGGAGAATGCCGAAATCAAACTCTCCTAAAAGGAATGAATAACTATGGTTAAGTTAGCATGTTGAGGTCAGAAACAGGGATATAGGGACTCAGGTGTGGTCAATATGGGCAGAAAAAAGGAAGTTAGGTTAGAAATATAGGAAGTTGGTGGTTGTCAGTCAAGGGTCAGGAGTGTCTCAGGTCCTTTAGGAATTTGATAGTGTCGTTGGTTTCCCCTTTCTTCATGCTTCCATCCTGCCTTGGAAAATGTTCCTTCTCAGTCGTTCCCTGGAGGCTCTTTTTGTCTCTTTAATGTGGTTGTTTTCCAGGTTCTGTCCTTGGTTTTATTGTGCCTCCCTCTAATGTTCTCCATTGTCAATTGCATGTCCTCTCTTGGAGTTAGGTTGTCTATTTATTCTATATACTGATAGAAATGTAAGTCATAACAACAATACATAAGTGTGTAAATTTCAGGCATGCACTTCTTCTCTGAGCTTCAGATAAGTCTATTCACCTGCCTAGTGGACATTTCCATGTTGATAGCCCATAGATTCTCCAAACCTGTGTCAAAAACCAAAGAACATTTTAACATGTCCAAAATCAAATGCATTATCTATATATAATTTAAGGCCTTTTTTTCCCCCTTGGCCGCACTGCACGGCTTGTGGGATCTCTTTTTTCCCCCTTGGCAGAACTGCACAGCTTGTGGGATCTTAGTTCCCTGACCAAGGATTGAACCCATGCCCCTGCAGTAGAAGTGTGGAGTCCTAACCACTGGACCACCAGGGAGTTCCCAAGGCCTTTTTCATTATAGGTGACCAAAAATAAACAAACAAACAACAACAACAAAAAGAAACCCACCATATTTCATGGAATCTAAGGAGAATCTGAACAGGATATAGCAGTACAGCTAGAATCAGAAAGACCTGGAACCAGGACCTAAAATCCTGATGATTTCTCTCTCCAAATTATACCTCTACATTCCCCCATTTATCTGTTTCATAGCTCCCCTTGATACAGACTAAATTCTTCTGCTTCTCCATCTACCTGGTGGGAAACAGCGAAGATTTCCATTTTGCCTGCTTCAGTCATACAGAGCAAGACTGGCCTGATTCTTTCTGGGTCTTCAGTTCAAAATCCCAAAGAAGAAAGTCATTGGCCTGGCCAGGGTCCAGGTGTCCGCCCATCAATCAATCAACTTTGGCCTCACATACAGGGTTACGATGTATGTAATTTGAAGTTGTGCTGTAGTTCACTGATGCTCTGCTCATTTTGCGTTCAACCTTTTTTCTCTGTGTGTTTCACTCTGGCAAGTTTCTATTACTATGCATTTCTTTTTTTTTTTTTCGGTACGCGGGCCTCTCACTGTTGTGGCCTCTCCCGTTGCGGAGCACAGGCTCTGGACGCACAGGCTCAGCGGCCATGGCTCATGGGCCCAGCCGCTCCGCGGCATGTGGGATGTTCCCAGACCAGGGCACGAACCCTTGTCCCCTGCATCGGCAGGCAGACTCTCAACCACTGCGCCACCAGGGAATCCCTATTACTATGCATTTCTACTCTTTTCTTCACTTGTGTCTTAATCTGCTACTAATCCCATCCAGTATATTTTTCACTGTAGATATAATATTTTTTGTGTCTAGAAATTGCTTGGTTTTTTACTTTATTCCATTTTTCTACTTAATGAGCTTAATCTTTTCTTTAGATTCTTAAGCATATGGAATATATAACCATATATAATTATTAATATAACAACTGTTTTAATGTCTTTGTCCACTGATTCTATCTTTGTCTAATTTAATGTCTCTGTCATCTCTGGGTCTGCTTCTATGGATGCTTTTTCTCCTCATTATTCATTGTACTTTCCTGCTTGTTTGTATGCCTGGTCATTTTCCACTGGATGCCAGATGTTGTGAATTTTACCTTCTTAGGTGCTGGATATCTTTCTATTCCTATAAATGTCTTCTTGAGCTTTATTCTGGGAAGCAGTTAAATTACTTGGAAACAGTCCAGTCTTTTCAATGCTTCTCTTAAGCTTTGTCAGGCAGGATGAGAACAGCCTTTATTCTGGAGCTCATTCTGCCATTCCACTGAGTCAGTGCTCTTATGCATACTCTACCTGATGCCCTGTGAATTACAAGGTTCTCCTTTCCAAGATTATTCCCTCTGATTCTACCCTTGAGTAGCTTCCCCACACTCAGGTGCTGATCAGTACTCACCTGAAGACTTTCGGGGACCCTGTGCAGGTCTCTGGGGCTCTGTCCCTGGGCCGTGCTCCCCGCCCTGTGAGGCGGCCTGAGATGTCCATGCCAGGGCCTCCCCAGACACCCAGCCTCCACGCTGGCTCCCGTTCTCTAGGGTGCCCCCTGGAAACTCTCCAGGCAGGAAGCTGAGACAATCACAGCGCTCATCTCATTTGTCTCCCCCCTCTCAGGGATCATTGTCCTCTGCTGCCTGGTATGCAGTGTCTGAAACACTTGTTTTCTGCATTTTTCCTCCTTTTGAAATTGTTTCAGAGGGAGGAGGGTAAAGCCAGTCACTGTCACTCCATCTTGGCCAGAAGTAGAAGTCCAGTTGAATCTTTTGGAACTATTTGCAGCTTTTAAAAACTTTGGGCTCTTGGGTCTTCCCTGGTGGTCCAGTGGTTAAGACTCCACACTTCCACTGCAGGTGGCACAGGTTCAACCCCTGGTCGGGGAACTGAGATCCCACATGCTGTGCAGCTCAGCCAAAACAAGTTAAAAAATAAAACTCTGGGTTCTTGAATGTCTGTGCACTTTTATGTCCGCTTGAAATGTCCTTCCTTTCTACCCTGTCTGCCTGGCAAGACTCAGTTCTGGCATTACTCCTCCCAAACCTCCCCAGTGCCCTGACGCCTGCACGAGCATTCTTCCTCTGTGCTCCATGACATCATTCGCACGCCATGCAGGCTGGTCCCCTCAATGAACTCCAAGCCCTGTGGGCACAGATCAGAGCTAATTCATCTTTGTATCTTGGAATTTAACACAGCAGGTGCTCAACATATGCTTGGTGAAAGGAATTGAAAACTGTATATAATTACACCCAAACAGAGAACAATCTTCGCTGTTTATTTCACAGTATTTTATAAGCTGTTACCTGCAAAAATGGGCTATCACTTAAACATTCCTCTATTCTGAAGTTCTGATATCACATGTCTTTGAGTCAAGTGTGTCATGAGCAAAATTCTCAGCCATCCGACTGAGACGATTCTCAAACAGAGTAGTTTAGTTAGAAGCATATCTCTCAAGCCCTCCTACTGAGGAGGGTGGCAGACGGCTGGCATATGTCTGTGCATTTGGTTTGTTGCTTTTGTTGAACATGAGATCTTTTCAGTGTGTCACAGATTTTGAAAAAGGGCTTGTGTATTTACAGCTCATGCTGAGCAGACTGCAACCACAAACTCCAAGCAAACAACTTCATCATTTGCTTTCTCATGTGGTGAAACACTTCTCTGACTCAAATCAAAGTCACACCACTGTCTCTAGCAGTACTTTAGAGCCTATGGAGGTGCAATGGACACTCAGTGGAAATAGATGCTGAAGTTTGACATTAGATTTGTCGAGAGTTAGACCTCTGAGATTCCATCATGTGTCCTTCCTGGGCTACACATGTTCTCGTATGGTAAAATCCCCCCACTGCTCCCTTCCCAGACCTCTAGCACACTGTGTAGTTTGAGCTTAAAACTACTTGAGGCCTCAGTGCTTTCTTTTTTAACCTAAATAAAAAATTTACCGGGGGAACTTCCCTGGTGGTGCAGTGGTTAAGAATCCGCCTGCCAATGCAGGGGACACAGGTTCGATCCCTGGTCCAGGAAGATCCCACATGCCGCGGAGCAACTAAGCCTGTGCGCCACAACTATTGAGCCCACGTGCCACAACTACTGAAGACCGCGCGCCTAGAGCCCGTGCTCCGCAACAAGAAAAGCCACCGTAATGAGAAGACTGCACACCGCAACAAAGGGTAGCCTCCGCTCGCCGCAACTAGAGAAAGCCCGTGCGTAGCAAGAAAGACCCAACGCAGCCCAAAATAAATTAAAAACAAAAAAATTACAGGGACTTCTCTGGCGGTCCAGTGGTTAAGACCTCGTGCTTCCACTGCAGGGGGCGAGGATTCAATCCCTGGTTGGGGAACTAAGATCCCACATGCTGCACAGTGCGGCCACAAAACAAAATTTACCTGAAAAATAACTGACGTAAATAGGACATGTTAACTGTAAAAGAAACAAAATATGTGTATGAGCAAGTAAATAATAATCACCTATCATCACACCACTCAGAGTGTATTATATATCACATATATCACAAAGTGTATAATATGTATCTTTTTAAAATTTTTTATTTATTTATTTAATTATTTTTGGCTGTGTTGGGTCTTCATTGCTGCACGTGGGCTTTCTCTAGTTGCGGCGAGCGGGGGCTACTCTTTGTTGCGGTGTGCGGGCTTCTCACTGCAGTGGCTTCCCTCATTGTGGAGCACGGGCTCTAGGCGCACGGGCTTCAGTAGTTGCAGCATGCGGGCTCAGTAGTTGTGGCACACGAGCTTAGTTGCTCCGCGGCATGTGGGATCTTCCCGGACCAGGGCTCGAACCCGTGTCCCCTGCATTGGCAGGCAGATTCTCAACCACTGTGCCACTGGGGAAACCCTATAATATGTATCTTACATCGTACCTGCTATTTTGTAAATTGTAATCTCCTCCCACCCCGTATCTTTCCAAGTCAACTAATGTCTTTTCTAATTCTCCAAAGCAGTAAAATTTAAAACAAAGTCTTCTACAAACTTTACTTTTTGTTATGCTTCCTCTCTCTTTCTCTCTGGAGTATCTGCCTTTTAATTCAAAACTCTTCATTTGCAGCAACATGGATGGACCTAGAGATTATCATATTAAGTGAAGTAAGTCAGACAAGGACAAATATCATATGATATCACTTATATGTGGACTCTAAAAAAAGGATACAAATGAACTTATTTACAGTAGAGAAGTAGTCTCACAGACCATAGAAACAAACTTATGCTTAGTTACCTAAGGGGATGGGGGGCAGGGATAAATTAGGAGTTTGGGATTAACATGCACACACTACTATATATAAGATGGCTAATCAACTAGGACCCACTGTATAGCACAGGGAACTCTACAGTAAGTCCCCTACATTTGAACGAGTTCTGATCCGAGAGCGTGTTCGTAAGTCCAACAAAGTTAGCCTCGGTACCCAACTAACACAATCGGCTATACGGTACTGTACTGTGATAGGTTTAGAATACTTTTCACACAAATAGAACATAAAAAACAAACAAACACAAAAATAAAGAAAACTTCTTTAATCTTACAGTACTGTACCTTGAAAAGCACAGTAGTACAGCACAACAGCTGGCACACAGGGGCTGGCATCGAGTGAGCCGGCAAGAAGAGTCACTGACTGGAGGAGGGAGAGGAGGTGGGCGATGGTAGAGCTGAAGGGTCGTCAGCGACAGGAGACGGAGGGCGAGCTGCAACTTCACGCACGCCTGACATTGATGGTGGAACGCACGTTCGCACCTTTGAGTGTTCTCAACTTTCTCTAGCCTCAGGCCGCTTCCTCACACGAACGTGCTGATCACACACATGAAGACCTGACGGGAACCCTCTGCAGTTCCCCAAAAGCTCTCTTTTGTAGCTTCTTTGCTCTCCAGTACTCCTCCCTGCAAATTCTAACCACTTTCATCTCAATTCTATCATTTTCAACTGTTTCCTGGACTCAAAGAATCCCTTGGGCGCCATTTGTGTTTCTCCTCCTTGAGCTACAGCCTGGAAGGTGCAGGCAGTGAGCTGGGACGATGGTAGAGCTCCCTCCGCACGTGTTTCCTTCTCTGAGGGAACACTGTCTTTTTTTTTTTTGGCCACACTGCCTGGCTTGCAGGATCTTAGTTCCCAGACCAGGGATGGACCCCAGGGCCCCGGCAGTGAAATCCTAACCACGGGACTGCCGGGGAAGTCCCAGAAACATTGTCTTAAGATTCTTGTGGGCCAATATCTGTGAACCAGTGTTTCATATATTTTGTCCAGTTTCTTAGTTAAGGTAAGAGGGTAAATCCAATTCCTATTCCATCACGGCTGGAAGCATAAACCACTTGATGCTTTTTGATTCCACTAAGTGACCTTACTCATGGTGTGATATCTAGTAACAAGACAAACAGGCCCAGGGAATTCCCTGGTGGTCCAGTGGTTAGGACTCTAGGACTCGGTGCTTTCACTGCTAAGGACCCAGGTTTGATCCCTGGTTGGGGAACTAAGATCCTACAAGCCACACGGCATAGCCACATAAAAAAGAAGAAGAAAAAAACAAAACAAAACCAAAAGAACAAGACAAACAGGCCTATAATTAGACTGATACACTCAGTCAATTATCTACTGTGTATCAGGGACATTCTGTATCATGGGCTGACAAAGAAGCTCCCTGTAAAGTTTTTTTAAAGACTAGTCTCTTCAGTTTTTTTGGTGCCAATTTTTTATTTTTAAAAATGTGAACCTATGGAAAATTTGAAAACCATGAACAATGGAATCCATAGCCCTTCATCTAGGGTCACAAATTATTAATATTTTGCTGCGTATACTTCATGTTTATTTTTCAACCAATTAAAAGTAAGTGTTACACCTAAATATTTATCCTGCATCATCCAAGAAAAGGACATTCTCTTACATAACAGTAGCATTATCTTCCCTAAGAAATTTAACACTGATACAATAATACTGGCTCAGATATAGTTCGTATTCAAATTTCTCTAATTACCCTTTCTTTTTCCAGAATCACAGTCCAATCAAGAATCATTCACTGCCTTTGGTGATTAGGTCTCATAAAACTCTTTTTCTCTGAAACAATCCCCCTGCCATTTTTGTCTTTTATAATGTTGACAGTTTTGAGGTGCTCAGGCCTGACATCTTGTTGAATTTAGATTTTTAGAAATTATAATTGTGTTAGTAAATTTTATGACAACTTGGAAAAAAGAAACGCCTCATTATTTTGGAATTATATTCATCCTGTCACTTTGAAGACTATGTTAAATTTTGCCTGTGAATAAATCTCACGTTAAGAACTAATATATCTGAAAATTGCTCAGTGACTCAAGTGTGCTATTACAGAACTTAGAAGTGGAAGCTATCTAATACTGTATTTCTCCCTGGTGAAGGGAAATGCAATTGAGACATTTTAGCTGTTTTGTTTTGTCATTTTTCTGTCTTACAGTCACAAGGTTACTTAAAAATGTGGTGCAACTTTTTCACAAGCACTGTTCTTGTGATCATTATAGAAAATCAACACTTTCATCTCTTGAGCAGCTGAACTTGTTGCATACTCCACCCACCCCCGCAAGTGAAATGGAGTAGAAAAGTGCTTGTCATTTTATTTTATTTTTTTAACTTTTTACCTTATATTGGAGTAGCGTTGATTACCAATATTGTGTTAGTTTCAGTTGTACAGCAAAGGGATTCAGTTATACCTATACATGTATCTATTCTTTTTCAAATTCTTTTCCCATTTATTTTGCTACACAATATTGCGCAGAGTTTTCTGTGCTATACAGTAGGTCCTTATTAGTTATCCATTTGGTCCAGTGGTTAAGACTTTGCCTTCCAGTGCAGGGGGTGTGGGTTTGATACTTGGTGGGGGAGGTGGGATCCCACATGCCTCGGGGCCGAAAAACCAAAATGGAACAGAAGCAGTATTGTAACAAATTCAGTAAAGACTTTAAAAATGGTCCACATCAAAAAAATCTTTTAAATAAATAAGTAAATAAATATAGCAGTGTATACATGTCAACCGCTTGTTGTTTTAGAACCCCAGGATATGCATGAGAGAAATGAATGCATTTTTTTCCCCGATGAAAACTACTTTACTTTACTTCCGGAAATTTCAAAACTACCATCTGGTAGCCAACCCTGTTTTTCCACCAGATGGCAATAATCCATAATGGCTGAGCACGATGAATGGAATGTACACAAGGGCGTGAGCATTAAAAGGGCTGTGAGCTCTCAACGTGTAATGTAAGAAAAATGATAAGCCCCAGGAGAAGAGGATAAATAACGGGTTGCTAAGTCTGGCCCGCTGGGGGCTCACAACAACCATCATAAAAGGAATCACGTCATTCATCTTTAACTTATTAGTGTCAAATTATAGAAGGAAACAATCTGCACCATTTCTTTTCTTGTTTCCAGTATCACATAGTAAACGAAAGCTGAAAGAGTGGAGAGGTTGTTGATATTTTAGTAGAATTAATCACCTTCAGGGCCCAAAAGACGTTGCATTTTTCCTAACAGAAGTCACAAATTCAGGAAGGGTATTTTAAGAAAAAGGAGGAGGAAAGGAATTTGCAGGAACGGCTGATGTAACCTGTGAGCCCGTTCTCTGTCTGGCTGATACTTCTTTGTTGGTCTTTCAAAATCTGTGTAGTTAGTATATCTACTTGGTTTCGATTTTAGGTGGCATCACAAAAATCCAAGCCAACACTACACAGTCTCATGCAAATATATCCGTGATGTGCTATCATCCAAAATCATGGGACACGGTGGGATAGGGAGGGTGGGAGGGAGATGCAAGAAGGAAGGGATATGGGGCTATATGTATACGTATAGCTGATTCACTTTGTTGTACAGCAGAAACTAACACACCATTGTAAAGCAATTATACTCCAATAAAGATGTTAAAAAGAAAATCATGGTACAATTCTCTTCTTTGACAGGCCTTATGTGGAGGACTTTCCCCCTCCCACTGAATATCTGTCATTTTCTCCTCCTCTGGGTTCTTTGTTTCTAAGTACTGGATAGGCCTCTGATAAAGGCCATGCTGTTCTTTTTTGAAGACTAAATAGTACTGTCTTTTATCATTGTTTTTACCATTTTCCTTTTTTTCTTTTTGAAAAATAACAATATGGTCACAATTAAAATTTAAAAAGAAGTTCTAGCTTGGAGGGAGATGAGAATTTTAGAGTTCAAAGTAAACTGGAAAGAATCAAAACAAAGCTGTGTTTTAGGGCACATTCATACAAAACTTCTAAGGAAACTGTTAGGGACATTTCTTTTTGTTTTGGTTAATAGATCAATTATCTATCTATTTAATATAGGTTAGGATAGTATAGAAATCAAAAAGAAAAAAGTAATAGTTATGAGAGATGAGATCCAGGGAATTCAGTTTTTCTTTCAGACAATATATTTTAAAGGGGACTATGATGAAAAATGTTAAGCTTTTATCTTTTTTTTTTTTTTTTTTTTTGGCCGTGCCACACAGCGTGTGGGATCTTAGTTCCCCAGCCAGGGATCCAACCCACGCCCCCTGCATTGGAAGCCCGGAGTCTTAACCACTTGACCACCAGGGAAGTCCCAAGCTTTTATCTTTTTTTAAAAAATGCTTTTATCATTATAAAAAGTCCTAAGTGATCAATATGAAATGATTGAAAATACAGAAAAGTAAAAAGAAGAGTTACTAATATGAAGACAACTCCTATTAACATTAGTGATTTCTTTTATTGTTTTCTAGAAATAATTTTTTTTCATCTTTAAGAAAAAGCTATTTGTTTTCATGGTTTTTATGACCTAATTTCTCACATTACATGATAACATATGTATTTTCCTATGTGATTAGAAACAATTTTAATTGCTTCACGATATTTTGGTCAGAACGAGTCATACCTAATTAACCTATCATTGGACATTTATTTAGTATCTCCTTCTTGGTTTAACAAACAGCCCTATGATGAACACATCGCTGTAGACAAAATGGTTTCCATATTTGGACTTTCTTAGAATGGTTTCCCAAGAGTGGAATTACTAGTTCAAAAAGCATAAAATATTTTAATGCTTTAATTTTGATTTGCATCACTGCCAATTTTCTTTTCTTTTTTTTATTGGAGTATAATTGCTTTACAATGGTGTGTTAATTTCTGCTTTATAACAAAGTGAATCAGTTATACATATACATTTGTTCCCATATCTCTTTAACAGAGCTAAATCTGTTTCCACTGCTACTAGCCATGGGCCAGAAAGCAGCTTTCACACTGATGCCAGTGTGAGTATTATCATAAACAACAAACAACCAAATGCTTCGCTAAATGCTCTCTCATTAGTGTTTTAATTTGCATATCTTTGATTACTAGTGAGATGGAATCTTTTCCCACTGTTTGTCAAACAGCTGAATTTCCTCTTTTGTGAATTGTTTACTTATGTCCTTTGTCTGTTCATATCTTGGGGGTCTTTGTTATCCCTACTTACAAAGAAGACTAACAAGCACTGCCCAGAGAAAGGCCTTCTGTCTGCAACACTGTGAATTCCTCCCCTTCTAAGTCATTTCAGACTCAGCCTCCGAACAGTGAGTGAAGGGGAAACTGGGAAGAGTAGGAAAGATAAATGATACATTTTCTCTGCTATACCAGGGAAACGAAAGTTCATGTTACCGTGATACAAAGGCTCTTTTCCTTCACTAAACCCGCTTCTCATTTTACTACTGCATTCTACACGTTTTCAAATATCATGTTATATATATTATAATAACACCAGGACCATGTCTCAACGTGAGTCACTGTGAAGCCATGGTGGTTCCACAGTGTCACCATTCCAAGTAGAACCTTAAATGACTTAGATGTTATTTAATTTAATTTAACTTGGAGTAGCATCCTTTATTCTGTAACCACTTCCTGAAAGCCTGGCATTTCCTTGTATTTTTCTTCCCTGGATGCAACTAGAGCAAGTACAAGACAGGGATTTAAATACAGACTCCTTGGCTTTGCAGTGATGGGCCAGGAGCTGAACTATTTATTCTCACCTTGACCTGGTGACTACTGAGAGCCAGGCTCAAAAAATATGCCTCCGGGTTTGCCTGGTGGCTCAGTGGTTAAGAATCCGTCTGCCAATGCAGGGGACACGGGTTCGAGCCCTGGTCCGGGAAGATCCCACATGCCACGGAGCAACTAAGCCCGTGCTCCACAACTACTGAGCCTGCGCTCTAGAGCCCGCGAGCCACAACTACTGAGCCCACATGCCACAACTACTGAAGCCCATGCGCCTAGAGCCCGTGCTCCGCAACAAGAGAAGCCACCGCAATGAGAAGTCCACGTACCGCAATGAAGAGTAGCCCCTGCTTGCCGCAGCTAGAGAAAGCCCGCGTGCAGCAACGAAGACCCAAAGCAGCCATAAATAAATAAATAAATTTATTTAAAAAAAAAAAAGAAAAGCCTCCGATCGGCAATGACAGAGCTTTAAGACCAGTAAAAGGGACTCAAGAGTTGATAATGACTCTGAACTCCCCAAATTTCCCCATCTGGGAAATGGAGATAATAATAGTTCCTCTTCTTATCCAAGGGGTATTTTAAAGATTACATTATACAAGAAAAATATTTTGAGGTTGAAAGGAAGTGTTATTATATTGTAATGTTATTTTAAAACTTAAGTCAAGACCCCCAAATGATTTTCTTTGTCAAATACCTTGAGGTCATAAAGAGAATCAATGAATATTGGGGATGAATAGGATCTTAGAAGCATCCCAGCCAACTCTCTCAGTTGACTGAGGAAGAAACTGAGGAATTATCCAAGATGACACTTGTATAAAATGGCCCTGCTAATTAATAACAGAGCTGGAATGTTAATCTAGGAGTCCTGAATTCCCTCAAGAAATCTTTCTACTGCCTTCCCCTCCCCCAGTGTGTAGAAAGTTACTAAGCGTCATCAAGTAAAGAATTCAATTGATTTCCTTATCATCTTTGATAGACACTGTTTCCAGCTCCCTTTTTTTTTTTTTTGCGGTACGCGGGCCTCTCACTGTTATGGCCTCTCCCGTTGTGGAGCACAGGCTCCAGACGCGCAGGCTCAGCGGCCATGGCTCACGGGCCCAGCCGCTCCGCGGCATGTGGGATCCTCCCGGACCGCGGCACGAACCCGTGTCCCCTGCATCGGCAGGCGGACTCTCAACCACTGCGCCACCAGGGAAGCCCTCCAGCTCCCTTTTTATTCTACCAGAGCTAAATTTTTGTTCATAGTAAAAATAATTACTTCACACAGGCTAAACTATGGATATAAAGATTTCTGATAACAGAATGTGAATTTATGTAAATGTAAAACATTATGTGTCTAACTTTAAGAAACAAGCATCAAAGAGCAGAGTTTAATCAAACTGAAGCTTCTTTTGAGACTCCCACTGGCAAGGCACTAGCCTTCTCTATCAGCCTGTGCGGAACTGCAAACACCCAGGAGAACGAAGGTCACCGAAATGAAGTGGAACCAGTTTGGCAGAGGGTAATGCAATCTCATGCCACCAGGTTGACTAGGACAAGAAGAAATAAATTTGTTAGCCACTCCGGGGGCTCTGGAATCTTTGTGATTTAAGAAAATACCTCCTTCTTTTCAGCTCATTGTTTAAGGAGAAGTGTGTGGACTCTCTACAGGAATGATGTGGATTGCCATAAGGAAACTGAGTGTCAGTACATCAGAGAATCTTCTTCATCAAAGACTGGGTGAACAGGTAGCAAGTTGGTTTATTTGTGTGATGCTATGGGACATCGTAATAGTAGATCCACTCAGATGGTCAAGAGTTCAGACACATGGTGCCAATGAAGCCACATGCTCAGATGGAGAGCCGAGACCATCTGTCAAATCAAGTGAGTTTTTTCTTTTTCTCTCCCAATTTCTTTAAATATTAAAGAACTTTAAAATTTTATTTTATTATTTTTTTAAATTGAAGTACAGGTGATTTACAATGTTGTGTTAATTTCTGCTGTACAGCAAAGTGATTCATTTATACATATATATACATTCTTTTTAATATTCTTATCCATTATGGTCTTTAAAAATTTTTTTATTGAAGTGTAGTTGATTTACAGTGTTGTGTTAAATTTCTGCTGTACAGCCAAGTGATTCAGTTATATATATATATATATATATATATATATTCTTTTCCATTACGGTTTATCCCAGAAGATTGGATATAGTTCCCTGTGCTCTACAGTAGGACCTTGTTGTTTATCCATTCTAAATGTAATAGTTTGCATCTATTAACCCCAAACTCCCAGTCCATCCCTCTCCTTCCCCCCCACCTTGGCAACCACAAGTCTGTTCTCTATGTCTGAGTCTGTTTCTGTTTTGTAGATACGTTCATTTGTGCCATATTTTATATTCCACATATAAGTGATGTCATATGACATTTGTCTTTCTCTTTCTCACTTAACTTCACTTACTATGATAATCTCTAGGTCCATTCAACTATTAAATAACTTGTACTTTCTATCATATATGTTTTCTCCATCCTAAGTAAGATTTTATATATATATATATATATATATATATATATATATATATATATATATATATATATATATTGTCTGTGCAGGCTCTTCATTGTGGTGTGCGGGCTTCTCTCTAGTTGTGGCACATGGGCTCAGTAGTTGTGGTGTGTGGGCTTAGTCACCCTGTAGCATGTGGGACGTTAGTTCCCCGACCAGGGCTTGAACCCGCATCCCCTGCATTGGAAGGTGGATTCTTAACCACTGGACCACCGGGGAAGCCCAATATATATTTAGATATACAAAATTCTCTCCGCTCTTGGTCTGTGCAGGCATACACACAAGTGCAATAGTATGAACGTGTCAATCAAACTGAAAAAAATGGTGAGAAAGTCCTACGTGGCAAGAACTTTTCTGGTGATTTTTCAAAGTAACCATATTATTTGCCTATTTTTATTGCTTTTGCTGATCTCACAGACCTTGCAGAATACTATGCAAAGTATGGCGACTTTACCACGACTCTGGATTTGAATTTGGTAGTCCTGACCATTTTAGATTCTGTGATGTTATACCAGGAAATGAAGACAAAAAATACCTCATTTTAGCCATTAGTTTCAATCTTGTCTCTTGCTTTCAAACAAAATTGGTAAGGCAGCAAAAAGAGCTATTTTACTCTCTTATTGACCTTGCACCCAAAAGATGAAAATGAAGAATATGTTGTAAATATGTTTAAAAAAAAAAAAAAAGGAATTCCCTGGAGGTCCAGTGGTTAGGACTCGGCGCTTTCACTGCTGAGGCCCGGGTTCAATCCCTGCTAGGGGAACTAAGATCCTGCAAGCTGGGAGGCGCAGCCAAAAACAAACAAACAACTACAGAAAACATGACTGCAGCATGTCATTAAAAATATATATATGTTTGCCTAAAAGACAAAAAGGAAAGTAAAATCTGCCCATTGGCACAATGTGAAAATTTGCTTCAGAATCAATGAAAATACACTTTACAGGAATATGTAATGAAGCCAACACCTTGCTCTTGTGTAAAGTGTCACAGACCACACAGTGGCTGCATTTTATGTCTCATATAAGGGTGCCTGTACAACGCTGAGTGAGGGCTTTGGTATTTTCCTGACTCACAAGGACAGGAGTGTGCCACCCGCTGACTCAGCCTCCTTGCTCCCTGGGGCGCCTGGGTGTTCCAGGACACTAATGGAAGATTAAATTCTGGTTACCATGACAGCCACCTAAATGCTGTCATGATAATATCAACAGATGTAGTGCAGTGTTCCCTGGAAGTTGAATTTTTTTTTCCCTTTCAAAACCTCAATAATTCAATCATTGCAAGTGCTTCAATAACTAGGCAGAGTTGATCTGAAGAATTGGTAATGTCCTTTTTCTTAACTAGCTGTATTCGGATACAACTCATCTCTTTACTTAAAATGTATTCCTTCTAATGAATGGTGATTGACATATGATGGTGCTTATTGTATTTTTGGAAATGAAAATGAGTCGTATCTGAGTAGAAATAAAAATGAAACGTGTAATCAATTTTCTTAAAGTTACAGAAACTGAAATTTGAGAAAACAAATCTGAATACCTAGAGCATTAGCTAGCATCTTGAGGTAATGGGTTTTACCTGTGCCAGAGCTGATGTAAATTGTTACATGTAAGGACCTGATGGTGGAGATGTGCTTTTGTGGGGATTTTTTGTCTTTTGTTTTTAACATTTATTTATTTGTTTGGCTGCATCGGGTGTTTGTTGCAGCCGTGGGCTTCTCTCTAATTGTGATGTGCAGGCTTAGTTGCTCCGCAGCATGTGGGATCTTAGTTCCCCGACCAGGGCTCGAACCCGTGTCCCCTGCATTGGAAGGCAGATTCTTAACCACCGGACCACCAAGGAAGTCCTGAGACTGTGTTTTCGGTAGGAAGAAGTTCTGTCCATCTCCTTCCTCCATTCCGATAATTAGAGCCATTCCTGAGAGCAGAGAAGCAGCTGTAGAGGTTCCTAGCAAACCTGTATTTTTATTTTAAAAACCTCCCTTTGGGGAGGTTTACAATATCTTTTAGGATTGCTGTGAAGCTTCAGCTACTCAGGAGCACTTAGAGTCCTCCAAATAAACATCATAAAAGATCAGTGACCTCGAGGGTTCTCGAAAAGCCTTTACTAAATGTTTTCCAAATAGCTTGAGCACTAGTTGCCTTTTTTATTCCCCTGCTTTTTATATAGTGTTTTCTCCTTTCATTTCACTTGCCCTCAGGATGTTGGTTATTATTATTATTATTTTCGCTTAAGTATTCTTTGGAATCCTTCTAATTTCAATGGCACAACATATTACCAAAGGCCTGTTATATTTGTTTTTGTCTTTTTTTTTTTTTTTTTTTGGCTGTCCCACACGGCTTGAGGGATCCCAGTTCCGCGACCAGGAACTGAACCCGGGAGTGAAAGCCCAGAATCCTAAGCACTAGGCCACCAGGGAACTCCCAGGCCTGTTATATTTCTAAACTGTTCCTGGTTAGGAAAACAACCAAATGTATCAGCCAGAGTCCTATCAGGAAAAGGTCCAGCTAAATGAATTTAATGGAAGCAGATTCAAGGATGGAACTATTCTCAGAGATGGGGGCAGGGATAAGGGAACTGATAAGTGGGTGGTGAGGCCTGCAGACATCAGTACAGCCAGGAGCCCTTCCTGGGCCTGGGACTCTAGGTGGAGGAGGAAAGACCAGTGTTGCAGAGCCTGGAGAGAGCAGGAACCATGACAGAAAGGCTTCCTAAGGGAACTGCTTTTGTGGAGGTGAGCAGCTACCTTTCCACCAGAACCTACGAGGCAGGGTGTAGAGAGGAATGAATACCCTGACCTTTCTCTCTTTCCACCCTCTATCCTGTGTCAGTGCCTTCCAGCCAAGAGCCGCGGGGCAAGGGAGCCTGGTTGTGATGCAATTCCAAGGGATTAGCCTCCAGGACATAAAGCAGGACAGAGAAGGGTGGAGAATGCATCTGGGAATGGTGGTTGGGATGGAGAATAACCAGCCTGTTGAACTCAGAATTTTGGATCAAGTAAAAGTTTTGTGCATGAACTCTGTTCCACCTTAGCGCCAACTCACCATTTTTTTTTTTTCTTATTTTTTGGTTCTCAGCTATTTGGATAGTCTATATTGCCAAGATATCTGATTTGTAGTTGATCTGACTTATAGTTTTGTAGTCATATCATCACATTTGGATTGATGCTGGGACACAAAATGGTTATACTTTATGTAACAATAAAGATGACAATGTGCATTTTAATATTCTAATATTTTTAATATAAATCTGACTGCACAAAAACATTAATTTCTTTTTTTCTTGATATTTCTTTTAAAAAATTTTTTATTTTATATTGGAGTAAGTTGATTTAGAATGTTGTGTTAGGGCTTCCCTGGTGGTGCAGTGGTTAAGAATCCTCCGGCCAATGCAGGGGACATGGGTTCGAGCCCTGGTCCGGGAAGATCCCACATGCCGTGGAGCAACTAAGCCCGTGCGCCACAACTACTGAGCCTGCGCTCTAGAGCCCGAGAGCCACAACTACTGAGCCCGCGTGCTGCAACTACTGAAACCCGCGTGCCTAGAGCCCGTGCTCTGCAACAAGAGAAGCAGCTGCAATGAGAAGCCCGCGCACCACAAGGAAGAGTAGCCCCCGCTCGCCACAGCTCGAGAAAGCCCGCTCACAGCAACGAAGACCCAACGCAGCCAAAAATAAATTAAAAAAAAAAAAAGAACGTTGTTTTAGTTTCAGGTATACAGCAAAGTGATTCAGTTATACATATACCTATATCGATTCTTTTTCAGATTCTTTTCCCATATAGGTTATTTCAGAGTATTGAGTAGAGTTCCCTGTGCTATACAGTAGGTCCTCAAACAAATATCATACACGATTATAAGGGTGAATTGGAAATACAAAGGCTGCAAGCAATGTGAATGTCACAGGCTCAACTAAAAGTGGCCAAGGCTCCTGCTATTGTGGGGCTGGAGGGCACATCCAGGATCTTCAGGAAAATACGATTATGACGGCCAGCTCCATGTGCACATATGTTTTGAAAATCCCACAAAATCAAGTATGTATTTGAGCTTAGGGCTGCTCAGTTTTATTTGAAAATGAAAGAGAGGTTATTCTTTCCAGCTCCCAGAATTTCCCTAGTGGGATTACCTCCAACTGCCTGCAGGCTGGATTCAGCACCCTGGATTAATTGCCTTCTTCCCTATCTCACTTCCTCACTCCCAATACTGTTGCTTCCATCACCTCCCAAATAATCTTGCACTTTAATCTCTGCCTCAAGGTCAGTTTCTGGAGGAACCCAAATTAAGAAAGAGGTATACTTTCATCTCCTGCGTAAATCTGTAAAAGTGTGTCTTTCACGACTTTATAACAAATTACTCTTTTACTAAGAATTGAAAAAACTCTACAGAACTTCAGTTTTATCATTTACTGACCACCTACCAAATGTCAGGTGGCACCAAAAGGGCTAGGTGTTTTCCCTCATTTAATCCTCCCAGCTGCCCTGATATACCAATCATATGGATTTTAGTAAAGTGATTTGTTTGGATGTTTTATCTACTGTACCAACTTACATAAATTTACATAAAGTTTTATCTGCAAATTTACTTATCACCAGTTACTTGCTAGAACCACCAGTACAATGTTGACTGGAAGTGGTGAAAGCAGATATCCTTCCCTCGTTCCCAAAGTTAGGGAAGTAGTTTTATTTTTAAATCAAGAAATATTGGGACTTCCCTGGTGGCGCAGTGGTTAAGAATCTGCCTGCCAGTGCAGGGGACACGGGTTCGAGCCCTGGTCCGGGAAGATCCCACATGCCGCGGAGCAACTAAGCTCGTGCGCCACAACTACTGAAGCCCACGAGCCACAACTAGTGAGCCTGCGTGCCACAATTACTGAAGCCCGCGCGCCTGGAGCCCGTGCTCCGCAACAAGAGAAGCCACTGCAATGAGAAGCCTGTGCACCACAACGAAGAGTAGCCCCCGCTCGCCGCAACTAGAGAAAGCCCGTGCACAACAGCGAAGACCCGACGCAGCACCCCCCCCAAAAAAAAAGATATTATTTCTACCGTAGCTATGTTTCACATTGAAACATTGCACTACTGTCTAGCTGTGGCACATATTAAATGTTGTTCATACATTTAAAGTGGCTTAAATAATGAATTTTTTAAAGTTTCCATTGAGTTAAACTTTTTTTAACTTTCTTTTTTCATCTCTGTGACCTGTGGGAACAGGAGGCAGCTGACATTACAAAGTGGGTGAGTGAACAGACACACACAGAAACACGTGCCTTCAGTGTTTTTTCTCGACCTTAATTAGGAGATGAACAAATGGTCCATACAATTCTAAGTTTATTGTTTAAGACAGAGGGTCCAAGTCGTTAAAACTTAAGGACCCACTTTAAGAAAAATAAAGCACTCTTGAAAATGTACCTATATTTGATACGATGTATACTAACCCTCAAACTGAATACAGTGACTGGATCTTAAATTATTAAAGAACAGACATTTGAACTTAATGAAAATAACTCAATTTTTTAAAAAGTTTACCTGGTATGTGTAATAATTTACCTGATATTCTTATTCTAACCAGGTGAACTTTGATAAAATAGATGAAGGCTGAATGTTTTAATAACAAAGTACTGGAAATTTTTTAAATTAAACATTTTAATTTGCTTGAATAGATAAATCCTTCACGGTTTGATCATCAAAAAGTTTAAATATGAATACAGTGAAAAGTCCTACCTATGCCTTCCATCCACAGATTTCTCATCCCTCAACAGTTACTTTGTCTCAGTTTAATGCATATACAAGCCAATACATTATTCTGTTCCATTTTTCTGCTTTTTTCATTGAACAAAAAAATATTGGAGAGCTTAATATTAAAACATGTTAACAGCTACATAGTGTTCAAATGGATGGATATATCATAATTCAACTAGTGTCTTGTTGATGGATATATTTAGGTTGTTCCCAATCATTTGCTACTCTCAGTGAAGGATAAGAAATACCTTATCATTTCTCATGTGTGGAACTACATCTGTGGGCTAGATCCCTAGAAGTGAAACTGGAGGCTCAGAGTAGGTGTGCATTTGTAATTTTGATAGATGCTGCCAAATTCCTGTTTCTCTATATTTTAGCCAAAGCAGTGATGCCAGCTATAATTTTATGCTTTTTTTCATTTCATTCAGAAATGCACAGTGAAAACTGGGTTACCTATTAAAGAATACGGAAGAAAGCAAGACAAGTTTATTTGGCAATTTACAGAGTACATTTTCACTCAAAAATACATTCAACAGTAATTTATTGTGCATCTACCGCATGCCAAGTGCTTTTAGGGTTTTGGACACACGTATCTAAACAAATCAAACTCAAATCTCTGCCTTTGTGGAGCTTACATCTTGGAACTCTAGGCTACTTCTTAAGAAGCGAGTTAAATGTCAATATCCTGAAAATGATCCGTTGTGATCCTGAGCCCTGGCGCCAGACATCCACTACCAGTGTGATTTAAAAACTAACTAGAGGCAATGCTGCATATGATTTGACAGCTTTCCATCAGGTCCTTTTAAACAACACACTTGGGCGAGAGCTCTTTTTATCTGACTCCATCTGCTGTTGGTAGTGATCAGCATGCTGTGGGCATTGTGGTAGCATCTGAGATTAGGTTGTGAAATAGGAAGTGGGGTTACAGGCAGATCAGCAAGGATGTGCAAACTGTTTAGTTCTATCTCTAGCTGAAACCAAGGGTGCCCACTCAGGCTTGGGGCGTAGGGAAGATAAGGTTATCAGCACATTCCCATCAGGGCACAGTTTCCTTATTGCTGTGTCCCTGTTTTGGTTCTACAAAGAGATCACAAAGGATTTTATGGAAAACAGTGTCAGAATCATACAGCAGCAATACTGTGTCTGCTGAACAAGGGCATGGAAAAGGTTACTTGTTAGAAACTGAGGGAGACAGAAAAGACCGCTGATGCCAAGGAAAGGGGGTATCGAGTGTATTGGCAGAGATAGTATGGTCTCAGGCTTATGTATCTTTTCTTTCTAAAAGGAGAATATCGTTCAACTTTAGACCCCCATTAGATCCAGATCCAACGGCATCTTCAAGCATGAGGTGAAGAACAGAAAAGAGCCAGTTCCAGAGAGTGGCTATTGAATCACAGCCTGGCCTTTTTTTCTTGTATTATTAAAATTTCATCCCGGCCATAATAGATACGATCAACAAATGGTTACTAATGAATGGTTTCTGCAGTCCTAATACACATCAGTTAGTTTTCTCAGTCGGTGAATCTTAGAGTTTAGAAGGAGCCTTCGGACTTGTCAACATGCTCCTTTGACAGCTGAAGCGAGACGGGTGAAGTGACAATGGCAGAAGCCAGGTCTCTCTCGATTCTCAGGCCAGCACAACTCCCGCCCCCGGATCCCCACGGGAAACCTTTTCACGCCTCTGACTTCCGGAGTCTGTGCTGCAAGCGCTGCAAGCTGGGGTGACTTCGGGCAATGACACCGTGGTCCCCCCGGGGCCTGCACACTGCGGGCCGGTGGACAGCGGGGCGCGGGGTGAACGGTCAGGCCGCCCTGGCGCCGCCCGCCCGCCCGCCCGCGGAGTGTGCGCGCTGGCCCCGCACTCTGCCCGGGTGGTCCCGGCGAAGGACAGCTTCGCAAGGACCGGGTCAGGGATCAGGGCCTCCAGAGTTGCGTTCCGTCCCACTGAGGTCGCGTGAGGATTTTTCCCGAGCCTCCCCTGCGGGATATCCGGGCGCGGGAACGGCTGACCGACGCCGGCAGCGCTCCCAGCGTGCCGAGGAACGGGACAGGCCCTCCTTCCCTGGGTCCCGCTTCCGCCACGCCGCGCTCCGGCCGTCTCCCGTGCGCCCGTCCCTCGTTTTCCCCACAAGCGCTTCCTCGGCATCTCCCACCACGCATTTACCCGGCGCCGTCGCCCCCTCCGCCGACAGCTCCGCGCGCCCGCCGCGCCCCTCCCTCGGCCTCCCCTCCCCCTCCCAGCTCCGCGCCGCCGGTCCCCCCCGCGCCCGCCGGGCCGTCACGTGCCCGCGCCCCGCCCCCGTCACGTGCCCGCGCCCCGCCCCTCCCCCGCGCCGGCGCGCTCCGACGTGCCCTGGAACTCTGTCTCCCCGGGAAGGCAGCCTGCGGGGACGCGCCGGCCGCGGCCGCCGCCGAGTGAGCGCCCTTTGGGCTCGTCAGGGCGCCCCGCCGCCGCCGCCGCCGCCGCCGCCAAGCCGGGCCAGGAGGGAGCCGCCCCCGGCGGGGCCGCCGGGCCCTCGGTGAGGGAGGGGCGGGCCGGGGCGGAGGGCAGGTCGAGGTGGCGCTGCACAAAGGCGCCCGGGGCCGGGGCTGAGGGGCTGGGGGAGGCGTGTGCGGGCGCGCGGCGGCGCCGGGGTGCGAGGGGTGCGGCCGTGGGCGCGGCCGGCGGGGTCGGGGCGCGGGGCGGGCGCGGGGCGGGCGCGGGGCCGGGGGCCGCTGCCGGCCGGCCGGCCGACGGGGGCGACGGGGTTTAAATGGCTGGAAGTTGCGGCTCCTCTGCCCCCCGGGTGTCCTGACTTCCTGTGAGAGGGCAGTGCCCGCCGCCCCGCCCCGCCCCCAGGAAGGAGGGTGTTGGGTTGTGTGTGTGTGTGTGTGCTTGTGCGTGTGTTAAAGGCCGGCGGTGCCGCCCTCCTTCCTGGCCTCCCGCCGCCGCCGTGCCCGCGCCGCCAGCGCTGCCGGGGCTGCAACCTGCCTCCCCCGGGGCCTCCCCTCGAGGGCTGTTGACCTCAGCACTGGGCACGCGGGGCCCTGCAGCCCTCAGAGGTGCCCCGCCCCTGCTCGGTGGGTTCTTGCTCCTTTCCAGCCCTTCTGCGAGGAATCTCCTCCGGGTCCTTGAGTTTAAAGAATGCTGTGCATTGTCCTCGGGGGTGGTGGGTTGTCTTATAAACATGACTGTCTTTGACGTGTTGCGGCTGAAGGTACCGAAGACCCTTTGAGACGAAAAGGCCACAGGGTCATCAGCCCTGAGAAGGGCACGGCCTCCTGGCGTTCTCGAGGCGTGTGATGTTTTCCTTCTGGCTGCAGCCGCAGTTTTCAGTGCACTTGCGAAGGCGAAAACAAAAATGTTCAGAGCGTGGCTTTATGAAACTTCTGATGTCTTTCCAAGTAGAGTGTGTGTTGTCGGTAGAGCCTGTTAACACTCGTGTTGCCTTATGGTTAATCATGATGAGGTAGACTTTATTGAGCAATTACGCACATGCTCCTAAGGGGAGGTGACGTAGAGAGGAACGAGCTTTGAAAGAGGAGTCGCTCGGGTTCAGATTCTGCCCCCCGCGTCTGAAAGCGAGACCTTCAAAGACTCTTGAATGTTACAGTGAAAGGTGGTTAAAACAAGTGTCCAGCTCCTAGCCACGCCTCTTTCCCACTTAAACGCTGGGAAACGGGGGCCTGGAGGTGTATGTTGGTCCATATCCAGTGTTCTTTCCTGATCTGCAGCAGGGTGCGTTACAGGATGGGGCATCTTTGTCTATCTTTTGGTCCCAGTAGACAGTCTGGCTGCTGGCTCCAGTATTTTCTCTTTCTTTTTCTCTCTGTTTTAAAAATGCCTTGGAAATGTTTCACAGCAGGGATTTGGGAGCCCAGATTAGTGAGCCGGGCTCTGAAGACTTGACCCTGAGTGGGGCACCCCGAAGAGCCAGAGAAGCTGGGCATGTAGGTGTGACCCGTGGTTGCAGGTAGTAGCTCTGCTGCTCTGGGGGGGGGCTCTCTGGGGAAAAATGAGTTAAATACAGTCTAATGTACCAGATTACGTGTGCATGCCACAGTACTGGCTGATAGGTTTCTATTTATACTTGATCAACGACAGATGTTGGAGAAGATTGCTAACTCATTGATTCTTTTTAAAAAATTAATTAATTTATTTATTTTTGGCTGCGTTGGGTCTTCATTGCTGCGCGCGGGCTTTCTCTAGGTGCGGCGAGCGGGGGCTACTCTTCGTTGCGGTGCGTGGGCTTCTCGTTGCAGTGGCTTCTCTTGTTGCGGAGCACGGAGTTTAGGCGCGTGGGCTTCAGTAGTTGCAGCACGCGGGCTCAGTAGTTGTGGCTCTCGGGCTCTAGAGCGCAGGCTCAGTAGTTGTGGCGCACGGGTTTAGTTGCTCCGCGGCATGTGGGATCTTCCCGGGCCAGGGCTCGAACCCTTGTCCCCTGCATTGGCAGGCAGATTCTTAACCCCTGCACCACCAGGGAAGTCCTTCATTGATTCTTAATATGATGCCCTCTATAGAATAGTTGTCCATATATAGTCAATATTTTATATACCTTTAGATTTTTCAAATTACTGCACCAGTTGTTGTGAGGCACAAGTGAAAATACGTAAATACTGCAGAAAAACAGCATGTTATTTGTAGTCAGTCATTTGGCTTTTCTTTCATTAATTAGAAAGTATCTGCTGAGTGGTTTTTTTAATAGGTTGACAGAAAATGGGTTTTACGAATGTAAGTTCTTTAAGTAATGCAGTTGACATTTCTGAGCACAAAAGGGTAGTAAACAGTTTAGATTAATTCAAACAGTGAATGTGGTGATGTGTAAAATTACTAAGTGGTAGTACTGATTTTTGCTTATCTGAGAAAATTGGTACTAGGAAAAAGCAGCTAAAGGTAAATCTGCCTAAAATGGGCAGTACAGTTTTATAATAGGGGGAGAGAAAAGTGAAATTAAACGTTTATTTTATCTTATATTTAACAATTTTAGTCGTAATTGCAAATACGCACTGCTTTGTAGAATGAATCAGATGTGAAAAGGCAGGATGGTACCACATTGCATCATCGTGCTTCAAATCATGCTTTTCAATGATTATTCTCTTTTGAGGAACCCATTGGGCCACTATCTTTGTGTTTTCTTTTCTTCAATTGTTAACTGTTCTAATTGTGCCACATCCTCATCTGTGGATGGCTTTGCAGTGATTCAGCCATTTTCTTATTATATTGACTTAATATTTTGCAGTTTCAGTTTGCAGTTGAGCAGCTTTTCATTTGAACTGAACTGCCAGACACTGATGTCTCTAAGCACCCTTCCCCTGTTGATAATCTAGTCCTTCTCAGATTTCTATGTGCATGGGAATTACCTGAACTTCTAACAAGCCCCAGATGATACCGATGCTGCCTGGACTTCAGACTACTACTGTCCAGTAGAAATGTAATGCCAGTCACCTGTGTAATTCTCAAGTTTTTAGTACTCACATGATAGGTAAAGTTAAAAAGAAACCATGAAATAAATTTTATTATCATTTTTGTCTGCGTGACATCTTCAAAATCCCATATGTATTTGACACTTCCAGCACGTCTCAGTTTAGATTAGCCATACTTCACATGCTCAGTAACCACATTTGCCTGCTGTGTTGAACAGCATGGTTCTGGAGTCTAGAATCCAGATCAGTGCTGTTCTAAGTGTGTGTTCAGATTGGCCCTATCAGCAACCCTTGGGAACTTGTTAGAAATGTACATTTTAGGGCCCCCCCTCAAACTTACTCTCATTAGAATATCTGGAGTTTCAGTAACTTGCAGCATATGACTACAAAATGTATATGTGATGTTTTGGATGGGATCCCAGAACAGAAAAAGTTCATTGGGGAAAAACTAAGGAATATGGACATTATTAGGTATCAGTATTTGTTCACTGAACATGACGAATCTACCATACTAATGTAAGATGTTTGTAGTAGGGGAAACGGTGTACAGTGTATATGGGAACTCTGTACTGTCTTTGCAGTAATTCTGTAAATCTAAAGCTCATCTAAAAGAATGTTTTTATTTTATTTTATTTTATTTTATGTTTTTTTTAAAGAAGCTCTCCAGGTGATGCTGTCTTTCACTAAAAGTGAGAAGCGGTGATCTAGGTCACTAATATGACCTGCAGTACTGCAGCTTGGGTGGGCAGGATGGAGGCTACTGTTAGGTCTCGTAGGGTAATAATGGTATTTTTTGGGGGTGGGCCACGCCTCATGGCTTCGGGGATTCTAGTTCCCTGATCAGGGATCGAACCTAGGCCCCCTGCAGTGGAAGCTCAGAGTCCTAACCACCGGACCTCCAGGGAATTCCCAATAATAGTATTTTTGTAATAAGAGCTAAAACTTATAAAACACTTAGCATATGCTAGGGATTATACCAAGTACTTTACACATATTTACTCATTTAACTCTCCCAATATGTTGTATGTACCATTAGTTAGCTCCTTTTCACAAATGGAAAAAATACTGAGGCTCAGAGAGGTTAGGTGACGTGTCTTAGGTAGCAAGAGGCAGAAACAGGGACGTTTGAGGAGGGACTAATTTAAGAGCAGTCAGTTCATTTGTGAGTGTTTTCCTTCTCTGCAAGTTTTGCTTCTTTGAGTAAGCACTGATTAATGTGGATGTTCTGTATCATGCCTTGTAGTTTACAAAGTACTTTTTTCTCTTTCCATTTTCACAAGGATCTTTTGAGGTTTGTGTTGTTTCTTTTGTTTTATAGATAGTTCAGGTGCTGAGGACCTGAGAGCTAATACATGGCAAATCCTGATTTAAATTTCAGTCCTCCGACCCTGGGTTCTCTGTTCCTTTACCACAGGAGAATTCAGAATACATTTACAAGTTAGAGTGATATCTTTAAAGTTAGTTGAAAATTACCTGTATTTTGCTGTATATTACTGGTTTGTTTAAAAAAATCAGTTTTGAGTTAAAATATACATACAGTAAAATAAAACACTCAACAATAAAATGGGGTGAACTGCAGATACATACAAAGACATGAATGAATCTCTCAGAAGCATTGTTCTAGGTGAAACAAGCCAGACATGAAAGGCTACATACTATATGTGTATATGCTTTTGTCTCCATTTGGCTTCCTTGAGTAAACTGTGATTAATGTGATGCCTTTTATCACGCTTTATAATTTACTAAGTACTTTTTCATGTTTGCTCTACCCATTTTCACAGGGATCTTCTGAAGTTTGTATTGTTTCTTGTTTTACAGATGAGTGTATCACAGTTAGTTTAGGCATTCACCAGTTGATAGGCCTCTGGGTTATTTCCAATTTCTGGCTGTTATGAATAAAGCCGTTATAGATGTTCATGTAAGGCCTTTTCAAGGATTTATGGTTTCATTTTTCTTGGGTAAATACCTAGAAGAGGAATTGCGAGATCGTATGTTAAATGTATGTTTAACTTTATAAGAAACTGCCCAAATGCTTTCCAAAGTAGCTGTACCACTCTGCATTACCACCAGCAGTGAATGAGAATTCCAGTTGCTGGTATCTTTACCCTACAGAATATCCTTTATATGTATGTAAAGCCATTCTAAATATATATAAAGTTGTTCTGTGGCATGTGAGATCTTCCCCGACCAGGGCTCGAATTCGTGTCCCCTGCATAAAGCCATTGCATTATAAGGGTTTTGTCTTAACAGCTTTATTGAGGTATAATTGCTGTAAAATAAACTGGACATATTTTAAGTGTGTAGTTTGATGAGTTTGGACATATGAATAGCTGTGCCTCTAAAATCATCACCATTATCAGGATAACAAACGTATCCATCACCAACCTCCCAATTTCCTTGAGCCCAAAGGTAATTTGTTGCCCTTATTCCCTGGTAACTATTGATCTGCTTTCTGTCACTATGCATGACTTTGCATTTTCTAGAATTTTATGTAGATGGTATCATACAGTATGCACTCTTTCTTGTTTGGATTTTTTTTTTTCACTCAACAAAATTTTTTTAACATCTTTATTGGAGTATAATTGCTTCACAACGGTGTGTTAGTTTATTACAAAGTGAATCACTTATACATATACATATATCCCCATATCTCCTCCCTCTTGCGTCTCCCTCCCACCCTCCCTATCCCACCCCTCTAGGTGGTCACAGAGCACGGAGCTGATCTCCCGGTGCTATGTGGCTGCTTCCCACTAGCTATCTATTTTACATTTTTTTTTTTTTTTGCGGTACGCGGGCCTCTCACTGTTGTGGCCTCTCCCGTTGCGGAGCACAGGCTCCGGATGCGCAGGCTCAGCGGCCATGGCTCACGGGCCCAGCTGCTCCGTGGCATGTGGGATCCTCCCGGACCGGGGCACGAACCCGTGTCCCCTGCATCGGCAGGTGGACTCTCAACCACTGCGCCACCAGGGAAGCCCTCTATTTTACATTTGGTAGTGTATATATGTCCATGCCACTCTCTCACTTTGTCCCAGCTTACCCTTCCCCCTCCCCATGTCAAGTCCATCTTCTACATCTGCGTCTCTATTCCTGTCCTGCCCCTAGGTTCTTCATAACCATTTTTTCTCTTTTTTTTAGATTCCATATATATGTGTTAGTATACGGTATTTGTTTTTCTCTTTCTGACTTACTTCCACTCAGCAAAATTATTTTGAGATTCATCCAGTTTGTTGTGTGTATCAGTAGCTTGTTCCTTTTATTGCTGAGTGATATCCTATTGTGTGGATATTACACAATTGGTTTATCCGGTCGCCTGTTGGTGGACATTGGGTTGTTTCCAATTAGGGACTATTACAGATAAAGCCACTGTGAACATTCACATACAGGTCTTTGTGTGGACATGTGTTTTCATTTTCTTTGGTGACTACCTAGGAGTAGAATCCCTGGGTCATATGGTAGATGTATATTTCAAGCTATTAAGAATCTCCCCAACTTTTCCCAAAGTGGTTGTACCATTTTACATCCCCACCAGCAGTATTTGAGAGTTCTGGTTGCTCCGCATTCTCAGAAATACGGGTATTGTCAGTCTTTTAATTTTAGTCATTCTAGTAGACGTGTGGTGTTATTTCTTTGTGTTTTTAATTTGCATTTCCCGAACGACTAAAGATGTAGAGCATCTTTTCATGGGCTTATTTACCATCTATAGATCTTCCTTGGATATGAACACTTGTCTGTTCCTATCTTTTGCCCTTTTTTAATTGGGTCATTTGTCTTCTTAATGGATTGTACAGTTATTATATATTCTAGATATGAGTTCTTTGTTGGAGATAAGTTTGTGTCTGAGACATTTGTGTCTATTTTCATGAGGGATATTGGTGTGTAGTTTTTCTTTTTTATAACGTCTTTGTCTGGTTTTGGTATGAGGAGAATGCTGACTTCATGGAATGAGTTGGGGTGTTTTTCCTCCGTTTCAATTTTCTTTAAGAGGTTTGTGTAGAATTGGTATTATCTTCCTTACATTTTGTAAAATTCACCAGTGGAGCCATCTTGGCCAGGAGTTTTCTTTGTGGGAAGATTTTTAAAGATGGATTCAATTTATTTAATAAATATAGGACTATTTAGGTTATCTGTTTCTTCTTAAGCAAGCTTTGGTAATTTGCCAAAGGAATTTATCTGGTTCACTAAGTTGTTGAAGTTATCAGCATAAAGCTGTTCATAATATTCTCTTATCTTCCTTTCAGTGTCTTTAGGGTATGTAGTTATATCTCCTGTCTCATTCCTGATACTGGTAATTTGTGTTTCTTGTCTTTAGTTCTTGATCAGTTTGGCGAGAGGATTGTCAGTGTTACTGATCCTTTACTGATCCTTTTGAAGAACTACCTTCTGGTTTCATTGATTCCCTCTAACATTTTTCTGTCTTTTACAGCTTTCTGCTCTGACTTTAATCATGTCCTTTCTTCTGCTTGCTTTGGGTTTAATTTGCTCTTTATCTAGTTTCTTAGAGTGCAAGTTTACATCACTGATTTGAGACCTTTTTCTTTTCTAATTATGGGCATTTAGCATATAAATTTTCTCTAAGCACTACTATAGCTGCATCCCACAAATTTTGAGCTGTCACCTTTTCGTTTTCATCCGGTTCAAATTTCCTGTTTGATTTCTTCTTTGACCTCTGAGGTATTTAGAAGTATGCTGTTTAAATTCTAACAACAGATTTGTGGGTTTTAAGATATCTTTTTATTAATTTATAATGTAATTCAATTGTCAGAGAAGATTCTTCATATTATTTCAGTCTTTTTAGATTTATTGAGATTTGTTTCATGGCCCAGAATATAATCAACAAAAAATGTATGCTTAGGGACTTCCCTGGTGGTCCAGTGGTTAAGACTCCATGCTCCCAATGCAGGGGGCACGGGTTCGATCCCTGGTCCGGGAATGAAGATCCCACATGTCACACGGTGTGGCCAAAAGAAAAAAGAAAAAAGAGAGAGAAAGAGAGAAAATGTATGTTTATAAGAAACTACTGAACTGCCTGCCTATACCATTTAGCATTCCCACTAGCACTGAATGTGTGTCCAGTTGTTGGTATCCTGGTCAGCACTTGATATTGTCTTTGTGTTTTAAAAATAACTTTATTATAGTTGGTGGGTAGTGATATCTTGTTTCGGTTTTAGTTTGCATTATAGGATATTTAATGGTTTGTAAAATAAATGGAATAAAAATGAATAATCATGGAATTTTGTGGGGTTTTTTTTTTTCCCCAGTAGAGGACAGAAACCTCTAGGGGATTGGTAGCAGTAGTAGTTCATCATTGTCTGTGTGCTACAGAAGTGCTACTTTTCAGTTTTCTAAAAGGTTGAATGTTTATTTGCCTTTTAATATTTACTTTGAAAGAGGATCTGTAAAAGCTGTATGAGGATTTTAGTGATTTTTATGGTTTTGGGATAGACAGGTATAAGGTGATTTAAACTGCATTCTCCATTTTACATTTCCCCCGGCAATGCATAAGAATTCCAGTTTCTCCACATTCTCTCCAACACTTGTTATTTCTGTTGTTATTTTTACAGTGGCCACCCTAATGGGTATGGAGTGGTGTATCATTGTGTTTTTTTGTTTTGTTTTTATAAATTTATTTTAGTTTTGGCTGCTTTGGGTCTTTGTTGCTGCGTGTGGGCTTTCTCTAGTTGCGGCGAGCAGGGGCTACTCTTCGTTGCGGTGCACAGGCTTGTCATTGCGGTGGCTTCTCTTGTTGTGGAGCACGGTCTCTAGGCGTGCAGGCTTCAGTAGTTGTGGCATGTGGGCTCAGTAGTTGTGGCTCACGGGCTCTAGAGCACAGGCTCAGTAGTTGTGGCGCATGGACTTAGTTGCTCCGAGGCATGTGGGATCTTCCTGGACCAGGGCTCGAGCCTGTGTCCCCTGCATTGGCAGGCGGATACTTTTTTTTAAAGTAAAATTTATTTTATTTATTTATTTTTGGCTGTGTTGGGTCTTCATTGTGGTGCACGGGCTTCTCATTGCAGTGGCTTCTCTTGTTGTGGAGCACGGGCTCTAGGCGCACGGGCTCAGTAGTTGTGGCACGCAGGCTCAGTAGTTGTGGCTCGTGGGCTCTAGAACGCAGGCTCAGTAGTTGTGGCACACGGGCTTAGTTGCTCCGCGGCATGTGGGATCTTCCCGGACTAGGGCTCGAACCCGTGTCCCCTGCATTGGCAGGCGGATTCTTAACCACTGCACCACCAGGGAAGGCCCTATCATTGTGGTTTTGATTTGCATTTGATTTGCTTATTGGCCATTTGTGTGTCTTCCTTGGAAAAGCGTGTATTCAAGTCCTTTGCCTACCTGACTGTCCTTATCACAATTTAATTTGAAGTAGATTGGCATAATTTAAGCATTATAATGAGTACTTTTTTCTTTTTTTAAGTAAGTTGCTGATGTCTGACTAGAACTTTGCAGTGATCATACCATAATGATCACTGTACTTGTAGCTGTATTTGCCTTTGTTTTGTGGACTATATCTTTTTTTAAAGCATGGGATTAGGTAAACATTTGAAAGTGGTTGAATGTACATAGTCATCTCCGAGATTAAGACGGTAGAGTGTATAGTTTCAGAGGAATATCTGAATGGGTTGGGCTGGTGGTTACTGCTTGGGTAACCAGTGGAGTTGTGAAGTGAATGGAGTTTTTCTTCTAAAGTGAATTGTTAGAGGATTGGAAATCCTATTAAACTGCTTAAAGACCAAGATTATGATTTTCTCCTTAATACATAACAACTTGTATAATGATGTGGACTGAGACCCTGGGCATGGGGTTGTTACAACAGGCAGGGTGGGCGAGATGCCACAGAGGCAAGAGGAAAATTATGTGAACTGTAAAAATGTTAATTTCTTTCTTCTGGGTTTTTTTTTTAGCTGATTATTTTATTTTAGTTATTTATTTTTTTGGCTGGGCCACACGGCTTGCGGGATCTCAGTTCCCTGACCAGGGAGTGAACCCGGGCCACGGCAGTGAAAGCTGGCAATCCTAACCACTAGATCACCAGGGAACTCCCTTAGCTGATTATTTTAGGAAGTTCTTAGTGAGAAATTAAAATATGGGACTCAGGTGATGAGGATATAGGAGGAAGAATCCATTGACTAGAGTGCGTGTAGCAGGGAGTAAAGAGCTGAAGAATGTAGAGGCTGAGTGATGATCGTAGAAGGCTGGTTTTAAAGGTTGATGTGGAGCTATTGTTGGTATAGGTGGCTTTTGATGACACAGAATGTGAAGGAAAGGGAAGTTTAACCTATTGGTTCAAGAAAAAGTTCTTTTTGTTCCTTAGACTTTTTACTGATTATGCGTTTTTTACCTTTAGGCTATCTTCTTTTTTTTTTTTTTTAATTTTTTTTTTTTATTAGTTTCTGCTTTATAACAAAGTGAATCAGTCATACATATACATCTGTTCCCACATCCCCTCCCTCATGCATCTCCCTCCCTCCCACCCTCCCCATCCCACCCCTCCAGGCGGTCACAAAGCACCGAGCGGATCTCCCTGTAGGCTATCTTCTTAGCCTGCATCATCACATTAAAACTCTTAGTGTGTGCAAGTGAATCCGAGGGGTTTAAAAGCCAGTTTAATAGTTTTTGGTCTGAAGGGCTTGATCAGGCCTGTTTTCCTAAAGTACTGAATTGGTGAAATATTTTGGAATACAGTACTCTCCTCAGTTTCTACCCTATGTCAGTTGGGTCAGTAGTTACATTTACATGTATAAGAAGAGATCATTTTAGAATGATTTTGAAGCTGTAACAGCCAGTGATAATGGAGAACTCCTAATACCTCTTAAATAATTGTAATTTGTATTTTGATGAGAAAAGCAGTGTGTAAAAGAAAAGAACAAAAGAAATGTAATTTTGTTTAACTTATTTAAAGGTGGGGCAGCATAATGTAAGATATGTTAATAGGAATATCAGATATGCATGATGCCGCTTTTAATTTGAGTTACTGTTTAAGAAGACAGTTGTCTAATGATAGGAAGCATTTAAACCAAGTACGTGAAAACCAGGTGGGGAGAATGTGTCACTGCAGGCTCCAGGCTCACCTTGTATATTTCCTGCCCCAGTCCCAAATCAGTCATTTCTCCAAAGAGCCTCGGTTCCTTTAATTGGAGAATGGTATTAGAAACCAAATCTGGGTGCTAGGTGTGCTTGTTGCTGCCAGGGTGTCATTTTTACTGACAGCAAGGATCTGTGTATGGTGTACTAAGCAGCGTATAGACATATACCTGTAATACTTCTTTATGTAATCATCTGTATCTGTGGTAAGCTAAAAGTGAGCTCATATTTCTGTCTCCAAGTCTAATGTGTTACCCCAGGACCATTCTAGCCTTCTCCCTTGCATGTCTGTAAATTCGTATTCCAACATTGGGAAACTTGGTGCCCACATCTGCATTCTGTGTACTTAATTATTCAAGTCCAGTGTGTGTACATGTATAGCAGTATACATGTACAGAATTATGTATAGAAACATGTATAGAAACATGTATAGAATTTTTAATTCATACCCCATGGGAAACGTTTTTTATGTGTTAGAACACGGTACTTACGTGCAGTTCCTTTATCTGTGTTCTTATAAACCTCACTTATTTCCAGAATGAGTGAGATCAGCCTCTCCCTCCATCGCCCTCTCCATTCAGTGAGGTCGTTCCATGTATGTGTAATACCGTTAGACTATCTTGTCACATCTGCTTTCCATCCTGGGATTCCCCCGACCTCCTAAATGATTGTTTAGAATTTGCAAACATTGAAGTTCATGCTTGTGTTGTAAAGATTAATGGGTTTTGACAAGGGCATAATGTCATGTGTCCACCATTACAGTATCATACAAAATAGTTTATTGACCTAAAAGAATCCCCTGTGCTTCATCTATGGAATTCCCGCCCCCCGCCCCCGCCACTTCGTCCTAACCCCAGCAATCACTGTCTCTATGGTTTTGACTTTTCCAGAATGTCATATAATATAATCATTCCGTATGTGGCTTTTCCAGGCTATGTTTTTTTCTTTCACTTAGCAAAATATATCTAAGATTCATTTCTGTCTAGCTCTTTTCTTTTTATCACTGAATAGTATTGTAAGTCTGGCTGTCTTGCAGTTTATCCTTTCTCCTCTTGAAGGACATCTTGGTTGCTTCCCGTTTTGTGCAGTTATAAAGCTTCTCTGAACATTTGCATGCAGGACTTTTTGTGGAAATAAGATTTCAACTCATTTGGGTAAATACCTGGGGGTGTGATTGCTAGATTGTACAGTTGAGACAACATTTAGCTTTGTATCGATAGAAACTGTTAAACTGTCTTCCAAAGTGGCTTAACCATTTTGCATCCCCATCAGCAGTGAATGAAAGTTCCTGTTGCTGTATACCCTCATCAGCATTTGGTGGTGTCAATTTTTTTGGATTTTAGTCATTCTAATAGTTGTACAGTGGTATCTCATTGTTTTAATTTGCAATTCCCTAATGACAATGTTGAGCATTTTTTCATGTGCTCATTTGTCACCTGCATATATTCTTTCATGATGTCTCTTTTCAGATCATTTTCGATTAAATAATTTGGTTCTTTTGAGTTTTAAGAGTTCTTTGTATATTTTGGACAAAAGTCTTTCATCAGATCTGTATTTTACAAATATTTTCTCCTTGTCTGTGGTTTGTGTTTTCATTCTCCCAGCATTATCTTTCACAGAGCAGAAGTTTTTAATTTTAATAAAGTCCTATTTAATTTTTTCTTTCATGGATTATGCATTTAGTGGTATATCTAAAGACTCATGGTCAAACCCAAGGTTATATTTCTTCCCTTTTAAATTGGAATATTTTCTTCACTCTTGTAACAATCCAAGAAAAATTTCTTAACGTCCACCTCATTTCTTTCTTTTTTTAAAAAATTAATTAATTAATTAATCAATTTTTGGCTCTGTTGGGTCTTTGTTGCCATGCGTGGGCTTTCTCTAGTTGGGGCGAGCGGGGGCTACTCTTTGTTGCGGTGCACGGGCAGTGACTTCTCTTGTTGCAAAGCATGGGCTCTAGAGCACAGGTCAGTAGTTGTGGCACGTGGGTTCAGTAGTTGTGGCATGTGGGCTCAGTAGTTGTGGCTCACGGGCTCTAGAGCACAGGCTCAGTAGTCGTGACTCACGGGCTTAGTTGCTCTGTGGCATCTTCCTGGACCAGGGATCAAACCCGTGTCCCCTGCATTAGCAGGCAGATTCTTAACCACTGTGCCACCAGGGAAGTCCCTACCTCATTTCTAAGAAAGACTTGATGGCACAAATCTTTCTGAAATACTCCATGCAAATATCATTTTTATTAAAATATGCTTGCTCTCCCAAGTACTTCTTTTGTTGTTTCCTCATTTTTGTTTCGTATTTCAATCTGGTTTTGAATTTCCTTTACCAGTTTATGCTTGGCTGAGTTTTCTACTGCTTTCCAGTTACCTGATTATTTCCTGTCTCCTTTCTGCTGTTCTTATTTTTGCTATTTCTTTATGACCAGAATAGTTTATAATAGCAATGAGTATATTTTGCTTCTGTTCTTTAGGCCTAAAGATATATCTTATATTCTGTATGTTTTTATTCTTAGAAAACAGGGATAATGCATTAAGAAGAAAACCTTAGGTGCCCTATCACGGCGTGTGATTTCTTGTTAAGTGTACAATCTACAAAATTATTTGGTGGAATAATTTCTTATTGTGGAACTTATGCTGGAGTTGTTTTTAACATTTTTGTTGTGCTCATTAAGTTTAATTGATTTCTTTAGTAGAGGGTTGTTTAGGGAGTGTTCATTTTAAACAAGTACTTTTAAAGCTACTGGAGGACTTGGTGTCAAGAATCGGTGCTTAAATTGTGGTATTTTTAAGTGGGTTAATATGTGTGTGAGGCTATATTAGCATTTTGTTGTTCATGGTGTTAGAATTGCTAAGTATGTTGTACATGTATGTATCAGACTTAAATTGTAAGGTCATTAATTATGGATACATTTATCCCAGTCCTCTTAAGACTTTGTTTACTTGTTTACTTTTGATGTACCTGGTAAAGATCTCATGCTGTGAGATGTAGTTGATTAAAGCAGATGTCTTGGGGGAGAAAGATAGCATTTGCTGGCTGTGTAATTTGTGCTAGGAAAGAAAATGAGAAAAATTGGTAGACAGAAAGGAGGAGGCCATTAGATTTTAAAATAGCCTGTTAGAAATGAACCTGACTTTGGGGGGGCGGGTGGGGAAGAAGTAAAAGCTGTAAAAAGTGGTGTGTCTCTGGGTGTGTCTGTTCTTGTTGAAGCTTGAGGAAGAGGACCACTGGTAAGAGGCTTTTCACGCCTCAAAGAAGAGCAGTGGATAGTAGATGTGCAAAAACTCTTATCCTGGTGGTTGGGTCCTTAGTAGTTGTGTGTGTGTGATGAAAAAGGGTGGAGGAGTGTGGTGATAAGTATAGAATGTATTTCAGTTGGAGGAGTGTTGTGCTCAGAGGGCGTTGTAGTTGAACAAGATTCTAACCGAAATACTTGTGAGAGGTTAAGATAGCAGGATAAACAGTGCTCAACCTAATCTAAAGAGAAGAATCCACAGTGGGGGGAGGGATAAATTAGGAGTTTGGGATTAACATACACACACTACTCTGTATAAAATAGAAAATCAAGGGACTTCCCTGGTGGCGCAGTGGTTAGGAATCCGCCTGCCAATGCAGGGGACACGGGTTCGAGCCCTGGTCTGGAAAGACCCCACATGCCGTGGAGCAGCTAAGCTTGTGCGCCACAACTACTGAGCCCGCACTCTAGAGCCCGCGAGCCACAACTGCTGAGCCCGCGTGCCACAACTACTGAGCCCATGCGCCTAGAGCCTGTGCTCCGCAACAAGAGAAGCCACCACAGTGAGAAGCCCGCACACTGCAACAAAGAGTAGCACCCGCTCACCGCACTTAAAGAAAGCCCGTGTGCAGCAATGGAAGACCCAACACAGCCAAAAAATAAATAAACAAAATAAAATAAAAATTAAAAATAAAAGAGATAATCACTCTTAATAAAAAAAAGATAATCAACAAGGACCTATTGTATAGTACAGGGAACTATACTCAATATTATGTAATAACCTATAAGGGAAAAGAATCTGAAAAAGAATGTATATATAACTGAAGTGCTGTGCTGTATACCTGAAACTTACATGATATTGTAAATCAACTATACTTCAATAAAAGACTTAAAAAAAAAAGAATCCACAGTTTGGGGAATTAGACGAAGAAACAAACCAAAATTAAAACCACAAACATTTGTTTTAATACAGCTTATGTTTTTAAATAAAAATAGGCAGCATATGTTATTCACATATATGCAGATAAATTTCCCTTAGATCCAAGTTTGTAGAGCTACCCCACAATTATTTTAATTTTATTTGAAGCTGTAGTTTATAATAGGGCTTTTCTCTTCATATTTATTTTATCTAACGTTTCCTAGACCTTGGATTGTGATACATAATTCCTGCTACGTGACTTTCTAGAAGTTTATTATTTCAGTCGTCTCGGGCTTCCCAGTTCGTTTCCCACCCCCATCCCCGTATTAACTAGAAACCTGTTCTCAGGTCCTGTTACCCCTGTGCTCACTCTTGCTCATGTCATCTGCCTTGTATCAACTACCTGTTCTATCTGGATGTCTTTCGACTGCTTCTCCGTCTTTCTTATTTATTTATTTATTTATTTATTTTTGGCGGGGTATGCGGGCCTCTCACTGTTGTGGCCTCTCCCGTTGCGGAGCACAGGCTCCGGACTCGCAGGCTCAGTGGCCATGGCTCACGGGCCTAGCTTCTCCGCGGCATGTGGGATCTTCCCGGATCGGGGCACGAACCCGTGTCCCCTGCATCGCCAGGCGGACTCTCAACCACTGCGCCACCAGGGAAGCCCGCTTCTCCGTCTTTCTTGTCCTCCCACTTCTCATGTCCTTTACAGTACTGAGAGCTTTAGTTTGGGTGTCCCATGTTGAGCGTGGTGACACTGACTTCCCGTTTTCCCTGGTTCCTCTTCCTGCGTACCTCTGCGGTCGCTGGGGAAGGTGTGGTCCTGAGGCCAGGCGTGGACGGGCGTGGATGCCGCTAACCTGTGCTGCGCTCCACCCCACGGCCCCCCCCTGCTACCAGGAAACCATGCCGTTTACTCCTTACTCTTCATACTTCCCTTTGCTCCATGCCTGCGGATCAGTGTCTGAGCACTTCTGGTACACCTGAGTTCCTGTAGCCTTCTGTGTATTCCCTGACTTGTTTCAGGATCTTCAAAGATGTGTCGTAAGTTATTTTATTACTTCCTGGAAAGTAAGAGAAAAAAACATCACCCGAGGATAAGTATTTCATTGTGGAATTTTGAAAAGTTGTAGTGAAAACCTTTTATGTAGGTAAAAGGATTAACGTTCATAGTGACTAATGCCCTGGTAATGCGTGAATATAAAGGCTGATTGCTTTGAAGCTTAGAATTTCTATTTACTGTGTCGGCAAAGACCAGGCAGATTGGGCGGGGTCGGGGTAGATTTTGGATATGGTTAGGTTTTAGGTACCTGTTAGGACACTGAGTGGGTTTGGGTGTTGTGTGTCAGTAGTCGCCTTTAATCTAGAAGAATCTCTCTCTCTTTCATTTTTCATGAAATTGAGTTTTTGAAGAGTTCAGGTGTGTGTCTCATAGAATGTCTCACATTCTGGGTTTGTTTTTTACTAACGATTTTACAAAAGTTGTTTCTCATGCTATTAGAAGTTTGAAAAAATATTTCTGTCAGGCTAAAAACTGTGGGCGAAAATGAAGTGGAAACGAAGTAGGAGGGGCAGTGGTGAAGTGTGCTTTGTCTGGAGGGCGGTGCTGGGTGCAGTCGTGATGTGTAAAATTGTACTGTGTTCCTTATAGCTGTTGTGAAAAAGTTATGCTTCTAAAACCGCGAGCGACATTACATTCTTAGCCTTCTTTAAGCAATCCCGGTTAAAGTTAATGAACTTTATTATTATTTTTTTCTATAGGTTTAAATGTAAGACTGGCTGTTTAGTTCTCCTTCTAAGGTAAGTTTTTTATTTTTATTATTTTTTTTGAAACAACATTACTATATTAAATTTATTATTCAAGTAGTTTGTCTAGAAAGTAAATTTTAGTTGCTGAAATTGTATGCCTAACTAGTATCACCTGGGCTTTGTCTGTTTCAGAGGATGTTGTCCCCAGGGGCATGGTGGTTACTGCACATATAGTGTAAATAGTGTCGTGCCCGGTACTTAGGTGCTGAGGAAAATTGGGAGGCTACGCGACCTTGTGGGAACATTTCTGGTACATCTCACTAGTCAGAGTTACTCTGGTTTGCCTGAGGATCCTGGAGTGTTGGGTTGAGTGTGTTTTCCTAGGGCTGCTGTAACAAAGTGCTACCAGCTGGGTGACCTAAAAACTACAGAAACTTATTCTCTCATAGTTCTGGAGCCAGAGGTCCTCTGTGCTCCCTCTGAAGGCTCTAGGGGAGAATCCTTCCTTGCCCATTCCAGTTTCTGGCGGTTGCTGGCATTCCTTGACTTGTAGCTGCTTCACTGCCCATTTCTGCCTTTGTCTGCACGTGGTCTTATTCCCTCTGTGTCTCCTCTCCCTGTCTCCAAGGATTTGGGGCCCACCCTAATCAATGTGAACTCATCTCAAGTTGATTGCATCTGCCAAGACCCTAGTTCCAAGTACGGTCACATTCACAGGTCCTGTGTTAGGACTTAGACATACCTTTTTGGGGAACACAATTCATCCCACAGTAGTTGGGGCTCGAATTGAATTGTAGCAAAATCGAGATGCTGTGATCATTCTGAAGCTTGAATGCTGTGTTTTATGAGGTACTAAAATATTTGGAATTGTAAAAGTGAATCCTAGGTTTCTCAAGCCATTTTAAGGATATTTCTAGTAGACTTTGCATGGTGTGTGTGTGTGTGTGTGTGTGTGAGTGTGTGTGTGTGTGTGTGTAAAATTTACAAATAAAAAGACTGGTTATTTGCTGGGATTTGTGGGATTCAGCTTAACGAGGATGTGGTCGTCCTGGGGTGGATGTAAGAGGAAACAAAAGTAAACTAGCAGTTTCTTTTCTCTGTTTGTGTGTATTTTGCCTAAAAATAACAATGCTGCTTTTTAATCAATTTATATTAGAAAATGAAACATATATTTGGATAGCTTTTTTTTTAAGCTCACTAATGCACTTGATCATTTTAGAAAATAAAGAATACAGGGTCAGTGAATGAAATTCAGGGTCATTGAAATTCAGCCTCAGCTTCAAAGAGGGTTTTAATAAGGCATACAGTGAACCTAGAGCAATGCCTGGCCTTGATAAGTGCCTAATATGTATTACTTATTGTTAGGGAGCCTTTCTAAGAAAGTGAAGGAGGTTTGAGGTAGTCATGAAAGGAAGGAAAGTTCTTCTCACCTCTTATTTTTGATAGTCGTACGTCTGGTTGGTTAGAGTATTTACCATTCCAGTCATTGGTTCAGTTTTGGTCATAAACGGCTGAAAAATGTAGAATACAGTTAGAATGAGAGCGTTTGTAATGCAGGACCATACATACAGTATTAGAAACATGTTTAATTTCTGGGTTTGAGATTTGAAGGTAATGTTCTTTATTCTGTGATGCTTGTGAACGAATATTAAAAATCCAGACTATGTTAACTTTTTTCTTCATTCTCTTCCTTCATTTAACTAAAAATAGCCGTATTGATCCAACAAGCCACAGAGCCATAATGTGGCAAAGCGTCCTTTTTGAGAGGTGAATGTTATGGAATGAAAATGGCTGACAGAGGTGGGAAGATTGTTCCAGGGCAGGTGTATATTGAAGTGGAATATGATTATGAATACGAAGCGAAGGACAGAAAGGTCGTGATCAAACAAGGGGAGCGATATATCCTGGTGAAGAAGACCAACGATGACTGGTGGCAGGTGAAGCTGGATGAGAACTCCAAAGCCTTTTATGTGCCTGCCCAGTATGTGAGGGAGGTCGGCCGCAGAGCCCTGATGCCACCTGTGAAACAGGCAGCGGGGCTGCCGAATCATTCTGTGAAAGCGATGCAGAGTCTCCACCTTCAGAGGTCCACAGAAAATGTGAACAAATTGCCCGAGCTTTCAAGTTTTGGAAAGCCGTCGCCGTCTGTTCAAGGAACAGGTCTTATTCGTGATGCCAATCAGAATTTTGGACCCAGTTATATTCCAGGTCAGACTGTCAACCTCAGCCTGGACCTGACCCATAATAATGGAAAGTTCAACAGTGACTCACATTCTCCCAAAGTTTCTGGACAGAATAGGACACGGTTATTTGGTCACTTTCCTGGTCCGGAGTTCTTGGACGTAGAGAAAGCTGGCTTCTCCCAGGAACAGTCTTGTGATTCAGCAGGAGAAGGCTCGGAACGGATACATCAGGATTCAGAGTCTGGTGATGAGCTTAGCAGCAGCTCCACTGAGCAGATAAGGGTAAGACTGAAAGTGGATGATGGAACACTTGTGCCACCTTCATAACCATTTAATTATAGGTGGTACTATTTTTAAATTTTTTTAAATTTACTTTATTGAAGTGTAGTTGATTCACAGTGTTGGGTTAGTTTCTGGTGTGCAGCAAAGTGACTCAGTCATATACACACACACACACACACACACACACACACACACTCACACTCACACACTCCTTCGTATATTCTGTTCCATGATGGTTTATTACAGGATATTGACTGTAGGCTCCCAGTCCTATACAGTAGGACTTGTTGTTTATCCATTCTTAATTATAGGTTTTATTTTAATTAAAATCTTCGTAAGACTTAAGAATTGTTTGTTTTGCCTTATGTTTTCAGAGTACATGGGTTTATCCCAACCGAGAGAGACAGAATATGTGAAATAACTTGGGGGATGATGGAGGTTCACTTTAGGGTTTCTCTAATTCTTCTTGTTCCTTTGTAGGCCTAGAACTGCCAGAAGTGTGGACACTTTTTTTCCCCCTCTCTATTGATTACCCATTATGTGGAAAGGATTTACTTAGTTTATCCAGGGATGATATTTCTTTTACTGGAAAAAGTATGTTTTCTAGCTGCACTCATTTTGATTTGTTTTCACTAAGTCTTCAGGTAATAATGGATATAAGAGGAAAAATGTCACAGGAATATTAACTACTAATACTAACTTTTGTTCTTTGAAACTTGTTTATTAACTTTGAATATTTTATATATATATATATATAAAGAGAGAGAATGCACAAACCTTTACCTCTGTTCACGCACTTTTGTGTCTTAAGTGTCTTGCATTGAATGTTAGCCTTGAAAAAATTTTGCATCTACGGTTTGATATCCCCCCCTTAACTAACTTTTATTTTGAGATTACTTTGTGTCAGTTTGTCAAGTAAAGAGAAGTAATTTTAAAAGCACATGCGTGAAACTGAAACTTGAATGTGTTTAGAAAAGTTTAATTATTAGTGAATTTGATACGTTTTGGGCCTAAAGCTCTGTTGTAAGATTTATTCATCAAATTAAGTCAGTGAGGCTGCTCTTAAGGTGTGGTCTGATTGTAATGGAACTAGTATGTTCTTTTTCTTTTATAGGTTTTAATTTTTCTTGTGACATTTTGAATGGAGACAGGAAAAAGGGAAGGTTCTCTAGAAAAACTTCTGATGCTTGAGATCAAGGCAGTTACTGTCAGTTTATCATCATTCGTCTTAGTCTTTTCTTCAGTCCTTATGTGATACTTTGATGTAGAATATTTCTTTCATGTGTCCTGGACTTGTTCTGTATGTGGCTCCTTATGTATTAGTTGGACTTGGGAAAGACGTGTGTTTTCTCTTCCATCTGGCCATCACCACTGTTTCACACTTGAAATTACGCTGTATGTGTAGGTCCACTAGCAGCCCTGTGTTCTCTTCATTGTGCTCATCTTCAATTCACTCCCTGGAAGCTCGTGGCTCCTAACCTCTCCTGGACTGTTTGGAAATCCTGTTCCATTTCTCTAGCCAGACCTCGTCCTAGCTCTTCGTGGCAGCTGTTTCAAACCTTTTCCGTTTTATTCAGTTCTCTGATCCACCTGCTTTTCCCTGCTCTCTTAGCAGATAGTCTTGCCTTCTGTTTCACGGCAGAAGTGAAAACCGTGGGGTGGGAACTGCTTCTGCTTGGGGAAGACGTATGCACAGCAATTAATCGAGCTGTCCTTAGATTTGAATCCGGGTCCATATCACTTACCGGCTGACTGATAATTGGGGCCGATTACTTAACTTCTCTGTGTCTCAGTTTCCTCCTCCTGACATGGGGATCACAAGTGGGTTCCTGTATACCTAGCAGGCTTACAACTGTGCCTGGCACTTAAGCAAGTAGAGTAGGTATCTACTGCTGCTTGATAAATTGCTCCCAGATCTCCTGGCTTAAAACAGCAAACATTTATTATGTCACAGTTTCTGTGGGTCAGTCATTCAGAAGCAGCTTAGGTGGTGGTTTTAAAGGCTTAGGGTCTCTCACGGGGTTGGCGTCTTACGAAGGCTTGGCCGGGTCAGAGCAGCTGCCTCTAGGATGGTCACTCACCTGGTGCTGTTTGGGCCTCTTTGCAGATGCTTGAATGTTGTGACTAGCTTTCCCCGAGACAGAGCCATCCAAGAGGGAACAGGGTGGAAGCTGCATTGTCTTTTATGCCCCGATGTTGGAAGTTGCACCCTGTCATGTCTTGGCGATCACACAGCTCAGCCCTGCTCTGTATGGAGGTTACAGCACAGAGTGTGAATATCAGGCTACGGGACATTAAGGGTCACCTCGGGGCTGGCTATCGCAGCACGCATTCAGCACCACAGAGCTGTCATTACTGTTGTCGTCGTTGTTTCTGTTACAGTTATTCCCACCATGAAACCTACAGGTGCACCAGTGTCATCGGTGATCTCCCCCAAGTACCGGCAGTGCAGGCGTGGCATCTTCTATCAATGAGTGGTCTCTTCATATTTGCTTTTCCCTCTTTTTCACAAACCTTTTGCTAAACATTGTGTAGCGTTGTGCTCATATGGCTTTAGGCTCATTATTTACCAAGTTTTTTCCTTCAGGATGTACATTTGCTCCTGTTTTCCTATTTTAGTAAAGCTCTTCAGCAATACCTTCCCCTCCGAGTATCACCGTATCACTCCTTACTGACAACTTCTGGAAAGAGTTGCACGTATTTGCTTCTTTGTGTTTGCTCATTTCCTGCTCAATCCTTAACCTGGTCTCATATGGCTTCACCACCCCACCTAAACAGCTTCTGCTAAAAGCTGCCCATGGTTTCATTGTTGATAAATGTACAGACAGTTAAAAAATTTTTTATACATAATCATATCATGATTACAGTAAACAAGATTAATAATCAGAAGGCAACTTAAAATAACTTTTCACTGAGGCATAGCATATAATCACGTGTGTAAATTGTACTAATCTTAAATGTACGGCTTGATGGATTTGTGCTTATGTAAAGCCATGAGCCCCTTCCCAGTCAGTATCTACGCCCTCCCCGCCGTGTCTCTGCTAGGAGATTTTCATTCTTCTGACATGTTAGTACTGATCAGTCTTCTTTCATTAAACTTTCATTTTGAGATGGTTGTAGCTTCGTAAGCAGTGGTAGGAAACCATAGTGAGGGGTCCCCTGTGCCCTCTGTCCATTTACCTCCGTTGTAACGTCTTGTCAGACTGGACTGTAGTATCACAGTCAGGGTGTTGACATTGGTACAGGCGAGATGCTGGGCGTTTCCATCAACACGAGGACCCCTTATGTTGCCCTCTTAATGGCCACACCCGCTCCCCTCCCACCCCCAACGCTGCTTAACCGCTCTCCACCACTAATCTGTTCTCCATTTTTATAATTTGTCATTTCAGGAATGTTATATAAATGGACTCACAGCCTATGTAGCTTTTTGGAATTGGCTTTTAAAAATATTTATTTATTTATTTATTTATTTATTTGGCTGCGTCAGGTCTTGGTTACGGCACGCGGGATCTTTGTTGCAGTGTGCGGGCTCTTCTTTGTGGCACGTGGGCTTCTCTCTAGTTGTGGCTCGCAAGCTCAGTATTTGAGATGCGTGGGCTCTCTAGGTGTGGCACATGGGCTTATTAGTTGTGGCGTGTGGGCTTAGTCACCCTGCAGCATGTGGATTGAACCTGCGTCCCCTGCGTTGGAAGGTGGATTCTTAACCACCGGACCACTAGGGAAGTCCCCGGGATTGGCTTTTTTTTTTTTTTTTTTTTTTGTGGTATGCGGGCCTCTCACTGTTGTGGCCTCTCCCGTTGCGGAGCACAGGCTCCGGACGCGCAGGCTCAGCAGCCATGGCTCACGGGCCCAGCCGCTCCGCGGCATATGGGATCCTCCCAGACCGGGGCACGAACCCGTATCCCCTGCATCGGCAGGCGGACCCTCAACCACTGCGCCACCAGGGAGGCCCCCGGGATTGGCTTTTATCATTCCACATAATTCTCTGGAGATTGATCCAGGCTGTTGTGTGTATCAGGGTTTGTTCTTTTTGTTGCTAACTAGTATTCTATGGTATGGATGTACCGTACTTAAAAACAATTCACCCATTGAAGAATGTCTGAGTTTCCAGTTTTTCGCTATTGCAAACAAAGCTGCTACGTATAAACGTTTCTGCACAGGTTTTTGTGTGAACATACCTTTTTTATTTCTTTGGCATAAATGCCCGTGTGTATAATTGCTGTTTAACTTTTCAAGAAAATTAAACAGCAATTATATGGCAGTTGCACGTTTAATTTTTCAAGGAACTGCCAAGCTGTTTTCTAGAGTGGCTGTACGTTTTACATTTGTATCAGCAATGCTTGTGATCCAGGTTCTCTGCATGCTCACCAGCATTTGGTGTTGTCACTTGTTTATTTTAGCCTCTGTTAGGTGTGTCGTAATTGCTCCTGATTTTAATTTCCATTTCCCTAATGGCTAATGATGTGGAACACCTTTTATGTGCTTGTTTGCCATCAGTAGATCCTTCTCATTGAAATGTCTCTTCAAGGCTTTTGCCCATTTTTAATTAGACTTTGTACTGTTGAGTTTGGAGAGTTTAAAAATTTTTTTATTTTATTTTTTTAATCTTTATTGGAGTGTAATTGCTTTACAATGGTGTGTTAATTTCTGCTTTATAACGAAGTGAATCAGCTATGCATATACATATATCCCCATATCCCCTCCCTCTTGAGCCTCCCTCCCACCCTCCCTATCCCACCCCTCTAGGTGGTCACAAAGCATCAAGCTGATTAGAGTCTTTATTTAGTATAGTCTAGATACTAGTCGTTTGTCAGATATATAATTTGCAAATATTTTCTCCCAATGTCTTTTTGTACTCTTAACAGTGTCTTTTGCAGAGCAAAGGTTTTTAATTTTGATAAAGTCCAATTTATTAATTTTCCCTTTTATGGATCAGGCTTTTGTGTCAAGTCTTAAGAACTCGCTGTATAGCTCTATTAGTCAGGGTTCTCCAGGGAAACAAGCAGTAAGGCGTGTGTGTGTGTGTGTGTGTTTGTGTATGGAGAGAGATTTATTTTAAGGAATTGGCTTATATGATTACACAAGTCGGCAAGTCCAACACCTGAAGGGTGGGATGGTAGGCCGGAGACCCAGGGCAGAGCCAGTATTGAAGTTCAGATCCGAAGTTTGTCTGCTGGCAGAATTTATTCTTGCACGGGAGGTCAGTCTTCTGTTGTCTGAGGGCCTTCAACTGACTGGATGAGGCCACCCTCTCTAGTGGGGGCAGGGGGCAACCTGATTTATTCAAAGTCCACCAATTTAAATGTTTATTGCATCCAAAACACCTTCACAGAAACATCTAGAATAATGCTTCACCAAATATCTGACCCAGCTGAGTTGACACACAAAATTAACCATTACAGTAGGTTTAGATTCTAAATATTTCCCTCAAGTTTTTTTTCCCCTAAAAGTTTATAGTTTTATATTTGAATCTGTGATCCTTTTTTTTTTTTTAAATAAATTTATTTATTTATTTATTTTTAGCTGTGTTGGTTCTTTGGTTTTGTGCACGGGCTTTCTCTAGTTGAGGTGGGTGGGGGCTACTCTTTGCTGCGGTACGCAGGCTTCTCATAGCGATGGTTTCTCTTGTGGTGCATGGGCTCTAGGCACGCAGGCTTCGGTAGTTGTGGCGCACGGGCTTCGGTAGTTGTGCACAGGCTTCAGTAGTTGTGGCACGCGGGCTCAGTAGTTGTGGTGCACAGGCTTAGTTGCTCCGTGGCATGTGGCGTCTTCCTGGACCAGGGCTCGAACCCGTGTCCTCTGCATTGGCAGGCGGATTTTTAACCACTGCGTCACCAGGGAAGTCCCTGTGATCCATTTTGAGTTTAATTTTTTTTTTTTTTTTTGCGGTACCCGGGCCTCTCACTGTTGGGGCCTCTCCCGTTGCGGAGCACAGGCTCCGGACGCGCAGGCTCAGTGGCCACGGCTCACGGGCCCAGCCGCTCCTCGGCATGTGGGATCTTCCCGGACCGGGGCACGAACCCGTGTCCCTTGTATCGGCAGGCGGACTCTCAACCACTGCACCACCAGGGAAGCCCGAGTTTAATTTTTGTATGAGGTTAAATCAAGGTTCATTTTTTTTTGGCCTATGGGTATCTAATTACTACAGTACTGTTTGTTGAAAAGCTATCTTTCCTCCAATAAATTGCTTTTACACTTTTGTCAAAAATCAACTGGCCACACTTGTATGGGTCTGTTTCTGGGCCATCTCTTCTGTTTCACTCAGAGACATGTATGTTCCTCCTCTAATACCACACAGGCTTGATAATTCTAGCTATATAATAGTCTTGAAATTGAGTAGACTGATTCCTCCTACTTTCTTCTTTTTCCAAGATATTTTTGCTATTGTAGGCTGAAGAGGGGAAGAAGGTCTTTGCAGATATGATTAAGGTAAGGATTTTGAGATGAGGACATTATCCTGGACCCTACGTGCAACCACACATGTCCATAGAGCGGCAGAGGGGCACCACACAGAGGGAAGGTGTGAAGGTGGAGCAGCGGTGGGTCTGACGATGCCAGCCGGGATTCTCATAGGGATCATCTGTGGGTTGGTTTGGGGAGGAATGCCATCTTAACAGTATTGACATTCCTTGCAGGCAGGCCTGGTAGTGCTGAATTCTCTCAGTTTTGTTTGTTCAGGAAAGTGCTTCACTTTGATGCATGGTTTCTTTAGATACAGAGTTCTTGTTGGTGATTTTTTTCTTTCAACACTTGAAATATTTTACCCACTCTTTTTTTGTTTGCATGGTCTCCGGTGAGAAGTATGCTTAACTCTTACTCTTGTTCTTCACTAGTTCAGTGTTTTTGCCTCTGGCTTCTTTCAAGATTTTCTCTTCATCTTTGGTTTTCTGCAGTTTGTGTGCGTTTTTTTCTTTTTGTATTTTAGTATTTGTGTAAGTTTTTGGTATTTATCCTGCTTTCAGTTTGGGAAATTTCTGTTGACGTATCTTCAAGCTCATTGATTCTTTTCCCAGCTGTGTCCAGTCTACTGATCATCACATCAAAGGCATTTTCTCTTTTCTGTTACAGTGTTTTAATTTGTGGCATTTCTTTTTGATTCTGTCTTAGATTTTCCATCCTTCTGCTTGCATTACTCATTTGTTCTTGTATGTTGCCTACTTTTTCCTTTACAGCCCTTAAAATATTAATAATAGTTACTTTAAATTCCGCCTGATAATTCCAACATCTGTGCCATATCTGAGTTTGATGCTACCTTTATCTCTTTAGATGGTTTTTTTCTTGCCTTTTGCCATGCTTCGTAGTTTTTGTTGAGAGCCAGACATGTTTTATTGGGTAATAGGAATGGAAGTAAATAGGCCTCTAGTGTGCAGTGTTATGTTCAACGGGCTAGAAATTGGACTGTGTTTAAGGTTTGATGTAGTTGTAGGTACCAGACAGAGGCTTTAACTTCTTCAAGTACCCATGTTTTTGGCCTTCTCTGAGAGTTCCTCGTTAGTGCCTGGCTCCCCAGTACATCTCCCTGCTGCCTTCCTGGCCGGGGCGGGGGGCGGCGGCAGTGCCTCATTCCTTGGCCCACATGCCCTCCACCGACATGCTGGTCAGAGGATGGCCTCCTTGCTGCTTGGCGGTGGTGCAGGTTCTGAGTCTCCAGTAAGTGCCCTCTGTGTGTATGTACATAGGTGGGGGGGTCTTGTGACTGTCTGGCAGTGACCGCCCTGGTTGCTGCCTCTGCCTTCTCTGACACCACCCTGGTGGGGGTTTTGGGGTGCCTGTTACAGCCCTGCTTGCCACCGCTGGTGGTCTGTGGGTGGAATCGGTGGTTTGTTCTGTGGCATTTGGCTGGACTAGAGCGGTAATGTCCAAAACCTTTCAGTCTTGCTGGTCTTCCCCTTTTCTGGTTCTTCTGCTAGATGTAGAGCAGGGATTTGTTGGGGCTTTTTTGGTCTGTGCCTGTTGGTGTTTCTGGGTTGCTGACTTCCCTCTTTATTTTCTTTAATATTTATTATATTTTGGCTGCGCCTGTTTTTAGTTGTGGTGTGAGGACTTCTTAGTTGTGGCATGCGGACTCTTAGTTGCGGCATGTGGACTCTTAGTCGCGGCACGCATGTGGGATCTAGTTCCCCGACCAGGGATCGAACCTGGGCCTCCTGCATTGGGAGTGCAGAGTCTTACCCACTGGACCACGAGGGAAGTCCTGACTTCCCTCTTCAAACCTGTGGTGTATGAAGCCACAACTAAACCCAGGGAACTCACCAGTTTGTTGTTCATTGGGTCCTGAGGTCACAGTTGGTTTACCTTCTCTCTGCTTTTCAGAGTTGTCTTCTGTTTGTTTTATATATTATGTTTTTATTTATACCTAGTGTGAGGAATAGGGTAAAGTACGTTTCCTCCTTTTTCCCAGAACTGGAAGTGATTGGTAAGTTTTCAGTGGTGGTTTTTTTTTTTTTTTTTTTTTTTCCGGTACGCGGGCCTCTCACTGTTGTGGCCTCTCCCCTTGCGGAGCACAGGCTCCGGACACGCAGGCTCAGCGGCCATGGCTCACGGGCCCAGCCGCTCCGTGGCATATGGGATCCCCCCAGATCGGGGCACGAACCTGTATCCCCTGCATCGGCAGGCGGACTCTCAACCACTGCGCCACCAGGGAGGCCCTCAGTGGTGGTTTTTAAGTGCTCATTGTCTTGCCCTCTTAACAGTCTTGGTTAGAGGATGGCCTCTTTGCCACTTGGCAGTGGTGAAAGTTCTCTGGGGGATCCTCTCATCGCAAGCTTCCGTCATGCCCTGTCCTTTTCCTTTGCTGTACTCATCACACTTAGGATTGTTTTCTTTCTTCTCACTAGTCAGTCTGTGGTCTCCAAGGCCAAGCTATCTACCATGTCTTGATATCTCTGTCTGTCCGGTGCCTAGCATAGTACCCTGGTACATAGTAGATGTGCTAAATGCTTCTGTAATGATGACCAGTGTTTAGCCACAGATACATGGAAGGGGAGACCTAGATAAATGTCCCATCAAAGATGCATGTTTCTGCTTGAAAAACAGCCATCCAGCAGTGCTGTGATCTTTGACACAGCATAGGCTTTATGAAGAATGTTATTAGAGAGGTGAAGTTGGGGGTAGAAAACTGTAATGCGATAGAGAGATTCCAAAATTTGAGTAAAAAAAAAATCATAGAGCTTCCCTGGTGGCGCAGTGGTTGAGAGTCCGCCTGCCGATGCAGGGGACACGGGTTCGTGCCCCCTGGTCCGGGAGGATCCCACATGCCGCGGAGCGGGTGGGCCCGTGAGCCATGGCCGCTGAGCCTGCGCGTCCGGAGCCTGTGCTCCACAACAACAACAACAATAACAAAAATCATAATATTCAGTCTCCCCCACCCTCCCCTTAAATTGGGTACATGATATGCAGGGTCTTCATCAGAGCAAGTTTTTAGGTCATTTCAGAGTTTATACTGATGGTTGATATGAAGATGAAACTGAAAAATCAGTGTTAGTTCCGAGCTCCAAACCTTAGAACAGCCTTAAAAATTACACGCTTTGCTCCTGATGCCCGATTTTTCTCTCATGATCTCATTAATATTCCTTTAATATGTGTGTCTTACCAGCCTTGAGTATCAAGTTTCCCGGTTCCCTGTAGTTAGAAAGTGAGGTCTAAAGCTGGAAAGTCGAGATGGTAGACCTTCGTTTGTGAGGCTTGGCAGGATGCCAGAAGAAGTGGTGACTTTAGGAGGAAGGCCAAAATACTGTAAAGCTGAGAATCATGTTATTTAAAAAATACAGTATGAATGTCTACGATGACTATGAATCTAGAAATGTTTATGTTCTATACTAGCTTTTTTATATTGGCAGATATATTTATAGAAAGAGTTTCTTCATTGACAGTGCTAAACTAATGTATTTCTGGCATTTGAAATCTAATATTAAATTCATCTGGAAAATTTTATATATGGAACAATTCATCAACATTTCTAGGTGTAATAGTACTCTAGGTTCACAAAATCAATTCTGTAATTTTTTATAGATTGAAGCTTTGTTTCTAATTGAAAAATATTTAAATATTTCTTTTTAGTCTTTATTCCCATATTATGTGGACTGTTAATACAGATGTTTATTGTATTTAAAAATACAGATTTTAATTATACAATCATAAATATATCTGTATTTACAGAGAAAGAATCATACTGTATGTGCAGTTTCACCACTCGGAGTATTTTTAAAATATCTATTATGCAAACAGAATATTTATTAAACAAAGAAGAATGCTGAGAGGTGTAATTTTTCCGGCTAATTGGATTTTCTGGTTAATTCAGGATTAGGTATAAAAGGTTTCAGTGTTTGTTAGAGATTTTCCTAAATCTGTTTCCACAAAGATGGTTCTGAGTCTAAAAACAGACATAAATTAGCTTTGTATAGCGACAGCTAATAATGTCCCCTTTCGTCCAAATCCTCGCTCACTGTTGGTAGACCCTTTTGTGAAATCCTCCCCTGCCCTGCTGCTGGAACGCGTGGAGTCATTACTTAGATTCTTTAAAATTCTCTGAAATGCTGCTTTGCCACCGGCTCAGACTCACCACAACTTCCTGTTTAATTTCTTTATTGCTTAGAGCAGCTCCCAAATTAGGAATTTTAGGAGATTTGGGTGCTGATGGCTTATGCCATATAATGGCTTGAATACGTTTTAGTGAATTTGTCTGAAAACCTAATCTTCAGCATTTATGTCATTTTCTTTGGTAAAGTATGGATGAAGTTTAGTGTCTTACTTCAAAGCAGTTGGAATTGTCTCTTGAGTATTGTTTATTTTACTGGTATTGTTTATTTTACTTTTTTTTGTTGTTGTCTTTTGTGATTTGCTCTCAAATTATGTCTCTCTTTTTTTAAAATAAATTTATTTATTTGTTTATATTTATTTTTGGCTGTGTTGGGTCTTCGTTGCTGCGCGCGGGCTTTCTCTAGTTGCAATGAGCAGGGCTACTCTTCGTTGCGGTGCGCGGGCTTCTCACTGTGGTGGCTTCTCTTGTTGCAGAACACGGGCTATAGGTGCACAGGCTTCAGTAGTTATAGCACAGGGCTCAGTAGTTGTGGCACGCAGTCTCAGTAGTTGTGGCTCGCGGGCTCTAGAGCGCAGGCTCAGTAGTTGTGGCACACAGGCTTAGTTGCTCGGCGGCATGTGGGATCTTCCCGGACCAGGGCTCAAACCCGTGTCTCCTGCATTAGCAGGCTGATTCTTCGCCACTGCACCACCAGGGAAGCCCTATTTTACTTTTTAAATTTAGGGCAATGTGGTGTCTGAACTTGAGTTAGGACAGGTGTGGCTTTTAAGATTTGGGGTCTGCTGCTGTGTAGCTGTATGTCTGTGGGCAAGTCCCCTAATCGCTGAGCCTCAGTTTTCTTACCTCTAAAAATGAACTGAGAATTGTTGTTATATTTAATGAAATACTGTGTGTGGAACTCCTTGTGTATCTGGCACAGGGGAAACCCCAAGCACGCTACTAGTTCTATTCTCTCCAAGTCTTATAGTTGCTGGCAGTCTTAGAGGTTGGAATGCCCAGGCACAGTATGTTTAAAGGTTTCACTGCTCTTTCAGAGCCCTTAGTTTTCTAAAACTTGATGTTTTAAGTTCATATATATATTAAAAATCACTAAAATCTTTCTTAGACCTTGAATCATAGGAGATGAACATTTTAAGTGGTTCCTGGATTTTTAAACAATTTTCAAAATTAATTTTAAATGTTTTTATAAAGTAGAAAGCTGTACCTTTACTTATTTGAGTGTGAAGGTGAACTTTGTATTCCTTTTGATAATAATTATTAGCAGAATTGGTGGTGTATTTTTTTGCACAGAAACTGGAGTGATTAATATCTCTACCTAATTTCAGAAAGGCGATCTCATGGGTGGCAGATCTACTTAATCAAAGCAACTGGCAGGTATATTTAGTGGCTTTGCTTTAGAAGGCTGGCCAGCCAAATTACTGTCAGATTCTGGATTTTCATATCCCCCTGCCCAGAATGCATAATCTAGTATTAACAGTACTTGACTCTTGAAAAACTAGTTAAAACAGTTGACTGTTTTGAGACAACCAAGATAGGTGTATCTGGTGACTTAATCATTAGAAAATAAAAGCGAAAAAGCTGGTAAACTGGAACTGACATTTTATTTAAATAACTAAAATAAATAATAAATAAAAGACTCAATATAAGAATAGATGTACATGAAATTGAACATATTTATAGTAAGCCCTTAATAATCTCTGCCTGTGTTGAACAGGAAATGTATTAATGTGAGATCTGTAGGTGGAATAATAAAATAGTTTTTCTCTCTTCCCTCGTTAATTTTTTTTTTATTCTTTAAACTTACCTTAGCAAGTAGTAATTGATCGGCATTTTAGTTCCATTCCAGTTCTTGGACTGTCCTTTGCTTGAGCATATAAAGTACTAAAGGGGTGGGGGGAAGTAAAGAAAAGGGTTCTGATGATCTGTAGAAATGGTCATCATCGCCACATATGGAGGGTTGTTTGTATTAAGATTGAATCTTATTTCAGTAATATTTTAATTTGTGACATCCCTGGGAGTGATGAGATCAGCAGTGCTTTTTTGGGTGGTTTTGTTAGTTTGACTTTTTCCTTTATAATCAGCTGTAAATAAAGACAGCCATATTTAGGCAAACTTAACGAAGTTTTTCAACTACAGTGTCCTTTAGCTTTCCTTTCTTTGTATTTTCCTCCTCTGAATAGCATTTGGGAAACTATCTTCTGTTTCTGCTTTCTAGGATCATCTTCTTGTCAAATCTTTCTACTAAATCAAAACAGGAAAGAATAAAAGTTTTTTTTGATTTTATTTGATTGACTACGTACATATTTATCAAGTCACAGGATTTATATGAAAAATGCAATTTGATAAAAAATGCAATCAGAGTTTGGTGAAAAATGCAAACTCCTCTCTCAAGAAATGCACATTTACATCAAATTTTGCTCTAATTTCAAGGTATCCAGAAGCCCAGATTCTTACAGTGAAAGTTCTGGGCAAAGTAATTATGGAGTGAACATTGATAAATCTTCTTTAAGGAAATTTAGGCATAAATGTCTAGTTAGATGGAAATTTGGGAGAGGAGTTAGATCTGCTTGAAATTACATTTGGGTCAAACCTGAAGGCAAAATTAATTGAGATCTCTTAGGATGACTGCTCCTACTCTCTTTGGCATGTCTTCTGTTCTCCATGAGAAGAACACCTTGTTCTAACTGCTGGGGGTCTTTTCTCAGAAACTCTTGATATTAGAAAGTAAATGCTTTATCATCTATCATTAGCTTCCTTCTGGAATAAAGAGCCTGCTTTAATTTAGCGTCGATCTGTTTATCAGGCTCCTTCCTCTTTGGTTGGTTGTGACCTTTCCGAGGATCTAGTGAAGCCGTAGACCATCTTTTCAAGAAAATGCCTGCATGTATATTCATGCCTGTGGTACCCCTGGGCTAACAGTCCACATAAAACTCTTTACATCCACCTCCCTTTCACCTTCGTCCTGACCCTTTTCTCACCTTTTCCTTTTCTAAGACAAGTTGGTCTCTTCTTTACCTTCTTATAAACTTTACCTGTCCTTCTGCCTCATGATCCTAGATGCACTTGGCTTTATTTTACCCTTTTCTGCTTTAATTCCTGTCTGTTAGCCAGAACTTAGTGGTAGAAACCCAACTGTGCCTAGTTTAGGCAAAAGGGAATTTACTGGCTCATGTAACCAAACCAGAGGAAGGGTTTATTCATGTAGGCATTAGGGGTGATTGGAACTAAGGCCTTCTCACTGTCAGGATTCCTTTTATCCTTTCTCTCTTATCCCTGATTCCCCTTCCATGACTCTGTCATTCTTCCAAACAGACTTCTTCCACATGGCTATAGACAAGTTGCTGGCAAGTGCTAGGGTCACATCCTTAGTTTTTCTGTTAGAGCATCTGTTTAGAGCATCTATTTTTCCTCCCTTAGTTCTAATTCAGAAAACCTTGGAGAAAGAATTGGCTTGGCTTGGGTTATCCTTATGCTTATGACCAGGGGCACGGCTGGACCATACCCAAACTGCGTAGTTGGAATTTGAGTAGAAGCAGTTCCCCCACAGAAGTAGCAGACGTGCTGTTCCCAGAATAAGGGAGAGGTGCCAGGCAGGCAAATAATAGTTGTTGACCATATCTTCTTCTTCTGAGGTCTTCCCACTTCACACCCGTTCTGTGCCAGGTCAGTTATCAAGTGCCATGAAGGCCAGGGGAAGAGCTGGCCAGGACAGTTATCAGACTGATTCTAGTTCAGCGTAGGAAGAGCAAAGTAATATTCCCTTTGTGCATGTCCTACTCTCTTCAGATTGTAGTCTTTAAAGCCAAAGATTGTATCCTGCCCATTTCTGCCAGCAAACTTCTGACAACAAATAATAAAGAATCTGTATAGTGAAGGCAATACTGATTAAAAAAAGAAAGCAACTTAATATGCTTAACATGATACGTCTACAGTTGATAAGAGGTGAACTTGTGATGGTTAATTTTAGGTGTCCGCTTGGCTGGACCATGGTGTCCAGATACTTGGTCAAACATTATTCTGGATGTTTCTGTGAAGGTGTCTTTTGGATGAGATTAACATGTCAACTGGCGGACCTTGAGTAAAGCATGTTGTCCTCCATTATGTGGGTGGGCCTCATCCAATCGGTTGGAGGCCTTAATAGAACAGAGAATAGAGCCTCCCCTTGGTAAGAAGGAATTCTGCCACCAGACCGCTCTTGAACTTGAACTGCTATGTTTCCCTTGGTCTCCAGCCTGCCAGACTGCTCTGTAGATTTTGGACTTGCCAAGCCTTCCCCATTGCATGAGCCAATTCCTTAAAATAAATCTTTTTCTATATCTGTCTATCTATCTGTCTGTCTGTATGTCTGCCTGTCTATACACCTCTTCTTGTATCTGTTTCTCGGGAGAACCCTAATATACAGGTTACAGCCGCTGACTGCTCCACGCTTTTATCATCACAGTTAGATCCAGAAGAAAGACCTGAAGTTCTCATGTGAAATCCTTTGCAGGGACGGCTCACCTTAGCTTATTAATTAAGTCTTGTGCTCGTCTCTGGACCAATTCCTCTGGTAGGTGGGTTGAGCACTGTGATGCGTCAGCACTGTATTTATTGCCAGCCTGTCACAAAGAAGGCGTGAGGTGTGCAGGGTAGTATGATTGGCAGTACCACCAGAATCCCATCATTCGGGGGAGGGCAGATTATTCGGGGGAGGGCAGATAACCAAAGAAAGGGCTGCAGTGGCGCTCGCACCTGAAACGAGGGCCTGCTAGGCAGTCAGAACAATACATGTTCATATGGCACAGTTATTTGCTACACATTGAAATATATCTATCTTTTGGAATATGGAATGAGTGTATTCTTTATGTTTTAGAATTCTTGGATACTGTGTAACATCAATTGCATGTAAATTTCTTCACTTCTGTAGACCAGTTCTGATGGACTTTAATGCGTGAATTTTCCAGTTTGTGATTTTAAGTCTTAGACATGTTTAAAGATTAAAGTCACAGTGTCAGTCGACTTGAGATACTGGAAATTTCTCTCTCTGTCTCTTTAGATGTATGTATGCATATATGTATGTATGTGCGTTTGTATGTGTAAGTATGAGTGTACGTATGTGTATCTGCACATACGTGTGTACATATGTATGTGTGTATGTATGTGTGTATGTATGTGTGTATTGTGTGTATGTGTATGTATGTGCGTATGCATGTGGGTGTATGTGTATGCATTGCGTGGATGTGCATACATGTGCATGTACATACGTATGTATGCGTGTGCATGTATATGTATGTGTGTATGTATGTGTGTGTGTATACACATACATACTTTTAGTATGATTGTTGTAGAGTAGCAGTAGAAAAAGATGGTTGGAAAGATGACATAATTTTAAGAGTCATTTAAAAATGTGTTCATTAAAAATGTTCTGTGTTTTCACCCTGTTTCCTTCGTAGGAAAGAATTTGCTAAACTAGGTGACATATCAACAAAAACAACAGATGTGGAAACATTTTTGCATTTTTGTTGAGAAAAATCTCATCTGTGTGTATAGAATATCTTTAGCAGTTGCTTCAGTAAATGCCAGACAGATGGTTTAAACTCAGGATGACTCCTTGAACAATTTTATCACAACAATTATTTTGAAATGTGTTATAACAACACTTGAGCTCACACTTCTGGCGAATCATGAATGTAACTTGGTACATTAAAGGGAGAGGGAAAGGACTAGGCTTCTAAACCAGAGAAATTTGTGTCTCAGAGCCTTTCTACAAGATGCTTGACTTCTGAAGCCCTCTTTCCGTAGCCTATGGTTGAATACTGCCTGTCTGTTTTTCTGTCTCATAGAGAGGAATTCAGTAACTTAAAAGTGGTTGGAAGGTAGGTGAGTGACAACTTGGTTATAGAGGAGAAATAGAAAAATGAAGAACTAGAGGGGATTCATTAATATTAATATTATAGTGAGAGACAGGCTGATGGAAGGAACTAACCATGGTTAGTTGAGCGTCTTTACTGTGTCAGGCACTAGAATAGATGCTTCTGTATGTGGTTGCTTCACAGCTGCTTTGTAAGGCAGGTAGGGATAACTTTCTTTTTACATTGAAGAAACAATTGCATATTCTCAGTTTATGAAGTCAAGGGAGTATTTATACCTTTCAAAATACTTTAAAATAATGATATCAAAATTCTGACCTTGTTTGATTTTTTTAAAATATTTATTTATTTGGTTGCTCTGAGTCTTAGTTGCAGCAGGCATGGGCTCCTTAGTTACTGCACATGGGCTCCTTAGTTGCAGCTCACAGGCTCCTTAGTTGTGGCATGTGAACTCTTAGTTGCAACATGCACGTGGGATCTAGTTCCCGGACCAGGGTTTGAACCCAGGCCCCCTGCATTGGGAGTGTGGAGTCTTAACCACTGGACCACCAGGGAAGTCCCCTAACCTTGTTTGATTGAGTTGTGAGTTTAGCCAGTTACTTTTTTAATGGAACACCAATTTTACTTGAAAGAATGACTGACAGACTGCTTATTCACAGCAGGGCATTTGTTAGACATTTTCTCAAAAATGAACAAAGTAAGGCCATTGCTTCAAAAAAAATTGATTTTTGTTGCAAATGATAAAAATCAAGCTTTCAGGTGAAAATTAGAATCTTGAAAACTTGTATCTGCCGCCGTGAGCTTATTGTTTTTCAAACTCAGGACTTTCCTGATGAAAGCAGTGGTGATGTTAAAGATTTTGTATTTGTTTTTGATACTGTGTAGTAAAATGTTCCAACATTTGGAAAATAAGATAAGCCTAGCTCAGTGAATTAATATTTTTCAAATGACCAATGCATGATGGATACAAGAGTCATTCAGAGGCAAGATAGACCAATGGATTTTAATGTGACAAAGTACAAATCGTTAATTGATGTGATTTTAGATTCCACATTGCAACTAATCTTTAAGAAACCGCTACTCATTGAGTTTTGGAGGAATGTTAAAGAATGTCCACAATTATCTGAAAAGCTTATTAAAATAATTCTCCTTTTATTGTCTGCATGTCTGTATAAGACCATTTTTTCTATATGTGCTTCAGCCAGAACAACATATCGCAAGAGGTTTAATGTGGAAGCGGGTATGAGAATCCAGATAATGAGGAGATTCAAAACTGCGAGACAGTGCTGTTTTCCTCACTGATGTTTTTGGGGGAGGCTATCATTATTTTTCTAATACATATTCATATTAACATGCAACATGTTTATTATTTTTAAATAAATTTAACAAATAATTTTAAAATTTCCTAGTTTTAACTTCTAATGCTAAATATCAATAGATATGATATTGAACAGGAACAAAAGCTCTTTTGTATCCCAGGTAATTTTTAAGAGGGTAAAGGGGCTTTGGGATCAAAAAGTTTGAGAATGCTGTTTTGGTGAAAGGGTCTGCATTTAGCTAAGGGACAGTAGTATCTGACTGCCGCCTCACAAGATTCTTCTCCCTAGAATCTAATGCCTTTATTTATAGGTTCAGGGTGTATGTTAGTGGTTTAGGGTTTGATGATGATAACATTTTTTGGTAAAATGTTTTAAAATTTGGCCAGAGACATTTTGGCTAAACTCTATTTCAGTTAGAGAGATGAATTCTTTGTTAAAATCTATTACCAGTTAATTTGGTAGGCATATAGTCAGTGGTGTTTTAACAATACATAGAATTAAATTTAATTTTTTTTGTAAGCATATATGCAGTGTTATGAACTATAGTAATATTAAAATGTTGGAAATTTCTTGCGTTAGAAATTGTTCATACTTATATAAAAAATTATATATAGTATACATAAAGTCCCATCCCCATAAGGAGGGCACAACATGAACACACTCAGTTTTAAGATCTGAAAACCTTGACTACGCAAAAATAGAAATGACAAGAAGTGAAAGACGTGTGTCTCTAGTAAGGATGGAAAAGAGGAAGATTTCCCGTAGTCAGACTGTGTTAAATATTTTTTTGTGCTGAAGTTAGAAAATGGAAAGCTTATCAAAGGGGCTGGGGTGGGGGGAAGTCTGCCTTCTGAATCTGTTCTTCCTTAGGCAGGGTGAGAGACGCCTCAGTCAGTGCTGGGACTGTTTTTCAGTACTTTTCATATAAGATGAATTAACACCATTTCTCTTCTTTTATCTGTTTAGCTTGTTGAACTAAAATTTGAAGCAGGTTCAGGCAAGGAGATAATTAATGTGAGTCTTAGGGAGTAAATAAATATGTAGTTTTTAATGCACTGAAACCTCAGTCAGTTTTTCTGGGGGATAGAAATTTTTGCCTAATTGAATATCCAGTATCTATGTTTCATTCACGACCTATTAAAGGTTTTCTAAGTGCTAGAAGAGATGCCACGTCTAGTCTGGTTTCTGCCTTTAAGGAGCTCATAGTTTAGTATATTTCACTCTGCTCTCCAGCAGTAGTAAAACTAGTGTATGAAAGATTATTGAACCTTCCTTCAAAGAATCAGACGTTTGTAGTCATCATTATTATTACTATTAGTTGTCTGTATAGCACATAGTATATTTGTTAGTTCATAGTGTCTCCAGGACATACTCAGTGTTACTTTTGGAGGAAAAGAAAATAATTGTACTGTCAGGTGTCATTTGTCTAATTCTGCTAAAGTGAAAATGTTGAAAAATTCCAGGTAACAGTTTTGGTTAGATAGGCTCTAATTACTATAATTTTTTTTAATGTATATGTTTACTTTTCTTTTTGTCTGATTAAAAAAAAATACATCTAAACCAAAACACTTGTTTCTCCTACTCTGTGATCTCTTTATCTCTGTGTTCATTATTCTGATATTCACTTAAAATCCTATGGATATGGACTTATTTTGGTGACTCTACTGTCTGAATTTTACTTATCATTCTTGGCCTCTTAATGAGAGCCCAGAGCATATGTCTGGCCTTCTTCATCTCTTTGTTTTATATATATATAAATTTATTTATCTTTTTGGCTGCGTTGGGTCTTCGTTGCTGCACGCAGGCTTTCTCTAGTTGCAGCGAGCAGGGGCTACTCTTCGTTGTGGTGCGCGGGCTTCTCATTGAGGTGGCTTCTCTTGTTGCAGAGCACAGGCTCTAGGCACGCGGGCTTCAGTAGTTGTGGCTCACAGGCTCTAGAGCGCGGGCTCAGTAGTTGTGGCTCATGGGCTCTAGAGTGCAGGCTCAGTGGCGCACACGGGCTTAGTTGCTCCGCGGCATGTGGAAATCTTCCTGGACCAGAGCTCGAACCCGTGTCGCCTGTATTGACAGGCGGATTCTTAACCACTGTGCCACCAGGGAAGTCCCGTGGCCTTTTTAATCTTTTTGTCTAATGCTTCTCCACAGATGAAGACCAGAGTTGTGTTAGTTAGAATCTCATAAGTATCCAAGCAAGTAATCTAATGGAAGGTTGTCAGTGGGGGGAGTTCAGCCTCCCTGTCTCTTTGGGAAACCAGTTGAGCTGGGGCGGGTGTCCCATCCCTGGCTCTGGGAGAGCAGACAGGTGTGGCACTTGTAGGCAGAAATGTATGTGAAGGTCATTTAAAAGAAAAAATGGTGGGTGTGTCTTGGCAGTTATTTTATAGTTCCCAAGTGATTGTGATTTTTTTTGTTATTTCAGCATACTGAAGAACCGTGAAATGAACCTTGAGAATTCTCTTTCACTTAAATTTACCTAGTGTCCCATATTTACAGGTGCTCAGTGACTTGGGGTATTGAATCAAGGAATCTGTTTCCTAGTGGAACACACTTCTGCACTGTTAATCATCCTACTTTTATTTTGCATTGCAAACTTAGCTGGAGAGCTGGCAGCATTTTGAGCTTGGAATTCTGGTAGTGTCATGGTGAGGCAGCCGTACTTACCAAACGAAAAGTCACAACATTTGTGCTGATGAGTGTAAGTGAGAATGTACTTCTGGGGGCGAGTGGGAGGTAATATTTGAAATCTGAACTGTGTCAAATGGTTGCCGTGCTCCTGGAGAGGAGAGCATTATTTATTTAGGTAAGTATTTATTGCTTGCTTTTGCTGTAACAGGCATGATTTAGAAATTACAGAACAGTATTCTCAAATCTTTCACTGGAAGATAGGCAAAATGAAATTAAAGTGGTATAACGTAGCACTTAATATTTCTTGTTAGTGTTTTTCTGTTTGTAACTTTAGGGAGAGAGAATGTGCCAGTTCTTAAATTTGAAAATATTTTACACTGTGGAAATAAGAGTATTTATTAAACACAGCTGTAAGATATGATTACTGTTCCTTGTACTTGGTAGGGACAGTATAGGTAGTGAGTAATAGCCTGGACTTTGAAATCAAACAGACCTAGTTTTAAATCTTGGTTCAGCAACTCCCTTGTGAGGAGGGAGGAATCACGAAACTCCTGGGTGCTGAGGACATGAGAGTCCAGTGCTTCAGACAGAGTATATGCTTAGTAAATATTCATTGCTATGTAGTATTTTTTTTATTGCTAAAGTAAAATTTTATTTAAAAAAAGACAGTTCTAAACTCTGTGGGTTTCTATTTGAGACCGTTCAAAAGAGATTTTCTAACTTCTAAGGACGCAAGCAAAAATTTTAAAGAAATGCATAGTTGGCACATTGGGTTAGAATCAGTTTATTTGGGTGTGTGCTTTATGTATTTTGTATACTATATTGGGCCTCTTATAACGTATCTGTGGGCCCAGGGCATTTATTCCCGTTTCTCAGCCTATAGAGATAATGTTACTCTCTTAGGCAGGTTTTTTTTTTTTTTTTAACATGACATTAGTCACTACATTTATATATTATATTTGATAATCCTTTGTCAGTTTTAATGTTCTTATGGAAAGCTGACGTGATATAGTTTTTGGGGGAAAGCCTATGATGTAAAGTCTGGGAAATACACTTCACTGCTTTGAGCCTTGCTTCTCATTCCTGAGTTGCAAAGCCTCTCAAGGACAGGGATTTGTCTGTTACTTTTTTCTAGCCTGTCAATCAGGATGTATTGAACATTTCTTGAATGAGTAAGTGAATGAAGGAGAGCATAAAAGGCTCTAGTTAAATCAAAAGACATTAAAGAGTATGACTTCTCAGTTCTGTTTCTTAATTAACATTGTGTTGTCAAACAGAAATCTTACTTTATTCACTGGCACAAGTCCTTTTCTTGTTTTTCCAATTTAGTCTATAATGTACTTCCAAAGAAGACATGAATTTTTGTGTGGTTTACTTTTTATAGTTCATAACTAATAACTCTTTCTAAGAATTCAATATTATAACTTTAATAAAAGTTTTTCCCATTAATCAAGTATAGAGGCAGCATAGTGTAAGAGAGGCAAAGAGCCAGCTTGCCTGGGTTCAAAGTTCAGATCGATCACTTTCTAGTTGTCCAAACCTGGTCAAGTACCCAGACTTTTCTGGAACTATTTCCCCATCTGTAAAATGGGAATAATAGTAGTACCTATGTCATAGGGTTTTTATGAAGATTAGTTGGATTTATATAAGTTCTTAGAATATTGTCTGGTCCACAAATATACTGCTAAGTGTTTTCTATATTTATGTGTAGGTGTACTCTTATTACTTTGATCTCAAACATACCCATAGAGCTATATATTTTTGACATTTTAATTAAAAATAGAAGAAAAATAGCAAAAGCCTATTTTAATTATGTAGGAAATAAAGTTTACTTAGTAAGTGAATGGCTGAATGTATAAGTCATAGAAATATAATTATCTATCTGATCAAAATATTAAAGGTAGAACTTAATTACTGGGATTATTTGATGTAGATACTTACATGTGTATCTACATTTGTTTCTTTTTCATGAAGTGATATAAGGCTATGTTTTCTGGATAAGCATTTTTCTGAGACCATAAGTCAGCATATTTGAAGATAGAATCTGCCGTGTCTTCCCTGTATTTCAGAGAGGTTTGGACACATCAAATTAAACAGTTTTTTTCTTCTCTTCCAGTTGTATCGAGATGCAGTTGACATACAGCACTGTGTACGTTTCTGTATAGCATAATGATTTGACTTATATACATTATGAAATGATGACCACAGTAAGTTTAGTGAACATCCATCACCTCATGTAGATACAAAATTTTAAAAACGAGACAAACAACAGAGTTTAATGAGAACTCTTAGGACTTCCTCTCTTCACTTTCATAGGTAACATACAGCAGCATTGCTGTTCATTGCATCCCTAGTACTTGTTTATCTTATGGCTGGAAGTTTGTGCCTTTTGACCCCCTCCATCCAGTTCGCCCTCCCCTCACAGCACCCTCTTCCCGCCTCTGGTGACCACAAATCTGATCTCTGTTTCTATGAGTTTGTTTTTTGGAGTATAATTGACCTACAAGACTATGTTAGTTCCTGGTGCACAACATAGCGACTTGATATTTCTATACATTACAAAATGGTCACCACTAGGGGCTTCCCTGGTGGCACAGTGGTTAAGAACCCACCTGCCAATGCAGGGGATACGGGTTCGGGCCCTGGTCTGGGAAGATCCCACATGCTGCGGAGCAACTAAGCTCGTGCGCCACAACTACTGAGCCTGTGCTCTAGAGCCCGCGAGCCACAACTGCTGAGCCTGCGCTCTAGAGCCTGTGCGCCACAACTACTGAGCCTGTGCTCTAGAGCCTGTGAGCTACAACTACTGAGCCCATGTGCCACAACTACTGAAGCCTGTGCTCTGCAACAAGAGAAGCCACCACAGTGAGAAGCCCGCTCGCCGCAACTAGAGAAAGCCCGCACGCAGCAACAAAGACCCAATGCAGCCAATCAATCAATCAATCAATCAATAGATAAATTAAAAAAAATAATCACCACTAAACAATAGTTTTTTAATACCCATTGTGAACTATCGGCTTTAATAGAACTGTTAGATTTTTTTCATACATATTTGTTAAATATTTTAATCAGTTTTTATTTAGAAAGGAAAACACTGATGGAGAAGAATAAAATAAAACAAAAACCATAACTGTAGATTTAATGGAATAATTAAATAATTCATGCATTCACCAGCTGTAAATTTGTTGAGTACCAGCTGTTGAGCACCAGCTGTATACCTTGTATCATGCAAGGTTCTGGGGGTTTGATGGTGAGCACAGAGCATATCTTTTAATAGAGCCCTACTTTATGAATGCATACAGGATACCTATGTAGAACAGTGGATCATTTCTGTTGCTCCCCTTTTGCATCCCATAAGAAAACTTTAATTGGACATTCCCTGACCTCTGGGGGTTGTTAAAAGTACCTGCAGAGAATTGCCAGAAACCTTGTAGAAGTGTGTAGGCGCCGTTACTGTAACCGTGGAGGAGCTGTGTAGGAGATTCTAATACGGCTCTGGTAGTGTAGGTGGTGGCGATTTTAGTTAAGGAATTTATTTGATATAAAAACTGCCAGCCTAGTGTCAGTCTCTTAGTCTGTATTGGCTTTTTTTAAAACTGGAGCCAAACGTGAGCGTGTTAGGTGCTTTGTGGGGATGCAGGTAATTAGTAGGATAAGGCAATGAACTAGGTAATACAAGATCAGAGGTCAGAGGAAAGATACATGGGGAAGGATAAGTTAAATAAGTTAAACAATAAACAAGAAAGCTAGAGATTCTGCACTTAATTTTTGTGACTATTTGACTTAGGCTAGGTTCTAATAAAGTTATATTTTTTAAATAAAATTTTCCTTTTTTAAAGGAAACCACTGAAGTTCTCTGTGATAAGTGTTTATTTCCCTAGTTAAGGAAGAGAAAATGTCTTATCTTTGAAATAGGTATTAAAACTAACATGTGAATTAAGAAACTCAGTTGAGGGCTTCCCTGGTGGCGCAGTGGTTGAGAGTCCGCCTGATGATGCAGGGGACACGGGTTCGTGCCCCGGTCCGGGAAGATCCCACATGCCGCGGAGCGGCTGGGCCTGTGAGCCATGGCCACTGAGCCTGCGCGTCCGGAGCCTGTGCTCCGCAACGGGAGAGGCCACAGCAGTGAGAGGCCTGCGTACCGCAAAAAAAAAAAAAAAAAAAAAAAAAGAGAGAAGAAAATCAGTTGAAACTCACTGTTAACATGGAAGTGACACTTGTACATAGCTGAAGATTGCACTTTTTGTCCGTCCTTTCTGAGGCTTCTAGAGAGGGAGAATGTCAAGGTTGAAGGAATCTAAAGTTTGTAATTATTTGAAGTAATTGCTTTGGAAGAATGCAGCACAGTGCATATCCATCTAATTTTTGTGTGCTTGGTTTTAATAAAATCTAGCTTAACTTGAGGAGGGCATTTTCACAGGAGTTCGCAAATTTTCTCTGTAAAGAACCAGAGAGCAAATATTTTAGGTTTTGTAAGCTATATGGTCTCAGTCACGAGTATTCAGTTCTGCCATTGTGGCATAAAGCAGCCAGAGACAGTGGGAACAAAGGAGCATGGCTGTGCTTCAGTCAAACTTCATTTACACAGACAGGCAACAGGCTGCATTTGGACCATATCTTGCCTGTCCCTTTACAATAAGTAGGGAGATGCTGCAGTATTTTTTTCCATTTTCATAGTTTTACCTTATTTTAAAAAGTGTAAGATACAATAAAATACTCAAATACAAGACTGCAGAAGCATTGCTATACAGAGAAATCCAAGGCTTCTGAAACAGAATGGTTGCCCAAAAAGTTCATCAGCTGGTATAAGACAGTTCAAATTTTATGTATGAAAGGAAGCTTAGGAGTTTGATTTTGAAAATACGGAAGTGCAAGATGTTTAAAAGTTAAAAATTCTAAGCAAAAGGTCACAGCCTGCACCTATTATGATTACAGCTTCACTGGAGACATCAATAGGTTATACTTGAGTAGTTTTCTGGAGGGTTTTTTTTTTTTCCTTTTTAATTCTAGTCTATTTTCCGTTTTTTTATAAAAGGAAGATCGATTTCTTCTTTGCCTTTTATATCTGTATTTTATAATTAAAATCTAACATTTTGTGCAGCTTATTAATACATCACTTTTCTAGCCAGCAAAGTGTGGTTTCAAAATTTTATCAGTTATCTGCAAAATATCTCCCTTGAGTATGTCAGGTTTTCCTTTTTTTTTTTTTTTAATTTTTTTAATTAACAAATTTAATCAGTTATACATATACATATGTTCCCATATCCCCTCCCTTTTGCGTCTCCCTCCCGCCCTCCCTATCCCACCCCTCCAGGCGGTCACAAAGCACCCAGCTGATCTCCCTGTGCTATGCGGCTGCTTCCCACTAGCTATCTACCTTACGTTTGGTAGTGTATATATGTCCATGCCGCTCTTTCGCTTTGTCACAGCTTACCCTTCCCCCTCCCCATATCCTCAAGTCCATTCTCTAGTAGATCTGTGTCTTTATTCCTGTCTTACCCCTATGTTCTTCATGACATTTTTTTTCCTTAAATTCCATATATATGTGTCAGCATACAGTATTTGTCTTTCTCTTGCTGACTTACTTCACTCTGTATGACAGGCTCTAGGTCCATCCACCTCATTACAAATAGCTCAATTTCGTTTCTTTTTATGGCTGAGTAATATTCCATTGTATTTATGTGCCACATCTTCTTTATCCATTCATCCGATGATGGACACTTAGGTTGTTTCCATCTCCGGGCTATTGTAAATAGGGCTGCTATGAACATTTTGGTACATGACTCTTTTTGAATTATGGTTTTCTCAGGGTATATGCCCAGTAGTGGGATTGCTGGTTCATATGGTAGTTCTATTTGTAGTTTTTTAAGGAACCTCCATACCGTTCTCCATAGTGGCTGTACCAATTCACATTCCCACCAGCAGTGCAAGAGTGTCCCCTTTTTTCCACACCCTCTCCAGCATTTATTGTTTCTAGATTTTTTGATGATGGGCATTCTGACTGGTGTGAGATGATATCTCATTGTAGTTTTGATTTGCATTTCTCTAATGAGTAAAGATGTTGAGCATTGTTTCATGTGTTTGTTGGCAATCTGTATATCTTCTGTGGAGAAATGTCTATTTAGGTCTTCTGCCCATTTTTGGATTGGGTTGTTTGTTTTTTTGTTATTGAGCTGCATGAGCTGCTTATAAATTTTGGAGATTAATCCTTTGTCAGTTGCTTCATTTGCAAATATTTTCTCCAATTCTGAAGGTTGTCTTTTGGTCTTGTTTATGGTTTCCTTTGCTGTGCAAAAGCTTTGAAGTTTCATTAGGTCCCATGTGTTTATTTTTGTCTTTATTTCCATTTCTCTAGGAGGTGGGTCAGAAAGGATCTTGCTGTGATTTATGTCATGGAGTGTTCTGCCTATGTTTCCCTCTAAGAGTTTGATAGTTTCTGGCCTTACATTTAGGTCTTTAATCCATTTTGAGCTTATTTTTGTGTATGGTGTTAGGGAGTGATCTAATCTCATACTTTTACATGTCCCTGTCCAGTTTTCCCAGCACCACTTATTGAAGAGACTGTCCTTTCTCCACTGTACATTCCTGCCTCCTTTATCAAAGATAAGGTGACCATATGTGTGTGGGTTTATCTCAGGGCTTTCTATCCTGTTCCATTGATCTATCTTTCTGTTTTTGTGCCAGTACCACACTGTCTTGATTACTGTAGCTTTGTAGTATAGTCTGAAGTCAGGGAGCCTGATTCCTCCAGCTCCATTTTTCGTTCTCAAGATTGCTTTGGCTATTCGGGGTTTTTTGTGTTTCCATACAAATTGTGAAATTTTTTGTTCTAGTTCTGTGAAAAATGCCAGTGGTAGTTTGATAGGGATTGCATTGAATCTGTAGATTGCTTTGGGTAGTAGAGTCATTTTCACAATGTTGATTCTTCCAATCCAAGAACATGGTACATCTCTCCATCTATTTGTATCATCTTTAATTTCTTTCATCAGTGTCTTATAATTTTCTGCATACAGGTCTTTTGTCTCCTTAGGTAGGTTTATTCCTAGGTATTTTATTCTTTTTGTTGCAATGGTAAATGGGAGTGTTTCCTTAATTTCACTTTCAGATTTTTCATCATTAGTGTACAGGAATGCCAGAGATTTCTGTGCATTAATTTTGTATCCTGCTACTTTACCACATTCATTGGTTAGCTCTAGTAGTTTTCTGGTAGCATCTTTAGGATTCTCTATGTATAGTATCATGTCATCTGCAAACAGTGACAGCTTTACTTCTTCTTTTCCGATTTGGATTCCTTTTATTTCCTTTTCTTCTCTGATTGCTGTGGCTAAAACTTCCAAAACTATGTTGAATAAGAGTGGTGAGAGTGGGCAACCTTGTCTTGTTCCTGATCTTAGTGGAAATGATTTCAGTTTTTCACCATTGAGGACGATGCTGGCTGTGGGTTTGTCATATATGGTCTTTATTATGTTGAGGAAAGTTCCCTCTATGCCTACTTTCTGCAGGGTTTTTATCATAAATGGGTGTTGAATTTTGTCGAAAGCTTTCTCTGCATCTATTGAGATGATCATATGGTTTTTCTCCTTCAATTTGTTAATATGGTGTATCACATTGATTGATTTGCGTATATTGAAGAATCCTTGCATTCCTGGAATAAACCCCACTTGATCATGGTGTATGATCCTTTTAATGTGCTGTTGAATTCTGTTTGCTAGTATTTTGTTGAGGATTTTTGCATCTATGTTCATCAGTGATATTGGCCTGTAGTTTTCTTTCTTTGTGACATCCTTGTCTGGTTTTGGTATCAAGGTGATGGTGGCCTCGTAGAATGAGTTTGGGAGTGTTCCTCCCTCTGCTATATTACTTGATTTATTATGCTTACTGTAGAAAAGCATTGAGAAAGACCCATGTCGTGTGGATGTTATTGCTAAATATTCAAGTAATGTGACATATACATAGAGATTAAACCTTTTTGTTTTTATAGAAAAACCATCTATTTTATGTTTTAGTTAAAGTAAGTTTTCTCATCGACAGTTTTGTTACTATAATTTAAATGAGTTTATGGAGAAGAACAATCAGTTTATTCTTCAGTTACAATAACTGAATCGCCAGCTGTTAAAGAACACATGACGTAATCAAGTGGGGAGGAATGTGACCTTTTTATCTTTTTAGCTACAGCTTTAAAGATTTAAATAGGAATTAATAAATCTCAGTGTTCCTATAAAAACTAAATATGCTGTAATTCGAAAAATGGCATGGATACTCTTAAAATAGTTACTTGCTCTGACACATACGTATCATAGATTTTATGTTAGCACATTCACCAAAATAGAACGTGGAGCCTGAAAACTGTGATAACCAGACTTGTTCCTTCCTGTGGCCAGCCTTTTCTTCTCTTAAAAGGAACCAGGCATCTTTATGCCACTTTCAGTATGTCTCATTCTGAAGAGCAACAGTATCCCCAAAGGACAAACTCGGCAAGAAGTTAATAAAGAATTTAGGTCTCTGCCGCAGATGTTCTCTAGAGACTTCTGAACCCTGAATGCAAACCTTTTTATTTCTCCTGTGAATGTTTAGATACCTGATAAAAAGGAACAAACATATAAATAACTGATTTGGGGGACTTCCCTGGTGGCCCAGTGGGTAAGACTCTGCGCTTCCACTGCAGGGGGGGCACAGGTTTGATCCCTGGTCGGGGAGCTAAGATCCCACATGCCTTATGCCCAAAAAACCAAAGCATAAAACAGAAGCAGTATTGTAACAAATTCAATAAAGACTTTAAAAATGGTCCACATCAAAAAAATCTTAAAAAAAAAAAAAAGCTGCTTGGGAACAGAGGGAGCCCCCATGTCTCAAGTGAGCGTTGGAACAGGGTAGAGTAATTGTGAGTCTTTAGATGAGGATTGGGGTTAATTTGACTTATGGGAAACATGTCTTTTGTATTTAGGAATCTTTTCTGAAAATTCTGAACTGAGAGCTAGCTGTGATGAAGAAGAGAGGTTGGAAGGGGCTCTAAAAGGAGACCAAAGATCTTGGAAAACAAACTGCAGCTTTGACTAGCTTAATTCTCCGTTGACCTGGAGTACATTTGTTAGGTGGATTTTGTTTCCTGCACGTTGAAATATAAGTAGAATGTTTTATATTTTTCTCCCTGGGAATGAGGCTACATGAGGAGATCAAGAGGAACAAAAACAAATTGCTTTTAAACTTAGCTGCTGATTGATTTTCCCCCCTCTTTTGGATTAATGGTCTTCAGTGTGTTTAAGATGTTGGGAAGCAGAAAACATGTAAAGCATCAGTGTTATTTTTAGATAATGACCTCTAAAGGTAATGGTAAGCCTTACTTAAGCAGTTTCAAGAGAAAAGAGCTCTGGGTATAAATCTATCAGTCAGGGTTCTCCAGAGAAACAGAACCCACAGGGTATATGTAGATACATATCAGAGCATATTTATTATAGGAATCAGCCCATGCTGTTCTGGAGGCTGAGAGAGAAGTCCCACAGTCCGCCGTATGCAAGCTGGAGAACAGGAGAGCCAGTAGCGGAATTCAGTCCAAGTCAGACACCCTGAGACCTGGGGCGGGGGTTGGGGGAGGGGTATGTCTTGTGGTCCAAGGCCCAAGAACCTGGAGAGCCATCGTCCTAGGGCAGGAGCCGTGGATGTCTCATCTCAAGTTGAGAGTGAATTTGCTCTTCCTGTGTTTTGTTGAGGCCCTGAACTACTGGTTGATGCCCACCGCCACTGGTGAGGACAGTCTTGATGCAGTCTGCTGATGCAAATGCTAATCTCTTCTGGAGACACCCTTACAGACACATCTAGCAGTAATGTTTTACTGTCTATCTGCGCATCACCTTAGCCCAGTCAAATTGACACATCCAGTCAGTCATCACAATACCCAAAGGAATTGAAAGCAGGGACTACAACAGATATTTGTATGTCCATATTCATAGCATTATTCATGATAGCCAAGAGGTGGAAGCAACCCAAGTTCCATCAACAGATGCATAGAAAAAATTTTGGGTGTACATACATACAATAAGATGTTATTCAGCCTTAAAAAGAAATAAATTCTGACATATGCTACAACATGGGTGAATCTTGAGGATGTTATGATAACTGAAATAAGCCAGTTACAAAAGGACAAGTGTTGTGTGATTCCACTTAGATGAGGCACCTAGAGTAGTCAGATTCATAGAGACAGAAAGTGGAGTGTTTGTTGCCACTGGCTGGGGTAGAGGGGGATGGAGAGTATTGTGTAATGGGTACAGCGTTTCCGTTTTGCAAGATGAAAAAAGTTCTGGAGATGGATGGTGTTGATGGTTCTAAAGAAAGAAGGGCTGGGAACGATTGCCCAATGTCTAGACAGGTCTCAGCTTGTGAAACTTTAAGATGAACGGCTCAAAGAGGTGCTAGACTTTTGATCACTGTCATTATAGAACAATCCCATTCTACCTACCCTGCTTTATCCATTAACTACTTGGAGAACTTGCTAAAGGGAACTCTATTCTCATTGTGGCTTATTATGAGGATCATAATTCTAAGTTCAGTGACTACATTTTTGGCTTAGAATGAACTCAGAATATCTGTGACCATGAACAAGCCCTTCCTCCTTGCCTGCTCTAGACTTCCTGGGTAAACTTGAAGTTTTGAGTATTGACCTCCATGGATATCATAAATGTTCTTGCCTTTGTAGCTTAGGCTATAGAACTTCCTAAATGTCATTCCAGAATTGTTTTTTGGGTTTAAAACTAATGGCCTTTTTTTCCCACAAATTTTTAATCTTCAAAATAAATGTGCTCCTTGAAGAATAAATGATAAAATACAGGACTTCCCTGGTGGCGCAGTGGTTAAGAATCCACCTGCCAATGCAGGGGACAGGGGTTCGAGCCTGGGTCTGGGAAGATCCCACATCCACGGAGCAACTAAGCCCACGCACCACAACTACTGAGCCTGTGCTCTAGAGCCTGCGAGCTACAGCTACTGAGCCCACGAGCCACAACTACTGAGCCCACGTGCCTAGAGCCCGTGCTCCGCAACAAGAGAAGCCACTGCAATGAGAAGTCTGCGTACCGCAATGAAGAGTAGCCCCCGCTCGCAGCAACTAGAGAAAGCCCGCGTGCAGCAACGAAGACCCAACACCGCCAAAAATAAATAAATAAATAAATTTAAAAAAGAAAGAAAATACAGATAAACAAAACCAAAACAAAACCAGCCATAATTCCATGAAATAAATTGCAAAATCTTAAGTAGTGTGTTTTTAAAAATAAGTTTATTTATTTAATAAATAAAATTTTTAAATTCTGAACCATTGTGCCACCAGGGATTCTGAACCATTGTGCCACCAGGGAAGCCCCCTACATAGCGTTTTGATCTTCTTTCATGCATGTATGTATGTGTGTGAAAGTATACACATATTTTTATATGTATAGGTTCATACTGTATGTATTTTAATACCTATTTTGAATACCTATTTTGAATATTTTTTAAGGAATTCAGGGCTTAAGTATTTCTTGCTGGGCAATCAAAATGATGGTAAATCATCAACTTTTTATTCACTTTGTATACTTAGACCTTCTTTCAGTATAGCTTTAAGGAAGTAATGCTTTAAAATTTATAACTAACACTCAGTTTGGAGTTAATATAATAATAGATTATCCAAGGAATTGTATTACAGTGTTCTCATGCAGACTTGTTAATGAATTAGGACATGTGGTAAGTTAGAAACCCATTTATTTAGTTGTATTTATTCAGAATAACAATTTATAAATTATTTTCCTTAGATAATGAAAGTTTTTCAAAATATTTTATTTCCAGAATCTTACTTTTGAAAAGCAAAAGGAATAGTCATTTGTCAGAAAATTAGAGGAAAGATAGTATGTCAACTCTTTAAATGTATCCCATATTACTATGGATTAATTTTGTATCTTTTTGAAATTATTATATTTTTTGTTGTTGCCAGATACCTCAGCTTCTAAGCTTAGATTTGTACATGTAGTACATGCTTTCAATAATTAAACACAGATGCATTTGTTTTTCCTTTGTAATTGTACCACAAACTTTTACCTTCTAGAAATTTCAGCAACAGAGTATTCTTTAGTCATCCCCTGGGTGCTGATCCTAGAGTTACCATTCAAGTTCCCAGGGAGGGAGATTTGTAATAATGAATGGCAGTGCACCAGGCCATTGCACTGTTGTTTCATCAGCATAAAATAGTAACTAAGTCTTGTTATCTCAGCATTATGTCCTGCTGAGGAATTTTGTTTGCTTAACTGACCAAGGACAAGCATCTCTGGTTGAATACTTTTAACACAGATTAATAATGAGGTTTCATCAATAAATATTAGTATCTAGCAGCTATCCCCTTTACCTTTCTACTTAAAACATACTATGGACTGGGAAAGCAGTTACTGGGAAAACAGAAATCATTAGAGTCTGAGTCAGGGCTTGAGAAGGGATCTTCAGTTCTAGACTTTGAAAGCATATGATGATTAAGACGTGGTCTTGCTCTGAACTCTTCAGGGGCCTACAGTTTACTGGGAGGCAGAAGAACAGCAATTAATTACTGTGGGGTGTGCTGGGGACGGTTAGTACAGGTGAATACGAAGTGCTGCCAGGTGGCCCTATTTGATCTAGCAGCCACTGGCCAATGTGGTAATCGAACGCTTCGAATGTGGCTAGTGAGGCTGAGGAACTGAATTTATTTTTTTTTATTTTATTTCAGTTACTCCAAGTTAAAATTTTAAAACTCATACTTGATTCATTTATGGGAAAACTTTTAAGACTGTTTGGAATCATTTGAGTCTGTGAATCTATTTTTCAACTGTAAATTTTATGAAATCTGTATACAGATCAAGTATTTTTGATGAAAGTTTAGGATCTGAATTGAGATATGCTATGAAATACATGCTGGATTTTGAGGACTTAGTCCAGAAAAAATAAAATATCTCAATAATTTTGATATTCATTATACAGTAAAAATGCTAATATTTTGAATATTGGGTTGAATGAATGAATATACTATTAGAATTCATTTCACCTCTTTATTTTTACCTTTTTAATGTGGTCATTGGAAAATTTTAAATCACCTGGCTCATGTGATATTTGTGTTAGTGCTGCTCTAGAGGCACAAGAAATCTACGAATTCTGCCCTTGAGGAATAGAGGGGCATCTCAAAGAGAAAGTGACCTTTGAACCAACTCGTTATGGTTTATATGTGGTTCACGGGTTGGTGGTTGGGGACAGTATATTGTAGATAGAGGGATAATGATTTGAAGGTGTAACAAGGGAAAATAGCATGACATTAATAGAATTGTGAGTAACATGGGGGTTTTGGACAAAGAATGTAAAAACAGTCGCAATAAAAGGCAGAAAAGATTGTTTGGGACTAAAGTTTTTAGGAGCCTTCAGTTCTCTGCTGTGATATTTGAACTTCTACAGTCAGTGAAATACTCATTGATGTTTTTGAAGTGGGTGAGTAACGAGATCAGATTTGTTTTTGGAGAATAACTTGGGACTGGAGGATCAGTTCGACAAGGTGAAGAGATGGGACTTGTCCTCACTTATTCACCACCTCAATTAAGGTGGTTGTCTTTGGGATAGGAGAGGAAGCAGTTCAAGACAGAGTAGGGGGAAGAGTTAGTAGAAGCTCATTGGGGTAAAGAGAAGAGACACAGGGTAACTTTGAGATCTCCCCCTGAGGAGCTCGTGATGCTGTTGTTTGAACTGTTGAGGATACTAGGATAGTGTGTTATGGACAGAGGTTGGGGCCGAGGAGGTGATGAGTCTGAGCGTCTGGAGGGTCCATGCCAGGAGGTCTTTCACAACACATCTGCTGTTCAGGGGAGGGAGGTGGGTGTTTGAGAGAGAGTTTGATTTTTTTGAAGCAGTGGAGTCAGTTAAGATTTCCCAGGGAGACTGTAAACACAGGAGTAGGAAATTAACTTCAGTGCATGGATTTCATGATAGCTTCTTTAGTTCTATAAAGGTAATTTTCCTTTAAGAACATCCTGAGTGTTTACCGTGCGCGAGTGCTGTGCTTGGCGCCAAAGACAAAGCGAGAAACCAGGCAGCCAGGCAGCCGTTTCTGCCCGAAAGGCGATCAAGCTCCAGAGGGAAAGGCCGGCAGTCCATGTGGGATGACACTGCAGTGTCGTAAGTTCCACGACAAGCTACAGGGTAGTTAGGCCCAGGAAGGACCCACGTGAGGACAACAGAAGCTGACACTGGAGAGGTGTGGGCTTGATCTCCAAGGGGAAGTTTGTCACTTGTCCCTTTTTGGCAGACCTTTTACTTCTGATAAACCTCCCAACTGTACACACACTCCCCCGCCTCACGACTATGTATGTGTTGGGCTCCAGGACCCTGGGCTCTTCGCTGTGGTGTCTGTCAGCTGCAATCTACCCACTCTGTAGGTCCAGAGTCTTGAACCACAGCGATTTCTGTTGATGGTGTGGCCCGGTTGCTCCGTGGGCAGCGGTTATGGCAGGCTTGGTGGCACAGGAGTGACTCCATTGTGTTTGTGTGGTTCCCAGAAACGAGCATCCGTCAGGCCTCCGCACCTTCCCGCCTGGGACCTGCCTTGTTTGTGTCTGGCGGGGAGGAGGCGTAAGTGACGGACCTGTGATGATGTGAAGGGCTCCTTCAGGTTGTTGGCCATGGTCTGCGGAGCAGGTGGAGGACAGAAGCCAGATGGAATGGGAGCCTTTAGTAGCTGAATGTGAGACAGCAAGCCCCGGAGGAGTTGGGCGGCCTTGGATTGCAAACTAGAAAACCAGTAAGAAAAAGAATATATTTACCATGAAGATTATATCTGTGAAAGCTTTTCACAGCACTGGATTCACTTAGCTACCAGTTATGTTTCATTATTGAAAGACTGCATTTCATTTCCTTGTGTTATGTCAGCTTAAACACTTAAGACCGTGAGTGTTCTTGGAGGGTCCTCACCACTTCTTGGCGCCCCTGGCTTCCTCCTGCTTTCCTTAAAGATGCAGTTAAACCTGCCGGGAGCCTTTTCCCGACCACCCCATCTCACCCTCTTCTCTCTGTTTAGTGCTGCTTCTCTGTACAACTCTCAGCTCCTGCCCCTGGAGTCGTGTTCTGCCTGTCTCTTCCTCTTTGCTAGGCTGCTGGCCCTGAAAGACAGGGACTGTCTTATGTTCATCTCCCACCTGGCTCATAATTAGTTCTTAAGTGATAGTTAAATAAGTGAGTTGCAGAAAATATCAGAATACTGTACAGAGCTTGAAATCTCAGTGCAGCCATGCTTTAAGATATGAACACTTCAACTTGCAAGTGTTTGTATTTAAAAATTATTAAACAGAGGGTAATATATTTCCCTCCTCCCCCTAAAATTTGACTTTAAGTGAGAATATTGTCTTTTGGAAAGTTGGATTTTCCAGTTTAAAGTTGATGTGCAGGGCTTCCTTGGTGGCGCAGTGGTGAAGAATCCACCTGCCAATGCAGGGGACACGGGTTTGAGCCCTGGCCCGGGAAGATCCCACATGCCGCAGAGCAACTAAGCCCGTGCTCCACAACTACTGAGCCTGCGCTCTAGAGCCCGAGAGCCACAAGTACTGAGTCCGTGTGCCACAACTACTGAACCTGCGCACCTAGAGCCCGTACTCTGCAACAAGAGAAGCCACCGCAGTGAGAAGCCCACGCACCACAATGAGGAGTAGCCCCCGCTTGTCACAACTAGAGAGAAGCCCACATGCAGCAACGAAGACCCAATGCAGCCTAAAATAAATAAATTTTAAAAATAAATAAATGAAGTTGATGTGCAATTTTCAGTTGTGAAACTGAAACAAATTTCAGTCCTATTTTAACTGAATATTGGCTTGTTGACCATATTTTTTCTTTTTGTCCTCATTCTGTTAACTGACCCAATGTTATTATAATTAGCAATTATGGTAAAGCAGAGTTTAGGCAGGTAAATTACCAAAGGCACATAAATGTCGTTTTTCCACATGAATTAAAATAGAGTTTAAAAAGTAATTAGAATTCCGTTTTGGAGTTTGATACTTTGGTATATGTTTTTTTCCCCATAAATCTAAATCTAAAGGTATGATTATAGGCTGCAGGGACTGATTATTCCATAATATAAATTACTGATTATTCAGTAATATAGATATAATTTTGCATTTATGGTAAGGTAGATATAATATTTAAGTATTAGTACAGAGTAGCATATGCTAATTAAGAAACAAGAAGTGTAGCTAATATGTATTCTCCTGTTCTCTGAAGTTTATTTTAGAAACAGTGACTGAATGTCAAAAGTAAAGAGGGCCAAATCTCAGTATTTTTGGTATTAAAGTAAGAATTCAGGTACAATCAAAGTTTAAAGTTACCTTCTTCATATATGGCTCCCCAGTTTTTCCTTTCTGTGGATAGTGGAAAGACTATTTTCGTCTGCATATAGATAGAAGTGGAACAGGCCAGGTCTTTTTTTAAATATTAAATTGGGTCGTGTGCAGAGGTACTGGTCCCAGTTCAGTTGTTAATTAATGACAGATATGACCCATAAAATTAACTTTGTTTCTGTGTTCTCCTTTTAAAGATTTTTTTTTTTGGTATGAAAAATCCACTCATTTTTGTTGGTGGCAGTTCATGAACAAGGCTGTTTGTTCAGTTTAAGTGTGTAATACTTAAGTCATAAATATTTGAGAACTGATTTTTATTTGATTCATATATTGGAAGTACTTCTTGTTGCTTATTCTTTTAAGACTTCTTCCTTTGAATTATCTGCAGAGTAAGAAACTTAAGAATTGTCTTTAAGTTTTTTATGTTTTTTGTAATACAAGTATATTGGATCAGGGGCCTGGTTTGCCCTAAGTCCATTCAGAAAGATTGAGTAACTTCTGAATAATAGTATACATGAAAATCACATAGGGTACTTAGAAATACAGATTCTTGACCCCCACCCCCGTTACTCTCCACCCCCAGTAACAAGACTTTTAATCAGAACCCCTAGATGAGTCTGTTATAGATGATCCATTGACCATCCCTTAAGAAACACTAGTTTGTATAGTGTTAATACTATTGCTGTCACTTTATGAGTCCAGTAGACTAGACAAATGCCCCAGATTCTTGTCCTAATCAAACTCTATGGGTAATAATTCTCATTGTGATGAAATTGGGTAATAAAGCACATAGAAAAAAATATAATTACATTATGCAGAGAAAACTGATTTTTTTTTTTGGCCATGCCGAGTGGCTTTGGGGATCTTAGTTCCCCGACCAGGGATTGAACCTGAGCTCTTAGTAGTGAAAACGCCAAGTCCTAACCCCTGGACCACCAGGGAATTCCCAAGAAAACGGATTTAAAAAAATTTTTAATTTTAATTAAAAATTTTTTTCTTCCAGTTTTAATGAGATATAATTGCCATGCAGCACTGTGTAAGTTTAAGGTGTACATTATAATGATTTGGTTTACATACATCATGAGGTGATTATCTCAGTAAGTTTAGTGAGCATCCATCTTCTCATATAGATACAAAATTTAAAAATAGAAAAAATTTTCTTTTTGGGATGAGAACTCTCAGGACTGGCTTTCTTAACAACTTTCATATATAACAGACAGCCGCGTTAATTATATTTATCAGGCTGTATGTACATTGCACTCCTAGTACTTCTTTATTTTATATACCTTTTGATCACCTTCATCCAGTTTCCCCCATGGCAACCACAAATCTGATCTCTTTTTCAATGAGTTTATTTGTTTGTTTTTGAAGTATAATTGACCTACAACACTATGTTAAGTCCTGTTACACAACATAGTGACTCAATATTTCTGTCTTCTCTTCCCTTGTGTGACTTCATGACTATCTTTATTGCTGTGTTTGGATTTCTTTCTCTTTTTTGTGTGTATCTATTATAGATTTTCGGTTTGTGGTTACCACAAGGTTTATATCTATCTATCTATATCTATCTATCTATGATTATTTTAAGTTGCTGATCTCTTAAGTTCCAACACATTTTAACAACCTTGCATTTTTACTCCCTTCCCCCCCAGGTTTACTGTTTTTGACATCGTATTTTACACCTTTTCATTTTCTGTATCAATTACTTACTGTGGTTAAGATGATTTTACTACTTTTGTCTTTTAACCTTCCTACTGGCTTTATATATGGTTGATTTACTACCTTTACTGTGTATTTGCCTTTACCTTTCATACTCTTCGTGTTTCTAGTTGTGGCCATTTTCGCTTAGAGAAGTCCCTTTAACATTTCTTGTAAAGCTGGTTTGGTGGTGCTGAACTCTTAGCTTTTGCTTGTCTATGAAACTTTTGATCTCTCCATTAGATCTGCGTGAAAGCCTTGCCAGGTACTCATAATGGTTTAGCTTGTTCTTCTTCATACTTTAAAATTTTAAGTTGGAAGTTAGATGCACTTTTATATTTTGCTTTTCTCATTAACCTCATAATTTTTTTTTATCATGTTAAGAAACAATTAACATTTCATTGCTTTTATAGTATTGCCTTATATAGTAGATCATTATTTACTTAACCATTCTGTTGGATGTTTAGATTGTTTCAAATTTCTTTCTGATAAATAACATTGGAATGAACATCTTTGGGGGAAAATTTTTTCAATGTATACAATTTTTTTTCTCCCTTTTCCCCTAAAAATATTTTTAAAAACTTTTTTTTTTTTGCGGTACGCGGGCCTCTCACTGTTGTGGCCTCTCCCGTTGCGGAGCACAGGCTCCGGACGCACAGGCTCAGCGGCCATGGCTCACAGGCCCAGCCGCTCCGCGGCATGTGGGATCTTCCCGGACCGGGGCACGAACCCGTGTCCCCTGCATCGGCAGGCTGACTCTCAACCACTGCGCCACCAGGGAAGCCCCTTTAAAAGCTTTTGAAACATACTGTCAAACTCTTTTCCAAAAGGGTTCATCTAGTTAAAGTTACCAGCTGTAAACTAGAGTTAACATTCATCTTCACCAGCGTTGTGTTCATTTAAAAAAACCCATAGTTTTGGTTCACTAGACAAAATGGTATATAATTATGTAACCATCCTTTGTTGTGGTTAATACATGTTTTGTGTGTATGTAAAAATAAGTTTGATATTTTATACTAAGTATTTTTTCTACCAAGAATTTAAGTTTTCGGGCTTCCCTGGTGGCGCAGTGGTTGAGAGTCCGCCTGCCGATGCAGGGGATGCGGGTTCGTGCCCCGGTCTGGGAGGATCCCACATGCCGCGGAGCGGCTGGGTCCGTGCGCCATGGCCGCTGAGCCTGCGCGTCCAGGAGCCTGTGCTCCGCAATGGGAGAGGCCACGGCAGTGAGAAGCCCGTGTAACGCAAAAAAAAAAAAAAAAAAAAAAAGAATTTAAGTTTTCAAGGGTTCTTGAGGAAACTTGTTAGTGATCAATCAGTGGTCATTCCCTTGAATTTTTCTCAATGGTTTGAGCAGTTGATAATAAACAGGGACAGTGTCTTTTTGCCAGAGATTGGAATATTAAAAATACTGAGTCCTCTTCTGTTCTCTTTCTGCACATTTTGGAAATTGAAGGTTTAAGCTGGTCTTAAGTTTGGAGTTAATTTATTAAGAAAACAAAGTTCTTATTTCTACTAGAAGCTGTTTGTAACAGCAGATGAGCAACATTTCAAATGAACATCTGTCCAAAAATTTAGTAGTAAGTAAGAGCGTGAAATATTAAAGTTTTACCATTCATCCACCATCAGTAAACCTCTTCTTTTTTTTTAATTAATTAATTTTTTTTTGGCTGCGTTGGGTCTTTGTTGCTGTGCGTGGGCTTTCTCTAGTTGCAGCGAGCGGGGGCTACTCTTCGTTGCGGTGCGCGGGCTTCTCATTGTGGTGGCTTCTGTTGTTGCGGAGCAGGGACTCTAGGCGCGCGGGCTCAGTAGTTCCTTCAGTGCTACTGTATGCAAGGCTGTGAACTAACTGTATACTGTGTGCCAAACATTGCATTGAATTTGTAGAATGTATAGATTAATTTTTTGAGAAGGAACACATTTACAAAATTAAGGAACAACAGTTTATCTAGAAGTATTCCTCATTTTTTAAAGCTTTTTTTTTTTAAAAGCTTTTTGTTAAGCTTATTAACTGTGTTTTAACAGTTCTTAGTGTGAATGAGATTTTAAAAATTCTGTTACAGTTTCTAACTTGTCATTGCTCATGTATCGGAAACTGATTAAATGATCTTTTTATCTGGCCAACTTATTAAACTTCTTAGTAGTTTTCATGGACTTAGGTTTTCAAATATTCATTATGTCAGTGACAAATATCAGGTTGTTTTCCTACTGGGTATTTATGAGTTAACTCATTTTTCATGTCTCAGTACATTTCATATCTTAGTATTGTACATTTGTTGAATAAAAGCCGTGATACTTGGCATGCTGGGATTTTTCTTTTTTCGGCTGGGCTGTGTGGCTTGTGGGATCTTAGTTCCCTGACCAGGGATTGAACCCAGGCCCTGGCAGTGAAAGCACCAAGTCCTAACCACTGGTTCTGCCAGGGAAGTCTCCCTGGAATTATTCTTGACTTTAATGAAAATGCTTCTATCAGTGTCTTGCTGAGTATGATGTTTATTTTGAATAATAATTTAAAAAATCAAATTAAGGAGGCATCACCTGTTCCTCACTTGCTAAGAGATTTATCCTGAATCCATGTTGAATTTTATCAGTAGCTTTGTTGGTGTCTGTGGAGATAGATGATCAAGTTAATCTGTTAATGTAAAGAATTACAGAAAGAGAGTTCCAGAAGACAGACTCCCTTAATAGTTCCGCTTTTTCCTGATTTATTTAATGCAGTGCTAGATTTGAGTGCTAATGTTTTATTTAGTATATTTTCATATATATTTATAAGTGACATTGGTTTGTACTTTTCTTTCGTTTAATTCTCTGCTTTTGTTTCAGAATTATGCTAGCCTTATAAACTTTGTTAAGGTATTTCAGTTTTTTTAAATTGGGAAAACTGTTTAAATTTGAATTGTTTAAACAACAGGAATTAGTTATTTCTTAAAGCTGTAGTACAATGTATCTCTAACATTGTTTAGAAAGTTGCTGTTTCTTGGCGTCTTTATTTCCCCAAGTCTAGTGAAGTATCAGGAGCAAAGAACTTTAACACTTGTTGAATTTTCTAGATAAGGTCCTGGGAAATGATTTACTATATAGAATTGCTTGTTATACTAACAGACTTGGTTTTAGTCAGAGAAGCACTGTTATCCAGCTAAGTCATCAGGATATGGAATTAGTCTGGAAGAGAAACACATGGAAATCTGTCCTCATGGATAGATTTTCTTCATAGAAAAATGCCGTTTGGTGATAGTCTAAATTCAAAGCTAACATTTATAGGAAAATGGTCTAATTTGTATCAGTGAGTACAATATTTGCATAATTACCATGTTTAAAAAGACCAAAGGTAACCGTTTTATAAATATATCCAGGTCTCGGGTTAGTTTTACTGTTTTCTTTCATTTTTATTTTTCTATTTTTGGCTGTGTTGGGTCTTTGTTGCTGTGCGCGGGCTTTCTCTAGTTGCAGCGAGCAGGGGCTACTCTTCGTTGTGGTGCATGGGCTTCTCATTGCAGTGGCTTCTCTTGTTGCGGAGCACGGGCTCTAGGCCTACGGGCTTCAGTAGTTGTGGCTCATGGGCTCAGTAGTTGTGGCTCGCGGGCTCTAGAGCGCAGGCTCAGTAGTTGTGGCGCACGGGCTTAGTTGCTCCACAGCATGTGGGATCTTCCCGGACCAGGGCTCGAACCCGGTGTCCCCTGCATTGGCAGGCAGATTCTTAACCACTGCGCCACCAGGGAAGTCCCTACTGTTTTCTTTTGTAAAGCTTATTCTGTGATTTAGATTCATTATAATTAATTTATAGGCAAATAATATTTTCGCAGTTAAAGTACTTTAATTTCAATAAAACTGATTCAGTGTATCCATCCACATTTCCCTTTTATAAAATTTTTATTAGAGTATAGTTGATTTACAGTGTTGTGTTAGTTTCTGCTGTACAGCAAAGTGAATCAGTTATACATATACATATATCCACTCTTTAATTTTAGATTCTTTTCCCATATAGGACATTACAGAGTATTAAGTAGAGTTCCCTATGCTATGCAGTAGGTTCTTATTAGTTATCTATTTTATATGTAGTAGTGTGTATATGTCAATCCCAGTCTCTCAATTTATCCCTCCCTCCCCGTTCCCCCTTGGTAACCAAAAGTTTGCTTTCTACATCTTTGACTCCATTTCTGTTTTGTAAATAAGTTTATTTGTACCATTTTTTTAGATTCCACATGTAAGCAATATCATATGGTATTTGTCTTTCTCTGACTTACTTCACTCAGTATGGCAATCTCTAGGTCCATCCATGTCACTGCAGGTGGCATTATTTCATTCTTTTTCATGGCTGAGTGATATTCCATTGTGTATATGTACCACATCCTCTTTATCCATTCCTCTGCTGAATTTAGGTTGTTTCCATGTCTTGGTTATTGTGAATAGTGCTGCTATGAACATAGAGGTGCATGTATCTTTTTGAATTATAGTTTTGTCTGGGTATATGCGCAGGAGTGGGATTGCTGGATCATATGGCAACTCTATTTTTAGTTGTTTAAGGAACCTCCATACTGCTCTCTATAGTGGCTGAACCAGTTTACATTCCCACCAACAGTGTAGGAGGGTTCCCTTTTCTCCACACCCTCTCCAGCATTTATTGTTTGTAGATTTTTTGATGATGGCCCACATTTCCCTTTCTTTAATTTTTTTTTTTTTTTTTTGCAGTACGCGGGCATTTCAATGTTGTTGTCTCTCCCGTTGCAGAGCACAGGCTCCGGACGCGCAGGCTCAGCGGCCGTGGCTCACGGGCCTAGCCGCTCCGCGGCATGTGGGATCTTCCCGGACCGGGGCACGAACCCGTGTCCCCTGTATCGGCAGGCGGACTCTCAACCACTGCGCCACCAGGGAAGCCCCACATTTCCCTTTTTTAATGCAGTGTTTTCAAGTGTTCATAAAACTATGGGTATATTATAGAAGTAATTGAACATCTGAATAATTCTAGGACTAATATGGCAAAGGTTCTCAATTAAGGGCAGTTTGTCCCCATGAGACACTTGGCCGTGTCTGGAGACTCTAATTGTCACAGTGAGGGGAAGCCACTGTCATCTAGTGGGTGGCGGCTGGAGATGCTAATGAACATTCTACAATGCCCAGGATAGCCTCCCACAAAAAGAATCAGCTCTTCCCAAATGTTAGTGGTGCTGAGATTGAGAAACCCTCTTGTAAAAGGAAAGATGTATACACAAATACAAACACACAGTATTAAAAAGGCGTTCTCAGACGTGCACTTTTTCTTTCAGCAATTATAATTCTAACTTTAATACGGTTTACAATGTCCTTATGCAAAGTGTATGAAGAGTATTCTGCTCTTGACTGACATCTAGTGAGACATTTAAAAATAAAAAGTAAAACTGAAGGTTGAGACTGAATAAGCCTGTAAATCAGAGTTACTACTAATTGTTTTTCCAGTCTTAGGAAATTCACAAATAAGTAGACTAGGAAGAGAGGAAAGATTTGTTTATGGCTACTGAGAAACTATAGCTGAGAAGTAGTATGTGGTAAATTCTTACCTGAAGTATTGTATCTCCTTTGTCTTTTACTTATATTCTTGATTTAATATTAGCGCTTAGGATAGTTTTCTGAATAAATGCTGAGTTACCCATATGTAAGACTTTTTATATTTTAAAAATTGCCTCAAATCATAGAATTTTACAGCCAATGGGGACCTAGGTGGTTTAATCCAGTTTCTTCACTTACAGAGATTAAAAAGTTCAGTTTCAGAGATATGAAGTGATCTTTTTCGTTGTCTTACCACTTGTTAGGCCAGATCTTGAACTGGAACCCATAGCTCCTGACTTCTGGTCGAGTACTCTTTCAGGGTGAGGAGAAGTAATTAAGCACACTTTAAAAAAAAAAAAAATTTATTTATGTATTTATTTTTGGCTGTGTTGGGTCTTCGTTGCTGTGCGCGGTCTTCCTCTAGTTGTGGCGAGCAGGGGCTACTCTTCGTTGCGGTGCACGGGCTTCTCATTGCGGTAGCTTCTCTTGTTGCAGAGCACGGGCTCTAGGCGCACGGTCTTCAGTAGTTGTGGCATGCAGGCTCAGTAGTTGTGTCTTGTGGGCTCTAGAGCACAGGCTCAGTAGTTGTGGCTCACGGGCTCAGTAGTTGTCGCTTGCGGGCTCAGTAGTTGTGGCTTGCAGGCTCTAGGGCACAGGCTCAGTAGTTGTGGCGCACGGGCTTAGTTGCTCTGTGGCACGTGAGCTCTTCCTGGACTAGGGCTTGAACCTGTGTCCCCTGCATTGACAGGCAGATTCTCAACTACTGCACCACCAGGGAAGCCCAGGCACACTTTGGATTCTCTTTAAAGCTTATGTTTTTTTCAAACTATGAATATTAAAACTGTTAAATTCTTATTTCCTTAAAAAGATTGTATACACCTGTATATATGTTTTAAAATGAATTAGTATTTATGTTTAATCTCATGTTTAATTTATAAGCGTTATGCCAGTTTAAACATGGATATTTCACATTTTTCACAGGCGACAACACCTCCAAATCAAGGGCGGCCAGATTCTCCTGTCTACGCTAACCTGCAAGAACTGAAAATATCCCAGTCGGCTCTCCCCCCGATCCCTGGAAGCCCAGCAATTCAGATTAATGGAGAATGGGAAACTCATAAAGATAGTTCAGGGCGTTGTTACTACTATAACAGAGGAACACAGGAAAGAACTTGGAAACCCCCTCGTTGGACTCGAGATACAAACATAAGCAAAGGAGATTCCCAGAGTCCAGGAGATCAAGAGGTATGAGGAGTTAGGGGGTCAACCCATGAGTTGCCGAGCTTTTTCTCTTTTTGTTCCTCAAAGAAGTGAATAGGTTTGCTTCTAACCCTTGAAATCTCTAAGATACTAAATCTTTTTTCCACGTTTTATTATATTACTGCTTGTCGCTTCCTAACCTCTAACTAGTGGACAGCGGCTAGCCTTGTAGCATGCCTACTAGTTCCAGAATTAACTGGGTTAATGTTGCCTAGTGGCAGTGGTTTCCCTCGTGCTAGAAGATACTAATTCAATCATTGTTATTGCCCAAGGAGTGACATCTTTTAGAAAAAGGAGAGAAAATATGTGATATGATTTAGCCAAATAAATAAAAACAAAGTTATTTAATATTTATTTATTTATTTTTGCGGTACGGGGGCCTCTCACTGTTGTGGCCTCTCCCGTTGCGGAGCACAGGCTCCGGATGCGCAGGCTCAGTGGCCACGGCTCACGGGCCCAGCCGCTCCGCGGCATGTGGGATCTTCCCGGACCGGGGCATGAACCCGCGTCCCCTGCATTGGCAGGCGGACTGTCAACCACTGCGCCACCAGGGAAGCTCAACAAAGTTATTTAATTGACACTTTTCTTTATGGTTTGGTGGGGCTAGCAAGATACTTGTCAGTTTTTGTTAGAGATACAAGATCACTTTTTATTTCTATGTAAGGGAAATAAGTATAATTCCTTTGCTGCGAGCAAAGGACCACCCTCTAAGTCTGCCAGTTCACTCTGTATCGTTATTTTCTCTAACACGTGTCCATACTGTCTCCCCACCTGCCTTGGTCTAACCTCCCTCCCACCTCTCAGAGGGTGGTGCAGTGAATTGGCCAGTGGTGTTTTGAGAAACACTCATCTCCGAGGCCTGGAGAGAGTCCTTGGGACTGTTCAGGTGTGCAGGAGAAGCTTGGGTAGAGTGGCTAGAACGGAGTTAAATCCTGCTGTTTGGTAGACGGCGGCCCCCGCACCTGCACAGGACACCTGCTCTTAGAGAGAGCGGCTGGCTTGTACAGTAAGAACAGAACTCCAGTTATAGGTAGGAGCTGGAGACATCAGGTAACACATCCTGTATCTAGCAGAATCTGAAAGCTTTTTACAGTTAATGACCCCTCGTCTTATCCTGTTTTTCAGTTGGATATTTATAGCGTTGCTTTGGTGGTAACTTGTACTTTTAGTATTCAGGAATGGCGTGGAGGATAGTGAGAAATTGTTCATGTGTTGCTATAATAAGAAAATGTTAGGAAAGTGATTTGAATTTGTGTGTCCAGAAAGATTTGAAAATAAGTTGTCCTGTGTATCAATAATAAAGTAAAATCATGTAATTTGGAAGAATTAGGGTAAGGGCTAAATTGTAGAATAATTTAAAGAAATTTGAAGTATACATGGGAACTTTAACAACCCTTCTTAGCTTTCTATTTCAGTGACTAGATGAGAGTGATTAGTGTGTCAGAGTCTGAGCTCACACCACTCACTCTCTGCAGGTATTGTGTAAAATAGGTACTTCCAGAGTGGCTGGAGCATATCTTCCAGTAACTTCTTGAGAAAGGTTGTGCGTGGGAGGTAACATTGAGACTTTGTGTGTGAGAAAGTCTGTATTCTGCCCTCCTATTTGATCGATAGTTGGCCTGAGTGAAGAATTCTAGGTTGGACATCATTTCTTCTCACAGTTGCAAGGCATTTTGAACTTGACTTTACGGCGATCTCGGTCAGCTGCGTGTGGGGTGTCTCCAGCGTTGGAACCATTCGGTCTTCCCTTTCAGACTGACCCGTCTCTGCAGAAGTCTTAACGCCTGGACAGTGAGGGCCGCCTGGGTCTTGGTCCCCGGCGTTTAGTTTGCACACAGTTCCTTAGTCTCCCCTCTTTCTGTTTGGTACCTGCGTCCCAGTCGGGCCTGTTGACTTCCGACTCAGAATCCCTCTTGATAGGGAGTAAAACCCTACACTTGGGCTGGAATAAGGGAGGGGTGCACACCTAGTGGCCAGGCGTGAGGAAGGGGAGTCTGGCGGTTTCAGTCCTCGAGTCAGTACCCTCGGTTCAGGAGGACCTAATACTTCCTGGGCCGTTTGAAGATTTCGCTCTGCAGACCTGTTGTATTTCATCTTCCCTCCCCGGCACCCATCCCCCCCCACCAGTTTAGATTCTGCTTTCTTTGCGGATAACTTGGGTGTTTGTTCATCTGCTTCTCAGCCTCCAGAGTTTTGTGGCTGTTGTGTCTCCTTGTGTTCTCCCTGTTCTTGGCGGTTGGGTCTTCTTAGGCTGTTTCGATACTTTTATTTCAGTAGGGTTTGAGAGGGAGCAGACACTCGCCCTCTCGTCCTAACTCAGAAGCTTGTTACTTCAGTGGTTGCCCTAGGACAGTGGTTCTCACGTGGGGCAGTGTTGTCTCCGGGGGGACCTAGGCAATGTCTGGGGGTATTTTGGGTTGTCACAACTCAGCAAGGGCTACTGGCTCCTCGTGGGTAGAGGCCAGAGAAGCTGTTGAGCATCCTGTGATGCACAAGACAGCTCCCACCGCGAGGAACAATCTGGCCCTAACTGTCCACGGTGCTGCTGATGAGAAACTCCGCCTTAGAAGTTGTAACTGGTGCACTTATCAAAGTCTGCGGTTAATCAGCATCTTCTTGCTCCTTTTGAAGCCATACAAGAACTATATGTGCAGCGGTGCTATTGTTGTTTATTTTATTTCTATTTTTTAGCTCCCTTACTACTTGTTCTACATGGTGACTCTTAAAATTTATCCTCATATGTACCACTTTCTTTTTTCACATTTCTTAGGCATATTAGATTATCTTGGATACCTTTATACTGTCTTAAGTACCTACTTTTAAATTTCCTTAGTGAGCCTCTGTTAGTGATAGAATCTTAGCTTTCATTTGCCTGGAAATTTATTTTTCATCCTTATTTTTGTTTGTTTGTTTTTTGTTTCTTTGCGGTATGTGGGCCTCTCACTGTTGTGGCCTCTCCCGTTGCGGAGCACAGGCTCCGGACGCGCAGGCTCAGCGGCCATGGCTCACGGGCCCAGCCGCTCTGCGGTATGTGGGATCTTCCCGGACCGGGGCACGAACCCGTGTCCCCTGCATTGGCAGGCGAACTCTCAACCACTGCACCACCAGGGAAGCCCTACCCTCCTTCTTTTTTTTTTGATGGTTGAATAATATTTTCCTGTACAGATTGCCTTCTTTTATTCTGTTTCTAAAAGATTTTACTGTACCTCTCCTATATGAGCTTACATTTTAAGTGGTCTCAATTAAATTAAAATAAATCCTGATTTTTGAGTTAGGTTTTTCATTTTTTAAAAACATTACTGTTACAAAACATATATAGCTCACTGTACGCAGGACTTCTGTTAAGTAGTCTATGTCAGTTTTTGTGAACATATTACTAACATTAGGATGTTTACATATGTTACTTCTATAGCATTGAGAATCTACACATCTTAGTGTTTCAGACCAAATTATGGTAGAAAATCCAGTCTGATTGAGTAGGTTTAATTGTAGAAGATATTTTACCTGAACGTGACCCTGGAAGGGTCATTTGCACATTAGAGTTAGCCTAGTAAATATTACATACTGAATTTCTTAATCTTTCTGTATTGTGTTTGTATTTTCTCAATATTATTTTTTCTTCTTTCAAAGTGTAGTTTTGAATAGTTTTAAGAAGCATTTGGTTGAGTGAGTTAGGAAAACTTGACAATAAATTAGAACATAACATATAGTGTTACAAAGCTAGTGCCTTTTCTCCCCCCATCTCCATCCCACACGCTGTTAAAAAATAGTTCAAGATATATTGAGCACTTTTTGCGGGGCATTTGGCTAGGAACTTGCAATAAATAGGTGAGAAGTTTCAAGAACCTCAGTCTAATGAAGTGCCCTCACCTCCTGCTTTGCTTACACATAGATGTGTGTACACACACACACACGCACCCGTCTTTTTTTTTTTTTTTTTTTTGGTGGTACGCAGGCCTCTCACTGCTGTGGCCTTTCCCGCTGCGGAGCACAGGCTCCAGACGCGCAGGCCCAGCGGCCATGGCTCACGGGCCCAGCCGCTCTGCGGCATGTGGGATCTTCCCGGACCGGGGCACGAACCCGTGTCCCCTGCATCGGCAGGCGGACTCTCAACCACTGCGCCACCAGGGAAGCCCTCCTGTCATTTTTTAACCTGATTTCAGTTCGAAAGCAGCATTAAATAGAAGGTAGCATTTTATCTCTCAGTCTGAAAACATTGTTCTCAATTTCATCATAGTAAATTTTTCTAGGCTTGCATTAATGCCATGAAATAACTTACTAATTTCACCTTACCACTTACAGTGTACCATTAAAAAGACTAAACACTTTGTTTTGAAAACTAAATATTTAAATATATTCAAGATATATTAGTATGTATAACCAAATAAAGTCAATTGCTTAGATTTTCAACTGCTGCACATATATATATATATATATATATATATATATGTTCAAAGAAGAAAAATCCTTATGTTTCTGACTATTTATAGCTTCTTTCATCAGAAGAAAACTACCACAGCATTTGTTACAGCCAGTCAGATAGTCAGTGTGGTTCTCCTCCAAAGGGTTGGTCAGAAGAGTTGGATGAACGTGGGCATACCTTGTATACCAGTGACTGTACTAATGAAAAGGTACTTTCTTTTTCTCTCATCTAGTTTTCGTGGCAGATTCCTCTCATAAAATCATTATGTACTGAAGCTTTAGTAGTATTTTTAAAACTCATGAAAATATTTTCTTGTAATTCTGTAATCATGTCAACTGACAATATGAAAACTCAGTGTAACTACTTATTCATGGTTTTAAACTGCTTCCGGTTACAGTAATGTTTGTGGTGTCAACCTGTTTAAGACAGACCCTTTGAAGAGTAGACCCGTTGAGCGTCAGTCTGCTTACACTTCTTCAGTAAACATATTTCTTTGTGTTTTTCTTGGGGAATAGTTTTTTGGGAATAGTTTTCTCAACATGCTGTTATGACATACCACCTCACTTCCTACACTCCTTTTTCTTTTTCTTTTTTTTTTTTTTTTTGTGGTACATGGGCCTCTCACTGTCGTGGCCTCTCCCGCTGCGGAGCACAGGCTCCGGACGCGCAGGCCCAGCGGCCATGGCCCACGGGCCCAGCCGCTCCGCGGCATGTGGGATCCTCCCGGACCGGGGCACGAACCCGCGTCTCCTGCACCAGCAGGCGGACCCCCAACCACTGTGCCACCAGGGAAGCCCCCTTTTTCTTTTATAACCAAGTTACATAAAACAAAAACCATGAATCTCGTATTTTATGATTAATCAACTAGTTTGAGAATGCATTTTTTTTTTTTTTTTTTTGGCGGTACGCGGGCCTCTCACTGCTGTGGCCTCTCCCGTTGCGGAGCACAGGCTCCGGACGCGCAGACCCAGCGGCCATGGCTCACGGGCCCAGCCGCTCCACAGCATGTGGGATCTTCCTAGGCCGGGGCACGAACCCGTGTCCCCTGCATTGGCAGGCGGACTCTCAACCACTGCGCCACCAGGGAAGCCCTGAGAATGTATTTTGAAATTTTATGTGTTTATCGTCAGAGAAGGTAATGGTTTGTTGTGCTAGTTTAAAGAATAAGACCCTTGGGAATAAATGTAGATATGCTTTTTTTAAAAATTAATTAATTAATTATTTTTGGCTACATTGGGTCTTCGTTGCTTCACGCGGGCTTTCTCTAGTTGTGGTGAGTGGGGACTACCCTGTGTTGTGGTGCGCAGGCTTCTCATTGCGGTGGCTTGTCTTATTGCAGAGCCTGGGCTCTAGCCGTGCAGGCTTCAGTAGTTGTGACACATGGGCTCAGTAGTTGTGACACATGGGCTCAGTAGTTGTGGCACGTGGATTCTAGAGCACAGACTCAGTAAGTTGTAGTGTGCAGGCTTAGTTGCTCCACAGCATGTGGGATCTTCCTGGACCAGGGCTTGAACCCGTGTACCCTGCATTGGCAGGCGGACTCCTAACCACTGCACCACCAGGGAAGTCCCTAGTTTCCTTATTTTTACCAAACTTAAAATGCAAGTCTATTAGTATAGGTTTGTTACATTTCTTTTGCAATGGTCTTGAGCAAGTAGAATAAAATTCATAAGAATGTCATCTAATATCTCTGGTTGTATAGACTTCAACTCAATTTTATGTACATTTAAAATATAACACCTGTTTTTCCTTTATAGTGGCTCAAGCATGTTGACGATCAAGGTAGACAATATTACTACAGTGCAGATGGATCTCGGTCAGAATGGGAGTTGCCAAAGGTAATAAACATTAACACTGGATTTCTGTTTAGAAACGGTAGATAAAATAATATCTGAAAATGGTTACAGCAGATTCACTTTTAAATTTTTATTCAACTTCTAAAAAGCAGCAAGACTAGTTTTTTCAGAATTCATCGAGAATCCTTTGGCTAAATTTTTCTAAGATGTGCATTATGTCATAGCTATATAATACTGATAATCCCTATTTAAAAATTCTTTTGGTTTAACTTGAAATCAGTTTTTCATTGTTCCTGGATACAGTGTCCCCTTCAGTGCCAATAATGCCAGTAGTTCCCTTGAATATATTGCATCTTCTACATGAAGTTGATCTTATATTTATTTTTTTAAAGAAAGAAAAGCAACTCAGTATTCAAGTTTATTCTTGTATGTAGATGTGTGTTGTAATTGAGTCAGTCATTAGCAGCTTCTGGCAATGAGATCTAGGGCCTCACTGGCTCTCTCTCTTTAGATAAGTGCACCAGGGCTGAGTTTATCTAAAGCAGTAGGTTTCATAGTGGTCGTATACTTATCACTACTAGTGTTCAGATAATTTTAAGTGAAATCTGAGCAAACATTTAAATTTTAATTGGTACATTATTTTAATGTTTTAGAAGACAAGTGTAAGTAGCAGACATATCTGTAGTGTCAATTACCAGATAGACTTTAGTTTTCTTTGTCCCGGAGTAAGTCAGTTTAAAGAAAAATATTATTAGTATAAAGATACAAGGATATAGAAAAAAAATCATTGAAATATAAAGTGCAGTGGATAGTGTAAACTATAGACAGAGGGACAGGAAGGTAACGAATATTAAAGCATAGTTAGGAGAAATGGAAAATGGGTGGGAAGTTTCCTAAATTCGTATATCAGGAGTTCTAGAAGAAGAAAATGGAGGAAATGGTAGAGAAATAGTATTGGAAAATATAATTTCTGGGAATTTTCTAAAACTAAAGGAAGGCATGCATTTTTAACTGGAAAATATGCCCTCAATACAGACCAGAAGACAGAAAAATAAATACACATGTTGACAGATTTTACTGGATTTATGGAAGTTCAGTAGAGGAGACAATCTTAAAAGCCATCAAAGGGTAGACAACCAGATTACCTGTGGTGTCAGATTGCAGCATTGGACCCATTCCTTACCCACTCCTGTATCAGTGCTGTCTGCTGTGTACCTTTGTAGTGGCCTCCCGCTGTGGATGGGGCATATTGTCCTGCTGTTATCATCATGACTGAATCCAGTCTAGTCATGTGACTTGCTTCCACTGGTGGGACATGAGCAAATGTGTCACAAACATGGTATTGAAATGGGCTTGTGCACCAGGGCTTGCTCTTCCGCTTCTGCCACTGCCATAAGACGAATGCACCAGGCTAGCCTCCTGGACCCAGAAGGAGTAAATGCGTTTTAAGAAAATGAACAGAGCCTCAGAGATCTGTGGGAAAATACAGAAGATCTAACATTCATTTCATCAGAATTCCAGAAGAAGTGGAGAAAGAGTGTGAGGCTGAAAAATATATGCAGAAACAATGTTTGAAAACACCCAAATGTGGCAAAAGACAAATTAACAGATTCAAGAAGCTGAATAAATACTAAACAGGATAAACTCAAAGAAATCCACATCCAGATGCATTGTAATCAAATTTCTGAAAATTAAAGACTTCCCTTTTTCCTCCTCCAAAAAAAATCTTGAAAGCAGCTCAGTGAAACAACACAGTACCTGTAGGGTAATAATGATTTGAATGGCAATGGATGTCTTATCAGAAACCATGAAGCCAGAAGGAAGTGGTGTAACATTTTACAAATGCTGAAAAAAAAACCTGTCAACCCATAATTGTACATCCAGCAAAAATATCCTTCAGGAATGAAGGTGAAAAGAAGACATTTTCAGATGAAAGTAAACTAAGAGATATATTACTAGCAGTCTTGTTCTCAAAGAATTGCTATAGGAAGTCCTTTAAACAGAAGAGAAATGATAAATGAAGATAACTTGGAACATTAAGAATGAAGAAAGTACAATGGGAAGGGTGAATATCTGAGGAGAGTTTTGTCCTGAGTTTTAAAAATTATGTTTGATCTTTAAAACAAAAATTATAACATTTCTGAAGAAGTACTCATTGTAGGCGGAGATGACATTTAAAACAACTATATCATAAAGAGGGGAGAGTAGTGTGATGTAATTGTTGGTAAGGCTTCCACATTTCACTTGAAATAGTAAAATGCTGATATTGGTAGACTGAGAAATTAAGTATGTACATTGTAATCCCTAGAGCAAGCACTAAAAAACCGTAACAAGAGATAGACTCAAGAAAGGAGAGGAGAAAGGAAAGGAGAAACAGGAATGATAAAAAGAACAGAAAACAAATAAAATAGACTTAAATCCTAACATATAAATAATTACATTAAGTGTAAATGGTTTAAACACAGCTGTTAAAAGATTCTCAGAAATGACAAAAAACCGTGACCCAACTATATGTTTCTACAAAAAGGTCACTTCACATGTAATTATATATTATATAATGCTAAAGGTTATTTATCATGTAAGCAACAGTAAATCTCATACTTCATGGTGCAATTACAGAAGCTTTGCCAATAGAGTTAGGACCTAGACTGTAACTTTCCCATCAGTGTTTCTATTCAACAATAAAATAAGAAAAAAAAATGAATTGAAAGATTCAGTTGTTCTTTTGATTATTAGAAAATCAGGAGATTCAGCAAACTGAAGAGTGATGATATTAAAATCAACCTAAAAACTACCCATGTCTCTAATAAAAAGTCAATTTGAAAATGTGATAGGAATAAGGATCTTTTTTACATTAGAAGCAGCAGCAACACTAAGAAGAGTCATAACTAAGAATACTCCTGCAGAAGGTTTGTAAGATCTTAATGAAAATTTCAGAGCAGAATCGAGAGACATAAAAGTTGACCTGAAATGGTGCCATTATGACCATTATGACCTTGGGTTGGGACACTTAATTTTATAAATGTCCCCATTGATCTGTAAGTTCACTGTATTTCCATTTCCTGTCGCCGTCCCTACCTTTTTTTTTTCTTGAACTGATGCTAAATTTTATTTGCAAACAAAGGTCTATGAAGAACCAAAATGTTTCTGAGTAGGGAGAATCTGGGGGCAGGGATGTGGAGTTCCTGCTGTAGTGATTAAGTTGTGGGCACATGTGCAGAGAAATAGACCAGCAGAACAGAATAGGAATCTCAGATGTGGCATCACAAATCAACAGATAAAGAAAGCATGGGCTGTGCAATAAATGTTGGGAAGATTATTGGTTATTCACATGAAGAAATGAAATAAACATAGATCTTGACTTCACACCTAGTAATTAATTCCAGGTAGATGACAGTTGTCAACGTAATAAGCAAAACTTTAATGGCTAAAGAATGATATGTCAAAGAATATCTTTGACTTCAGAATGGGAAGGATTTCTTAAACAAGACTGTATAAGGAAAAATTATAAAGGGAAAGATGGACAGATATAACTACATAAAATTCAACAGAACACCTTTTGATACAAAAGATACCATATACAAAAGGCAAGAGATGAGCTTCAGACTCAGAAAAGCTACATTCAACTCACATAGCTTATGAAGCCTTAGAAGCCTAAATATATAAAGAGCCTCCTGGTTCTTTCTGTACACACTAGTGAGAGAGAGAACCCAGTCAAAAATAGGCAAAATATATGACTAAGCAATACAGAGAAGAGGAGATTCATGAAATAAGTATATGAAAAGATGTTCAAATTTATAAGTAATCAGAGAATGAAAAAGAGATAACATTTCACTCTTCTAATAGAATTTTAAAAATTTGTGCACATGTACATACATTTATTTTATATACACAAATGCATATAAGTTCAACAGTACCAAGTAGGGCAGTCCAAAGTATTATGTTCTGCTGGTAGAAGTGTAATTAGTACCACCACCTCAGACATGTCCATTTATAACAGAGTGGTTAAATCGTGGTATCTACATATAATGTAGTGTTACATAGAAGTGAAACACAAATGAGTTAGAGCTGCATACTCACCAATATGGACGCAGCTTTTTTTGTTTTTTGTTTTAATAAAAACATTGAGTGAAAAAGCAAGTTGAAGATGGATGCATGTGATATGATTCCACTTATATAAAATCTAAAAGCTTACAGGTACTGTGTATTTATAGATACATACGTATGTACTAAAGTGTAAAGTGCATGAGAATGGTGAGCACTGAACTATATGGTACTGTCGGGGAGGGAGGGAGAGGAATGGAATCTGGAAGATGTCTTCAGAGGACTCTAATATTTTTTTTCTTTAAAAAAAAGGTACCTGTTTTATGTTAGATGTGCTGAAGCTTGTGGTGGGTTTTTATTATAGTCGCTGTTCTTTTGTAAGTTTGAAATAATTCAAATAAAATTGCAATTAAAATTCTTAAAAGAAAAAAGGTGTTCTAAAAAGATTTCTAAAATGTTGTTTTAGCCATCTTGTTTAACTAGACGTGTGTGTGTGTGTTTATTTTAGCTGTGGTGTCATCTTGTTTTTCTTTTCTCTGATTATGTGACACTTTATTTTTGTCTACTGTCTACACTAGATTTTATATGACATCTTATTGGTGCTTTATTTGCTTTTATGAACATACTGTTGCCTAATAAAATTACCAGCACCTTTTAAATTGTGAATATTACCCAGTTTAATTTTACATTATTTTTCTTGCCCCTTGGAAAGGATTTCTAAACAACTGTAGTTATAAAGTTCAACAGCTAGGGTAGGTATCCATTAAAGTTCATACACAAGCTTACACGCAACTACACATTTTAATTATTGCTAACGATGAGTGTCTGGAAGGAGCTCTGCTTAATAACTCGGTCTCTTTTCACTTAGCGATATTCGGCGCAGAATTTTTTGAGGGGAAGCCTTTAAGCTTCGTCTTTGTTCATTCTAGAAATGATCCCTTTGTTAACTTCTGTGACAAATTTTAAGATGGCAGTTTGTTAAGCAACAATGAATGAAAAACATATACCCATATGTGATTGCCTGGCTTTGGCAAATTTTTAATGTAAAAAATGAAGTAACAGCTTTGGAAACAGTTTGGGGGACCTGTCTGGACTCATTTTGGGAAGTGAAGAAATGACATATTATGGAGAAAGATGTTGGAAAGTTTTAAAATTAAAAACAATATAAATAATAATATATTACTGAGATTTAGTAGTATAACATATAATAAAACATAATTTCACTGAAATTACGAGTCATTAAAATTTAAGATTTACTGGGCTTTTTAGAGGAGTAGATATTAGGTATCCTTTGGTTTCAGGAGAAGGATGTATCCCTTAAAAAGTAGATGAATTTTCTTTTGTCTTTTTTCTTTTTTTTGTGGTACGCGAGCTTCTCACTGCCGTGGCCTCTCCCGTTGCGGCGCACAGGCTCCGGACGCGCAGGCTCAGCGGCCATGGCTCACGGGCCCAGCCGCTCCACGGCACGTGGGATCTTCCCAGACCGGGGCACGAACCCGTGTCCCCTGCATCGGCAGGCGGACTCTCAACCACTGCGCCACCAGGGAAGCCCTCTTTTGTCATTTTATTATAATTTATAATTTATAATTTATTAAGACTGCCTGTATAAAACAGCATAACTCTTAAACCTCACATTTCTCAAATGTTTATGCCTGGTGGTCTACTTGACATTTCAGACACTCACAAGACCTAATACCTTATTGATAATGTGTTCTTAATGTTATATTTCATTTTCAGTTGGTAGTTATTACTTATCCTTTGTACACAACTGATATGTTCAGGATTGGTGTTTGGAACGAGTATCATCTCTGCCTTTTGACTTGGTTATGTTTTACCACTTCAGAGAAACAAATAATAGTGTGTTTGGCCTACATATGGAAAGTAAAAGTAAAGACAAAAACTCCTTTAAATGTGAGAATACTGTTGTATATGAAAGCATCATTAAAAAAACCTAAACCACAAATTGAATTCATGTGGATTTTTGAAGTAGAAGGAACCTTAAAAAATTAATTTGTCCAATGACCTCATTTTATAAATTATAACTACTAATATTTATTGAGAACCTATCAGGGCTACATCTGGCACTTTTTATACTGTTTAATCCTTAGAACTCTATTTCCATTATATCTGTTTTATAGTTGATGAAACTTAGCCTTGTGGAGATTAAGTGTTTTGCCAAAGATAACATTAACTTGGCCTCTCCAATACCCAAATCTGTGATCTTCTTGATTGTGTCACAGTGCTGGTCAAAGATGAGAAAACTCAGGTTAGTGTCACATGGTGGGTTTTGCCTAACACCATGTGTCACTTGGAGCCAGCAGGTTTAGATTCCACTTTTGTTTCTATTATTTATGAGGTATAATTTGTTTTCTTTAGTATAATGCCTCATCTCAGCAGCAAAGAGAAATTATTAAAAGTAGGAGCCTGGACAGGCGGCTGCAAGAACCAATAGTGCTAACAAAGTGGAGACATAGCACCATTGTGCTGGACACCAATGACAAGGTAGGACCTTCTGAGAAAATCTGCTGCGAACTTTGCCAAGTTCTTTATTCTGTATTTTCTCCTCGGTTGAATCTCACACCTTGGTGATGACTGGTTTATTGTATGTCATATCAGTTTGTCCCGGAGTGGGGTTTGGTTTTGAAGTTTTTTGATTTTTGCACAATGGACTGACTTACATGTGGCATAACTATGTGTTCCATGATACATATGGGCCTAGTAGGTGACAGGTTTTTCTTCATAATCTCTCTTTAAAGTCACATATCCGTTATTGTTTGTCTTCGGTCTCTAGGAGGTTTAATGGTAAAGGCGTTTCACTGACTTTCCCACCCCAGGGACGGTTGGAACCCTGCTTCTCCTGTTCCCCTAAGTACTCTTTGCACAAGTGCTTCTGAGAAGTCATGTTCTCGGTTTCAAATAGGGAATGGATTTTGATGCGAACATGAGATTGGAAAAGCCATGAGGTTTTGAATTTCCTTGTGAGTTACATCTTTACATTGTGGCTTCATTTTGGGGATAGAATAGGAACTTAGTACGAATTTGTAGAACAGCAGACATACTAATGTTAAAATCTGAGGGTGGTGGCAACACCCTAAAGCTAAAATATTTGTCGCTGGGGACTCTCTGTTATTTTACCACCAGGCTGCTCCTTTGACATAATTAATAGGTTTCCTGCATTTTTAGGTAGTTAGTGAAAACAGGATGAACTCTCCTGAGGCATATTTCTCTGTGTTTGTATGCTTTCAGTCTTAAATTCCTTTCTAAATTATCTCAGTCAGTCAGACAAGTACTTCTAATTTCTATTTGTAAGGATGTTATGTGGTTGAATGTAGGGGGCATATTAAAGGAATGAAATTTTGGAGTCTGTCTATTGAAGAATGCTTGAAAATATTGGGTTGGCCAAAAAGTTCATTCGGGTGTTTAATGTGTGCTTGTGGGGGGAACCCGAACGAACTTTTTGGCCAACCCAATATACTAGCATTGAGGTTAACCTGTGTAGGTAAGAGTCCTAGAGATTTTAATAGAAAAATTCATTTAACTCCAAGAACCAGATTACAGTTCAGTGTTTACAGAAAGCTCCTACTGTATGTAATGAAAGCTCTAGTGCAAAAGCTGTTGTTGAGCCAACTCCACTGCCTCTTGGTACTAGAACAAAAAGGATGGTTATTTTAGTGATGTAGACTTAAAATTTGTTACTCCCTTATAATCTTTCTTGAGATTCATTTTCAGTCTATTATTAGAATAACCTGCATGAAGTTCTTCTTATATATCCTTTTTCATCTAATTGTTTCAGCATGTGGTAACATGATTTTCTTGAGACCAGAGCTCTACTTGTTTTTGGTAGACATGTCTCCTCCCCCACCTTTATAAATGGAGTCATAGATAGCTACTTCACCAAGTAAACTCTTCTATTTATCATCACACAGTATACACGATTTTAAGATTTGAGATTATAAAAGAGGGACTATACCAGAACAAACTAGCTGACTAATATATGATAAGGGGTGAAATGCGTATAACTTGAAAGATAATCAGAGAAACCTAATACTATGTAGCGAATGTTGTTATGATGATATGGGTCCTAATTCAGTTGCCAGACAGCCTTGGTGGAGCTAGGTGTGTGTGTGTGTGTGTGTGTGTGTGTGTGTGTGTGTGTGTGTGTGTGTATGGATACATCTGTTTGTTTCTGCCTGTGTATGATTTTTACTAAAACCTGCTGCTGGTAGACATTAAGATGTATTTATATATGCATATACATTTATAAGTATACATAAACAAATGGATAAATGTAAAATTGTTGGTTTATAATAATTATAATTGTTGTGTTTACATTATTACTCCATTTGCTATGGTTTTCATTTCTGTAGGACTGATAATGCCATGAAAAATAAGTTGTAATTACCATTCATTTTATTCAATTACTTATTTTCTAGTTTATGGGTCATCAAATCTTTCCTCTTTTTCTCAGAGTGTTTTAATATTAAACACTCTTAGAAGTCAAGAAATTGAAAAGTAAAACATCTGAAGCTGTTAGAAAAAATACTTAAATGAGGCTAAGCTGATATTTGGACATTAAATGTAATTTTTATAAAGATATATTTGATAATGATTTTAATGTTTTCTCCATTTATAGTGTAGGTCTTGGATTTCAAGGTTGTTACCTTCAAGGATTGTCCCTGTACAGTTTCACTGCTACCTGGTTTCTGTATTTATGAATTGTACAGGATATAAACCTGAAGACTTTTTTCTAAGTGAATGGATTTTATTAATGGTTTTTTGTATTGTGATTTAATACAAATTCCCAGTACGTTATCCAGTTTCATAAGTATAGTAAAGTAGATGATACAGATGTGAAGATGAATGTCCAAGTAAATTATTTGGTTTTATAGGAAAAATAATAATAGACATTGGCATATGATTTTCCTAATTCTCTTTTCCTGAAATTATTCAAAGCTTCTGGGAGAACAGAGAAAAATGGAGCTTGGCTCTTGGTCCCAAAAAATGTTTTTTTCAGTCTTATCCTCCATGAATAGTTTTACAGATATCTGAGGTAGAAATCACATACCATGTTTTAATATTGACAAAGCAGAATTGCTTTAAAAATGCACATTATTGGTTTGCTCCTATTATATATTCTTGTAGGCTTAGACATTAAAATATATATTTTTTCCTGGTGAGTTATTAATCTGTAAATCTGAAGTTTCTTCTTTGCATTTTAAACCATCTTGCTTATTTCTAATAATTGGAAAGTTAGCTATAAATTACATTAAATATTAATAGCAATTTAATTTAATTTTTTAATACAAGTTCTCATTCTGGCAGTTGCCAAGTAGTTCCTGTGACTATTCCTTGCCTAATCCTACCAGGATTCATACCCAGAGCAAGTTAGTATGGGGACTGTTACATTTTTATCCGTTAAGTGTTCAGATTTTACTTATTTTAAATATGGTTAATTTAAGCTGATGCAACATCATGATTTTAAGGCAACATGCATCATTTCTTTTGAGTAATTCCATATGCGGTATTTAAATTTACTGTAATTGGTATAAAATATGCCATATTTCATAAACTTTATGATATCTGTAGTTTTCACATCTGTACCATATTAGTTTCATAGCTGAATATAGAAGGGAAATAACTAGGAAAAACTTTTTCTTAGCCTCCCTTATTAAGCTTTCCCACTGTCGGTAGAGGGAGAAATATAATTATATGAAATAGAGTAACATTTCTCATTACTTATTTCTTGTAGGAATCTCCACCTGCCTCCAAACCCTGCTATCCTGAAAATGAGTCTTCTCCCTCCTCACCAAAGAACCAAGATACAGTTAGTATGATAGCAGCATGTAGATAATATGGTCCAATTATTTCAATCCATTGCAGTACATTAATTTTCTCTAAGTGTAATGTGTAAAAATATCTCTTGGGCTTCTATTAAATTTCATTGGTCTTTCAAAAAATAATCAGATAATAGGTTTAAATTAAAAATCAGATTTTATTGATTTAAAAATTCCCCCTTTTATGCAAAATATGGTATCTTCGTGATCAACTTGTGTACCATATTTGTAAGCAGTGAATTTATGTTCGGCTTTTAAACATAAATACAAAAATCCCTGGAGAATCCTGTCAGATTACACGTTACCCTTCCTCCCTCAGGCCAGCAGTCCAAAGGTAAGAATCATTTCCCTCCATCTTAACGAGCTTGGATGCCTTTTCTTCCCCACTAAGCTGTCAAATGCATTGCCCAGCCTAGGCCAGGTAATATTGGCGATACAGTGACTTCTCTTTAGTTATTCGTTCATTCATTCATTCATTTATTTATTTGCTGCCTTGGGTCTTCGGTGCTGCGTGCAGGCTTTCTCTAGTTGCGGCGAGCGGGGTCTACTCTTTGTTGCGGTGCACGGGCTTCTCATTGCGGTGGCTTCTCGTTGCGGAGCGCGGTCTCTAGGTGCACGGGCTCAGTAGTTGTGGCTTGCGGGCTCTAGAGCGCAGGCTCAGTAGTTGTGGCTCACAGGCTTCGTTGCTCTGCGGCGTGTGGGATCTTCCCGGACCAGGGCTCGAACCCCGTGTCCCCTGCATTGGCAGGCGGATTCTTAGCCACTGTGCCACCAGGGAAGCCCTTCTCTTCAGTCGTAACTTTGGAGGAATTCTCCTTGGTCTCGGTGTTTGCGGCGCCCCGTCCCCCAGTCCGCCCTGTGATCTGCCCCTCCTGCCCCTCCCCCCCAGCGGCCCTCCTTTCCTTTCAGAAGGAGGACGCAGCTTTGTGCCGAGCTCTGCAGCACCGCGCCTGTCCCGGGTCCTCATCCCCCTCCTTGCCCCCCGCCGCGTGTTTTCCTGCAGCCCCGCTGCTCTCCTCTCTGCAAAGGAGCCTGCCCTTCAGGTCCAGGCCCTTCACGCACTGAAACCCGTCTTCCCTGACGTCTTTGCCTGGTCAACTTCTGGTCATTCCTTAGAGCTTGGTTCAGGCTCGGCATTTTCTTCAGATCCTCTAGCTTTGGTCAGGTTTCCCTGTGATACTATTAATAACATTTAATTATATGTTGTTTGAGTCCATAAAATCGAGTAACTCTTCTCATTTCCTATTTCTTGTAGGAACTTCCAACCCTCAGCTAATGTCTTCCCCACTAGACAAGGAAAAGACTCCTTAGAGCAGGGCCAGAGTAACCCCAGTGCCATAGAGCAGCTGTTCCCTGGAGTTTTGCCGAAATGAAGAAATGAAATTTTAAAAACTTTCCAGAAGACAAACTTTTATTGTTACTTCCTTAATTTTAAGAAACTATTATAGACTCTTGATTGTTAGGATAATTCCGATTTTCTAGAGGCACAGGTTTTTCACAGATGCTGTTTTCCTCGTCTGGCTCTTTTCTCCATCCCCTGAGCAAATCAGGTCTTTTGGGTCCTATCACATGCTGTCCACCCGTCCTGCTGATATTGCTCAGGCGGGTTCCCTGCCTACCGTGGTCCTCAGCCTCTCTGCACCTAACACTTAATCTTGTGCTGACCAGTGGGATGACCCCTTAGGGCCTGCCCACACTAACCTCAGCATAATAGCATCTCTTCTTTTTCTTTGAGCTCTCAAGTCACTGATGGCATTAATGGTGTGAAAGTTACCTCGTGTGCCCCTCAGCTCTCTGCTAAGGGTTTAAACTCTGAAGGCACTCAGAGAGAGCGGGTGGGGGGGCCTGCTTTCTAATAGTTTTTATCTTTTGCATTATTTAACACAGTCCTGGGTGCATGAAAATTAAATAAAGATCAAAGTGAACATGATTTTAGTGGTTTTGTCAGGATTTCCTGTATGAATGTAAGGTACTATTACTGCAGTATTCTTAATCTATCCATCCATCTAGAAAAGAAGCAGAAACCCTTTTTAACTTATTTTAAATAGGGGTAATATGTAACTTCTGAGAAGGCCTTTTATAAATTATTTACATTTTGGTAAAAGGGAATTTCTTGGTAATCCTGGAAACGTGAGTTTATAAGTGTTCGCATGGGAGTTAAAAGGACGGTTTGCAAATTATTCCCCCAGGCAGTTACCCCTTTCTCAAGAGTTTACCAGTCACCTGTCTGCCCCAGACTCAGGGTCCCCTCTGATGGCCATGGCAGGGAACTGCCTCAGCAGGATTCTGTTTCGTTCTTTATTTACCTTCAGGTGGAAAACAGGAACAGCTCTGTTCATTCTGCTGAGGCTGTTCTGTTCCCCTGTAAGTGTGCAGCGTCCTTCCCCCCAAGCCCCAGTCTGGCCCCCCAGGCTTCTGCTCCCCGGAGCCTCTTCTTTCCTCCTGCAGCCTCTGCCCCTCTTCTCTACTCGCCCTGTTTGAACGGAGTCTTTTGCCTGTCTTTCCCACTCTTACCCAGTTAATACAAGCAGATTTTTGTTTTTAGTTCTTTGTGAGTTAAAATCTGGTTGGTGTAAAGCCTTAGCGTTAAGAAAAAGAAACTGACATCGTAATCAGTGTTAGTTACCTGATGGCATCTTTAAATCTCTGCAGATTGCCTATTGAATCTCTCTTTATTTATTTGCTTTTTATTAAAACCGTATTGAAATATGACTAACATACTACACCGTTCACCCCTTTAAAGTGTACAGTTCGGTGGTTTCTAGTATGTTCAGATAAGTGCAACCATCAGGACAGTCATTTTAGAACATCTTCATCACTTCGAAAAGAAGTACTCGTTGCTGTCACCCCTCTACTGCCACAGCCCATCAAGCCCTAAGCAACCAGTCATGTGCTTTCTATCTCACTAGATCTGCCTCTTCTGGACACTTCACATGAGTGGAGTCATAGAATACATGGTCTCGTTTGACAGGCTTTGTTCATGTAGCATATGATGTTTTCATTCAGTCTCCTCTAATCAAACCAGATTAAAATTTCATCCCTTAATATAAATTTTAAACATGTTCACTTTTTCTTGTTTTATTTCCAGTTTTCAAATGCATTATTTTTCATAGTCACTTCAAGTCCTTTTTTGAAATAGGTAGTGTATACATTTTTTAAAAATTGATATTCCTCTAAAATATGACTGCAACATGGATTAAATAGGATTTTGTAGGCTGATCTAAGAACCTCATCTCTATGTGTCCCAATGTGCCTATGAGGATATGCATTTTAAAGTTCTCATTTACTGAATAGTGAATACAATTTTAAGTATATAATTTGGAAACTTGAGCTTTTGACTTTGTGTTTCCAATTATGGTATTAAAATGCTTTACCCACTTTGGAGAAAAGGGCATTTCAACACGTTTGTTACCAAAAGGGTTTAGTGGACAAATCGGCTAATTTTTTTTCATTGAATATTACTATTCTAAAGCCTTTTTTAAAAACATGATTTAAACAATTTTTTATAACACTGGTTCTTTAAACATTTTTTTAATCAAGGTGAAATTCACATAACATAAAATTAGCCATTAACGATTTTAAAGTATATAGTTCAGTGTCTTTAGTGTATTTACAATGTGTGTAGCTGTCACTCCTGCTCAGTTTCAGGACACTTTCATCACCTCAGAGGGAGACGCCTACCATTAAGCAGTCACTGCACCTTTCCCCACCTCTTCTCCCCTCCCCATGGCGGCCTCTAGTATGGATTTACCTGCTCTGGAAGTTTTATCACACTGGTTCTTTTTCAACATTATATCACAGGGCAAGGTTACTTACTCTGTATAGACAGAATCTTTTTATTACATGGTTATAACATGATTAACTGAAGATAAAGATTTTAATGGGAGGTATTGATTTTGATATATAATAATTATTAGCCAAAATTGGGAAATGCTTATCTTACTAAATGAATGTAAAATCAATTAGAAATTCTGGAGCCTGCAAAGTGATTATGAACCTGTGGAAGTTTTCCCAGATTACTCAACAGAACTGACATTTTATTGTTTTCTTGCCTTAATTAGGATAGGACAATCTTACTACAATATTTTTGGTTAAAATTTAACCGTATTTTGCCAGTTCATATTAAAACATTCCTGCTTATTTTCAACACGATGTTTCCCTTGGAGTAACGACATATTTAGACTAAGAAATATTCATGTGTGAGTATGGGCAGTTTTTAAAGGACTTAACAGGTATTTTTATGAAGTTATTTTAGTAAGCTACACAAAAACATTGGTTGACTTTGAATCATATTAAGTAGAGAAGAGTACACCGAACAGTATAAACTAATAATCTGCCTAAATTTCCCCCTGAAATCTACACCTGTATAGCCAAACCTATATCTGCCTGCTTGTCACTTTTATGTCAAATTCAGAACTTCAGTGTTTAAGAGTTAAAGCTTTATTTTCTCCATCACTGAGCTTCTCTTACATTTCTTGGTAGTGTGATAGCGTGGCTGCTTTGTTGGTTAATTACTTCAACAAACATGTGTTGAGCCCCGGCACCACGCTAGCCGCTGTGCTGGGCGCTGTCATACATGGTGAGCACAGCAGATGTGGTCCCGACGCACAGCCTGACAGTAGGTGGCGAATACATAACATGTAATTGTGCTCTGCATTAGGTGCCACGAAGGAAACAGTCTGGGGGCCGTCATCAGTCATTGGAGGGCGGAGGAGCTCCTGCCGAGGGGTCAGGGACGGCTCCTCTAGAGCTTGTCGTCGCAGCTGAGGGCCCCCAGCTGCCCAGCCGCTCGAGCCTGGGAGTCTCCCCGATCTTGCCTCCTTCCTCCCGTCCCGTCCCTGTCAGTCCTGCCTTCCGAGTCGCTCTCACGTGTGGCCCCTCTTCACCCTCTCAGGCCTCTGCCTGGGCCAGGCCGTCAGCACCTCGTGCATTGACAGGCGTTATCAGCACAGCGTTCCGGTGGCGCTGCATCGCCTGCTCCTGCCTCGCTCGGTCCGCTGCCCCGCCCCCTTCCTCCTGCTCGGCTGCACCCCGTACGCTGAGGGAACCTAAGCCTCGTAGAGATGATGCGCTTGCGGCTTCTGTGCCTTCACCCGTCGGTCGCTTCTGTCTGGACGACTCCTGTCCTCACTCCCGGGTCAGGGTCTCCAAGCTTCTCTTCCTCCCTCCTCCCCTCTCAGGGGGAGTTAGGTATGCCTTCCTCAGAGCACTTCTCACACCGCGTGGTAATGGTCATTGCATTGGTACCTTTTGGACGTGGCACATTTTGTTCTTATTCTGTGTTCACGTTGGAGTGCTTACTGCTTAGAGCATTAGTGCTTGGGTCTTGGTCCCTGTGAGAATCTCCTGAGAGCTCGGGGCCTTTCGCTGGAAGGATGCGTGTACGTGCACGATTACGTGCAGTGTTGGTCCCCCCATGACTCAGGTACGAATCCCTGGTCCGGAGTGTCTCTTTCCCCCTCAGGCTTCGGCCGTCTGTCACTGCTGCTGTCCCTTCCATTTTTCTTCCTGTTTTGATGCTGGCATTTCCTTCCTGTCTCTGCTTTTTCACCCTGCATGGTTCCAGCTTTGGTGTTTTTTAATAGGCTTATTCCCACCTCCGCCCTTCCAGTTCCTGTGCTCACATCACCAGTGCCCATCCTCTCAGATTAATGTTACTTAGTTCCTGGATCACTGAAAGTTTTTCTTCCCTCCCTGCTTCTGATGGTAAATTGGGAACGTTCTTACTTAACATTCTGTGCATACTTATCACCGTGTAATTGATATTTTTATTGAGAGGCAACAGAGAGCTCTTATGAAATGTATCAGGCTTGCATATCTAAGGAGATCCAACCTGTGCTTTCTGAAAAAATTATAGTAATATGGATATTTCCCAAGTTCCCAGTATAACAAAAGTGAATAACATAATAGTTTGTCAGCTTTGTCTATAGATGTGAGTTATTATCAGACCAGGCGAAACTTTCAAACATTATCTTTTAGACATCAGTGAGAAAATAATGCTATGTTTATCTCATACAAGAAAGAATTTTTTTCTAATTAAAGTACATTGAGAAAATAGCTGAGGTAAATAGTTAGAAATAAATTCTGAGTTGAGAATATTTTTTCCTGTATGTGTGTGTATTGTGTGTGTGTTTTAATTGAAGTAAAATTGACTGCTTTGTCGTTTTCATACAGTGCTCCCTAATGGATGATGGCTGTAGGCACAGACTCATTTTGATTAAATTCATTTGACTGTAGAAGGCTAGAGCAATGAGAAAGTGCTTCTTCAGCTCCACCTGGAAGAATTTTATGATAACATTTAACTTGAGCACAGTGACTTTTGCCTTCCTAGGGTTTGATGATAAAGCTGTGTTGTTGTTTCTTACATCAGCTGACTAATAGATCTAGTTTGTCCAGAGCCCAGTTTGCCATCTGATAATATGTTTAATGAAGCACATATTGAATTCTTTATGCCACATTAAGGCCAGTTCTATGCATAGTGCCACTTACTTTTAAGTAATTTATTAAATACAGTCACTGCATTTGTTCTACCTACTTATTTTCACATTCTGACAAAGTAGGTTAGTATCTTAAATAATTTTCAGACTATACTGTTGTAAAATGACAGCAAAGTAAACAGTTCCTTTTTTGTGGTATTTATAGCATGGTATCACTTGCTTTGAACAGGAAGTCATAAATCATTTTTCCAGTGCTGACATGTAGCGTTCATGTGGAAATTTAATTTGATTTTACCTTACCTTATGGCTGCTATTCCTTGAGAAGACCAAGTGTTTAATTACAAAAATAGCTGAAAAAAACTTTACAGAAGTATTAGGAAATTATATTCTTAAGGTAGTCTAGAACTAACCATATTACACACTGACTGATCTTTTCTTTTAAGCTAATATTTAGAGTACCAGATCATTTTGATTCAGTCCTATGTAAGAATTTGGACTTCATTGTCTGTATGAATGATCTATAAACAGTAATACCTCTGTTCCATATCATAGGGTCAAGAGAAATATGGATTATTAAATGTAACAAAAATTACTGAAAATGGGAAAAAGGTTCGGTAAGTACACAGATCATTAATGTTCTCACATATTTCATCGATTGATATAAATAAAAACTGAATATAATTATATTCTAGTAGAAGTAATTAACAGGTTCAAAGAATTTCAAATGTATTTTCTAATATGATGTATATAAGATTGTCAGGAAGTAGAGGAAAATTTTTCTTTGTCTTGACATATTTCTAAAGGTAAGATTAAATTCAGAGGTGGTAAAGTGGAGGATTCTGAGCAGGCATTAGCTTTATTAAAATTTTTTTCAATAAGTAATAAATGCACATGGCAAAATACAAACGTACACAAAACATGTAGTCAGAAGTCAGTCACCAGCCATCAGTTTCCCTCCCCAGAGGTAACCAGTTATGTCTAGTGAGATGTACTGTCTTCCTCCAGAGATAGAAAATAGATATATTTACATGTGCATAGATTAATTTTTTTTTTTTTTTTTTTTTTTGCTGTACGTGGGCCTCTCACTGTTGTGGCCTCTCCCATTGCGGAGCACAGGCTCCGGACGCCAGGCTCAACGGCCATGGCTCACGGGCCCAACCGCTCCGCGGCATGTGGGATCTTCCCAGACCGGGGCATGAACCCGCGTCCCCTGCATCGGCAGGCGGACTCTCAACCACTGCGCCACCAGGGAAGCCCTAGATTAATTTTTTTTTAACACAATCTTTTAACAGCTTATCTTGGAGATGGTGCTATTTCATTGCATGTACAGCTGGCACATAGTTTTTAACTGCTGCATAGTTGTATGTTGTATGGCTGCATCATAGTTTATTTAACTGTTATTTATTTGCAAGTATGTAAATATACCTGTCTATTGGTAGACATTTAAGATGTTTCCATTTTTTGCTATTACAAACAGTATTACCCTCAGTGTCTTGCACGGTTCATTTTGCAAGTATGTAGATATGCCTGTAGAACATATTTTATGAAAGTGGAATTGCTAGGCCATATGCAGTTGGTCATTTTCATACAATTCCAAATTGTGCCCTAAGGCTCTCAGTCAGTTCCAACCTCAGGAGCCTTGGATTTCTCCATGCCTTTGCCCATTCAGTATGTTGTCAAACTCTTTGATCTTTGCTAATAGAGATTTGAGAGAAAATGTTGTTTTTATTTGCGTTTCTTTTTAGTAGGGTAGAGTACCACAAGCCATTTATATTTCTTTTTTGTTGTTGTCGTTGAATTATCAGTTTATACCCTTTGTCTCTTTTTCTGTTGGGGTGTTGGGTTTTTTTGGTTAATAAATTAAGGAAATTAACTCTTTGTAAGATAAGTTGCATTTTCCCCAGTTTTAAAAAACTGCTGAAATGCTAGGGTTTTATAGCCAAAGTGAGATCAGTCTGTTGTTTAAGAAAGAGTTTAAAATTTACATGTAGTTGAGTTTTTTAGATTTGCTTTAATTGAACTGTCTTTGTCAGATTTTGATACTTGGAAGTTTTTCTTTTAAGTGCTTTGAAATAGCTTTACAAATACTGCAGTTACCTGTTCCTGAAGCTGTTCCTTGGTAGAAGTCATGTGAATTGGATCTTTTTTTCTTTTCTCCCTTTTGGGCATATATAGTGCAGGTAGGTCTTTGGCCATTTTCCCTGTTTTCATTGTTGTCATTTTTCCTGTGATAATTAGTTTTTTAGATTTTCTACTTATTTTGGAATGCTTTTTGGAATACTTTTCCTAAGAATATCATCCATTTCATTATATTCAAATTTATTTATATAGAGCTGAGCACAGTGGTGTTTTAATTTCCTGTATTTTAGTGTTTATCAAACATTTTGTTCTGAGGACCTCTTTAAACTCTTAAAAATTATTGGTTAGTGCAAAGAACTTTTGTCTATATAGTTTATCTAGAATTATTTACTGTAAGAAATTAAAACTGAGAAATTTTAAGAATCTCTATTAACTCTTTTAAAACTAATAACCTGTTACATGTTAACATGAATAACATCTTTTATGAAGAAAACCCCCTGTATTTTCTCATGCAGAAAACTTCCATGAGAAGCGTGGCATTGTTTTATGTTTTCAGAAATCTTTACTATTTGGCTTAATGGAAGACACCTGGATTCTCATCTCTGCTTGCAGTCAGTCTGTTGCGACATATTATTTTGGTTGAAGTATATAAAGAAAATGCTCCTTTACATAGATAAAGTTGGAAAAGGGAGGAGTATTTTAATACCCTTCTCAGATAATTGTGCGTATTTTTTCTGCTACACCAGAATGCCAAAAATGTTAGTTGCAATGAAGATTCTGAAAAACTATCCTTAAACTTTCAGTACTCAGTTACATTAAAATCCATGGGTCTGTGTTGCATTGTGAATGAATCTTTACCTATGCATAATTTTGTAGTATCTTGTAGGTCATTTGGAAAATACTGGTTTACTAAGTTTGCTGATTTTTCAACTGTTGGCACATTTTATTTTATAATATCAAAGAATCATAAATCAGTAATATCATCATCAAAGTCACTAAGTTTTGGAATATTGTCAGCCTCACAGTGGCAGATGTGCCAAGTTTTCCAAAATTCTGCTTTCTGTTTAAAAGCTTTAATTTGTTATTGTGAACATATACTATCATTTATTTTCCTTGAAATGAAAGGCTCACTTCATTTATTTTTGAGATAATGTCTACCTGCCAAGTAGTCAAGTCTAAATAATCAGTGTATCCGTCAGTTGTTTGTTCAGGAAAAAATTGGTTCCATGAAAAAGGTGTGACTAATTCTACCTGCAACTCAATATTTGGATACTGTCATTCATTCAGTATCCATATATTCAATATTTGTTCTGAGATATACATTCTACAGTTTTTTTGATTTTGAAAATTAAACTCAAAAAGGTTATTTAAAGTGGAAATACATATATATATTTTTTTAAAGTGAGAATATATTTTAGCATTTTTCAGCATAGAGAAGTTAGATATTATCTAAAGAAATATAAGATGGAATATAAAATAAATTTACCAATGAAAATAAATCCTTCCAAAATATCTTGAGATCCACACAAAACAAAATAATAAAATAAAATGAAAATATAATAAAATGATGACAGAACAGGTACCAAACATATGTGTCATATCAGTATAAATAAATGTAAATGCACTATATTCATCCGTTGAAAGAAAAAGGTGCTCAGACTGAAACACAAAGCAAAACCCAATTCAATATTACATACAAAAGAGACATCTGAAAAATGATTCAGAAAAGTTAAAACAAATAAAAACGCATATCAAAGGCATAAAAAGTAAAGCAGGAATAGGGATCTTAGTAGCAGACAGGTTCAACTCGGGGAAGGCACTAAGCATTTTTAAAATGATAAAGCACTGTGGATCAATCCACAGTGAAGATCTTGTCATTAGAAATAGCCATTCACTGAGTAAGTAGTGTTAATGACCATAAGCAAAACAACAGGAAATAAAAGGAAAAATAGAGATTCAGTAGGAGTAAACTTTATTTCACTTTTCAAGTTCAAGTGGACATAAAAAGTCGTAAAATAATCAAGTAGGTCTAATTGGTAGATATTAAATTCTACATTCTGAATATGGAGAATAAACCTTCTTTTGAGTGCGTATAAAGTTTTCACAAAACTGGCCATATGTTTGGCTGTAAGGCGAGCCTTAATAAATTCCTGTGGAAGATACATTTGACGTTCGTTTTAGCCTGCCAGCAATTAAATTGCCTTGTAACGTGAACACTGGTTACCTCTGGAGAGGTGGTTGAAGGAGAAGAAATGGGGCCTTTTTCTGTATACATTTCTATGTTCAGAGTTTTGATATAGTATGTGTGTTGATTTTGTAATTTAGGAAAGATTTTTAAAAAGCCTTATTTTAGTAATAGTAACCTTAGTTATCAACCAGCATGTAATTTATACGATCTACCGCTTACCTGGTATAGCCTTATTAAGGGAAGGAAGATAACTAAGAGATATAAAACAATCTGTATCTACAGAGAATTAGGTAAGATGAGCATGTTTGTCGAATTTTTAATTGTGAATAAGAATTCTTGCCAAATGCAGTGTTCAGTTCATGTGACTCTAAATTAGTGCCCTTGATCACAAATCTGCTGGATTACCCCCGTGTGCACATAGTTAGGTGTATAGTTATTCTGATAACTTACATCTCTCATTGACTTCATTTGTTTTGGGGCCATAAAATGATTGTAATTTCCATTAGAATTATATCCCCAATAAAAACAATTAGAATGTCAGTATGACTGTAAATTGTGGACAACATTGATAACAGCTAAGTAGGTTTTAAGTTTTTAAATTTGGTGAGAAAAACTGGATATGGAGCTTTAATTGGCCATCTTTATCATTACAGAAAGAACTGGTTGACTTCTTGGGCCGTGTTGCAGGGTTCATCTTTACTGTTTACCAAAACTCAAGGAAGTAGCACAAGTTGGGTAAGTATTTCTTTTGTTTGGAGGCTTTCTACATTTAAATTATGTGGATGGTGTTGCACCTGAACTTCACGAAGTATTCCAGAGTCCTAGCTACCGCTAGCTTGCAAATAAGAGTAAATGAGGTTTTCTTAGTTAAAGATGCATTTTGACTCACAAAGGAAAGAAAAGGGCTACTTAGAAAAGTCTGACTCATATTGTTAAAACCAACCAGTTATATTTTATGCATTGAACTGAAAGGTGACCTTACTACTTGGGCATTAGAGAACAGATATATTTCTTGGTCTGTTTTCAGGATGCCAAAGCTTTCCTGTGTCTGTGACTTGGCTCTTTCAGATATTTAGTTAGAAAATAAGCAATCATGTGACAAGCCCCACCTTGAATTGTTATCTGACCCTTGGATACTAGTCAGGTTTCCATGTCTATATATGATATCAGCCAGTTTTGAGAAGAAAAAAGAAATGTCACCATCACTTGTGGGACTTTGAAGGTTTTCGTATATTTGAGTGTTTACTATCGTTACTCCTTGGTTATTTGTAATACAAATACCAAAAATTATAATTTGTGCCATATCATAATAGCTAACATTTTTTAGCTAACAGCTGAAAATGTGTTAAGTACTGTTCTAAGTGTAGAGGATGGTGTATATATTATCCTCTTAACTCTGGGGGGGTACTGTTTATCATTCCCTCTCCCCCTGTTGGAGATGAGAAAATGAAGTATACAACAGTTCAGTGCTTCGCTCAAGGTCTTACAGCTACTAAGTGACAGATCTGGGTACCATTTTGGCTCCAGAGTCCATGCTCTGGGTATTTCCAAAAAGGTTTTAAAATGAAATTAATCTAATGTTTTTGGTCTGCTTTATATCCTGCCTTAACCAGTATTTCTTACAATTACGGAGTTGATTTAAAATTAACAGGACCTATTGACTTTACGTTTGATAAAAGAGAAATCCATTTGTAAAATTCAAGCAAAGTTTAGCCATCTACATTTACAGTGCAGCCATGTAACATTGTTCTGAGCCAGGAGTGCCATAGAGCGTATTAGTCCTCAAATACTCTGATATGGCAACCCCAAAAATCTGCTGGATTGAGCATGAATATGAACTTTCTGGAATGTTTCTTCTCTTTTGCTTCACTGATGCTTTGATTTGCTCTCTGGTCAGCCAGTACAGTGGAACTGACCTGTGATATGCTTTCCAGATTAAAAGATTGAAATTTTTGTTTGACTTGTCTTAAAGTAAATTGATAATTATTTCTCCTTTTTCCCCTGAGGTGAAGCATATGGTACTTTTTTGTTTATATTAATGCATTTCTAGAAGAAGATGCAGTTATTTCTTCTTCCTACTCGTGGCTCAACTTTTATTTGAAACTGAGTGAAGTGAATGAAAGAAAAGGAATGGAGAAGCAATTAGAGATTAAAATAATAAAAAAGTTCTTGAAGGAAGCTGGATAATGGTCATTTATTTGATAATTACTGACCCCTAAAGATTGAAGGTTGTGGTATATACAGATAAAGCAAGTACATAGATCATTGTGGTAAGTGAGGCATCATTGAGGTAGGCAGATATGTATGTGATTTAAAGAAAATAAAATTAAAAAGAAAATTTGAAGATGTTAAGTGAATACCCTGGCACAGAACCATTAGTACAGGCTGGTTGCATTTTATGAAGGTCTCCTGAGGACCTTACATAATTCAGAACTCATAATTAAAACTAATGCCAACAGAGGGTGTGGGGTATTTCTGTTTATCAGCTAAAGTTGTGTTATTGCATTACCATGTGGTAATAGCAAAAGTGTAGCTTAAAATTCACTGAGCTAGCCAATTTTGAAATTGGAGAATTCTTAATGGAGTTTTAACTTTAGAGATTCGCTCTTTGAATTTTTGCCTTTAAATGAAATTTTATTAATATGTTGTTAATAATACAGTACATTATAGTAATCATTTCAGGTTGGTATAATTAAATAAAATATAGTCACACGGTGTTTTATAGTCTTAAAAACTAAACAGATATGATAAAATGCTTGGTTATACAGTCAATTCTTAATTTTTATTTTATGGCTAATTATAAAATCTCAAACTGCCTTGCTTTTTCTTCCCATATGTACATATTAAGGGAACGAAAACTAATTTAAGTGGCCTAAGTAAAAGCTAGTACGATTATTCAAATAAAAAGTGTGTAAGTATATTTTGGCATATACAACACTCATGAGTATTAAAAATTGATGAAATATGCAAGATGCTTCTTAATTAACTCTGTAATTAGGATTGTTCAAAAAGGGTTTGAAAGAATCCTAACTTTGTTTCCCTGCTCGGTCACCAGCTAGATCTTTCGTAGGTAAAATGTTATCCTGTTTATACAGTGACATCACACCTAACCTGAGGCTAACACGTAAGCCCAAAGGACAAAAATCACCTGTAGTGAAAATTTCCTTTGAGTTTCTCTCAGGAAGATGCTGTGAGAAGTCAGTGTCTCGCAGAGCCAGTTTTTTCTTTTGATGTTAGAAGAGATTGCTTTTCCTTCAGTTGGGTTCAGATGGTTTGTTCCAGGGCCACGCTGGAGAAGTATGGTTCTTTACAGATTAGTTTCACACTTGGTGCAAAAACCTATACCGAGATCCACTGGAAGAAATAGCCAGTTCAAATCTTACAGTCTACTCCAGGGCATATACTCATCGAGGGGATGCTGAGCAAAATCATCCATACAATTTGAAGCTCTGTTTTTAGAAAACCATTCATGCTTTTTGTTTATTTTTGGTTTCATGGGTAGTAAAAACTGAGTAAATGAAATGTGCATATGCCACACGCAGCTCCACTGTAAGATAATTTTACACCAATGCTGTATCATCCAGAAGCCAGCGAGCCTTTCCTTCTCCTCGGGATAGGTAGACGTCACTTGTTTTCCGGAAAATATTAGTTATCTCCCGGGTTGTTATATCAGTAACTTAAAGTATACTTTCCCTTTTCTTACTTCCTTCACCTCATTTGTTCAGCAGACATAAAAGCCTGCTCTGTTCTGGGTCTGGTGTTAGGCTTGGGGGTTCAGAAGTGAGTAACGTGACCTCCGTCTTCAGATCTTACACTGTAACAGGGGGACCAGCACGTGCACAGTCACAAGACGACACGACATACACTGTGTTCCTTGCAGATTTAAATACTCATATTCCTTGAGTATTTCAGATGTCACCCCACAGATATTGGTAGTTGTTCAAATTCATTTATACAATGCTTTCGAATTTCTAAAAACAGTGGCTTCTTTGGACCAGATAATACTTTGTTGTGGGGACTGTCTTATGCATCAGGGGGTTCAGCAGGTAACAGCAGCACCCCACCTCCAACTGAAAGCATCTCCAGACATTGCCAGGTGGCAGAATCGCCTCTGGTTGAGATCCACTGTCCTAGAGGAAGCGGGGGGGCAAGCTGGGTGGCAGGGCCTCTCCCGAGAGACGACGCAGACAGGGACCAGAGGACAAGGCCCGCAGGCCATCGGAGGGGCTCAGGGACTCCTCTCCATCCCCCCAAGGCTTCCATTGTGAGTATATGGGAGAACAAGTTAGCTTAAAGTAAGTTGTATAAAGCATTCATCTTAAAAATAAAACATGAATTTATAGAATAAACTCAGAAGTCAGAAAATGCTCTGAGATAAATTCTAGGGCCTTTGAAAAATACTTTGGAGATGCAGCTTGGCTTGTGTCCCCTGCTTACAGAGCCCTGTTTGTGTCCTCTCTGGTTCCGTTATGGTTTTCTCTTGTGCGTCATTTTGCCATTGTGCACTGTAATGACATCGTCATTTTCTTCCCTTTTCCCATCAAGTCATTCTGCCGGCAGGGCTCAGTCTCTGAGCTCCTGCTCTCGCTGCTTTCTTCTTGGACACACTCTGTCAGCCGCCGGCCTGCTGTCGCATATGTAAAATCTGCTCCTGTGTCCGCTGTCACTGTATGTGTTCTTGTTGCATGTCCGTTGCCACGGTAGTTCTGTTTTCTTTGCCATGAATGCATTGGAGCGATGATTACAGTAGAGAAAAGCAGGACTAGATTTTAAGAAATAATGGATAACAAACCCAAAATTTTGCCAACCACATTGAAGCATTTTTATAGCATTCCATGTCATGTGATTGTATTGATATTTGTATTTGGTTGCTATAACTTATTTGGTTGGCTACTTATATCTTACCTTATAGCTAACTATCTACAGAGCATGTCATGATGACAAGTTAAATTAAGTTGATTTCTATCATTTTGTTAAATGTATCCATTTAAGTTTTGTGACTTTTGAGATATATCAAATTTTCTCAGAAAGTTATCTATGCCCATCATAGCTTTATGATTAATAACATGTCTTTTGAATAACAAAAGGTACTAAGGAAGGCAAAGGCTTTGTAGAATTGTTGAAATTTTTGTTGTGAATTTTATTATGATACCACTAATAAAATTACATGAATTACCCTAAATTTTGTTTTGATTCCACTAATAAATTCCATATAATATCCTAAGTTTTGTTTAGTTATAACAAGTATATTATTTAAGTCCACACTGAAAAGATGAAGTAAACGGGAACAGATGAAGTCAAACCATTTATTAAATGTGAAACTACGAAGTAGTCATTAATGTTATGAATGGCGATAAGTTATCACAAGATTGGGGGGTAAGATCCATTTCCAATGACAAACATAATTTGAAAATATTTTAGCAAATGAAATTTCCTGTAACAAGTCTTTATGACCTTAAAGATTACAATTCATCAGCCCTTGAAGATTTTAAAACCCCCAAACCCTACATTAACATAGGAATGCTATTTTCTATTCTCAGTTAACAGACTAAACAGATATTTAAATTATGATGGCAAGATACAGAGTAGGTCTATATTTAACATAAATTTTCTGATATTTTCTAATCTTTTCCTTATCTGGTTAACAAAATATAATAGCTAAGTGCTGCTTCTTCTCAAACCACCCATGTCAACTGTTTTCCTCTTCTGTTCATGGTTCTTCATTAAATTGCTGAGGCTTTAGAGCACCTGGCTCTAGTTTTTATTTCTAACAAAGGCTGAATAGAAGAACATGGGCCTTAGGATTTTGTTTTTACAAGTTATTGTTAGTTGTTGACAACATAAATAGTTGATAAGAAAATAACCCTTGAAAGCACAAAATCAGGTTTAGAGAATATTTATTAGGTGGAAAAGAACTTGTTTTTCTGCCAGATATTATTTATACATATATAAGAATATTGCCTTTTGAACACATCATTTTACCTAGTCATAGATAGTTTAGAATAAATTCCAAAAAATAGAATTGCTAAGCCAAAGGATACATGTGTTTATAAATTTGTAAATATAGTATGAGCAATTTTTCTTCTCTAGGAGTTCCAATCTATATCCTACTTGCAAATGAGGGCCTATTACTCTGTAGCCTCACCAATGCAGTTTTTCATTGAACTTTTTTTGTTGCTTTTGCACTAATGGGTGAAAAAAGATTTTACTATGGCTTTATTTTGTATTTTTCTTATAATGATGGAGGTTGAGCCATTTTGTTTCCTTTTCTATGAACTATATATAATCATGTCTTACATTTTTCAATTTCAATTTAAAGTAGGAATTGTTATTTTATAATACAAAAAGAAGAGGAATTTGAGGTGACCACCTTTTTGATTTATTGTTAACAATATAAAGTTGGCCTTATTCTTTTTGGATACACACATGTACATGAATATAACATAAAGGTTTTTCCTTTTTTCTAAAACGAAGTTTGGGAGTAATCAGTCCAAACCAGAGTTCACGGTGGACCTTAAGGGGGCAACGATTGAGATGGCTTCAAAGGATAAATCCAGCAAAAAGAATGTATTTGAGGTAATAAATTATTCTCTAAGTATAATCCACATTCTTAACCATGGTAACATCATGTTCTGTTTTGAGTTATTTCGGGAAATGGTCTTTCAGTGTGACTAGTTAAGGCAAAGTTAGTCATTAAGTTACTTTGTATCATAATTTAAGGAAAAAAACTGGTGTAAAGATCTGGCTTCATTTGCATAAGTCACTGGATCTCCGAAGATGTATTACAAGCCTTTGTTCCACAAGTCGTGCCTTTCCTCAGCAACAATAAAAGGGTGTGGTTCCTTTTGCCTACCAAATCTAATATTAAAAAACAAATTAAAACCTTCCTATTTGTCATTAAAAGCCCTCCGCAGTAATACATGATCCTGTATCAGTTACTTATTTCTGCCTAACAGACCATCCCCAGACTTAGTAGCCTGAGGAAAGAACCGTTTTGCTTGTTTGGTTTGGCCTGTGCGGAGCTGAATGGTTCTTCTGGTCCCACCCGGGACCGGTCACCCAGCTTCAGTCATCCAGTGGCTTGACCGGGGCTGGATGGCCTAGTTCCCCCTCCGGGTTGGTGCCAGCTGTTGGCTGGGATCCCGCTCACCATCTCTCCTCCTCAAGGAGGTGACCCCAGGCTTCTTCACATGTCAGGGTTCCAGGGGGGCCAGAGTGGGAGCCGCAAGGCTTCTTGGGGACCGGATGTAAGAGTCAAACAGCAGTGTGTTCTGTGGCTTAAAGCACAGTCCCCCTGCTGGTGGAGGGGCAGCCACACTGCACAGGGCTGCGTACGCAGAGAGCAGAGGGTGCTCGGACCGTCTTTGCAAAGAATCTCTCCTGTCTCAGGTCTTTCCTACTTGTCGTCTAGGCAGATTAGAATAGTTGATATTTCCCAAGTGGAACCCGGGTTTTCCTGTCTTGATGGTTTTCACTCCTGATGGATCTGCCTTTAATACCAGCAGCTGCTAGTCTCTCCTTGTCAAATGTTCCCTCTCTTCCAGGACCCACAAGAAACATCACCACAGCACAGGTGCTGCTGCTTTATGCTTTTAACATAGCATTTGTTCTCATGTACCTGGAGCTTTCATCATCTGTAAATTATTCCCCCGCTAGATTATTAAATTTTCTTTTCAAGCAAAGAGACTGCATGTTTTTCCTTATTTTTACAAAGTGAGACCCTCTAACAGAGTATCTTGGCCCACTCTCTAGAAGAAATGCAGGAAAGGAAGTTACTGTTACCTGAGGTAGCCTTGTTTCATTCCAGAATGAAGAAGTTCCCATGGTCAAATAAATTTGGGAAATAGTATATATTTTATTCCTCTGTTAGGAAGTCACGGTGCACCCTGGAATAGCAAAACTCTGAGAAGTCTTGAAGGAGAGAGTCTTGTTTAGCTCTTTCCAATCCAGCATTTCCCAAATTAACATCACATAATGAGTTCTTTATTTTTTTGAGGAATGCCTTTTAAAACATTACTTCAGGAGCTGTTTGAGGAATATATCTCAGAATGTTGTTTGGGAAACATTGCCATATGTTCCTCTAGGAAAAAAGAAAATCAGACACTTACCAAACAGAAAATAGAAGGAATGATTTCTATAAATACCTCAAAATTCTTCCTCAGTCAGGTGTGAGAAACTCTGAACCCAGAAGATCATACATAAATGGGTTATTGCATTCATATAGAATCATATATCGTGTCCTTACTTTAGTTAGTTCATGATTTGACAATTTAGTGATGTTTCTGTCTAGAAGGGTTGTGATGTTTATTGTCTGTGCCCTCTCTTTGTACCAAGTCATTATAATTTCCTATTAAATACTCAATATTGAAAGTCTAACTCTTGTATAGTCTCTTTTTCTATATATTTTTTTTAACCAGAGAGAGAAATTCTCAAATTTATGTTAAAATATTATAGATTTTATTTCTTAACAAATCATGTTTCAATTCTCATTTAAAATGCACAGCATAGGTACTTGAACTTATTTTTTTAATGATAAAGTATTCTAGATTCCAGCAAGTTTTATGTTGTTTGTGTGATGGAGTTTGGGATCCTAAATTATTAGATTTTCATTGAGAATTTACTGTGAGAAAAACGTCATGTTTTGTAAAATTATCCAGCTGGTATTCTTTTATACTAAAATAAAAGATAATTCCATCCCTGTGGAGTACTGTAACCATTCCACTATTAATATAATATATGGCATCCAATCTTCTGGTGGTTTTGTAGACTTTGAATTAAATGTATGTATTTACTTCATTGAAAGCACTAACCATACTTTTTTTTTCCCTTCTTATCTCTAAAGCTGAAAACCCGTCAAGGAACAGAACTGCTGATTCAGTCTGACAATGACGCAGTTATCAATGAGTGGTTTAAAGCTCTTAGTAGCACCATCAGTAATCAGGTATGTGTTTGACTCAGGTAAATTTTTTTTTAACTTTAGAGCTGTTTTTCTTGTGTTCTTTTTGTTTTTTGGCTTTCTAACTGGTTATTATATATATAGTTTACAATTTATATTTAAAAAATACTTTTTAAAAATCATATTTTGACAGAGGTAGGAAAGATAGTGATTAGTTTAGCAGTTCCCAGGGACTGATGAGTGATTTAACATCGTCATTTATAGGATTTTGCCACCAGTAGATTTCACGTAACTTTCACATGAGGCATTGGTTCAAAAAGAAAATAGCTCAGGAGGCAGGGACAGTCTAACTGTGCCTAGTATGTAGTATTTATTCATGGAGTGAATGCTTTGGAAATCATCCTATTTGGTGGAAACAGATCCTGAGCAAAATGGTGAGATACATGAAGCTGTCGTCTTGTCATTTGTACTTTTTCTTTCCTAGTGACCTTTCTACTCAGAGTACCCTCATGTTCCTGGAAAATTTCTTCTCATGTGTATTACAACCAAAAAGAACCTCGCATTTATATTCTGAAGCTGTGTTTGTAAGAGCAGTAATAAACAACTAGAAGCTGTACTTTCTTAGACTGTACTCTTCCCCCCTCACCATATGGGGACTTGGTTCCTGGTTAAGGATCATGTATCAGTGACAGAAGTGAAATGAAAGTGAATACTTACGGGAGCATGTAATGCAGGTTTTAAACTAAATGGAGACAAAAAAAGTTTGGGAATCACTGGCTTTAGTAGAGATGGAGATGTCTTTCAGAGACTTTATAGGTGATGCTTCATTATTAATAAGGTTTGTGATTGTATCAAGGTGTTTACCTTCTGTGGGTCTCAGTTTTTCTACTTAGAGAAAATAGAGAGATTGCACTGGATTGTCTCCAACTATCCTTTTAAGCTCCATAATTTTATGATTCACCCAGTTCAAATCACCCAGATTTGGAATCTGAGTATTCTTTAACTCTTCTGCCTCCAACTTTTACCTCTTCTAGCAAAGTATTTACCAACCTAGATGTGAATTCTTCCTTTGCGGTTTGTAATACTGTGTGATATTTCTGAACCTTGTCCATTTCTTTCCATTTATTCCTGAAACCATGGACAGGCCTTTAAATGTTGATATTAAGAGTAACCTCCTAAACAGTTTTCCTTATTTCATCTCATCCCCCACCAATGCATTGTTAATGCCGCTACTGTATGAAACTTCCTGATGTCACTTTTGTAATCCTCCCCTGCACAGAAACCTTACGTGACTCCTATTAGAATTCAACAACCTGAGCCCAGTCTGTCTTTTCAAATGTACCTCCTACTCTACCCAGTACGGGCTTGCAGGTCTAGTCACTGTAATGTGCTCGCTACCCCTTGAAAGCAAGGGTGGCTGCATCCATCTCACACACATGTGAGTGCCTTACGCACTGGGGTATAGCAGCGTGCAACCGGATGCTGCATCTTTATGCATGGAGCTTACAATCAAAGACAGAAGATTACTGAGGACAGACAACTGAACAGTTAATATAATGAACATATACAAACTCTGATTAAGTAGGGGCTAACCTAGTGTAGGGATCAAGGGAGGCCTTGCAGAGAAAGTGGCTTTTTAAATTAAGGCCTAAGCGTTCAGGGAATAAGCCAACTGAAAAGAGAGGAACATATAATTGACTCTAAAAATTTTAAATGTGTACTGTTTACAAAGTGGCAAAAGATACTGAGGGCAAAGAGATGGGCAAGATTACAAAACTTTTTTTTATTAAGAGACATTGACAAAAACAAATGAGAAGTATATCATGTTCATGGATTAAAAAATTCAATTATGTAAAGATATAATATTCTTCCAAATGACTTATAAATTTGTAGGTTTGAGATTTTTGAGTCTCATTCAAAATCCCAGTAGGTTTTGTGGTGGAACTTGACAAACTTATTCTAAAATTCATATAGAAATGCAAAGGGCTAAGAATATGCAAGACACCTTTGAAGAAGACTTGCTGTAGCATATGTCAGGACCTTATAAAGCTGTGTATCCATAATGGGATAGATATAAAGACCTGTGGAACAGAATAAAGAGCCTGGAGACAGACCCACGTACCTTTGGACACTCTGTGCCAGGTAGAGCATGTGCTGGGTGAGCTGGATGTCCAAGAAGAACTGGAGCCTTTCCTTACACTGTGCACAAAAATAAACTCTGGGTGGAGAAGGGACCTCAGAGTAAAAGGCAGAGCAATGTTTTTAGCTTTAAGAATTCAGTCCCCTTTTTAACTTGTAAAAGTGACCATAGTTAGGCTGTAAATGAGTTCTAGGATTTCTTTCAATTCCTGATATCCGTAGGTCTGTGAGTAATGAGTAATGTCAATTAACTATTGACACAAAGTGCAATTTTAAAAGATTGTTGGTGTGAAGCAGTTAAGGTACCATTGCTAGTTAGCTTTATCTGTCTTATTATCAACAATGTACCATCATCCCGTTCTATCACCACAGATTATAGCCCAACCTTTTAACTGTTATTACTTGTCACTTGATCAAAATGAGGCAAGATAGCATCACCATCAATACAAGCGCATTATCCTTGTGAATTATCAGTAATTTTTTCTTTATCGAAATTCAGTTAATGCCATCAATGGGTGTGGGGGGAAGAGTATTTTTAAAGATTTATCAAATATCTAAATCATATATCTTATGTACTAATTGGTTCCCTAAAATCATTTGGAAGAGTTGATTACTGATCATTCTGAGAATTACATCTAAAGTAATAGCAAAAGTAATATGTGTTTGGAAAATCTCTAACCAACAGACAGTAGAACCCGATGAAGCGATTGAGGAGGATTTACTGGATTCACCAGGAATAGAAAAGCACGATAAAGAAAAGGACCATAAGGATCTGAAGAAATTGCGTTGTAAGTTTTCTTTCCCTATGTTGCTAGTGGTTTGAGTGAGCTTATTCTCTTAGCAAAGGTTTAGAGTAAATATATAAAAGCTGAGTGGACTCTCCAGTGTTACAAGACTTCTAAGATTCAGGAGCTGCAGTCTCAGTGGTTCAGTGTTCTCTCTCCTCATTAACTCATCATCATTTTTTGTTTGTTTGTTTGTTTGTTTTTTGCGGTACATGGGCCTCTCACTGTTGTGGCCTCTCCCGTTGCGGAGCACAGGCTCCAGACGTGCAGGCTCAGCGGCCATGGCTCACGGGCCCAGCTGCTCCGCGGCATGTGGGATCTTCCCGGACCGGGGCACGAACCCATGTCCCCTGCATTGGCAGGCGGACTCTCAACCACTGCGCCACCAGGGAAGCCCAACTCATCATCATTTTTCAGCCTAATCGTATGCACCCCGATGGCATCATATTAATTTTAAGATATTATGATACCCTTTCAAGAGGAACAAATGCGCACAACAGAATGCGCTTATGTTGAGGTCTCTAGGAAGCTGAACTTTATTGATTGGAAAATATATAATTACTGTTTAAGACTCTAGATAGACCCTTCTACATTAAGAAGTCAGAAGTCACAGGATATGTACCATAGTTCCCTATTGGATGCCAGGCAGCCGCCTCTAGACTGGGATATGTCTGTGCATTTAATCTCCAGACCACATATTATGTATACAGGACCACAGAAACGCCAGCAGTTGTAAGGATTTCATTTTCTTTCCTTTTTTTTTTTTTTCTTTTAACCATCTTTTTTTTTGGCCACTCCATGCTGCATGTGGGATCTTAGATGGAACCCGTGCCCCCTGCAGGGGAAGCATGGAGTCCTAACCACGGGACCGCCAGGGAATTCCCAAGGATTGCATTTTCTAACACAGGCCTCTTGTGAATTATGTGCTTTAAATAGGCCATTACCCGTGACTTGAACCTGCTTAAATCTATTTTAACAAATCCACATTTAACTGAGAAATTTTTGGTCTTCACATTAACTGAATGATTAGAAAATCAGTTCTCCTGTTTTTCTCCCACATTCTTAATGAAGTTTAGGCCTATTACTGACACTGTCACTGTATAATAGTGTAAACCACGAAACTTTTATTGTTTTAATTCTTCACTCATATATTGTTTGTGCTCTCAACTTTCTTCAAATATGGTTATTTTCAAGAAATTTACTTTCTCAATTTTTATTATTGTAACCCAAAGAGAAATAAGGTCTGCAGGCAATGTGGAAATCCAGGTGGTCCCATCCTTAGCTCAGAGTAGAGATAATTATGATGAGTCTTAGCTTGGAGTACAAATAATTGTGATGGATATGTATACATATATATCCCCTGACTCCTAGTTCAGTGAGGATCGGGAAGGGTAGGGATTTTGTTTATGTTTTATGGGTTGGTTACTTTATTTTTTGCTGGTCATTTTACCGTCTAAACCTGATGGAGAGTCCCAAGACTATATCATTTGTGAAATAATGAATATAAATTAGAATGACTTACAAATGTCTTGGCACATATACTAAAGAAGGCACAGTTTGCGGTCAGTGTTTAGTGATAAAAATGAAATGTTTCATTTGGTTTGTCACTTTGAAATTGTGTTAGTTTTTGATTCTTCATGTGTTACTCTTAAACCGTATTAAAGTTAGAAAAACTGAATTTATATACTGTGATTTTTTTATATATGAGATTAATATGTTTTGAGTACTAGGTGGAAAAATTTTCATCAAAAAAGCCTTTATTTTATAAAATGCTTAATATCTATCTGTCTTAAGCCATGAAAGTATCTAGCATAGATTCTTCAGAACAGAAGAAAACCAAGAAAAACTTAAAGAAATTTCTTACACGACGCCCCACTTTGCAAGCTGTTCGTGAAAAAGGTTATATTAAAGGTAGGTAGCTGGAGAGGCTGTGGAGAAAAGGGAACACTCTTGCACTGCTGGTGGGAATGTGAATTGGTACAGCCGCTATGGAGAACAGTATGGAGGTTCCTTAAAAAACTAAAAATAGAACTACCATATGACCCAGCAATCCCACTACTAGGCATATACCCTGAGAAAACCATAATTCAAAAAGAGACATGTACCAAAATGTTCATTGCAGCTCTATTTACAATAGCCCAGAGGTGGAAACAACCTAAGTGTCCATCATCGGATGAATGGATAAAGAAGATGTGGCACATATATACAATGGAATATTACTCAGCCATAAAAAGAAACGAAACTGAGCTATTTGTAATGAGGTGGATAGACCTAGAGTCTGTCATACAGAGTGAAGTAAGTGAGAAAGAGAAAGACAAATACCGTATGCTAACACATATATATGGAATTTAAGAAAAAAAAATGTCATGAAAAACCTAGGGGTAAAACAGGAATAAAGACACAGACCTACTGAGAATGGACTTGAGGATATGGGGAGGGGGAAGCGTAAGCTGTGACAAAGCGAAAGAGCGGCATGGACATATATACAGTACCAAACGTAAGGTAGATAGCTAGTGGGAAGCAGCAGCAGAGCACAGGGAGATGAGCTCGGTGCTTTGTGACCGCCTGGAGGGGTGGGATAGGGAGAGTGGGAGGGAGGGAGATGCAAGAGGGAAGGGATGTGGGAACAGATGTATATGTATGACTGATTCACTTTGTTATAAAGAAGAAACTAATAAAAAAAAAAATAAAGTGAAATACAGTCCTACCAAAACAATAAAGTTTTGTATAGTGGCAAAAAAAAAAAAAAAAAAAAGGTAAGTAGAAGTGATGTTTATAATAATGAACTTTGGCCCAAATCAGAAATAAGATATTTTACATTAAAAGCTGAAAATTTTCCAAACAGTAAAAATGTCTCATTCTTTATTCATAAAGTTATCAGGTTCAGTGATTAAAATACATTTGAGTAATTAAAATTAATTTTTTAATGCACATGAAGAGTTTATTTTAACTAAAGCATCGAACAGACATAAATACCAAATTAGCTTTTTAGAAACCCTGTACCAGAGGAGCTACATGGATGTGATGGGACGGCGTGGCAGATTTTCAGAATGACAGATTTTTAGTTTTGAGATGCACAGATCAGAAGAAATTTCAAATAATCACTAGCTGTAGAAAGAAAGAAAAAATAATATACAATTTTATTCTTGATTGTTTGCCTTCAGTTCTCATTTAAGGTAATTTTAAAATTAGGATGAAGTGTTTTTTTCTAACTAATTTTTACATTTTATTTTCATGTATAAGAACCATAATGTACTAACAGAATTTTTTCTTAATAGGAAAGTATTCTTTAAAATCACATATACTTGTATATACCTTTAGTTTTTACAAGCATGTTTAATTCCAAAGATAAAATTTTCTAACACATCACTCCAAACAGAGACATTTGTTCATAATAAAAATATAGGAAAAGGTAACATAATTTATACCATATATATTAGAGCTGTCTTTGATTATGAAGTTTCTAACAAAGACCATTGCAGAAACATCTGTTATGCAAAGCATCTAGATTAAAGTACACAAATGAGTTTCATTAAAAAGCTATTTAAAACTTCTAGGAAGAATTCAGCTAATTAAGTGATTCAGATTAGCAGCCTTAAAGAGTTAAGGGTAAACAGGCACCCCCAGATAATGCACATGAATTTAGCATGTTGAGCTTAGAGCCTTTAAAAAAGCCTGACAAATAAATGGATAGAAACTCCTGCTCGCTCTTCGTCAGACCTTTTCAATGAGAAATACAAACTTGCTACTTCCTGGTGTTGTTCATCCACTTCAAATACTGTATTTTATTTGTTTTCCTGAATATTTAGCACGAATGTGGAATTTCAAAACTGTTGGGTTGAAAGATTACTAGAGCAGACTTTGATATATTTTGTGAAATCAGATGTTGGTACACGATGGGCGTGTGGTTTTTTTTTTTTTTGAATTTAATTTTATTTTTTTATACAGCAGGTTCTTATTAGTTATCCATTTTATACATATTAGTGTATATATGTCAATCCCAATCTGATGGGCATGTTTTAATAGTTTTAAAAGTATTTGAGTATTTGCTAAGTGGTGGACTTGAGCCTCAGTGCTGGGAATACCTATTGGCATTCAAGAATGAGAGGGTCCCTGCCCGCATGAAACTTCTATAAAGATGAGAGACAGACAAGGTAATTTAGAATAATGGTGACTTACGTGAAGAATCTGACATAGTGATAAAACAGAGAGTGACTGGAATTGGACTGCCTTAGGATGTTCAGAGGGTTCTTAAAAAGAGGTGGCATTTTAGCTGAGACCAGGAGTGGTGAGAAGGAGCTCCGTTTGGGGGAAGGTTGATCTCTGCACAGGAGGGGAAGGTAAGAAGGGAGCCAGGCAGGAATGAAGGAGGGTGTTCTTGGAGCTTGGAGTCGGAAGAGGTAGGCGAGTGCAGATCAGACAGACATGCATTGTGGTGAAAGTGTCTGCATGCAGGGGTATCTTCTGTTGCCCTGTGAATCATTTAGCCATTCTGTGAACTAAAGTTTAGCAAGGTGACTCATTTCTTGAAATCTCTTTCAGATCAGGTATTTGGAGCCAATCTTGCTAATCTGTGTCAGAGAGAGAATGGCACCGTGCCAAAATTCGTGAAATTGTGCATCGAACATGTTGAGCAATATGGTAAGAAAATGAATTTTTTTTTTAAGTTAAGCACACTACCCATTGTTTTGCCATCAAAATCCCTAGGATTTTTATGATTTTGAATGTTGCAACCGAAAGTTCTTTATAGTCCTAAGTTGTCAAGAAAAGCATCTTTTTTGCAAAAAAACCTTATTTCTTTTGTATTGTTTCAAATTAAGGCCTTTGCAGTCATCTATTGCATGTTCAGTACTTAGGGTTGATTCAGCATATTGTATTCCTTGAAGCCATTGGGAGTTGGCATTTGCTTAAAATGGACGTGGTGATTGTGAAACTGTGTTTATTAAGAAATGATCCAGCAGTGTAAGAGACAGGAGGAGATAGTGTTTACTTACTAAGGGGAAGTTTCTTCTGTTTATAATAAAAATGAGATGACATTCCCAAACTGCTAAATCAACTCTAAAGTGTGCAAATAGACGACAAATCCTCTATGTCATTTCCTGTACTTCTGAAGACTTAAACTAATTTCTGTTTTGGTTAATTTTAACATGTTTATAATATTTATACTAGCTTTTAAAATAACAGTATCTTGACTGCAGTCCCATTAACTTATATCAGTATATCATCAAAAATATCTTGTGTAATTAAAATATTTGCATAAAATGTAATTTATGCTAGTCACAGATCTCTGACTCTCAGCCTGACAGTAGAGATGCCATGCTACTTGGCTTTACTAGAAGTTAACTGAGTAGCACATTAGATAATGTGAAGTGTGTGCATCATTATCATTTAATGAATATATGAATTTTGGGGCTTCACTGTGTGAATTTCAAATGATTCTGTTTCACGTATAAAAGAAATTAATAACTATCAAATTATCAGTTGTTATAGAACCATTATTTTAGTTGCTGGCTTGTATTAAGTTTATTTATTACAAGCACTTAATATGACAAGCACTTTGATTCAGAGAGCACCTGTACATTTACACTCTCAAATGACGTGCCAAGAAACGGGTGGGCTGATTTTATCTACTGGCTTCCTTTACTTTTTGAATTATCTTCAGGTGTTTGCCGAAGTTTATCTTAAATTGCTAGTATTTAGAGTTTGAGATGATTTCCTTGAGATGGTGATCCACAGTCTACGTGATAAAGTAGATTTGTTGCTGTTTACCAAACAATTCAGAGTGAATCTCCACCCCTCTCTGACTGCCAAGCATCTATAAAAAGCCATTTAGAGGAAAAGAGTAATTTTATTTTAGGTTAATGTTAATAAATAAGAATTCTAAAACATGAAAGCGTCTTTAGAAGAAGCCAACAAGAACTTTAAACGTAAAATTATTGTTATTTGTCTCTTAGGGTTGGATGTTGATGGGATTTATAGAGTTAGTGGCAACCTTGCAGTGATCCAGAAGCTGAGGTTTACAGTCAATCATGGTAAGATCATATATTGTTATATACAGAATAAATAACTGATGACTGTTAGAATTGGTTTAAAATAATTTCAAAAACTTTCCTGTTCCTACTGTTTTCCAGATGAGAAATTGGACTTGAAGGATAGTAAATGGGAAGATATTCATGTCATCACTGGAGCACTGAAAATGTTTTTTCGAGAATTACCAGAACCTCTCTTTACATTTAATCATTTTAATGATTTTGTTAATGCAATTAGTAAGTATGTAATTAATTCCACTCAGTTTTTTCCCTAGATGTTGAAAACCCTCTGTAGCTGCTACAACACTGTTTGATATTTTAAACAAGTTTTTTCAAAGGATTGTTTTACTCCAGAAATTTTAAATGTAACCACCAGGTGTCACTGTGTATTACCAAATACCACATTCCAATATAATGTCACTGCTTTCAGTTTCATGCAAAATCTCCAGTCATTGTCTTTTTTCAGAACAAGAACCAAGACAGCGTGTCTCTGCTGTGAAGGATCTAATCAAACAGTTGCCAAAGCCAAATCAGGACACAATGCAGACTCTGTTTAGACATCTCAAAAGGTAAGAGTCTCACCGCAAAGGAGAAGGAGTAATTAGGGGGAAAAAGAAGGTCGGAGAAGTGCACAGGCATGAGATGTGGTGTAGGACCCCCGGGGCCAGGGCCACGCAGACCTCGGTTCAGAGCCCAGCTCTGCTGCTCGCTGTGTCTGTAACATGAGAAAGATGACTTCTCTGAGCCCCAGTTCCTCGTAGGTAAAACAGTTTGGTATAAAGAATACATTGAATTAGATTTCATATGTGAAGCATTTGTATAATGCCTAGCACGTAGTAAGTGTTCAGAAATTGTTGCTAAAAGTTAATTATGATGAAGATGAGATTGGTTAAGTGAGGAATATTCAGTTACCTTGAAGTCAAGGAAATTAGGTCTAAGTTAGTACATAGTCACTCTGAAACTTCTGATAGAAAGAACATGAGATTACTAAAATAAGTGATCACAGTATGAGAGATTTTTTTTTTAATAGCATAAAATGAGTAAAATTCAAAGTTTAATCTCTGTGCCCTAATGATATTTTCCCTGTCACCCTAGCGGAGGAATCATTGTTACCTGAATTGTAATAGGTATTCAAGTCTATGTCTTATTTTTAAAACTCAACTGAAATATCACACATTTAAAGTTTGTGAGAATATGTATACCTTTCAGCTGTGTTTATGCAAAAGAAAGCTTTACATGCTATTCAGACTGAATTCTATTTGGTTAAGTAGTTTGTACGTACCTTAGGAAAATGAGCATTATTTCTCTTTTCTAAATGCAAGCTGTTTATAATATTTTTTGAAGAATTTCTCCGATTTTAAAATTTTCTCTTTTAACAATTTTTGTTTTTCCTCTTAGAGTTATAGAAAACGGAGAAAAAAACAGAATGACGTATCAGAGTATAGCAATTGTGTTCGGTCCTACTCTGTTAAAGCCAGAGAAGGAGACTGGCAACATAGCAGTTCATACCGTCTACCAGAATCAGATTGTAGAGTTAATTCTTCTCGAGATAAATTCCATCTTCGGACGTTGACTCTCACTGAAGACAACCTGTGGAATAGAAGCCGGATTTCATCAGATTCCAAGTCCTTATACCTGATGTATTTTATGTTTGGACCAAGCAGTGACTCTTTGATTTTGCACTTTTCTGAGGGATCAGAAGGGAATGGGAGAGTCCAGATGTGTGATAGGCCCTCATATTTGCTGCTTTGTTGCAAGTTGATAGAACTGTTTGAATTAATTTTATCCTGAATGTTTGCATTCCATACTCTGAATTTCAGTAAAAATCAAAACTTGCGATTCTAACCAGTCATATACACTGGATAATTTGGTAAGAATACTACATTTTTTCTCCTCAAACTGGATAACATAGAATTTCTTCTCACGATTCAATAGGTTCATCGCTCGATAGAACAACACTTACTATCAGCTATTTTGAAAACGCTCCTGGGCATTTTAAACAAAACGAAGTATATCTGTTTTGAAACCTGTGTATTTTTTTTCGGGGTTTCTGCATGCAGTGGCAGTCTGATTGCTAGGACCCATTATAACCCAGATGCGATCCCTTGATGAAGGCTTGCTGTCTTTACGGAGTAGCACAGCAGCATACTAATAGTACTTAAAACACTGTGATATACTGGAGTTTAATTTAGCATAAGTCAGTTCAGGGTATTTTGGGGCTGTCTGTGCTACACTGACTTGTAGCTAACAATCCTAATCTACCTAGTGCCATACTGAGTTCTTGGTATGATCCTGTGGAAACCAACGTTATTTGATGTAAATACAGGCTAAAGACTCACTGTCCTTTAGCTTATGTATATAATTGTGTTATATAGTCTCAGAGTACATTCTAACCTCTCATTTCTAATCACGATATTGGTAATTCTCCGTGAATATTAGGTTTCCTCCAGAAATAGGCCGTTATTTGAGAAAGTTAACTGTGTGCACTTTTAGATTTTAATTACATTTACAGGCAAATCACTGTAATGCAAATGGTACTGGAACAATGCTGACTAGACTTGCTAAATGGTAAATGCACTACAAGAGGAACCTTTTAGATTATTTAATATGTACAGAATACATTAGAAAAAATTTATTACAGAATTCTAACTCTGCAGTACGAATAGTGGAAACCCATATGTAAATTAGAGGGATGTCAGGTCGAAAGTGACATTGCTAAGTTTGAGAATTTCTTTTTACATTACTATTGTAGATTGGTTTGTATAATAAAACAGGGTTTGGAAGGTTTTGTTACAGAGAGCATGGTCTGCTGAAGATTTTTTTAAATGTATTTTTCTAGATTAACTGCTGTATATGAAATGTCTAATCTGAATAAAGAAAACTATAAGAGGTTTAGAGATTTTTCCATTGGAAATGTGTATTTTGGTTTATAATTTTGTTTTGTTTTTGCATTTACTGGCACACTCTTATAATACCTCATTTAAAAAAAAATCAACTGAATCCAGTACTTCCTGTGGCAAATGTTTTCCTCGTTTCACACCTTTTGTGCTCCCTGCCATGCCAGTGCCTCTGCCACCCACCCCTTCCCATCCCCTCCCACCCCTTCTCACCCCTCCCACCCCTTCTCACCCCTTCCACCCCTTCTCACCCCTCCCATCCCCCCATCCCCTCCCACCCCCTCCCACCCCTCCCATCCCCCCATCCCCTCCCACCCCTCCCATCCCTTCTCACCCCCTCCCACCCCTCCCATCCCCCCATCCCCTCCCATCCCTCCCATCCCCCTCCCATCCCCCTCCCATCCCTCCCATCCCCCTCCCATCCCCCTCCCATCCCCTCCCATCCCCTCCCATCCCCTCCCATCCCCTCCCATCCCTCCCATCCCTTCTCACCCCCTCCCATCCCTCCCATCCCCCTCCCATCCCCCTCCCATCCCCTCCCATCCCCTCCCATCCCCTCCCACCCCTCCCATCCCTTCTCACCCCCTCCCACCCCTCCCATCCCCCCATCCCCTCCCACCCCTCCCATCCCCCCATCCCCTCCCATCCCTCCCATCCCCCTCCCATCCCCCTCCCATCCCTCCCATCCCCCTCCCATCCCCCTCCCATCCCCTCCCATCCCCTCCCATCCCCTCCCATCCCTCCCATCCCTTCTCACCCCCTCCCATCCCTCCCATCCCCCTCCCATCCCCCTCCCATCCCCTCCCATCCCCTCCCATCCCCTCCCATCCCTTCTCACCCCCTCCCACCCCTCCCATCCCCCCATCCCCTCCCATCCCTCCCATCCCCTCCCATCCCCTCCCATCCCCTCCCACCCCCTCCCATCCCTTCTCACCCCCTCCCACCCCTCCCATCCCCCTCCCATCCCCCTCCCATCCCCCTCCCATCCCCCTCCCATCCCCTCCCATCCCCTCCCATCCCTTCTCACCCCCTCCCACCCGTCCCATCCCCCCATCCCCCCATCCCCTCCCATCCCTCCCATCCCCTCCCATCCCCTCCCATCCCCTCCCATCCCCTTTCACCTCCTCCCACCCCCTCCACTCTATTTCTTCATCAGTATTTGAAAGTGAATGATTTGTAACCAAGACTCTTTTTCTTAGGGTTGCATCTATAATTTACAGATTACTTTTCTTGGGGACAAATATTTTTTGTATGACCTGCGTAAAAACCTCTCACCTGAGTTTTGTGGTGAAAATGTTTGTTGTTGTGATCTTGTTAAATTGATAACAAACCAAGCTACTTGACAGCAATGGGAAAGCATTGTTTTGGGCAGGGAGAAAAAGCTCCCAAATGAGAATGTTTATATTTGCCTAAAGATGTCCTTAACAATATACAGTATGCTTTAGGCCTGGCCTATATAGTGATTGTATGCCAGGAAAACAATTAGACTCAAATCAGTGATGTTCTTTCTCTTGGTAGTTATGACATATCAAAGATGAAAATTGTCCTGTGTTTCTTGTTTCCAAGTACACCTGTGTGTATGTGAAGTCTTGAATGTTCTAATAGTCCACAGCTAATCAGCTTGTTGTAATACTGTATGTATAATGAGATCAATGTCTTGTGTGTTCATCCTTTGTGAATTAAAAATTCTCACTTGTTTTCTTGTCATAACAAAACCAGTAATATTTTTCTGTCTTGACAGCTTGACTTTTAGTAGAAAATATATTAAAGGCTGAAATAAATTGTCAGTGGAATTTCATTTACTAATAGGCTTTCCTTCAGAATGTCATTAAAAAAAGTAGTTGGAAATTGAAAGGAAAAAGTATATTCAAGTATGTTGTTATAATCCAATAGAAGGAAAATACTTATTATTTAAATGTTACAGCAGTAAGAAATTTTACCTTTTACTCTAGAAAAATTATGAAATATTTCTGGGAAAACGATGTTACCTTTTAGATAGAGGCAAATCTATAGATTTTTTTTTTCTTATGTGAAAAGTACAGATGGAATAATTCAGCCAAACTTTGGGCCTAGGCAGTTGTGTTATATACACGTATGCACATATATGTGTATGTAAATGTGTGTGTATGTGTCATTGCTTACATACAAATGAAAACTCATCAATAATAATCATGGCAGATACCTGGAGACCTTTGTACTATTTTGGTTTTATCCTATGATTCTTTGTAAGCCTGTAATAATAGATATTAAGATAGCAGTGAGAGGAATTTTTTCCTAGTTCGTGGGAGAGGCTTTTAATTAAATATTTAAAGTAAACATGCAGTTTCCCATGACGCTGATTTCTCCAACATCTTTAAGCATTTAAAAAAATATACAGAGGAACCTACAACATGTCATTTTAGTAAAAAATAATAGTCAAATGGGTGTCATCCTCTCACTGATGTTAAGAAGTCAACTGCTCAAATACTGCATCTATATAGAGTTGAAAATGGTAGAAAATAAGATTTTATTGAGTTTACTGGTCTCTGAACTCCAGCCGTCAGCTCTAACGATTCTCTTTTATAGAAAGCACGCCTCTAGTTTGAGACAGAGGTGTCTTAATTAGCGAGTTCAGCCTGTATGTTACAGTCCTGGAGGCGGGGCATCATTTCTGTTTTTGTTTTTTTTTTAAACAGTGTTCCTGTATAACTAATGCAATCGTGTTAAATGCAACTTTAGTTTGAAACCAAAAGGAAAAAAAAAAAAAAAGGCAAAGGGGCTGCAAAACCACATCAGCAGCCTTACAATGACAGTGATTAGACTCTGTTGGAAATTCACAAGCTGTGAACCCAGGCCAGGCAGAGTCAGACTTAGCCTTCTAGAAAAGGGGGCGGCTCAGAATGCTAATGAAACGTTCCCTTAACTACTGAAGGCCGGGAGTTCTCCTGGAGAATCTCAATTAGCCTTCTCAAGTGAAGTTTTGTGGACCAGTGCTGGCTGTAAATGTATTCAGCTGCTTTGAGCTTTTACAAATTAGCCTTATGTGAATATGGCACTTAAATGGACTCTTTCATTTCCCTCATTGCTTCGCTTCTCCCACAGGAAAAAAAAAGAAAAAAGCACTTCCATGGTCCTCATAAACAGAGCACTTCCAGGACAAGGTAACTGTTGAACAAATCACTACAACACGAATTTCAAGAAGTTTGGTTTCTCACTTCTTCTCATCACCCTGCCCCTCCCTCTGTTTTACTTGCTCTCTCCACGTTTTCAGAAGAGCAGTCTTCGGTAAAGATTTTAACCGACAGCCAGATCTTCTAGGTAGTTCTAATCCTTGTAGCTCGCACTGCAGGTAGCACTGAAACTTGTAAATTGTCGTGAACCTTGTAATGTTCACGGAACCTACTGACACCAGGGTGACCACGCCGTGGAAGCTCTTATCAACAGAGCCCTTGCGGAGGTAGAAGTCAAAACAGCTGTCCGGTCAGGGTCATGACTAGTGCGGGTTCCGCATGGCCTTCAGGGCCTCCTCCTGGGCATTTTGAGAGATTGTTTATATATGTAGTCAAGAGAAATGGGTATCTTAACAGTCAAGTAAAACTGAGTCTCACTGATTGATAAAGCAGGCCGGAACCATAGGGACTCTCACACTCACGGTCTTATGTTATGGAGGCCCAGAGTGCGTGTGAGTGCCTGCAGCCTGATGGCTGGTTAGCGGCTCAGAAGCCTGAGGGATCTTGATCAGTTATGTTATTTCTATTTAAAGTTTGTGACAGGCACTTCCCTGGCGGTCCAGTGGTTAAGACTCCACGCTTCTACTACGGGGGGCTCGGGTTCAATCCCTGATCCCTGGTTGGGGAACTAAGATCCCGCATGCTACACAGCGTGGCCAAAAAAAAAAAAAAAGCTTGTGATGAATTGTGGCATGTTCACATAATATCATTTGAGGAGGAAACATGTAGCTTGTCTACCTATTGTGGACATCTGTTTTCAAGCTAAATTTTTTATTTATGGAGCATGTTGAAACTTCTATTTTCTTTCTTTTATATGTTGTGTACGTCTCTTACGAATCTGCAGTTGGCCTGTCTCAGCAGTTGCTGTTTGCCTTGGACAGTCAGATGTGTGGCTACTCACACAGGCCGTATTGGGGCTTGCTGAGGCCCTTGTGTCCACAGTGTCCAGGTTTCCTGGACACTGGACTTAAAGAGGAATCAAAGGCCTCTACAGAAGCCAGCACAGCTGCATTATAAAGGGGGACAATAGCTAAAGATACCAGTATCTTTAGTTTTGACTATGAGTTTCCCTGAATTCAACGCCTTACGTTGGGAACCAGATCAGATGTGGTGTTTCTGACACCTGGCTGCATCTTATGACAGCCCTGTCTCCTGGCCTGTTACATCAGCCAGATTGATTGCCTGAGCACTGCCAGTACCAACAGCTCAGCCTTCTTAGCCATCTTACCACACTCGGAAGCGGCTGGAGCATATTCAGTTGGCATCAGTGGTTCCACAAAGCCAGCATCATACAATATGAAACTGCTGTTTTAAATAACAGGTAGTACTGAAACAGCCCCCACTGAAGAGAGTTTAATATAAACAACCTGCTAGGATCCCATTTATTCATTCAACAAATTCAGTGATGTTGTATTAGGTGTTTACGCATGGTGTTAACCTCTGGGGATATAACGGTAAGCAAAACAGAAGCACAGAGTCTTAACCACTGGACCACCAGGAAAGTCCCATGTTTCTGGTTTTGAGATTGGTATTATGACAACTGGTATATATTTAGTTCTGACATAAACCCTTATTGAGTGGGTGAATTGAAATGGTCAATCTCAGTTTATTATAAATGTGCCTTCCCAGTCAGCTACTAGTGTCCAGGCCAGGTTGCTGAGATTGAACTAAGATTTATTGCTACGTGATTGGGTATCAGTTGAGAATGATATAATTCTTGAGTACTTGTGGAGTTGAAGTTAGGCAAGTTTGTCAAATAAATACAGGAGATGTCAAAGGTTTTGATGAAGCATCGTTTCAATGGATGAGGCCTGGTTTTAAACAGCAAATGGATCATCGTGGCATGAAGCAATAAAATGTGAAGTGGGACATTCTCAACTGAAGTGTCAGGAAAAACATGGATTTAACAGCACTGTTAGTGGTCACACAAGTAATCCACATCATACCTCCTGTACGAAAATATATGGAAAGGATTCCGGGGAGGTAGTGGTGACGGCATAGTTTTTCAATTCCCATGTTAAAACAACAGCATGATGACATTGACAGCAAAGCTAGGTAACAAGATATCCTCACAACCCCCAAAATACGAGCACCTGGGCATAAAGTACCACCAGCTCCAAGATCTGGAAGGGTACAGTATTTGAAAGAGGCAGTAGGGTAGCATCTGATAAACCCGAGGGCAGGAGAACCACAGTATAACCACCAGGACTGAAAGGGCTGAGTCACTGTCACCCCAGGAATTCTCAAAACCAACTTGCCAGAGATCCCTTCCAGAACAAGGCCTCACACTGAAGAAAAGTTGCTGGGAGTAGAATCAAAATTGGGTAGGATAGGGACCGTAGGTAAAGGAGGTTGTCTAGTTCAAGGTGGGCAGGGGAAGTAGAGCCAGGAAGTCCCAGGAATCAAGCTGCCATACTTTTTAACACAATGCAGAAACAACACAAGAATGAATCTGTGAAGTTAACAAAGCTTTCCTGACTCCTTAGTCCATAAGTTCAGGAAAATGAATTTTACATGAAAATGAGCAAAATAATAACATCAAGGCCAAATCCCATATGAAATTATAAGGAAAAAGAATAAGCAGAATAACACCCCTATGGAAAATGGGAGCATTCCAGAAACACGTGCCCATAAAAGAAAACTGTAATTTTTTATTGCAAAATGAGCTTTTTAAGAAATAGTATAAAACATGAAAGAACAACATCAAATCAGAATTATAAGATGACAGAACTCAGGAAAGAATTAGAAATAAAATAGGATCATAAATAGAAACATAAGAGCAGATAAAACATAATGCCTTAAAAGAAATAGAAGGTGTAAAAATTTTTTTAATAAAAAATGAAAGACAAAAATTTTTAGAAGATTAAAAAGTGACACTGAAGATAGGTAAAGAAGGTCACACAGAGTACCAATAGGAGTTCATAAGAAAACCAAGGCAAGAAAAAGACATTAAAAATGTTTTAGAAGCACTTCCCTGAAATTAGAAATTATGTATTGAAAGAGCACACCAGATAACTAATATTGACTGAAAATAACCATTAAAAAGACATACTCTAGTGAAATTACTGGACTGTAAAGAGGAAATAACTAGATTATTAGAATTTTCAACCGTACTATTGTATACCAGATGCAGGTGGAGCTATGTGTTTAAGATTCTCAAGAAAAGAAGGTCAAGGGTTTACTATCTAACAAAACGGACTTTGAAATATAAAAGGCACAAATTGTTATCAGCATTTAAGAATTCAAGAAAGGCTCTTCTCATGATCCCATCTTTAAGAATCGATTACAGAAGTTTATAGACTACAGATTACAGAGTTTCAGTCTACCAAAATGTCTTGGAGACATCAGCATAAGGACTGGTGGTTGAGTATTAAATATTTAGTTACTTATAATAGAAATAAGACTAAATGAGGGCCAACAGGGAGGATAGATAGTCCTTAATGACTACATACACCCTTCCAAATGCAGATTTAGTACCATTGTTACGAAGAATGGGGAGGACATATGCAAAAATTCAAAAGTATTTTTAGTAATTGTATTGGTATTATTCTGGTTGGTGTATATGTAACAGGAGACTAAACAAATGAACACTTCTGGAATATCCTAATTCTGTCATCCCCTGGGTCCCTGAGAACCAAGATTCTCCAGCTGAGAACAACTGGAAAACCTGGTAACATTTTAAAATCAACATTATTGAGGTACAATTTACATACAATAAAATATGCCCATTTAAGTGTATAGTTTGATTAGTGACAAATATACTCACCTGTGTAAACCACTAGCACAAACAAGACAAAGACCACTTCCATCACCCCCAGAAGTTCCAAGGGCCCATTTTGGTCAATATCTATTCTCCAGACCTGGTCCCAAGCAAATACTGATGGGCTTTTCTATAACTATAGATTAGATTTGACTCTGCTAGAGGTTCATATAAATATAACCATTATGCAGCTACTCTTTTCTGTCCAACTTCTTTGATTCACTGTAATGTTTTGTGATTCACCCAGGTGTTTATGTGTCTTTTTATTGCTGCGTGGTATTCCATTGTGTCTCTATTGCATTTGTTTATACATTCATCTCAATATTTATTTTGTGGGGAGAGGAATTTATTGGGAAAGAGGCCCAAGGAGTGATAAAATGTGCCATATTTTGATAGATGTGTATTTGTCAAATTTCATCAAACTATTCACTTAAGATCTTCACATTTCCCTGCATGTAAATTATGCCACAATAAAAAAGGGAGGGAGATGTGTTTAAAACTTTTAAAAGAAGCTTAACCTCACTGTGGGACCAGAACATCCAGAACATCTAAGTCACAATTTTTCATACACAGTGTTTGGCATTCAATTAAAAAAACAAGACAAAACAAAAAACAGAGAATAAAAGCAATAATTGACTAAAATCAATAGTAAAAACAGACAATAGAAATAGTTACACGTGAGTTCCAAATATTGGAATTGTCCTATTTTACAAAAGCTGTGATTAGTATGTTTAAGACATTGAATGAAAAGAGAGAGAATTTCAGCAAAGAACTAGAAATTATAAGACTCAAATGGAAATTCTGGGACTGAAAAATACAGTAGTTGGAATTAAGAACTCCATAGATGAGCTTACAGATTAGACACAGCTAAAGAGAGAAGTGTACCAAAAGATATCTCAACAGATAATATCCAGACTGAAACCTGGACAGACAAAAGGATAGAAAATAAAGAATTGAACATAAGGGTTATATGGGAAATGGTGAAAAAAATTAACATCCATGTAGCAGGGGTTCCAGGAAATGTCAGAGAGAATATGGTAGAAGCACTATTTGAAGAGAGAATGGCTGGGAATTTTCCAAAATAGATTGAAAATCAACAAACCATAGATGGAGGGAGCTCTCTAAACACACAGGATAAATACAAAAACCCCACATCATTGTAGGGATATCATAGGGAAAGTGCCAAACAGTAGAGACAAAAGAAAAATGACATGTTACCTTCAAATAAGCAATAATAAAATTGGTTACTGACTTCTCAACAAAAATAGTAAAATACTGAAAGTAAACTGCCAACCTAGAATTCTCTACTTGCGTTATTGTGATTTGTAAGCAATATATATTTGGTCATATATATTCAAATATATATAAATTTTTTTTCTGTATGTATTTAGTATTTGTCTGCAATTCCTGGATCACAGCTCCCAAAACACTTGGAATTTCCTGAGAGCCTGAGAGGTAAGAGCAGTGGGAGTATCTTTTGTTACAATATTTGGTCTCTTGTCCTCAGTTCCTGGAAATATCAAAGCCATAAAAGTGAAATGTCTCCCCCTCATTTTCTGGTCTTCTTTTGACTCTAGTAGCTTTCAATATTTCACTTCTCTTACTGTAACTATTAGCTATATATTCTTTTACTATTTTTTTATGATTAACAAAATAGACAAATCTGTCATAGATGAAGAAATAATCTTTGTAATATTTAAAGAGCTCTTAGAGATTAAGAAATAAAAGACCAATAATCCAGGAGAAAAATGAACAAAAGAAGAAAGAGAAGAGCAACCATGAAAGTAATAAGCGATTCAGGCAAGTATCGTCAGTGGATGCTGAACTAGCGAATGGAGGGTGAATGAGATATGAGGTGTATTCCTCCCTCTTCTTTCCATCATACCCCACACTGCAAGTGCTGTGTGATCTGTAGACTCTAGCCCTCGCTACAGCTTTATTATTATCATTACTACTATTACTTCTCCTCCCCCTCCTCTTCCTTCCCTTCTTTTTTTAAATTTTTAAAATTATTTTTTAATAAATTTATTTAGTTAGTTTTGGCTGCATTGGGTCTTTGTTGCTGCGCGCAGGCTTTCTCTAGTTACGGCGAGCGGGGGCTACTCTTGGTTATGGTGCGTGGGCTTCTCATTGCGGTGGCTTCTCTTGTTGCGGAGCACGGGCTCTAAGTGTGTGGGCTTCGGTAGTTGTGGCTCTGCGGGCTCAGTAGTTGCAGTGTGCAGGCTCAGTAGTTGTGGTGCATGGGCTTAGTTGCTCCACGGCATTTGGGATCTTCCCGGACCAGGGCTCGAACCCGTCTCCCCTTCCTTGGCAGGCGGATTCTTAACCACTGCGCCACCAGGGAAGTCCTCCTTCCCTTCTTATATCAACCCTCAGTGTCTCTGTGGTAGAAGGAGCTAGGATTGACCTTATTAAGCCTTAGAAACTGCCTTTTACCCTCTTTTGGCATTGATGTTCTTGAAATTACTATCTTTCCGCTTCTAAGAAGACACTATCTTGAAACTGAAGATTTTCTTGGATTCTCAGCTGCTTCCTTTGGCAACTGGTTATAAGGGCTACAATGGTAAAATTAGGAACATTGAAATTACATTTGAAGTGTAAGGAATCTACATTTTTTCAAAGTTGTATTCCACTATTTTTTTTCAAAACAGAGCATTGGGAAGAAAAATTTCCCCATATGACAGGAATATTTGTGTGTGAGGCTAATCTCAAACAATTTACCTGTTTTTGAAAACTCAATTTCTGAAAAGTCTGATAAGCAAGGGTAACTGTTAAGACTCTTTTCATCATTTTTGGATGAATTTATACCTGGGCTTAGGGCACCAGAACATGTGTGACATTTATTAATATATCTCATATTGATGTAAGATTTTCAATAACTTTGTCATATGTTGCTTTGGGTTGGGGTAACCAACACAGAATTGTCACCTCACTTAAAAAATGACTACATTTTGCATGACATTCAAAAGGGAAGGAGAAAAACATTTTTCATTTAGTGGCTGTGGAAGTTTTTTGTGTGGAGAATGCCCTGTTTCCCTGCATTTCACCTAAACGGAGTGATAAATCTGCATGGTTTTCCAGCTGTCACAGTGATCATCAATAAAAGGCACATAGTCCCTTTGTCCAAGTAGCTGAGTCTGCTTGAAACTTTAATAGTACTATTTTATTAGCCAAACTGCTTCAAGTTTTTCTCTTAGAGAACAGTTATATTTTATTGAGAATAATTGTGCTGCCAGGTAATGGAAAATAAACACTAAACACTGATACTATCATGCTCTTGACTTGTCTAATTTTCCTGGTTCATAATGCATTGTGGCTAGACTGATGAAATCAAACCGTTAATGGTAAATTACCTGTCAGACTGATTTGTCTACTCTGTTCATTATCTTTGGTGAAAATACATCTCAGGGTGTGTGTGTGTGTGTGTGTGTGTGTGTGTGTGTGTGTGTGTGTGTGTATGTGGTGTTTTAATTTCCTTGAGCTTGAGGTAGGAGTTGGAAATGTCTTTTTGCAGAAAGTAAACTTAGTATGTGTATATTTAAAATAAAATATCTACCCACTCATAACCTACATAGATGTCCAAAATATAATCATCAAGCACTTACTGTTTGGAATTGTTTATAGTAATTAATCTTAGGGTCCTAGAAAACAAAAGTGGAAACTCTTCTGGTTGTCACTCTTTAAAAAAAAATTTTTTTTCTGGTTGTCACTTGTTACCCCTGAGACACACTGAATGCAGAGGTTTCTTCTGCTCCTTGGGTGATGGACATTGAAAAAAACTTTGTCATAAACGCAGGAAGGCCTTCCAAAGAACAAAATGGAATCTGTAAACTGATTCCAAAGTGGACAAAGTGTGGTTCTATTAAAAAACTTAGGAAACAGGACTTTTGGATCTAGAGACAATGGCAAAAATTTAAAGCTGGTTTTTGTCTTAGGTTGAAAAATCACTTTTAGAAAAGCTTTTGTAAATGGAAAAAGAACTTCCTTTGGTATCACTGTCTCCTTGCAGGATCTTTTAGACACTCAAGGGCTGCTTGAACACGCCTGTGAATGGAAGGCAGGGTGAGTGATCGTGAACTGAAGCAGATCTGGGGCGACCCGAGGCCGGTCGCCCCCTTCACCAAAGTCAGGGAGATGCTCTGCAGACCTGGGTTTCCCCAGGAGATCTGGGTTCTTGCCCAGCTGCCCTTATACTGGGGAATGCTCTGCTCTGGTGACTCTTAAGCTTCTAGTGAATTTGGGAAGGACATGGAAAGCAGAGACCTTCTGGCGTTCCCTCCTTGATTCCAGCCAGCCAGCCAGCCAGCCAGTCAGTTCCAGAGCAGCTCTGGGCGAGGGAGAGCTTGGAGAAGACCCTGAGGCTGGGGGTCAGGTAGTGCAGGCGCTGGGATCAGAGAGACCTGAGTTTCGATCCCACATTTCTCAGCCGGAGTCAAAGCAAGTTTCTTGAACTTCTAAGAACTTCAGTTTCTTCATATGTAGAATTCAGACAATCACACCTTCCTTGCAGTTTTTAAGACAAGGATTAAATGAGAAAATGTCTTGGAAGCACCTTGCATAGTGTCTGGTTTACAGTAAGTGCCTAATCAGTGTTAATCACAGAGCAAAATATGATATTACTCCAGCTGCAATCCTGTAATAAAACTTACATTTTTCATATATTGGGTTTTATTTGGTCCGTATAAGAACCCCGGGAATTGTGGTCTTTAACGGACATCCTTGCAGTTTAAGATGACACTTTTAAAATAAAATTCTCTCCTAATGATGACTTGAGCCCTGCCACTCCATGGGGAACCAGCAGGACCTGTAGGATCTTATGTGCAATTGACATTTTCTATTGTAATTTTGTTCCTGTTTATTTTTTTATTTCTCTTTTTGTTTCACTGGAGAGGAAAGATGACACTCAGTTTTAAATGTTAAAAGAGTACAAGTTGCTTTGCTACAATAAAACTAAATGTGTACACACAAAAATAAGTAATGTTATTCCATTATACAAGAAGGGAAACCAAATTTCAGAAAGATCAGTGGCTGACGAAGGTCATAAGACAAGTGGCAAAGTTGGGACAAACCCCAAGTCTTCTGAGCTATTTGTTCAAAAAGAATTTTGAGTCCATCCAATGTGTTAGACACTGGAATTATGATGAATATTACCAGATATATTTCCTGCTGTCAGGGTGTTTATAGTCTAGTGAGGGATAGAGATATTAATCAAATCATCCCACTTATAAAAGTATAATTCAAAACTGATTTAAGTGCTCTGAAAGCAAGGAACCAGGTTTATAAAAGTGTATTTACGGGCTTCCCTGGTGGCGCAGTGGTTGAGAGTCCGCCTGCCGATGCAGGGGACACGGGTTCGTGCCCCGGTCCGGGAAGATCCCACATGCCGCGGAGCGGCTGGGCCCGTGAGCCATGGTCGCTGGGCCTGCGTGTCCGGAGCCTGTGCTCCGTCACGGGAGAGGCCGCAACAGTGAGAGGCCCGCGTACCACACACAAAAAAGTGTATTTACAAAGGGGTTTAGGCTTGGGGTCAGAGCAAGCTTCCCTGAGGAAATGCCTTTGGGGCTGAGGTCAAAAGGATGAGTAGGTTGCTGGTGGCAGAGAGAATGTCCAGCCCACGTGGGGACCAGGGCGAGAGAGCAGGGGGCTCCCAGGAAGCGGTAGGAAGCGGAGCTGTGACGGAAGAGGAAGAGGGCTCAGAGCGGGTACGGAGGGGGTGATGGGGAGGCCGTCTCGCTGGCGGCATGGTGGGCGTGGCTGCTGGCATCCCTTGACCTGGACCTGCCGAGCAGGCCCATCTGGGACCCCCTGACACACATGCTAGGCTGCAAATTCAGTCTAGGGCCAGCGGCCAGGCCTGGGTCGTCCGCTTTCCTTGCTAGCTGCCAAGGCCATTGTCACATGGGCCCCGTGGTGAGCGTGCTTCGGGGGGTGGAGAATGGGTACAGCCCCGGGACAGGCCTCCCTGTGGGAAGGGTCTTCTGCTGGGTGCCCTATCACGGTGTGTGTGTGGAAGGCAGGCTTTGGTTTCTGTTTCTTTGCTCCAAGGGGCTGTTAAAGCTAAAACCCATCAGTTTGCCCATTTTAGCAACAGCCGTTAGGGTGAAAGCAGCCGAGATGCTTGGAAATCTGTCTCCTTGCAGGAGTCCGAAGTCCACCTGACGCTCTTGCCCGCTGCCCCACTCCCAGCCTGTGGACGCCTGCAGCAACCTGGGAGTGATGCGGGATTTTTTTCCGCTGCAGAGTTAAGTAACTGAAGAATTTTTTTTTTAATTGTGGTAAAATATACATAACATACAATGGACCATTTTAACTGTACAATTCAGTGGCATTAAGTATATACACAATTTTGTGCACCCATTTCCAGAACTTCTTCATCATTCCATATAGAAACTGTCCCCATTACACAATGACTCCCCGTTCCCCCTCCCCGGCCCCTAGCAACCCCTCATCCACTTTCTGGATGACACTGACTACTCCAGGTGCCGAGTATAAGTGGAATTGTACAATACTTGGTTTTTTTTTTTTTTTTTTTTTTGAGGTACGCGGGCCTCTCACTGCTGTGGCCTCTCCCGTTGCGGAGCACAGGCTCCGGACGTGCAGGCCCATCGGCCATGGCTCACGGGCCCAGCCGCTCCGCGGTATGTGGGATCTTCCCGGACCAGGGCACGAACCCGCGTCCCCTGCATCGGCAGGCAGACTCTCAACCACTGCGCCACCAGGGAAACCGCCGCCCCCCTTTCATTTGACACTCCTCAATCCTGAGGGGAGCTGGTGTAGGACAAGAAAGGGAATAAAGTTTTGGATAGAGAGGGTAATCACGAACTCGGCAGAGGAACTCAGTTTTGGGGGGACTCGGTTTCAGTTCAGAGCCCCGGGATTCTCCCAGTGTCTCAGGACTGGGAGACTGGGGACCCCTGAAGTTCGTGCTCCACCTCTGCCCTCAGGGCCCTGTTCTCAGTGTTGGAGGACAGCCACTGACCCCTTCTTCCTTTTTCCCTCGTCTTTTCTTAGGCAGGAAGCCTGTTTGGGCCCCAGGTTTGCAGGAGCCTTCCCGAGACCTAGGCCTGATGTTGATTTACGGGGACACGGCTCCCCTGTGTGTGCTGGGCAGCATCCCTTAACGGGATCTGTCACCTTCCCTAACCGCCACGCATCTGGGGCCAGAGCAGCTGCCTTCTGTGCCTTTGTCTCCGCTCTCACCCGCCCAACAGCAGTGGCCCCTCTCCTCCCGCCTGCCCGGAATGAGAGCTCACGGCCCTGCCCACCAAGTGCTCGCGGTACACACAGTTTACGAGAGTGACGGTAAGCAAGTGTCCTTTGTAAACAGAGAGTCGTGGGTGGTAGCATTAGCTCTTAAACATCATAATCAACTCTCCTGGTGGCCTCTTAAACTTGTGTGAGGCTTTTCTTCTCCATGAAATAGGAGGAGGCCCCAGAGCTGGTGAGAGTGGGGAGCACATGTGTGGCCTTTGGTGCCTCAAACTAAAGTGCAATCCCCGGCTCGGGCTGCTGAGAATCTGGGTCCCCCTCAACACACACTTGGACGTGCACTCACAGACACACACACACTGCCACACACAGATGCATACATGAACACACATTCACATATGAACACACATGCACACATGCACACACGTGCACACCCACAATGAACACACATTCACATATGCACTCACACACATGCACACACACATTCACATAGGCACACACATGCACACACCCACATGCACACACACATTCACATATGCACACACACCCACACATGCACACACACATGCACACACCCACACATGCACATACCCACATGCACACACATGCACACACGCACACATTCACATATGCACACATTAACACACCCACACATGCATACACACATTCACACACACACACACACACACGTGCACACACCCACACATGTACACACACACACTCCCTCGCGTGTATCTCAGTGGGCTCAGCTGGGGGCCCAGGAAGCTGGTTCGTCGGCCACATGGGGTCATGGCAGACTCAGCTGTATTTCCCTGCATCCCGGCCCCCTTCCTTCTGTCAAATCTCGGAGAAGATCAGGTTTGGACGGGGAAGGCCTGCTCCGGGGACTTCGGTGCTCGCAGCCCCGCCTGGGTCTGGGTGGGGAGTGAAGTCCCACCAGGGGGACGAGGTGTCTCTGAGAGCCGTGTGCCCAGCTGCTGCCCCTGGTGGCCTCGTGCCACATAGGCCGATCTGCCCCGTCCTCAGTGGGTGCCAGAGTGTACCTTGGGACAGAGTTCACGACAGACACCCCAGTGACCTGCCTGCCGACTGGTCGGAACTCCAGCCGCGCTGCCTCAAAAATGGACTGCAGGGTCCCCAGACACACACGTGGGGCTCGCAGGTCCAGCTTCCCACTTCCGGGCTGTGAGGCGTTGGGCAATTTATTTATTCAGCTTCCCTGAGCTTGTTTCCTCATCTGTAAAAGTGAAGATGAAAGAGCCCACCTGCCCGGGGCTGTTGATGGGATTAAAGGGCAGCACGTGTGTAAAGGGCCTGTCGTCTGGGGCTCAATACACTGCAGGTGCGGTCAATAACATCTTCAATTCCTCGTCTCTCTGGGCAGAGGCTTTGCCCCGCGAGCAGGCTGCCGGGCCCAGCGCCGGTTTCCACAGCGGGGCCCGTGGAGCCTCAGCTTTTAGGTGAGAGTCTGAGAGGGAGCAAGCCCAGGCCTTGGGGGGCGGGGATGGCCACTCAGGGCCCCCGGCTCACCCGCTTCATCCCCCGGTCCCCGCGCTCTGGTGTGTGCGGGGTCTGAAGCCACCAGGATGGGCGGTCAGTCCCGGGTCACCCCAGGGATGTGAGCGGGGCCCCTGCCAGCCCTGGAAGGCCTCCCAACGCGGAGGTCAGGACAGAGGGCGGGGGCTCGCACCGGCTGCTCCGGGCCAGCCTGGGCGGGAGGCCAAAGCCAGCCCGGCTGGAGGGGAGGCCGGCGGGACCCAAGGGCTGAGCAGGCCCGGGGGGAGCAGGGAGTGTGGCGCCGCAGCCCTGGACCACCGGCCTAACGTCCCCCAGGTGCTGGCGCCTCTTGTCGGCGTCGCTTGCGAAGACCGTCTCTCTCCTGACCCAGCACCCAAACCACGTTGTCGGATACGCGAGGCCAGGACGTGAAGTCTGGTGAGGTCCCCTTGGAAGAACCGTGTTAGAATAACACAGGTCGTTGCTAAGACCGAGCTGACAGGCAGTCTACCGCCGGGGACAGGGCGGGAAGCTGGGAAGTGGGCCGCCGCCCTCGGCCGGCACCTGGCACCCGGCCGGGCTTCGCGCAGCTCCCGGCTCACCAGCTGCCCTCGTAAAGCCGAGTCCTGGCTGCAGCCCTCATCTCCCAGCCCCCAAGCGCAGAAGCACAGCTCTGCTGCCGTGTCCGCTCCCTCGCTTCCAGGAGGACGTGGGCACCCCGCACCCACTTACCTCGAGGGGGCGGGCAGACACAGGTGGTGACGGCGTGAAGCATTTGCTCCCTGCCGTGTATGTGAATAAATGTCACGTGCGTGTATACACTGTTTTCGTTTTCTTTTAAAATTTATTTTATTTTTTTTTATTTATTTTATGCCAGTGTGTCATGTTCATTGGCCCATTTCTGAACTTCATGGCCAGTAAAGTGGATTCCTTGGTCGCTGTGAATGTCCCAGGGCTCCTGTATGTCGTGCGCAGCTGTTCTAGATCCTGAATAGTGGTTTTCTGCGTTGCTCGACAACTCGAGTGGGCCTTTTGTAATGTCTTCCACCAGTTACAATGCTTTGTGGGCTGCATGGAGCTGCTGTTCCATCACACTGCATTGCTGCTCTGCCTGCTTCCACAGCTGGGAACAGAAGCCCAAGGGTAGTCTTATGATTTTGCCATTGCCACAGGCCTGAGCCAAACCCTTCCAGGTAACTGGCCATGTCCAATTCACAAGCCTGTCCCTGAGTTAATGTCCCTAAAGCCTGTGTCTGTAGTTGTTTAGGGTTGGTGGCTTGGGGGTATGCTTGTCCTTCGTAGATAATTCAGGTCCTTGCATTCTGTCTGTGTTCACCAGCCATCCCCGTGCAGTCAGATGAGCCACGAGGATGGGGCTGCTACTTTTAAACTGGGAAGAGACTGAGTTTAACAGGATATCATCAATATTATATAGTTGTTTTACAATCTTGTGCTCGTTTCTGGTATACAGCAAAGTGATTCAGTTATATATTGATATATATATTCTTTTTATATTCCATTATTGTTTATTACAAGATATTGAATATATCAATAGTTCCCTGTGCTCTACAGTAGGACCTTGTTGTTGATCCATCCTATACACACTAGTTTGCATCTGCTCATCCCACACTCCCAATCCATCCCTCCCCCACCCCCTCCCCCTTGGCAACCACAAGTCCGTCCTCTATGTCTGTGAGTCAGTTTCTCTTTCATAGATAAGTTCATTTGTGTCATATTTTAGACTCCATATAGAAGTGATATCATATGGTATTTGTCTTCTCTTTCTGACTTACTTCACTTCGTATGATAATCTCTAGGTCCATCCATGTTGCTGCAAATGGCATTATTGCATTCTTTTTTATGGCTGGGTAGTATTCCATTGTATATATGTACCACATCTTCTTTATCCATCCATATGTCGATAGACATTTAGGTTGTTTCCATGTCCTGGCTATTGTGAATAGTGCTGCTATGAACATACAGGTGCATGGATCTTTTCGAATTATAGTTTTGTCTGACTATATGCCCAGGAGTGGGATTGCTAGATCATATGGTAGCTCTACTTTTAGTTTTTTGAGGAACTCCATACTGTTCTCCATAGTGGCTGCACCAATTCACATTCCCACCAACAGTGCAAGAGGGTTCCCTTTTCTCCACACCCTCTCCAGCATTTGTTATTTGTAGACTTTTTAATGATGACCATTCTGACTGGTGCGAGGTGATACCTCATTGCAGTTTTGATTTGCATTTCACTAATAATTAACAATGTTGAGCATCTTGTCATTGGCCATCTGTGTGTCTTCTTTGGAGAACTGTCTATTTAGGTCTTCTGCCTATCCTTTTGAGTGGGTTGTTTTTTGTTACTGAGTTGTATTAGCTGTTTGTATATTTTGAAAATTAAGCCCTCATTGGTTGCATCATCTGCAAATATTTTCTCACGGTCCATAGGTTGTCTTTTTGTTTTGTTTATGGTTTCCTTTGCTGTGCAAAAGCTTATAGTTTGATTAGGTCCCATTTGTTTATTTTTGCTTTTATTTCTATTGCCTTGGGAGATTGACCTAAGAAGACATTGGTATGATGTTATGTCGGAGAATGTTTTGCCTATGTTCTCTTCTAGGAGTTCTATGGTGTCATGTCTAATATTTAAACCCTTAAGCCATTTTGAGTTTATTTTTGTGCATGGTATGAGGGTATATTCTAACTTCATTGATTTATGTGTGGCTATCCAGCTTTCCCAACACCACTTGCTGAAAAATGTTTTTTCTCCATTGTATATTCTTGTTTCCTTTGTCAAAAATTAATTGATCTTAGTTGTGTGGGTTTATGTCTGGGCTCTCTGTTGTGTTCTGTTGATCCATATTCTGTGTTTGTGCCAATACCATGCTGTTTTGATTACTGTGGCTTTGTAGTATGGTCTGAAGTCTGGAAGGGTTATGCCTCCAGCTTTGTTCCCTTTCCTCAGGATTGCTTTGGCAATTCTGGTTTTTTATGGTTCCTAAAATATAAATTTTAGGATTATTTGTTCCAGTTCTGTGAAAAATGACATGGGTAATTTGATAGGGATCACATTAAATCTGTAGATTGCTCTGGGTGGTATGGCCATTTTAACAACGTTAATTCTTCCAGTCCAAGAGCATGGGATATCTTTCCATTTCTTTTTTTTTTTTTTTCTTTTTTTTTTTTTTTTAATTAGTTTCTGCTTTATAACAAAGTGAATCAGTCATACATATACATCTGTTCCCACATCCCTTCCCTCATGCATCTCCCTCCCTCCCACCCTCCCCATCCCACCCCTCCAGGCAGTCACAAAGCACCGAGCTGATCTCCCTGTGCTCTGCGGCTGCTTCCCACTATCTATCTACCTTACGTTTGGTAGTGTATATATGTCCATGCCTCTCTTTCCCTTTGTCACAGCTTACCCTTCCCCTTCCCCATATCCTCAAGTCCATTCTCAAGTAGGTCTGTGTCTTTATTCCCGTTTTACCCCTAGGTTCTTCATGACATTTTTTTTTTTTAAATTCCATATATATGTGTTAGCATACGGTATTTGTCTTTCTCTTTCTGACTTACTTCACTCTGTATGACAGACTCTAGGTCTATCCACCTCATTACAAATAGCTCAGTTTCGTTTCTTTTTATGGCTGAGTAATATTCCATTGTATATATGTGCCACATCTTCTTTATCCATTCATCCGATGATGGACACTTAGGTTGTTTCCAGCTCCGGGCTATTGTGAATAGAGCTGCAATGAACATTTTGGTACATGTCTCTTTTTGAATTATGGTTTTCTCAGGGTATATGCCTAGTAGTGGGATTGCTGGGTCATATGGTAGTTCTATTTTTAGTTTTTTAAGGAACCTCCATACTGTTCTCCATAGTGGCTGTACCAATTCACATTCCCACCAGCAGTGCAAGAGTGTTCCCTTTTCTCCACACCCTCTCCAGCATTTATTGTTTCTAGATTTCTTGATGATGGCCATTCTGACTGGTGTGAGATGATATCTCATTGTAGTTTTGATTTGCATTTCTCTAATGATTAATGATGTTGAGCATTCTTTCATGTGTTTGTTGGCAGTCTGTATATCTTCTTTGGAGAAATGCCTATTTAAGTCTTCTGCCCATTTTTGGATTGGGTTGTTTGTTTTTTTGCTATTGAGCTGCATGAGCTGTTTATAAATTTTGGAGATTAATCCTTTGTCAGTTGCTTCATTTGCAAATATTTTCTCCCATTCTGAGGGTTGTCTTTTGGTCTTGTTTATGGTTTCCTTTGCTGTGCAAAAGCTTTGAAGTTTCATTAGGTCCCATTTGTTTATCTTTGTTTTTAGTTCCATTTCTCTAGGAGGTGGGTCCAAAAGGATCTTGCTGTGATTTATGTCATAGAGTGTTCTACCTATGTTTTCCTCTAAGAGTTTGATAGTTTCTGGCCTTACATTTAGGTCTTTAATCCATTTTGAGCTTATTTTTGTGTATGGTGTTAGGGAATGATCTAATCTCATACTTTTACATGTCCCTGTCCAGTTTTCCCAGCACCACTTATTGAAGAGGCTGTCCTTTCTCCACTGTACATTCCTGCCTCCTTTATCAAAGATAAGTTGGCCATATGTGCGTGGGTTTATCTCTGGGCTTTCTATCCTGATCCACTGATCTATCTTTCTGTTTTTATGCCAGTACCACACTGTCTTAATTACTGTAGCTTTGTAGTATAGTCTGAAGTCAGGCAGCCTGATTCCTCCAGCTCCATTTTTCGTTCTCAAGATTGCTTTGGCTATTCGGGGTCTTTTGTTTTTCCAAACAAATTTTGAAATTTTTTGTTCTACTTCTGTGAAAAATGCCAGTGGTAGTTTGATAGGGATTGCATTGAATCTGTAGATTGCTTTGGGTAGTAGAGTCATTTTCACAATATTGATTCTTCCAATCCAGGAGCATGGTATATCTCTCCATCTATTTATATCATCTTTAATTTCTTTCATCAGTGTCTTATAATTTTCTGCATACAGGTCTTTTGTCTCCTTAGGTAGGTTTATTCCTAGATATTTTATTCTTTGTGTTGCAATGGTAAATGGGAGTGTTTTCTTGATTTCATTTTCAGATTTTTCATCATTAGTGTACAGGAATGCCAGAGATTTCTGTGCATTAATTTTGTATCCTGCTACTTTACCAAATTCATTGATTAGCTCTAGTAGTTTTTCGGTAGCATCTTTAGGATTCTCTATGTATAGTATCATGTCATCTGCAAACAGTGACAGCTTTACTTCTTCTTTTCCAATTTGGATTCCTTTTATTTCCTTTTCTTCTCTGATTGCTGTGGCTAAAACTTCCAAAACTAGGTTGAATAAGAGTGGTGAGAGTGGGCAGCCTTGTCTTGTTCCTGATCTTAGTGGAAATGGTTTCAGTTTTTCACCATTGAGGACAATGTTGGCTGTGGGTTTGTCATATATGGCCTTTATTATGTTGAGGAAAGTTCCCTCTATGCCTACTTTCTGCAGGGTTTTTATCATAAATGGGTGTTGAATTTTGTCGAAAGCTTTCTCTGCATCTATTGAGATGATCATATGGTTTTTCTCCTTCAACTTGTTAATATGGTGTATCACATTGATTGATTTGCGTATATTGAAGAATCCTTGCATTCCTGGAATAAACCCCACTTGATCATGGTGTATGATCCTTTTAATGTGCTGTTGGATTCTGTTTGCTAGTATTTTGTTGAGGATTTTTGCATCTATGTTCATCAGTGATATTGGCCTGTAGTTTTCTTTCTTTGTGACATCCTTGCCTGGTTTTGGTATCAAGGTGATGGTGGCCTCGTAGAATGAGTTTGGGAGTGTTCCTTCCTCTGATATTGTTTGGAAGAGTTTGAGAAGGATGGGTGTTAGCTCTTCTCTAAATGTTTGATAGAATTCGCCTGTGAAGCCATCTGGTCCTGGGCTTTTGTTTGATGGAAGATTTTTAATCACAGTTTCAATTTCAGTGCTTGTGATTGGTCTATTCATATTTTCTATTTCTTCCTGAGTCAGTCTTGGTAGGTTGTGCATTTCTAAGAATTTGTCCATTTCTTCCAGGTTGTCCATTTTATTGGCATAGAGTTGCTTATAGTAATCTCTCATGATCTTTTGTATTTCTGCAGTGTCAGTTGTTACTTCTCCTTTTTCATTTCTAATTCTACTGATTTGAGTCTTCTCCCTTCTTTTCTTGATGAGTCTGGCTAATGGTTTGTCAATTTTGTTTATCTTCTCAAAGAACCAGCTTTTAGTTTGGTTGATCTTTGCTATCGTTTCCTTCATTTCTTTTTCATTTATTTCTGATCTGATCTTTATGATTTCTTTCCTTCTGCTAACTTTGGGGGTTTTTTGTTCTTCTTTCTCTAATTGCTTTAGGTGCAGGGTCAGGTTGTTTACTCGAAATGTTTCCTGTTTCTTAAGGTGGGATTGTATTGCTATAAACTTCCCCCTTAGAACTGCTTTTGCTGCGTCCCATAGGTTTTGGGTCGTCGTGTCTCCATTGTCATTTGTTTCTAAGTATTTCTTAATTTCCTCTTTGATTTCTTCAGCGATCACTTCATTATTGAGTAGTGTATTGTTTAGCCTCCATGTGTTTGTATTTTTTACAGATCTTTTCCTGTAATTGATGTCTAGTCTCATAGCATTGTGGTCGGAAAAGATACTTGATACAATTTCAATTTTCTTAAATTTACCAAGGCTTGATTTATGACCCAAGATATGATCTATCCTGGAGAATGTTCCATGAGCACTTGAGAAAAATGTGTATTCTGTTGTTTTTGGGTGGAATGTCCTATAAATATCAATTAAGTCCATCTTGTTTAATGTATCATTTAAAGCTTGTGTTTCCTTATTTATTTTCATTTTGGATGATCTGTCCATTGGTGAAAGTGGGGTGTTAAAGTCCCCTACTATGATTGTGTTACTGTCGATTTCCCCTTTTATGGCTGTTAGTATTTGCCTTATGTATTGAGGTGCTCCTATGTTGGGTGCATAAATATTTACAATTGTTATAGCTTCTTCTTGGATCGATCCCTTTATCGTTATGTAGTGTCCTTCTTTGTCTCTTCTAATAGTCTTTATTTTAAAGTCTATTTTGTCTGATATAAGAATTGCTACTCCAGCTTTCTTTTGATTTCCATTTGCATGGAATATCTTTTTCCATCCCCTTACTTTCAATCTGTATGTGTCTCTAGGTCTGAAGTGGGTCTCTTGTAGACAGCATATATATGGGTCTTGTTTTTGTATCCATTCAGCCACTCTGTGTCTTTTGGTGGGAGCATTTAGTCCATTTACATTTAAGGTAATTACTGATATGTGTGTTCCTATTCCCATTTCCTTAATGGCTTTGGGTTCGTTATTGTAGGTATAGTCCTTCTGTTGTGTTTCTTGCCTAGAGAAGTTCCTTTAGCATTTGTTGTAAAGCTGGTTTGGTGGTGCTGAACTCTCTCAGCTTTTGCTTGTCTGTAAAGGTTTTAATTTCTCCATCAAATCTGAATGAGATCCTTGCTGGGTAGAGTAATCTTGGTTGCAGGTTTCTCTCCTTCATCACTTTAATTATGTCCTGCCACTCCCTTCTGGCTTGTAGAGTTTCTGCTGAGAGATCAGCTGTTAACCTGATGGGGATTCCCTTGTGTGTTATTTGTTGTTTTTCCCTTGCTGCTTTTAATATGATTTCTTTGTGTTTAATTTTTGACAGTTTGATTAATATGTGTCTTGGTGTATTTCTTCTTGGATTTATTCTGTATGGGACTCTCTGTGCCTCCTGGACTTGATTAACTATTTCCTTTCCCATATTAGGGAAGTTTTCAACTATAATCTCTTCAAATATTTTCTCAGTCCCTTTCTTTTTCTCTTCTTCTTCTGGAACCCCTATAATTCGAATGTTGGTGCGTTTAATGTTGTCCCAGAGGTCTCTGAGACTGTCCTCTGTTCTTTTCATTCTTTTTTCTTTATTTTGCTCTGCATCAGTTATTTCCACTATTTTATCTTCCACCTCACTTATCCGTTCTTCTGCCTCAGTTATTCTGCTATTGATCCCATCTAGAGTATTTTTCATTTCATTTATTGTGTTTTTAATCGATGCTTGATTCATCTTTAGTTCTTCTAGGTCCTTGTTAACTGTTTCTTGCATATTGTCTATTCTATTTCCAAGATTTTGGATCTGGGAAATAGAATCTTGGATCAGCTTTACTATCATTATTCTGAATTCTTTTTCAGGTAGACTGCCTATTACCTCTTCATTTGTTAGGTCTGGTAGGTTTTTATCTTGCTCCTTCACCTGCTGTGTGTTTTTCTGCTTTCTCATTTTGCTTATGTTACTGTGTTTGGGGTCTCCTTTTTGCAGGCTGCAGATTCGTAGTTCCCGTTGTTTTTGGTGTCTGTCCCCCGTGGCTAAGGTTGTTTCAGTAGGTTGTGTAGGCTTCCTGGTGGGGGGGACTAATGCCTGTGTTCTGGTGGTTGAAGCTCGATCTTGTCTTTCTGGTGGACAGGTCCACGTCTGGTGGTGTGTTTTGGGGTGCCTGTGGCCTTATTATGTTTTTAGGTATCCTCTCTGCTAATGGGTGGGGTTGTGTTCCTGCCTTGCTAGTTGCTTGGCATAGGGTGACCAGCACTGTAGCTTGCTGGTCGTTGACTGAAGCTGGGTGCTGGTGTTGAGATGGAGATCCCTGGGAGATTTTCGCTGCTTGATATTATGTGGAGCTGGGAGGTCTCTTGTGGACCCGTGTCCTGAAGTTGGCTCTCCCACTTCAGAGGCACAGCACTAACTCCTGGCTGCAGCACCAAGAGCCTTTCATCCACCCGGCTCAGAATAACAGTGAGAAAAAGTAGAAAGAAATAATTAGTAGAAGAAAGAAAGAGAGATTGAAAGAAAGGAAGAAGGGAAGTAAGGAAGGAAGGAAGAAAGAAAGAAAGGAGGGAGGGAGGAAGGATGGAAAGAAAGGAAAGAAAGGAGGGAGGGAGGGAGGAATGAAAGCAAAAGGAAGAGTGAATGGAAGAAGAGAGGGAGGGAGGGAGGAAGGAAAGAAAGAAAGAAAGACAGGAGGGAGGGAGGGAGGAAGGAAAGAAAAAGAAAGTGGAAAGAAGAAGGGTGGGAGGGAGGGAGGGATGGAGGAAAGAAAAAGAAAGAAGGAAAGGAGGAGCGGAGGGAGGGAGGGAGGAAGGGAAGGGAGGAAAAAAAGAAAGAGCAGGTAAAGTAAAATAGAATAAAGTATGAAATATAGTAGCGTTATTAAAATTAAAAAGTAATTATTGAAAAAAAACACGGACCGAAAGAACCCTGGGACATATGGTGGAAGCAAAGCTATACAGAGAGAATCTTACACAGAAGATTACACATACACATTCACAAAAAGAGAGCAGGGGGAAAAGTCAAAAATCTTGCTCTCCAAGTCCACCTCCTCGATTTGGGATAATTCGTTGTAAAAAGAGGAAAAGGGCGAAAAGTCTGAAATCTTGCTAAGTCCACCTCCTTAATTTGAGATAATTCGTTGTAAAAAGAGGGGAAAAAAAGGGGGGAAAGTCTTAAATCTTGTCCTCAAGGTCCACTTCCTCAATTTGGGATGATTCGCTGTCCATTCATGCACTCCACAGACGCAGGGCACATCAAATGGACCGTGGAGCTTTAATCCGCTGCCTCGGAGGCTGCACAGAGAGATTTCCCTGTCTCTGCTCTCACAGCTCCCGGGTCTCAGCCTTGGACCTGGCCCCGCCTCTGCGCGTAGGTCGCCGGAGGGCGTCCGTTCTTCGCTCAGACAGGACGGGTTTAAAGGAGCCGCTGATTCGGGGGCTCTGGCTCACTCAGGCAGAGGGGAGGGAGGGGAATGCCCTCTCCTCGCGCACCAGGCAACAAAAGGGAAAAAAGTCTCTTGCCTCTCCGGTAGCTCCAGACCCTTTCCCCGGACTCCCTCCGGGCTAGCACTAACCCCTTCAGGCTCTCTTCCTGCCGCCAGCCCCAGACCTCTCCCTGCGCTCCGACTGAAAGCCGATACCCGAGCCTCAGCTCCCAGCCCCGCCCGCCCTGGCGGCCGAGCAGACAAGTCTCTCGGGCTGGTGTGTGCCTGAGGGCACCGATCCTCTGTGCCAAAATCTCTCTGCTTTGCCCTCCACACCCCTGTTGCTGTGCTCTCCTCCGCTACTCCGAAGCTTTCCCCCTCCGCCACCTGCAGTCTCCGCCCTCGAAGGGGCTTGTAGTGTGTAGAAACCTTCCCTCCTTCACGGCTCCCTCCCACTGGTGCAGGTCCCGTCCATATCCTATTGTCTCTGTTTATTCTTTTTTTCTTTTGACCTACCCAGGTATGTGGGGAGTTTCTTGCCTTTTGGGGGGTCTGAGGTCTTCTGTCAGCGTTCAGTAGGTGTTCTGTTGGAGTCGTTCCACGTGTAGATGAATTTCTGATGTATCTGTGGGGAGGAAGGTGATCTCCGCGTCTTACTCTTCCGCCATCTTCCTCCGGCTCCCTCCATTTCTTTGAATCATCTTGAATTACACTTTTATATACAAAATAAAATTATTGTGTATATACTGTTTTTGAACCTGATCTTTTCCATTTAGCATATTATGACTCTGTTCCTGTATCTTTGTATATAGTCTTCTATAACATAATTTTTAAAAACTGCAAAGTATTCCCTTGTGGTCTCCAAAGTGAGGCACATGCAAGACAATCCCCCGGGGTGAGGGAAGAAAATATTGCAACTTCCTCTGCTATTTATTTTTATCCCCAAATAAGCTGATGTCTGGACTCACCATGGTGCTGCATGTAGTCTGTGAACCTGATGGCACCAGGTGGTACCCATGGTCCTGGAGGAGGCTGGTCGGGGTGGGGAACCCCACAAATTTCTTTGCTTTTAGCAAATTGCAATTTACTGCAAGTTATGATTTTTGGTTAGAGAGATTTCCAGATCATACTCTTTTAACTAATAACCGTCACAAAATGGACAGATGGCTGAAAAAGCTTCCTGCAAAGAAAATGTAGAAAGTGAGAGGAAAACAAGAAAATAACAGAATAGGTTCTTCAGTGTATGGTATGAGCTTGTCATAGTTCTTGTTAGATGTAAGAACACCACCAATATAAACAGACCTGAAAATAAGTCAGCCTCAAATGTATTAACGTTTTGAGAGAATAATGGATATATTAGCCATTCCGTTTGTAATGGCCTTACTTTAAGTGTACCTTGAGAGCTAATAAGAATATCACCATAGGCAGGACATTAAAAAAAAAAAGACATTGAGAATATAATGACAAATTTCAACATTTTCCACCGATGTTTAAAGACATGAAATATTTCCGAACTTATACATTTTGACTCAACTACTAGTAATAAATGTTTAGAAGCTTAAAAGCCACATACCAGGGTAGAACTGGCCAAAATAACACATGGGGAAAATGTGGGGATGAACTTAAATGTAGTTTTTGCCAGAAAATACTACTGGATGATGCATAGAAAGCAGTTGCTGAATATTTGGAGAAATAAGTATTAGAAGACACAACACAGTGTGGAAGTTTTGCTCTAGAAGTGGAAGAAATCACACACGTTTTCAACATGATTCGGTTACAGCATTTGCTGAGTTCTGTTTCAAAAACAAAACACATGAAGTATGTTTTTGTAAGCCACTACAAGAAGGATAACTGAAGGATATATATTCTCAATATTAAATAATGTTTGCAATAATGGTTAAAAACAGCAACAACAAATGTTGTTCTTATACATAGGTATAAGAGCAGATAGAAAATAGAGTGCCTGCTTTTTTTTTTTAATTTATTAATTTATTTATTTTGGCTGCATTGGGTCTTTGTTGCTGCACGCGGGCTTTCTCTAGTTGCAGTGAGCAGGGGCTACTCTTTGTTGCGGTGCATGGGCTTCTCGTTGGGTTGGCTTCTCATTGCAGAGCACGGGCTCTAGGCACGTGGGCTTCAGTAGTTGTGGCAGGCGGGCTCAGTAGTTGTGGCTCGTGAGCTCTAGAGTGCAGGCTCAGTAGTTGTGGCGCACGGGCTTAGTTGCTCCGCGGCACGTGGGATCTTCCTGGACCAGGGCTCGAACCCATGTGCCCTATGTTGGCAGGCAGATTCTTAACCACTGTGCCACCAGGGAAGTCCTAGTGTGCCCGCTTGAACCACAAGGTTCTTGAACTTCAACAGATAGATGTAGACACATAGATAGTAGTCTAGCAAGTGGGGAACAGCACTGTCCTTGGACCTGGACTGTCATGGTTCAAATTCCAGGGCTGCTGCTTGCTCGCTGTGAGATAGCAAGTTACTTGACCTCTCTGGGCCTCAGGTTTCTCACCTGTAAAATGGGGATAATAATTATATCTACACGAGGGGTAGTTGCAAAAGTTAAGTGAGTTAATATATCTAAAGCGCTTAAACTATGCCTGACCCATAGTAAGTGCTCCACAAATATCAGCTGATAATTTACACCATGCTTGAAATTTATTTACAAACTACTGTAGCAAGGAATTTGAAACTCGAGTGCAAAGTTCTACGTTGAATATCAGTCACGTGGCTCCATTTATAAAATGAAGCTTTAAACATATAGTAGAATCTTTATAATATTTTTTAAGGACATAGGGAATGAGCAAAAAATTTTATTTACACTTTTTTTTTTTTGCGGTACGCGGGCCTCTCACTGCTGTGGCCTCTCCCGTTGTGGAGCACGGGCTCCGGACACGCAGGCTCAGTGGCCATGGCTCACGGGCCCAGCCGCTCCGTGGCATGTGGGATCTTCCCGGACTGGGGCACGAACCCGTGTCCCCTGCATCGGCAGGCGGACTCTCAACCACTGTGCCACCAGGGAAGCCCTGTACACAAAGTTTGGATGTGCATCATGTAGCAAATTACTTAAAAGAGCTAATAAATACAGGAATTTGGTGGCTTCTCATATTATGTTATTTAAGTTTCAAAATAAATACATGGGATCTGTCCCTCCAAGTTATGGTGACATTTTAACAATGAAAAATAAAATAATGCTTTTTGAGAGAAGTAGTGAGTACCTTTTGATTTCCAATGTTATGTGATTTTATTGCTGGAAAAAAATGCAGTTATATATAAATACTCTCATATTTGCTCAGTTTAAAATGTGGAAACAGAAATTTGTAACTTGTTTAAAGATTTTCCCATGAAATTTTTCGTGTTTTGGATGCATTTGTTAAAAGTATTAAAAAAATGTAGGATGGATTAATTGACATCATAGAAGTGGAAAATTTACTTAGCCCCATTCCAGAACAAATCTCTGTATGCTTAGTATGTGAGAATGAAAAATTAACTTGATTTATTGTGTGCCCAATTATGCCTTTCTCCTATTTGTATCTGCCATCATAAAAGATTATTTTCAATTATGGCAGCTTTATAACCAAGCAGAGAAATATATTGAACTTTCAACAGTTGCATCACAAAGTGGTAATTACGATAACTGAGCATGTCCAACATCACCTGCTCTCTCAAAGCCTAAATATTGCTGTGGTATTAATGAATAAAATAAAAATTAAAATATTGCTTAAAATGACCATATTACATGTTTTTAAATGCACATAACATTTTTAGTACCACAGTACCCATACACAACTTATCATAAATAAATACACATTTATTTATCAGGATGTGTTCTCAAAAATTATGTTTGCTAGGGGGTCTGTGACTGTTGACTCAAAGTAGAAGAGACCCATCCGTCCTCTATGATTGGGCACGTAGGTTGTTTCCTGTTTTTTCTGTTTGCCACATTCCTGGCTTATTTTCTGGGGATGGCTTCCTAGAGCTGGAAATGCTTATTCAGAGAGCCTATCCATTTTAAGGGAGTATTTTATATTTATTA